>NW_027206003.1:0-600000 GCF_024711535.1 Dipodomys merriami
CTTGCCTGGCTGGCTTTGAACCGAGATCCTCAGATCTCAGCCTCCTGAGTAGCTGGACTACAGGCATGAGCCACCAGTACCCAGCTATAACCTGTATTTTTGGGGGGTTGGTCATGGGGCTTGAACTCTGGGCCTGGGTGTGGAGCACATGGGCAGCAAAGATGGCGCTGGGAGAGAGTAGAGTGGGCAGACCCCAATTGACCTGCCGATCAGTACCTAACCAGCCCGTGAAGGCTCAGGTGAATGATAGGGTGTGACCTTGACAGTGATTGGTTCCTCTTCCTCCCTTACCATACCACCCACCCTCTTTGTCTTTTAAAAAGGGGCTGCTCTCTGTTAATAAAAGAGTTTTTCTACCTGCTGGATTTGGCTCCCCGCTGTGTCTGATTGTCTCCTGGGCTGAGGGAGACTAGGGAACGGGGCGAGCGCCGCACTTACCTTTCCTCGGACCCCGTCCGTCTTTTGTGGGACGGACGAAGACCCAACACCTGGGCACTGTCCCTCAACTATTCAGCTCAAAGCCAGTGCTCTAACTCTTGAGCCACAATGCCATTTCGGGTTTTCTGGTGGTTTATTAGAGATCAGAGTCTCATGGACTCTCCTGCCCAGGCTGGCTTTGATCCTGATTCTCAGATCTCAGCCTCCTGAGTAGCTAGGATGACAGGCATGAGCCGCTGGCGCCTTGCTACAGCCTGTAATTCATGAAGGAGTCAGAGGCAGAAGTCTGCTGCGCACTGGCACTCCCAGTGCTGTAACTTCCCACAGGCACTACAGGGCTGCAGTACTGGACATGGCGTCTTTCAGCTGTGCAAGCAGCTCTTCTGGCTGCAGTGAGAATGTGCTGGTGTCTACTCTCTGGAAGTCAGGGTGTGTGATCAGAGAGGTCAGCACTTCCACAAGGCGGCTAACATCAAATGCAGCCTGCTGCTGGCCTAGTCCTGGTCCCGGGCTGTCCTTGAAAACCTCTGGCCCCTGCCCTAGGACAAGGAGCCTCTTTTCAGCAATGATCTTCAGAAAGTGGTAAAACTCTCCAAAGTTGATCCCGGAGCAGGATTTCATAATGACCTGGGCAGAGCAGAAAGGCCAGTGAGCCCTGTGGGCTAGAGCCATGGATGTGGCCCCAGTTTACAATGGATCCCAATACCAGCTGTCCTTACAGACCAGGGCAGGAACCCATGAGACAGGTTCTGAGGACAGCCTGGTCGCCAGTGCTCTGCAGTGCTCTGCAAGCCCTGGATGTTTGCCCTGGCGCTAGGCTCAGACTGCATACATGATTGCTGCCCTCTGCTCTGCCTGTCTTGGCCACCCACCTACCTGACAGTGGTGGTGCCAGTCGGGCATGGAGTCCTTCCACTCGCTTATCTCCCTCTGTACAGCCTGGAGCTCCTGCTGTAGGAAGTGCCACATGTTGGCCAGGTTGTATCCATTGACCCAGTTGTGGTTGATGGAGATGGTGTCATCCTGGAGGGCAGGGCACAGGCTAGCTACCAAGTCCACAGCAGGCACCATGGGCGCACAAGCCTATCTCCCTATCCCTTGACCTTGAGTGTCAGGCCTAGGTGCTAGCTGAGCAACCCTGGAACGTGCCAGGTGCTCAGCCCACGGAGGCTGGACCCACAGTGCCAACCCAAAAGGGACCCGGGCTGGAGGGTGGGAAAAGGGCTCAGATTGAATAGGCACAGGGCAGGAATAAGGCAGGGAGTAAAGCGAGGGACTGGGAACTCCACAGCTTCATCTGGTCTGCTGCTCATCCAACCCTGACTTTCAGGAGGGTCAGGAGGGTCAGGAGCTAACCCCTTAGAGGAAATAGGAGCTGTGTGAAGGGAAGGGTCCACTGAGGGCAGGACCTTGTGTGCCCACCTTACCAGGTTGTACACTTGGTGGTGCCACCCACTGGGTACAAACACCATCTCTCCAGCCTCCTGCAGGACTTCCAGGGGCGGGCTGCTGTGCTGGAACCGGGGATACAGGCGGGCATCCAGGAGCACAGGGGCGGTCACATCATAGGGCAGGTTGCCATGACAGTCACGCAGGGCCTCTTCCTGCCCAGGTGGGAATAACAACCACTTCTTCCTCCCACAGATGTTGACTGACCAGCTGTAGGAGCGGAATATGTCCGCGTGGAAGGGCGACCTGCAGCAAGGCCTCCTGGTTTATGCCTTGTGGGGTTCAGAGTGGGCCCTGGTTCTCCTGAGGGGCCCTCGAGCCGGCTCCCCAGAGGTCTCTATGCACAAAGGGCAGTCACAGCCCCCACCCCTCCCCTTACCAGGTACCTGTGGACACTGTCTGACATTACCAGCTGCCCTTGGGCCCTGCGTAGACAAATCGGTAGTCATCTACATCCAGAGCATCCCAGAACTCATTCAGCCAGTCAGATGAGAAGTACACGGGAAGAGTGAACACATCTTCCAAGTCCTCCACTGTAGACTCCCTGTGGAGAGCACAGGTACAGAGGAGGCTACCACAGGAGCCCACACTGCACCCCACCCATACCATATGGGGTTAAGACCAACCTGGCAGGTGAAACCCTTCACATGCTCAGCCCAGGATAGTAAGTATGGCAGTGGCTTTGGGGTGGACTGTGCCCTGGCATTAGCACACACAGTGGCCATTCTCCCCCAATCCCAGGATTTTGGCTTCTGGCTACATTGGGAACTCTGAGCACTTGGTGTTCCTCCATTTCTTTTTTCTTTTTGTTGGTTGTGGGGCTTGAACTCTGGGCCTGGGCGCTCTCCCTGAACTTCATTCAGCTCAAGGCAAGTGTTCTACCACTTGAGCCACAGCACCACTTCTGGTTTTCTGGTGGTTAATTGGAGATAAGAGTCTCCATGGGCTGGGAAGGCTGGTCATGCATGCCTGGGTTCGATTCCTCAGAACCACATAAGCAAAAAGAAAAAACCCGGAAGTGGTGCTGTTGCTCAAGTGGTAGAGCGCTAGCCTTGAAGAGCTGAGGGACAGTGTCCAGGCTCAGAGTTCAGGCCTCATGACTGGACCCCCCCTAAAAAAAAAAAAAAAGTCTCCTGAACTTTCCTGCCCGGGCTGGCTTTGAACTGTGATCCTCAAATCTCAGCCTCCTGAGTAGCTAGGATTATAGACATGAGCCAATGGCCCTGGCTCTTCCATTTCTTCATTATCGCCAATGAACTACTCAACTTTTGCTATCAGATTCCAGGCTGCAGGCCAAGCATGAAAGTTGCCTGTGAGCCCTTTCATTCTCAGCAATGAGACCCCAACCACAGAAACATTTTATACCAGTCCCAGGGAAGACACAGCTCAAACAATACTGCACTGGAGAAGCTGCCTAGATTCATGCTCACACGAGTCCTAGCCAGACAAGACAGAGCTGACACCTAGTAGCAACAAACCACTTGTAGATGCCAAAACACCATATGGGTTTCTCTGACAGACACATATGTCTTGGTGCACTTCACAAACCCCTATTCATCATAAAAAAAACCCATTTGGGCATTGCTTTTCCTGCCTCCCTCTGCCTTTTTTTTTTTTTTTTTTTTTTAGGCCAGTCAGAGGAAACACAGACTACATTGCTAGCTCAGGAAAAGGGGAATCTTGAAATCTGAGGGACAGATTTACTGAATGCATTGTGCATTTTGGACCATCACAAAGTAAAAAAAATCCTAAGGCAGAGCCGGGTTCTGGTAGTTCATGCCTGTAATCCTAAACCAGGTGCTGGTGGCTTGGTCGTGTTATCCTAGCTACTTAGGAGGCTGAGATCTGAGGATCACAGTTCAAAGCCAGCCTGGACAGGAAAGTCTGTGAGACACATCTCCAATAAACCACTAGAAAACCAGAAGTGGTACTGTAGTTCAAGTGGTAGAGGGTTTGCCTTGAGCTGAAGAGCACAGGGATGGTGCCCAGGCCCAGAGTTCAAGCCCCACGACAAAAAAATAAAAATCACAGTCCAAATGTGTAAGAACCAAGTTACTCATTGTGGCCACCACTGGGCTGCCAGGCTGATATGCTGACTTCCAATGGAATGCCAACATGGCCACCACTGAAACCAAAGCACATCAGGGGCTGTAGACAGGGCCACCCACTACCTGCACAGGTGCCAATCCTTGAGGTAGAGGCAGCCCCGAGGGGAACTGTAGCCCCCCTGGATGTACTCCTTCCAGTAGCTGATGTAGTCTCGGAAGGACATGTGCTCCTTGGGGTTTGAGTTGTATTCCTGGACTCCACAGTTGGCAACAGGTACAATCACATCTCCTGAAGAAGACAGCACATACGTGGGTGAGAACAGTCGTGTACTTTGCGTCCTGTACTCTACCACCCTCCAAGCCAGCGCCTGGCACGCTCCAGGTTAGACTGGCCTGGGTGACACCTTCCACATGCTGGTCCTGGCCGGCCCGGAGTCTGCAGTGCATCCTGGAAAACCATCCCGGCCCCTTCCGCCATTGCTCGGACCAGGGTTGAGGGTTCAGGTCCCCTCCACCTTCCTAACTTCTCCCACGCCAGTTCTGGAGGCCGTGGATACATCCCATGCTTGGAGACAGGTGCTCAGAGCTGCCCCGGGGCTCTCCATTCTCCATGCCTGCCCCGCCGCTCTGGGCCCTCGGTTCCCCCGGCCGGCCCGGTCCCCCGCGCTGCCCCCCGCCGCTGCCCCCGGCCCCCCCCCACCCCCCGCCGCCTGCCGCCCCCGGCCCCCGCCGCCCCCCGCCGCCCCCGGCCCCCGCCGCCCCCCGCCGCCCCCGGCCCCCGGCCCCCGCCGCCCCCGGCCCCCGCCGCCCCCCGCCCGCGCCGCCCCCGCCCCCCGCCGTCCCCGCCCCCCGCCGTCCCCGGCCCCCGCCGCCCCCGCCCCCCGCCGCCCCCCGCCGCCCCCGCCCCCCGCCGCCCCCGCCCCCCGCCGCCCCCCGCCGCCCCCGGCCCGCGCTGCCCCCCGCCGCCCCCGGCCCCCGCCGCCCCCGGCCCCCGCCGCCCCCGGCCCCCGCCGCCCCCGCCCCCCGCCGTCCCCGGCCCGCGCTGCCCCCCGCCGTCCCCGCCCCCCGCCGTCCCCGGCCCCCGCCGCCCCCGGCCCGCGCTGCCCCCCGCCGTCCCCGGCCCCCCGCCGTCCCCGGCCCCCCGCCGCCCCCCGCCGCCCCCGGCCCCCCCGCCCCCCGCCGCCCCCGGCCCCCCGCTGCCCCCGGCCCGCGCCGCCCCCCGCCGCCCCCGGCCCGCGCCGCCCCCCGCCGTCCCCGGCCCCCCGCCGCCCCCGGCCCGCGCCGCCCCCCGCCGTCCCCGGCCCCCCGCCGCCCCCGGCCCCCCGCCGCCCCCCGCCGCCCCCGGCCCCCGCCGCCCCCGGCCCCCCGCCGCCCCCCGCCGCCCCCGGCCCCCGCCGCCCCCCGCCGCCCCCGGCCCCCGCCGCCCCCCGCGTCGCGCCCCTCCTCACCGAACTTGTCCAGCAGGTACTGGAAGTCGGGCCTCCCCGCCGGCGTCACCCACCGCCGCCGGCTGCCCCAGCCCTCGGTGAAGGCGCTGGAGAAGACGCAGGGCAGGTTGGGCAGCAGGAAGCCCCTCACGAAGTCGGCGTAGGAGAAGGCGGCGGGCGCCGCGATGAAGGCCGCGCGGGCCGGCGCCGCGCCGCCGCCGAGGACGCGGCCCTCGAGGCTCCGGAAGTGCCGCTCGGCGAAGGTGCGCGTCTCGCGGTCCATGGCCGGCGTCGGGGCGCGGCCCGGACCCCGCGGCCAGGCCGCGCCCCCCCAGCCCCGCGGGGAGCGGAGGTCGAGAAGTACCCGCCGCGGTTCCGGCGGGGAAAGCCGCGCGGTCGGAACCAGACTCGCAGCGGCGCCGCGTTCCGGCCGGAACTCCAGCAGCGCGCGCCGGCCGGACGCCCGCGCCCGCCCACTTCCGCCTCCGGCGCAGGCGCGGAGCGCGCGTCTCCCGGCGGGCGGCAGCGGCGGTGGCTGGCGTCCCGCGGTCCGCCGGGCTCCGGGGTGCGCGCTCCCCCCGCGCCCTCCCGCCTCAGGTGAGCGGCGGCGCCGGCGTGCCGCCGCCCCGCGCGCGGACCCCGGCCGACCCGGGCGCTGGCGGGAGGGCGCGGTACGGGCCCGGCGCGAGTGGACGGACCGCGGGGCCTGGGCCGTGGCGGGGCCCGGGGAGCACGGGGGGGGGGCGGCGCGGCTGGGAAGGGAGGGCTGGCGGGGCCGCAGCCCCGGGCCGCCGCCCCCGAGCGCGCTCCCGGCCTCCCGAGTAGGGTGCGGGCGGTCCGCCCGCGCGGGCCTCAGACCTCGGCCTCCGGAGCGGCCGGGGTGACCGGCGCCAGCCAGCGGCGCCCGGCGAGCTGCGGTATTCTTCATGGTGGATGTGGTCATGGTAAGAAAAGAAATGCCCAGAGAAGCTAAAACGCAGTCTCGTGACGGGGAAGACGGAGGCAAGACCTTGTCTCAGAAATACGAGCCACAAAACAGTCTCATCCGTGGGGGCCTTTAAATCGTCTGCACAGAGCGTATTTTCCATCTCCTTCTCTCTGCAAGGGTTCGTGCCCTCCTACACAGGCACCTTGTGTGTGCGTGTTTATATGCACGTGTATGTGTATACATATATAGCCTCCGTCCTGTTGGTGTAATCAGCAGTACCTGTGTAGTGAAGCTTCTGTGAAAGGACGTCTGCGGAGTCCAGAGAACGTCCAGGAAGCCCGACAGGTGGAAGTTCCTTGAGGGCAGTGCCTACAAGTAAACATAAGTTAAACTGTTTCTCTCAGTTTTCCTTCCCTCCCTCCCTCCCTCCCCCCCCCACCCCCCCTCCAGTCGTGGGGCCTCAACTCTGGGCCTGGGCGCTGTCCCTCAGCTCTTCAGCTCAAGGCTAGCGCTCTACCACTTGAGCCACAGCGCCACTTCTAGCTTTTTTCTTTCTTTTTCTTTTGTCGGTCGTGGGGCTTGAACTCTGGGCCTGGGCGCTGTCCCTCAGCTCTTCAGCTGTCCCTCAGCTCTTCAGCTGTCCCTCAGCTCTTCAGCTGTCCCTCAGCTCTTCAGCTCAAGGCTAGCGCTCTACTACTTGAGCCACAGCGCTACTTTCAGCTTTTTCTGCTTATGTGGTTCTCAGGGCTTCATACATGCTAGGTAAGCACTCTACCTTCCCAGTCACCTTCCCAGTCCTTTCTTTCAGTTTTATAAGCAACTTGAGAAAAATCCAATCCAAGGAAGGGACATGGATACATTTATATAGGATACTGTATACATACATATATATATATATACATATACGTACACACATACATACATATATATGACATCCTAGAGTTGATTGTAATCTGAAATGAGAGCCATCTTAGGGACTGAGCCCTTAACCTAAAGGGTCTGACCCTTTCTCCAGGCAGTTCCATAACTAAATTGAACTAGAAGACATATAGCTAGTATTCACTTGGTGCAGCATTTCTTGCTTGCTGATGGGGGGGGGAAATCTCATTTTTTGGGTTTACAGAAGTCTCCTATGTTGATTGTGTGAGAACAGATGTAAAACTTTTTTTAGCACAGTATGAAGTTCAGGTAGGCATTTCTCAGGAGGAATTTCTGCACCTCTGTGACAGAGACCTAGTTCCAGGAGAAAAAGAGGTCAAGATCAGCAGATTCCCTTGGTTCCCAAGATCTTTGGAAACAACTGAGCCTTGACTCCATAGCTGGGACAGTGAGTTCTCTGGTGAGATGTTTGGTGTTATGTTTCCTCTTGTCCACACGGTGGCCCTCTGGTGTTACTTTGTGCCCATGGGTCCTGGAGAGAGGTCTGCAGCACAGGTGTACATCCCTAGACAGCCCCCACAGTAGCTTAGAACTGGCTAGTGATCCACATCCTGGGCCCCACCCACACTTACAGAGTCTGAGCCTCCTGGGCAGGACCACCTCAAAAAAAAAAAAAAAAAAACAACAGGAAGGGGAGTGAAGTTAGTACATTAGAGGAAATGGGGCGGAAACAGCATCCCTGTGAATAGGGTGTTAGGATGAACACCCCAGACAACATGACTGAGCCTCCCAGGGTGGGGAAGGGAACTTGTGAGGGAGTGGAAAGAGGGTCTGCTGCGGAGTAGGAGGGCAGGTAATGGAAACAGCGCCAGGCCGCCCCCGCGGTGCACACACTACCCCACTGTTCTCCCGCCCAGCCTTGTAATCCGAGGTGGTGGAAGGTGTGCAAAATGTTGCTTGTTCTGTTACTTTGGAAATTAACTAAAAATAGGGTGTTTACTTGCTATTGAGACTCACTCAGGGGCACATGTGTGGTAGAAATGCTGAAAGAGACCCATTATGTCAATCTCAGTGAATTAGGATTCATGGCCATGTGACCATCGACTTAATTCTCCAAGAGCGTCACTTGTGCGCATCAGGCTCAGGCACCCAGGGCTTCCTGCCATGGTCTCCTACAGTCATTCTGCTCCATATGTACAAGGTCAGTGTAGGTCTCTAGATTCATAGCATCTTTGGTTCCAGACAGGTCCCCGATTATAGCAGGCACGCACCAAATAAGAGTTCCAAGAATGGAGCATCATTGGAGAACCAGGCAGAAAGTGACACAATGCAGATATGGACACAATCTATATTTCCACATGTGACAGGCCAACTCAGCACATATGCTTCTGCTGTGCAGACTGAGTTAACAGCTTTGTAAACAATTGGACAAACTCAAGTGTGATGTTGCATTTGGAAGGATGAAAATACCATTGAAGCAGAGGTCTGAAGTTGGAAGTGCCATTCGGATTCTGGAAAAACAGTGAGCAGTATCCTCTGAGGCCAGGCAGAAGCACGGGCCACACCCACAGTAATTTCATTCAAAGTTAATTGGGAAGGGTGACTTTTTTTTTGTAATTGACTTTTGGTTTTGCTTCTTTGCAATGTTCTGGGGTTGTCTTTTTGTTGATGTGTTTTTTTTCATAACCTAGGACCTCCTGTGTGCTAGGCACATACTGTGCCACTGAGATACACTTTTCTATTTTATGTTGACAGATGGTCTTGGCAGAGAGTAATAGTTTATAATTCTGTTTTATAACTACTAATTAGTTGGGGGATAAAGAGAGGAGGTATGTGGAGGAGTTGTATAGGTGTTTGTTACCTCTGCCTTAGAGTAGTGGGTATGGAGGTAGAGGTCAGTTGAGAGCTGCCAGGACTTGTTGATGGGTAGTTTACCGGTCAGGCTGAGGTCCCTTCCTCCTCCCTTGGAGGGATGTAGGAAAACTCTTGAGTCTTTGTTGAGAAGAGAGGCTAGTCAAGTGTGAGGTACCCAGCAGGCAACGAGATGAGCAGTTGGTGGTGATGCTGATCAAGTTGGATTTGCCTGGTAGATGTGGCATGGTGGAACCCAAAGACCACTGGATGTCTAGTTGGAGCCTCAAGAGTTCCTGGGCTTGTTAGATAAGTTTGGGTGGAATCGGCCTTGTGGTGACATTGAAGGTCATCATGTTATTTTGCCTTGTGGGGAAGGAAGATTTTGTACTAAGCCAAATCCATGGCTAGTTAATCACAAGTGAAAGAATGAGCAAAGGACGATTATTGTCTCTGTGGAGGAAATAGCTGAGAGACAAGGCATTTGAGGAATAGGGGCCTGTGTGTTTAAGTTGGAGATCCTAGAGCAGGCTTGTGGACTGATAAATGAAAGAGGTTGCCATGCTTCCGCCTGTGGCCACATCCCACTTCCCTGATGCAGAGCCTCTGGGGAAGGCCCGACCTTCCAGGGGATCAAGGGTCACATCCCCTTCCCAGGGACTGTCCGGGAGAGTCAGCCAGGTGCACAAAACCGGTAAGAAGGACCGGTGGGATCAGAAGCCCGGCAGCTTCTGAGGCATGGTGGGAATATTTTTCTCACTTCTGTCCTTCCACTTAACGCCCATTTACTTTGGCTTCCTGGGAAAGGTGCCCTGGAAATCTTTGGTAGCAAAAGTTGTGGCCATGTTTCTCCTTTGCTTCTTTCTCAGTATTTGTCAAACTTGCATAGCTTTCTCATATTTGTTGTTTGTAATGTCCTAAGGACTAGGTTTTGATTGGTCCCCTCTTCATTTTTCTGCTTTCTGTTCTTTTCTCTTGAATTTAGCTGATGTTGTTTTGAGGTGAGAGTAAACGAGGTGCATGTGTGAGGTAACTTTTCCCAGGTCTCAAAAGTCTGTGGCAGAGCTGTAGGTCTTGCAGCTGGAACCACAGCGTGCTTCCTCTGGGTCTGGGATGCTGGGCACTGATGCTCAGGGGAGTGTGTGCACAACTTCACTTGGTGACCATGGAATTCCTGCCAGTTGCGTATGTTCAGGAGCAGTCCCTTGGGGACATGTAACCGCTAAACTCACTCTCTGTGCTGTGTGTGAGACTGTGAAATGTATGTACTGTTTTCTGGAATGTAACTCCTAAGATCCTGATAATCTTGGAAGTGATTTGTCTTTTCTTTTGGCAGTACTAGGGCCCCAACTCAGGGCTTCTTGTTTGCTAATCATGTGTTCTACTGCATGAGCCATACTCCACCCCTTTTGGTCTGGTTAATTTTGAGATAGGGCCTTGATGGTTGCCCATGCCCTCCTGGACACAATCCTCCTATTTACACTTCCTAACCTGGTTAGTGGTACACTACTACTAATAGCTTTTTTCTGTGGAGATGAGGTCTTGCAAACTTCCTTGCTGGGGCTGGCCTGAAACTAAGATCCCCCTGTGTAACTGGGAAGATAGACGTGCACCCACTGGCCCTGTTTATTAGTTCAAATAAGATCTTGTAAATTTTTTTTACCCAGGCCAGCCTCAGATCTTCCTGAGATTTCAACCCTGGGGAGCTAGGATGCCAGGTATGTTTTTGGGATCTGTTCTTTTCGTAGTGTATAACACCAAAGATGCTTTGAATCTCTGCAGTGATGTCTTTTTTTTTGGGAGGGGGGGGTCCGTTCATGGGGCCTGAACTCTGGGCCTGGGCGCTGTCCCTCAGCTCTTCAGCTCAAGGCTAGTGCTCTACCACTTGAGCCATAGTGCCACTTCCGGCTTTTTTCTTTTTGCTTATGTGGTGCTGGGGAATCGAACCCAGAGCCTCAGGCATGCAAGGCAAGCGCTCTACCACTGAGCTACCTTCCCAGCCCCCAGTGATGTCTTTTGTATCTAGTGAGCTCACTGTTGGCTGGCCACCCCTAGGTAGCTTTGAGGTGGGAGTGATCACTGAGAAGTCTAAGCAGGATCCAAGGATTGAGACTTTTAGTCCTACCTCTGACCTCCAGGTAAGGGACCAAGCCTGAGGTTGAGCTGATTATCAGTGAGTAGCCAGTGGCTTTATCAGCCATACCAGTGTAATGAAGCCTCCATAAAAACCACAAAGGAGGGCTGGGAAGTGTCTTGGGAACCCAGACTTATATTTGGTCTGTCAGAAGCACAGAAAGATAGCCTGGGCGTGACATTGACATTAGAATTGGAGGACATTTTGGGGACTGGGTCCTGAATTGGTGGGATCTGCTGTTGTCTTCAGGGAAGTACTGTTGGAATGGACTTGGACTGGAGAACACCTGGTTGATGTCTACTTTAGAACGTATTGCTGACTAGTGGGGGGACGGGGAACTCTGGTATCTGTGGTCAGAAGTGGTTTTGTTGTAAGGTGAATTATCCCAGAAGCCACATTTAGGTAGATGGAATATTGGAGTCTATTACACAGTTAGCAGGCTGCATGCAGCCAGTTGTTACAAAGGCCTGCAGCCCCTAAATACACCTAACACAGTTAGGAAACAGACAGAGAGGGAAGAAAGAACAAAACAATACCAACAAACCAGTGCAGCTCCAGTGGAGAGCTGAACTGGAACGCCATATGACCAGGGACAAGCCAGGAGGCACGGAGACTCACAGCATGGCATCCTGGGGAGGGGGGGGGCAGGGACACAGGACACTCCCAGTCCCAGGTGCTAGACTGGCAGGTTCAGTAACCTATCAGCCGAATGCCCGCCCCTGTCTCCAGGGATCACTTTCCTGCACTGCACCGTGAAGACCTTACATGGACATACTCAGGTACCAGCAGACCTTTCCATCCAGGGAAGATAGGCCTCGACCTTCCATATGAGTATGCTTAGAGGCTACTCAGAGCCGGGTGGTTCAAGCCATTCGAGCTAATCCATGCAGAATCAGAGCACTCAGCTCTCCTAAGACTGTGACATCTGCACTTCTGTAAGCCAGGCATCTGCCCTTGAGAGGACAGCTCACCTTGCCTCTGGGCGTTGGGGCCGGGTAGACAGCCCCCATCTCCTGCCTGGGCCCCAGGAAGTCCACAGGAAATCATTTAGGCCCGGCCACCTTACTTCAGTTTATGTTTTAGGAGTAGTGTTGGAAAAAGCGAGTGTGTTTGGTTTTTTTCCTACAGGTACCCAGTCATTGAATGAGCTGAATGAGCATGCTCTTCTCTGGCAGGTCTGCTGTGGCTCAGGAGTGGGAGGCCTGTCTTGGCCCCGAGAATGGGGCATGGCTATCTTCAGAGGTTCACTATTGTCCCTGCATGGGGCTCCTTGTCTTCAGTGTATAGACTTTGAAGACCATGGCTGAGCTGAAGTGTCTCTCCTAATTGTGAGAAGTAGATACCAGTGACTGCCCATGTCCTGTATGTGACTTAGGGTGCTGTGCCCGTGTCCACTAAACTGACTAGCCTGTGCCTGGAAGGCCAGGCTGCTGCCCCGTCCTACAGGATGCCACAGCGTGGCTCACATGGGGGTTTCCAGTAGGGTTCATTGGGGTTTATCCATGCAGTGAGAGACACCATTACATTGGAAGGGCTTCTCTCGTTGGGGACTGCCGCTGTGGCCCTGATGTGTGCTAGGGAGCAGCTTGTGCTCCAGGCGCCCCCAGCAAGCCCTCCTTCAGGGAGACAAGGTCAGCCTTCTGTTCAGGAGATGTCTTCCACAGCTGAGAAAATTTCTCTCCATTTTCCAGTGACATCAGCCCATAAACTTCCTGGCTGTCTCTCACAGAGCTTTCCTGAGGTGAAAGTGTGAGGTGTTTTGTTTGTCTTTAACATGGAGGTTCTCCTTGGTTTGGCCAAGGACAAGTTCTTAGGAGGCCCAGTGGGGCTACCATTGGCCCGGGTTCCCCTCTGCACCTTCAGGTTATCCCTGAGATCCCTCTAACCTTGACATTCTTGTTCATTTTAAGTCTCCTGTCTGACTTCATTTTGTGATGGCAGGACTCTCATACTGATCATGGCAGATTTCTTCAGGCTATGTCCTGATTTCAGATTTAGTAACTATTAGAGCAGTGGTCTGGTGATTGGCAAGAGTAACTAATTGGATTGGTATAGATGCTTATTTCATGGATTTGGACCTGCCCTTGCTATTGCGGCAAAGAGAAAGTTCTTGAAACACTGAAACCCGCAAAGCTGAATTGATTTCACAAGGGAGTGGTCATTTTGGTGGGAATCTACTTTGTTCTCTTAACTCCCAGGTTGCTCCCCTCTCAGCCCATCTTTTCATGTATCTGAAGATGGAATATGCAAGATTGACTCCTGCCTTCTTCCCCCAGGTCAAGCACAGCACCAGATGGGCGCTCCTGTGTCCCACTGCAGGAAGGTCATTCTGACCTTGACTTAGCTGAAAGCCCCTTACCCCAGGTAGAGCATTCCACTCTGGGCCTGACCAAGGACACCACCCTTGGCCTCCAAGAGACCGTAGCTCATTTTTTATCCTCTGCTTCCTTGTTCAGACCTTATATGGGCTGAGAATGTGGCTCAGTGGTAGAGTGCTTGCCTAAGCATGCATGAAGCCCTGGGTTTGATTCCTCAGTACCACATAAATGGAAAAAACCAGAAGTGATGCTATGGCTCATGTGGTAGAGCACTAGCCTTGAGCAAAAGAAGCTCAGGGACAGTGCCCAGGCCTGAGTTCATGCCCCAGGACTGGTCAAAAAAAAAAAAAATATATATATATAACCCACCCCAAAATCCAGTCCTTCACACACCCTCCAAACCCATGGGAAGGTCTGTGCCCCTCTCTGTCAAAAAAAAAAAAAATCCTCACCTGTTGACAATCGAGTCCAGTCTGTTCCTTTTCCATTTTCCATTTTCCTAGCACATTATGCTTTAACTTAGCACTTCAGGTTTGTGTAAATTTAGCATCCTGCTTAGTAAACTTTCTCTTCTTCCTCTGTCCTTCATCCTCTTTGTTTCTGCGCCAACATGCTGTTCTGAGGTTATATGTTTGGATGATGGTAAAAGCTAAGGCCACGTGGCAGCACTCATAAGATAGACAGATTCAAGTTAGAGTAGTAGGCTCCTAATATCCCTAATGGACAGGCCATCATATCACTCTGGTCTCTTCAGCTTGTTTCATATAGTCTTGATAAAGGTTGTTGTCAATAGGACTCCAGGCGGCAGCAGTGAACAGTTTATAGGATGGATCTCAGCTATATACTCCAGCATCTCAAATGAGCAAATATTGTGAACCATGACAAGTGTGAAGAAATCCAGGAGCCAGGACCTTGAATAGGTATGTATCAAACCATGTTCTTTCTAACAGTTGGCTCTCTGGGGTCCTTTTGTTCTCCCCAGTTAGAAATCACAAGTAAGAGAAAAGAAGCTCTTCTGTCCATAGCCCTTGAGTGCTCAATGCTAGACTGGCAGATCCAAATGCTCCAAGAGGTCGGGGCCTGTTCCTCCAAGACTTAGTAGCCAGAGACTTACGGCACTCAGGTTGGAGGCTTGCTGCTCTGGCTTTGGGTGGCACCAGCACTTGAAGTTATTGTAATCCTTGACTAGCAGCAGTAGCAGACAGCACCAGCTCAGCCCTCAGGTGTGGCATCCTTGCTCCTACAGCACTATGTTACAGTTATTGGGCCCAAGGTAGGGTCACTTGGCCCTAGGATGTTGGACCCTTGACTCTTTTTGTGTGTGTGTTTGCCAGACCTGGGGCTTAAACTTAAGGCTTGGAGCTGTCCCTGAGCATTTTTGCTCAATGCTAGTACCATACTTCTTGAGTCGTCGCTCCACTTCTGGCTTTGAATCATAATTCTCAATTCTCCTGAGTAGCTAGGAATACAGTCATGAACCACCAGTATCTGACTGGACCCTTGAAACTAGGCTTGGCAGCTCCCTAGAACTCTTCAAGTGACCACCACTATAGTTTGTTGTCTTCAGCCAGTGTTTTGTTGTTTCTCTACTTTTGTTCCTCACCCCGTTCACTTTCTGTAACTCTTCACTGCCCTTTCACCACCACCACTGTTGCCTTTGCTGCTGCTTCAGCTGTCTCCTCTGGTTACCACTTTAGCCCTCTCTACTAACGATAAACATCAAAAGTAGGCAAGAAAGGCCTGTTAAGGACCCAGTGGTATAACACCAGAGAGCACACAGGAGCGTGTCTCCCAAGTGTTTGTATATCTAGAAGAAAGTGAGTGGTTGAGGTAAAGATGTTTACACCAATCTTAGCACAGTCCTTCATGCAAATGAAGGATTGTTTGCTCCAACTGCAGACCTTCTACTGGACCATGGGGGGAAGTGTTTTTCCCTCTGGCCTGGGTGAAAATGAGTGCTAGAGTTCACTGACGCTTCTGATGGCAAAGTCCATTGTAAGCAGTTTGAAACAGTTGTACTTCTGGAATCAGAGTTGTGTTTTGCCAGCAAGCACTTGTATAGCTTGTTCAGGGTGTTGGTTGAAAGTTTAAAGTAGCAGGGTTGTCATGATGACTGGCTGGCTGATAAAGCAGGGTTATTTGGCTGGCAGTTTACTACTCAAGGTAACATCAGGGTCTAAAATCTGTTAGGCACAAATCATTGTGCCCCTACATCTTAACTTATTTAAAGGAAAAATAAACATGAAAAGAAGTGCCTAAAGAGGGCCTATCACTGGGAATGATAGAGCTTTAACAGTGCCTAACAGTTCTTACTCTTAGCTCTCTACTCTTGGGAGGACTGGGTATTTTTTCTTTTTTCTTTCTTTTTTTTTTTTTTTGGCCAGTCTTGGGGCTTGAACTCAGGGCCTGGGCACTGTCCCTGAGCTGCTTTTGGTCAAGGCTAGCAGTAGGGAATGTAGTGGGGAAACTGAGTCACAGCCATCCCTGTACCTGGCCAGATGCTGTGGCTGGTGGTTTCACAGACATCGTGAAGCCTAGCCCTAGCGCTCTACCACTTGAGCCACAGCACCACTTCCGGCTTTTTTCTGTGCGTATGGTGCTGAGGAATGGTTTGATGCATGCTAGCAAGCAAGCACCCTACCACCCAGCCACGTTCCCGGCCCCTCTTGTGGCTCTCTGTATTGTTTTTGTCCTGTTCTCTTGGTATTTCTACTATGATGCAGAGAGGCTCTTTTCTGGTCTGTTTGAGATTCACAGGGCCTCTTATCTTGATGTCCGTAAGCTTTCCCTAGACTTGGGACATTTTCTGCTGTTATTTTACTGAAAAAATTGTCTTTGCCTTACCAAAAATATATAAATTTGGTTTCGTGATCTTGTCCTAGAAATCATAAATATTGAGGTCATAATTTCTGTTTTTCTTATTGCCTAAGTATAATAACTTATTGAATTTGTCTTTAAGCCGTGATATGTTTTTCTCTGGTAGATTCAGTGTTTTAGCGATGCCTTCCCCTGAAATTTTATTCAGTTTTATCATTTGTGTTTTATTGAGACTTTCATTTCCAAGATTGTTTTTTTTTCCAGAATCTATCTCTCTCTGTTAAAACTTCTCATGTACACCTTATATTGTTTTCTTTATTTCACTCAGCTGTTTATCCCCTTTGAAGTGACTGGTTATTTTTTAAATTCCTTTTGAGTGTTTTTGTCCAGCATTTCATCTATTTTGTGATTTTGTTGTTGAAGAGTTTCGAAGTTTTAGAATAGTCAAGTTACTTGTTGTTTTTTTTAAATTTTCAGCAGTACATCTTTTGTTTCTTGGTTGCATTTGCACATGTTGGGATAGATATCTGCTCCATTTTGAAAGTACCTTTTTCCGGTGAGCTCCCTCCCTGTCAGTTAGTTTTTATCACTGTGACAAATATGGTTTCCAAGGCTTCATTCCACAGTCACTGCCACCATGTTTCTTTGCAGTGGTGAGGCAGACGGGAGATGTGGCAGAGAAAAGCTGTCCTCATGGCAGCCAAGAATCAGAGCATCTGGATGGGAACCCTATCTTGTTGAACAGTTTCCAAGTATATTCTCCCATTCTGTAGGCTGTCACTGTTGTTGGTTATTTTCTTTGCTGTGGGGAAATTCTGACATGTCCTCTGAAGGTTTACTCACCTGCTTTAGACTTGTTTGCTAGATGGGGTGAGTATTAGGGAAGTGACGGATCCCATAGGCTCTGACTTAGTCACTGAATTTATCTCTTATGATGCATCCACTATGCATACCAAAGTCATCATTAGGAATGTGGCCTGGTTGGAGGAGCTGGGTCATGGGGAGGACACCTTTCAAAGGTATCTTGTCCCTGTTCTCTTCTTGCCACTCTCAGTTGGCTTCTTGCTTAGCTTCGCTACTTCCTCTCGGCCATGATGTTCTGTCTGACCACAGACTCACACTGATGTAATCTGAGCCCTCTGAAGCCCTGAACCAAGACACTGCAGGTACTTGTCATAGCGAAGAAAATACCTTTATTAATGCATATCTGAAAGTTAGTTTCCTTGTCTTGAAGTATTGGCTTTTTTTTTTTCCTTACAGTAATTTCTTAGCTTCAAGCCTTACATTTAGGTCCTTGAAATTTTGGCTCTGTTTTTGTTGCTTTTAAAGAGGTTGTCTGTTCTCTACTGTATGTTTTTTGTACCTTTGTTGAGAATTAGTTTGTATATGGAAGCATATTTAGGTTCCATTGTTCTGAGTTGGTTTTTATGCCAGCAATATGCTGTTTTGATTACTATGTATTATGCTTTGAAGTCAATTACAGCAATTCCTCCATCTGTTTTGTTTTGTTGTGGGCCACTTTGGCTATTCTATTGATCTTTTGTGATTTCATAGGAGTTTTACGTTTTTCTATTTATGTGAAGACTATCATTGTCGTTTTGATGGAGTTTGTGTTGAATTCACAAATCACTGTGGATCCTTCAAGTATTTTATCAATATTCTTCTAATCTATGAACACAACATATTGTTTTCCCCTCCTCTATATATGTATGTGTGTGTGTGTGTGCGTGTGTGTGTGTGTGTGTGTGTGTGTAAATATTATTTATTTTATTTTTATTTTTTTTGTCAGTCATGGGGCTTGAACTCTGGGCCTGGGCGCTGTCCCGCAGCTCTTCAGCTCAAGGCAAGTGCTCTACTACCACTTGAACCACAGCTCCACTTCCAGTTTTTTGGTGGTTCATTGGAGATAGGGGTCTTACGGACTTTTCTGCCCGGGCTGGCTTTGAACCATGATCCTCAGATCCCAGCCTCCTGAGTTGCTAGGATTACAGGCGTGAGCCACCAACACCTGGCTTTTATAATTTCTTTAATCAATGTCCCGTTGTCATTATAAAAATACTGTCTTACTATTTTGTCACTTATGCTTGATGTCTTTTCCAGCAATCTGTTTATTTGTATGCTAATTTTGTATTTCAAAACCGTTGCTGAATTTGTGTATTATTTCTAACTTGTGTGCGCACATGCGTGTGTGCGTCTATGTCTGTTAGCAGCCCAGCCACTCAGGGCTCCTCTGACTGGGGACTGCAGTCTGTGGATATGCCTCTTTTTGATCTAGGTTCCATTTCTATGTACACAGTCCTTTGTACCCAGGTTCCATTTCTATGATTATCTTGAAAACTCTTTCTTCACAGAGTGGCTCAATGAGAGACTTTATGGGCTTCTCTTTCATCATATTCCTCATGAGTCAGTGCCTGTACCAGCATTGCCTCTTTTTAAGCTAGGATGACAGGCGTGAGCGACCGTCGACCGGCTCAGCATTGCCTCTTGTGTACTTGCTGCCCAGCATACCATTTGTGCATCAGGGGCTTGCAGACCTGTTAGCTGACCCAGGAACATTCCTGAACATTCCCTGAACTATTTTGTGAAATGCTCACACTTCTTAATGTTTGAGGGACCCTATTAGAAATTTGTTCTCCCAGTGTTAAAAATGAATTAACAGCGAGGTGTCAGTGGCTCACACCTGTAATCCCAACTCCTTAAAAGGCTAAGAGCTGAAGATAACAGTTCCAAGCCAGCCCAAGTAGGAAAGTCCATGAGTTGAGTGTAGAGCTGTGGCTCAAGTGGTAGAGCACCAGTGTTAAGTGAAAAAAACTGAAGGACGGTGCCTAGGCTCTGAGTTCAATACTGACACACATGCACACATATGGTAAATTCACTTCTTCATAAAATTGTGTTCATGTGACAGAGACAGAGTATAACTTGGTATGGGTGAGTGGGAATAGGGGCATCACAGCCATAAGGTCGCGTTTGTGGGGTCTGTGGCTAAGCTATCAGTCTTGCCAAAGAAAGCAGGCCTAGGATTTGGGGCGTGGCATCCAGTGGTTGCTCTCCTCCAGGCATGTCTAGGGAGCACAGCAGGGGTGGAGAGCTTCATATTGGGACTGAGGATCTAGGCACAGGTCTAGGACTTGAGTGGGGGCGTTGTCTTGGTTCTGATCTCAACTCTCTACCCTATCCTTGCACCCTTCACTTTCTGACTGGGGGCTTGGTTTCATCCTGAGGCTACCAAGAAGTGCCAAGAGCAGCTTCAAGACTAACCTTCCTCCAGTTTGCTTTCCTACTGTATCTCTAGACATTTTAGTTTTGTCCTATCTGCTAACTGTCTGTCTTCCACAGAAGTAAACACTGTGGTCTCAGCCCAGCCCACTTAGGGACAGATGAGCAGCGATATCTGTGTCCACTCCTGGCCCTGCTCCTACTACTTGGACTTTGAGAAGCGATGGGTCCCTGGGAAACTGTCCCTGACACCACGCTCATTGAAGTTCAGCACAGACGGAACTGGAGAAGCCCTCCTTGGCTTACCCCTCTCCAGCATCACAGAGATCAGAAAGGAAGCATCACACTTTGTTTTCAGTGCTGTCACTATCCTCGAGGAGGGCCACCGGAAGCACTGGTTCAGCTCCCTGCGACCCAGTCGCAATGTTGTCTTCAATGTCATTGAGCACTTCTGGAGGGAGCTGCTGCTGTCCCAGCCTGGTGCTGGTGCTGATGCAAACACCTCCCCCAAGACCAGGGGGCAGGAGCTGACGGCTCTGATGGCAGGCTCCCAGAGGCGTCTAGAAGACACGGCAAAGGTACTGAACCACCAGGGTGAGCAGCTGGACAGTGTCATGAGAGGCCTAGAGAAGATGGAGTCAGACCTAGATGTGGCTGATCGGTGAGTGACCCTGGAGGCCTTCTCTGTCTCATCCCCAGCTGGCAGACCTGGTGAAGTGCAGTGCTGTAATTAGCACACATCCGGGCAGGGCTGCGCATCTCCTGTGGATGCCACGTGGGCAACATCTCAGAGAGCCATCCTTGTCATCAACACTGAGTCCCATAAGTTCACAGAATGCTGGGACTCCACTGACATCTGGCTTCTGTTTAGTCATTAGGTTGCATCCTCAAGTCTTAGATCACAGAAGCGAAGTCTTGCCCTCTCTTGTAATGATCTATGTTTTGATGTGTTTTTTGTTGTTGTTGTTGTTGGTGGTGGTGGTGGTGGTGGTCATGGTCATGAGGCCTGAACTCTGGGCCTAGGCGCTGTCCCTCAGCTCTTCAGCTCAAGGCTAGCACTCTACCACTTGAGCCACAGCGCCACTTCTGACTTTTTCTGCCTATGTGGTGCTGAGGAATCGAACCCAGGGCCTCATGCATGCAAGGCAAGCGCTCTACCACTGAGCCACCTTCCCAGCTCTGCTTTGTTTTTTTTTGTTGTTGTTGTTGTTTTAATGCATTTCAGCTGTGATTTGAGCTTACAGAGTTTGTCTCTCAGACTGGAAATTTTTCTTGTATTATTTCTTTCCCTGATTAAAAAAAAAAAAAAAATATATATATATATATATATATATATATATGGTCTTTGTAGAACTTTTTTTTTTGTCAAACTTTACATATTTTTTCTTCATTTTGCTATGGGTCTTTGTTTTTCTTATAGTCTATATTTCTTGAGTTTTTCTTCCTTCCTTTGGTTATATTTTAATTCTCAAGAATTCCTTTTTGTTCTGCAAATGTTTTGAGTTCTGCTGGTTAACCGGTGCGTCTGGGCAGGTGTTCTCACTCTGAGCCCTAGGTTTCCCTCATCAGAGAGGCAACGGCCTGCCTTTCCTGCCTCATTAGTCATTGCTGATAAAGCTTGGTTGTAAAATCATGATATGCTTAACAGAGGTCTTCTAAAACCAATTGATTCAATTGTCTTTAAAGCTAGTTGTGTTTTCTTTGCGTTTTTAGGTTATTGACAGAACTGGAGTCCCCTTCCTGGTGGCCCTTCAGCTCCAAGCTTTGGAAGACACCAGCAGAAGCAAAGCCCAAGGAGGGCACCTCCATAGCTGGTTGTGAGCCTTTTGGAAAGGAAGGGGTTGTGATCAGAATCCCTGCCGTTATTTCCCAAAGAACAGAATCTCACATGAAACCAGGAAGGCTTACGCTCTTGGTTTCTGGCTTGGAAATCCATGATTCCAGCTCTCTGCTTCTACACAGGTTCGAGAGGGAAGATGTAGATGACATTAAGGTCCACTCACCTTATGAAGTCAGCATACGCCAGCGGTTTATTGGGAAGCCAGATGTGACTTATCGAGTGATATCTGCCAAGATGCCAGAGGTCATTCCCATTTTAGAAGTACAGTTCAGCAAGAAGGTTGAGCTTCTGGAAGACGCCTTCGCGCTTAGAAGCACAGGAGCCGCCGCCACTGCTGCAGAGAGGAGTTGCTCTGTCTGGCGTGCAGGTGAGCAGCCAGCTGGGCAGTGTCTAGACCAACTTCTCAGACTAGAGCCACTTTCAGTGTTCCTGTGGTGCTCCCACGCAGCCTGTGTGCTCACACGTGACAGCCATCCTCCATCTCGACATGCATGAGTCTCAGACTGCCGAGTTGATGAATAAGTTCATTTCAGAATAGGTCAGTGCTTCAGTTTGGATGTTCAGTGCCCTCCAAAGGCCATGTGTTCAAGGCTTGGGAGGTGAGAAGCCTTCAGCAGGAGGGCCGAGCAAGGTCCGTAGGTCGCCGGAGGCAGGCATGTGAAGGAGATTGGGGGGCCGGGCTCCCGCCGCGCCCTCCCTTCCTGGCTAGTGATAAGGTGCACTGTGAGTTAGACATGGTGGCAATGTTCATAATCTCAGAGGTCAGGAAGTGAAAGCAGGAGAATTTCACATTAGAGGTCAGCCTGGACTACATTGTGAGACTTTATCTCAAAAAAAAAAAAATGGTGATCAGTTTTGCTCCTCCCTGTGCTCCTGTCATGGTAGAAGTTGACTCTTAGCTTACTGTTTTGGAGGTGTAGAATCCGAGGTTATTTAGTTCCCTCTGTTTGGCCTCTGGTGAAAGCCTCCTGGCAGGAGGAAGAGGGAGAGATGCCCTGATGACCACCAAGCCAGAGAGAGTCACTGGCCGCTTGGGTCAGTCGTGGGGCTTGAACTCTGGGCCTGGGCGCTGCCACTCACCTCTTCAGCTCAAGTTGAGCGCTCTACCACTTGAGCTACAGCACCACTTCTGGTTTTCTGGTGATTTATTGGAGATAGGAGTCTCTCGGTCATTCCTGCCCAGACTGGCTTTGAACCACGATCCTCAGCTCTCAGCCTCCTGAGTAGCTAGGATTATAGGTGTGAGCCACCGGCGCCCGACCACCACTTCCGCCACTTTGGTATTGTATATCTGTTTGATCTCTTGAGAATTAACTAGAATCCTATAGAAATGGCTTAAATCCCTTCAGAGAGCAGTGCCCCAGCGACTTAATAAGTACCTCTCACTAGGCTCCTCTTAAAGATCTCAGAGCCTCCTGACTTTATTGCACTGGGGACCAAACTGACAGTATAAGCCCTAGAGGGTCGCAAACCAGATGTGAACAATAGCACGACTTCAGTAAGTTTTTCAGAACAGAAGGGAGCTCCAAGTCCACTGTCAGGGTGTCTGTCTTCAGATCTCACTTGACATGACCCTCTCTTTGGTGTGTCTCTCGTCCCTCTCCCTTACTAGCTTTTCCAATTCCTTTAACATTGAATTGAGGTCTTTCCAGAGCACAGTGCTTATGTCTGTTTGGGTGTCTGCATCTTTGAGAATTCAGCAGACAGTGGTGAGTTTTCAGGATTCAGGTGTTCCACATTGGGGCCACGTGGAACATAACAGTGACCAGACCAACCCCAGGTTCCAGCATGGGGACATCTGTGTACTTCTGAGCTGCGCCAGGATCCAGATGAGGAAAGGGGCTTGAGACATGTAACAAATGAGATGCTGTGGCTGCGTGTAAGTATGAGAAAGCAAGAAACCACTGTCTCATCCAAGATTGAGGAGAGGCAGGAAGTATGGGACTCTTTTGAAGGAGGACAGGACGTCTGGACATTTGGTGGTTGTCCCAGTGCAGAGGAGGACTGAGGACATGGTGCAGGTTTATGTGACTTTAAGGAAGAGGCATGTTATGCCTGGGGGAGGGAATTCCAGGAATTTCTAGACTTTATCCCACAGGTAAAATTCCGAAGTTGTGTAGGAACAGGTTTGTTGGATAGAAGACATCTCAGGGCCTGTGTGGTCAGAATTCCACTGCTGTTTAGGCTCAGGCTAACTGTGGCTTACAGTTGATTTCATTTTCTTCAGGGAGGCTTGAGGTGTTTCAAGACCCCAATTCTGTTCAGACCTGCCTCTCCGTTGACGCAGGCTCCTTCATTTCAGGTCCCTAGTTAGCCTTGGGGGTGTTTCTGTAGTCGGGATTTGACCAGATTACTGGGATCTCTCTCTGGTGAAGGAGCACAGAAAAGCCATCATCACAAGGACCCTGTGTGAGATGTGTAGAATTCCTGCAGAATGGCATGGGTTTTCATCTGTTATTCTTGATCTCCTGTGAGGACTCCCTGTTGTGTGTTTGTGCTCAGCAGGAAATACCATTCTCTCTCAAGCTGGTGAGTGTAGCCCACAGCTTGTGGACTTGGGGTCCCAAGATAGAGTTCCCTGACTATCTGCAGGAGGCTGGCGAATACTGAGCCTTGGTGAGAAAGGCAGGCTCTGTTTCTGGAAACTAAGACGTGTTCAGTGACCAGAGCTAGCACCTTGTTCCCACTTTCCCGTGCTGTGGTGTGTTGCCAGCTGGTTTTATTGCTGGGAGTTGGAAACTCGCTGTCCCAGGATGCATTCCCTCCTGGAGATGTACTGTGTACGAATGGCCACAGGGTGGCAGCCAAGCAGCGTTCCAGGCACCGGCTGCTCTACCGAGGCCCTCTGAAGGCTTCCCCTGGAACCGGGCGAGTGGGACACGTGGGCGGTAACCCCTCAGAAACACAATTGCAGATGTTTCTCTGTACTGCATCCTTACTATCTGGAGTTTAGGACAGTTTCAGATTTGCAGGAAACATCTGAAGACAATGCAGGCCTTTTATCCCCTGTCAGATTGTGGAATATTTGCACATAGCCAGTGAGGATAGGATCCAAGTCTAAACATGAAACTCACCTTTCATGTCCACCTATGCACATAGCCTGAGGGTAATTTTATACAATGTTTTAAAAATTGCATATGACACAGCTGCACAGCCTGGAATCTTCCGCTTGTGGCATCATGTTTGTGCTCAGAGTGTTTCAGGGTGTGGAGCATTTTAGATTCTGGATTATCAGGTTGGGGATGTTCAGTCTTAACCTGTACAGAGTCCTGTATTTTTCCCTTCCCTCCCACCCCCCCCTCACATCTGCCCTTTGGCTGACACCTGAGGTTAGGATTCTGTGTTGTCCTGGCTAGGGAGCAGCCGTATGTGTTACCGACAGAGCCTGTCTCACACCCTGTCTCCACCTGATCTCCTGGCCCAGACCCTGGGGGCCTGTGATCCTCCAGCCCTGGCTCCCTGACTGACAATGCTTCACACATTCCCCACAGGGCCCTAGACAACCTGTAGGAGGGCTGGGGGACTCATGCGAGGACCATGTGGTGAGGTGCCCTCTCATATCCATGGCTGAGCACAGACTTCATTTTCTTTTCTTTCTTTGCTTTTCTTTTCTTTTTTTGGCCAGTCATGGGGCTTGAACTCTGGGCCTGGGCGCTGTCCCTCAGCTCTTCAGCCTAAGGCTAGCGCTCTACCACTTGAGCCACAGCGCCACTTCCGGTTTTCTAGTGGTTAACAAGGAGATAAGAGTCTCACAGACTTTCCTGCCCAAGCTGGCTTTGAACCGATACTCAGATCTCAGCCTCCTAAGTAGCTAGGATTACAGGTGTGAGCCACCGGTGCCCTGCAACAGACACCATTTTCTACAGATGGTTTGTCTGCTGATTTTGTGAACTGCTGGGTGCGTCACCTGCTCTCAGAGAGACTGCTTGAGCCGGGTGGAGGACCCTCCAGGCACCTCATGCCTAGTCCCTCAGAGCTTCCCAGCACCAGGCAGGCCGGGCCACTGGCACAGTGGATGAGTTGTCTCCGTGCTGGTTCCAGGCCATCTTTTGAATCGCCAGAGTGAGGTTGAAGAGTTGGGAAGTCCTTACGGGTCTCAAGATGATGTACATACTTCACTATGCAAGACTGAGTTGAGTTGGGAGGGGGGATCTTACTGTGTGCATGACTAAGCTTGGGGGAGGAGTGGGTGGTGGGGGAGTGACCAAGGGTCCAGCAGTGTGTTATGTGACAGCTTCGAGAACTCCAGGAGAGACCCTGTGGGGAGGCGTGCGGTGTGCGGTGTGCGGTGTATGATGGAGGTCCTGGGTGGCCAGGAGCTCACTCTAGAGGCCTCTGGGCCAGATTGTGCCATGTACTGCCTTTTCTGTGGGAACGCTCTGTGTCTGTAAAACCACACCTGCTGCTGTCCGCTTCTGTCCAGCCCCTTGCTCTGTCCTTCCCATGTGGGCATATACACTTGGTCTTTCTTACTACTGGGCATCCTCCGAGCCAGGGTGCCCCAGCTAGAGGGAGCCTTGCTCCGAGTACACGTGAGATGCCTAAGGTGAGAGGTCTGCCCGGCAGGTGTGGCTCCCGCTCAGCACTGTGTGTCTCCTCTGCAGGGCAGGACCTCCCACTCAGGGGCCGAGGGGCGTCCTGTGGAGGTCCTCTTCCAGAGCCAGTTTGTGTCCCCTCTGCCAGCAGGACCTGACCCAGGGTCCTCTCCCTGACTCTTTATTTCTGGAAGGTGCTGTCTCATTCCCTCAGCAGGAGCTGTTCTTGTTGCTTTGAGTTTGGTAGTGACTGGAGAGAGAGAAACAATCCTCCATAGAACCATGGTAATTCTTCTCAGATGTTTTAAGACATAGACTGACGGAGTCAGCAACCAGCCCTGGAGGTGGAGGAGCCCTGCGGCTTAGCTGTGTCCCAGCTGACCCTGCAGGTTGTGGCAGACATCTGACTCCATGTGTCTGTGGGTAATTAGTAACATCCGGGAAGAAAAGCCCTACTTCAACTTTCTGCTTTTTGAAGCAAAGTCCCAGTTGTTAAAATTGAGTCAGACAGGGTCTTTGCTACAGCTTCAGGTGTGAAAAGGAAGACCCAGCTCTACTCCATAGATCCCATGCTCTACCTAGGCATCCCCACAGGAGGCGCTGAGAATGCTTCAGGACCACTGCAGGTATGTGCAGGTAGGTGGGTCATGGAGAGCGTGTGGCTAACTACACAGGCCAGGTCAAGAGGTTGCTCCTGTCCCTAAGCAGGTCTACAAGGGACAAAGAAAGGGGCCAGGTTAAATATAGTAGTGGGTCCTCTGGGTGTGGTCTGAGGAGATCGCCCCTTGCCCTCTTGACCCCTGAGGCTGGAATCCTCTTGCCTGTTTTGCTGGTTGTGTCCACTGCTGACCAAAGTGCTATTACAGCCAGGAGTGGGCGGTCTCATGAGCAGACAGACTGACTGATGAGCTCTGAAGACTGCAGGAGTGGGAGCTTTGCGTACAGCTGTGTCTCCACCATTAGCATGGGCAGACACAGGTTGTGAAGTAAATTTGGCTTCCTGCAACTAGATATGTTTTTAAGAATGGAATAAGGAGTTGGAGTTGTAGCCAGTTGGTAGAGCACTAGCCAGTGAGTGAAAGTCAGGTACTTGAGTTTGAGTCCTGATAATGGACCTACAAAAAAAGAAAAGAATGGAATGGAATAAGAAGGCAGCCATCCCAAGGGTACATCCTAAGTTCATGCTGTTGTGTGTGATTGGGTCCAGATGCTGGGCTGTGTGGGGTGGGGTCAAGTTGATGGGGCCTGCTTCCCAAGTGGCTCCCACCAGCCTTGGCGCATCTACCCCGCCCGCCCGCCCGCCCTGCCCCACCTTTATTCCTCCTGGGTGGGTGAGGTCACTTCCCTGCTCAGCCTCCCACTTGGGAAGTTACCTTGTAAAGATTACTGGGAGAACCTAGCACCATTGGCTCACTCCTCTAATCCTAGCTACTCAGGAGGCTAAGATCTGAGGGTCATGGTTCAAACCAACCTGAGCAGGAAAGTCTGTGAGACTCTTATCCCCAGCTAACCACCAAACAGCCAGAAGTGGAGCTATGGCTCAAGTGGTAGAGCACTAGCCTTGAGCAAAATTAACTCAGGGACAACACGCAGGCCAAGTTCAAGCCCAGGCCCAGCACCAATATATATAAGATGGTCAGACTAGAAGTAAGTGTGTGTGTGTGTGTGTGTGTGTGTGTGTGTGTGTGTGTGTGTGTGTGTGTGTGTGTGTGTGTGTGTGTGTGTGTGTGTGTGTGTGTGTGTGTGTGTGTGTGTGTGTGATTTTTCCTAAGGAGGAATGGAGTACCTGGCTGTCATATCGTGAGGGCCTACCTATTTAGTTCCTGGTCTTCAGGTTCTGAGCCTTCCTCCCTACTCCCCCTCTACCTCTACACACAAGTGTGCTTCGTTTTCCTGTTCTTACGTGTTTAGCATTGGCCTTTAAGCTGCTGTATCATCCAGCTGTGAGGCAACCATATAGGATACCTGCTGGCTGCCCGGAGATGTGCGTTATCAACCCAGTACCCTTTCTCTTTCTTCCTAGTCTAATATATGCCCTTGGCTGTTGCTCTGTATCTGAGGTGGCCTGTGTTACAGAGAAGAGCAAAGATCAGACTTTAATTGCAGCCCTTATCTGAGCTAGGAAGTGCTGGAGTTGCAGTTGGACTGGCTCTAATTAAAGAACAGGTGGTCCCCTGTGGCAGCCACAGGGGCCATGCTGAATGGCTCCCCTTCACCGTTCAGTCAGCTGCTCGGCATTGGGTGTGAGATGTGTGCATACACGGCATGCAGGTGTTCAGGGAACCTGGTGGCTCGTGTACATTCCCAAGCCATGGAGCTGCCCGCTGCCCCGAGCCCTGTCTAAGCACAGAGCGGCTCTGACTCACCCCACCTCGGGGCAGCTGTACACACCACTCTGCTTGGCTTCGTTCGTCGGCCATTTCCTGTGCTCTCTGGAACCACAGTGTTCTGTGGAATAGCTCAGCTGTCCCCACAGTTTCCTGGTGATGTTTCTTACGTACATTTCACCAGGGTTCAACGGTTCTTGTGTTTTATATTCACCATGTTTGGTTTTTTTCTTTAAAAAAAAAAAAAAAAAGCTCCCAACCACTCTTGACTAAAAGAGCTTTACTTTGGAGAGATAATTACAGAACTAGCCACTAGGTGTTTATGGTATTGCGAACTTCAATGATGTGGGGCCAAGGCTAGATGAAGTCCCTAGGGTGGGGTATTGAGATTTGTGGGAGCCAGGGACAGAGACCCATAATGAGCACAAGGACACACCCCACCAGACCAAAGTGCTGTGGTGATAAATGTCCCTTTGTGAGGTTCTCAACATTGGTGTGTGGTTTGCACCTTCCGAAAGATGTCACCGCTGACCTCAACTTTCCGTTCCAGCATCCGGGCTGATGGGCTGTTCCATGCACCACGAGCAACCCACAGGAGACCAGGAGGGCGGACCGCTGCAGCTGCAGAGGAGACAGCCCTTCCTTTCTGAGAGGGAAGCCCAGGAGCTGACACAGGTAAAGGATCCTCAGAGCTGCAACGGGCGATGGCAGTGTTCTGTCTTCTCTTCCCTCCCCTGTCTGAAGACAGGCTCTGCTCATTTGTAGGGGCCTCTCTGGAGAGAGCTGCCTGCATCCAGTGGTTTGCTGAGCTCCCTGTAGCTGGAAGAGGACAGGAAGGGCACTGCCCATTCATTCCAAGTCCGTGTTTGTCATGGCATAAGTACGGCACAGCATGCTCGTTTGTTCCTGCACACACAGTTGCCTTGGTAGCTCTTCCACCCATAGTGTATGTTTGTACACCTGTGCTCCTGTTGCATATACTGTCCATGTGTGTGTACTGTACGTGTGTGGTGTGTACTGCGTCTACTGCTCATGTACTGGTATGTGCACTGCAGGGGGGGCGTGTGTGTGTGTGTGTGTGCGCGCGCGTGCGTGTGCGTGCCTACATACGCACGTGCGCACATGGGCCACGTGTGCATGTGCAGCCAGGATGCACTGGCACATGCAGTTCCCTCTCATCCTGAGCTTTGGTTTGTAAAGAAGTTCACAACATTTCCCTAGGAAACTGAAATATTTGGTACACACATTTTTAGTTTGTCTTCCTGTGGTATTGCTGGACAATGCAATGTGTTTTCTAGTTTCTGAGTAGCACCTCATCATTGTATCATTTCACTTGCAGATATTTCAGTATGTTTCTTTAACAGATAAGAGCTGTTCATAAGCTGGGCATGGAAGTGTACGTCTGTGATCTCTGAGTCTGTAATTCTAGCACTTGGGAGGCTAGGGTAGGAGAACCATGGCTTAGAGGCCAGCTTGGATTATATAGTGAGATCCTCTCTCAAAAACACCAAGATCAAAGATAAAAGCTGTTAAACAGTCATCTCGATACCATTCTTGCCTTGAAAAAAGAATAGTAATTCCTCCAAATCATGCAGTTTTGAGTCAGCATTTACACTTGCCCAGTTCTGCTATTGAAATGAACACACAGTGGCCTGTCCTGTCCAAGACCTGTGTCCATGCTCAGTACTAGGGGATGTGTAGCAGCTCCATCCCAGACAGCAGATGGACCCTGGTGTCCTATTGGACAAAGTGTGTGAGAGACTGCCCACTGCCACTGGAAAGTGGTTATGAGCAATCTGTTAAGCCTGCTTTTTAAAAACAAATTCTTGTGTGTAGGGGGTACTGGGGCTTGAACTCAGAGCCTCGTGTACTTGCTTGGTTTTTTTCTCAAGGCTGGCACTCTACCATTTGAGGCACACCTCAACTTGCAGCTTTTTACTGGTTATTGGAGATAAGAGTCTGATTTATCTACCTAAACTGGCTTTGTACTGTGATCCTCAGGTCTCAGCCTCCTAAGTAGTTACGACTACAGGTATAAGGCACCACGTGTTGATTTACATTTTATGTGTTCACATAGCCATAAACTTCTTTGAGCTCAGCTCTTTCTTTGAGTGAAGAAAGGCCTTTATCTTTTGAATGGCATATTTAAAAATGCATCCACGCCCCTTTTTCCTTGTGATCTAGAAGTCATTTTCAAGCATGATACACACACTTTACTTGCCAGCTGTGATGGCACATTCTACAGGCCACAGACAGTGTACTCAGTGTATTGACTTTCGGGCTCACTGAGTACCATCTTGGGCTGTTCCTGAGCCTTTGTCCGAGAGGCTACAAGAGCACCCGGGTCCTAGGGTAGGTGAGGTTTGAGGGTGCCCCGTACCATGGTGTTAGTGGCTGTGTTCTCTAGTTGTCTTTAGACTGAAGAAGGTGCCACACTCTGGATGAAAAGGTGGGAATGTCATCTGTTAGGTGAACATACTGTTTCCTGGGCCCTTTCCTGTCTCCAGATATCCAGTGGCCAGCCTGTGCCATAGGCTGGCCTGAGATGGGGATGTCAGGGTGCACTCACACAGAGCTGAGGATAGGACTGTCTGTGGCAGGATCCAGCGTCACAGCGGGTACCGTGTGTTGAGCCGCCCAGGCCAGTGGTGTGGACAGTTGTCTGTGATGGGGCTGGCCAGGAGCAGTTGGCGGGACCCGTGGAGAAGGCTGCTGAGCCCTGTCTACTGGTCAGCTTTACACAGAATGTTCCTCGCAAGATTAAAAACACATGTTTCATAGTTAGGAAAGAATTCTTCACTCTGCAGTTGAAGCTCAGCATAAGTAGGAATGAGTTAAATTTTCTGGAGAAAACAAGAATGCACGAGCTCCTCCTCCATCCAGCTGTGGTTTTGGTTGTAGATGCTGTGGAGGCCCTTACGTTGAGACGTGTCCTGATGATTTAAATTGCAGTTGAGGCTGCTGGGGGAGGCGGCCAGGACGGCATGGGGATGGGAGTGGGCTGGGTGGGTGCGTGGTCTGCGGCTGCCGCGGCCGCGTCACTGTGGCCAAGGGAGGAAGATCCCAGGGGCCGCGGGGAGCCCATTCCCTGGTGGATTTGGCAGCGCCCCTCTGCTGGCCACCATGGCTTCTCCTCCCTAGAACTGCGGCTGTGCTCTATCAGATCTGTGGGTGCCACGTTGTCCATACGGGGGTTTGAGGGTTATAACACAAAAAAGGGCAATAGGTTGTGCGCAGCAGGGTGTGGGGGGCCCACGTTGTGTTTCTTCCTCTCCATTTCTTTGTTCTGTCCTGTTTGGAGGTTCTTCATCCCCACTTCCCCTTGCAATGAGAAGCAGCCAGGGGATACCAAGCAGTTGGGTCTGCTGGGTGTTAGCAAGAGGAGGCAGCTGGTCCTAGTGACAGGCTGTGGCGGAGAAAGGGGGCCGCTGTGCCCAGACCCTCGTGTGGTGGCGAGAAGAGTGTGTGGAGGCTCCTCTTGGGACGCACCTGCTGCGCTCGGGGCTCTCGCAAACAGTAAGAACATGGGTGCTGGTGGCTTATGCCTGCAAACCTAGCTGCTTAGGAGGATGAGATCTGACTGGGCAGAAAAGTCTGTGTGACTCTTATCTCCAATTAACCAGTAAAAAAGCCACACACACACACACACACACACACACACACACACACACACACACACACACACACACACACACACACACACACACACACACACACACACACACACACACACACACACACACACACACACACACACACACACACACCACACCCTCCCCCCCCCCCATAGAAATGAAAAGGACCAAGTTGATTAACTCAGCTCAACAAAACAGTTATTCCAGTGGGACGCTTCGGTGGTGGGGAGTTGGAATGTGGGGTGGGGGAGTGGTGGCCGCCCAAGGCTCTCAGGCCCTGAGTAGTTGAGAGCCACAAGAGATGCAGGTGCTTCTGTCTTCTTGTTTGCATCTGTGGAGTCCGTGTCACGCTGTGCCAGCTCCAGCGCCACACATGCCCGTCCTCACAGGAAGCTGAACTTAGGGCTATGGAACTGTTTTAAGACATCCTTGTCTTTCCTTCGTCTTTCATCTCCCTGGCCTATCTCAGCACACAGGTTTAAACTTGCTTCAGTCCGTCTGTGTCCTCACTCTGCTAGAAGAGCATCACTTAGTCTCTTCTCTAGCACCTCATCTGCATAATAGGGCCCCAACCAAGAGCCTGAGATGAGCATGAGGACTGATGAATGCTGGCTGTGCATAAACACACACATACACGCAATTGCACATACACAGTCCACTTGGAGAAGCCACAAGCTTGTTTGTCCATGTGACTGTTGGTGCAAACCTCAAGAGCTCTGCATGGGCAAGCACTGTGGAAGGAGCACATGACCCCCGTGAACAGGCCTGACAGCCAGACTGCTCACCTGGGGAGTGTCCGCCAGACACAGGGGTCTGAGCCATGGGCTACGGTGTGTGTGTGTCACAGCACGTTTCAGGGTTCTGTTGTCTCTGCTTGGCAGCCTCCTGCTGCCAGAGCTGGCCACTGGCCACTGGCCATCTACTTCCTTATTACAGTGCAGCTAAGACAGATTTTGGGGAGCAGGGGGTTTATAGAGCTGTTTTTCCTTGTAACTTTGATTCCAGTGTAGATGTTAGTGATGCGTTGAAACATCTATCTCACTCACAGATTGTCTGATCCAAAAATATAAAATGTCCCAAGATTTAAATCTTTTTGATCAAAGACATGATACACACTTGATGTCACAACACAGGTGTACTGAGGATACTGCATAAGATCCTTTTGGGCTATGTATGTGTAAGGCGTATAAAAAACAGAAGTAAACTTTGATATTCATTTAGGTTTCATCATGAGATAACACATTATGTGCATGGTAATAGTCCAAACTCTGAAAACCTTGCTCTTGTGCTTGTTTTGGATAAGACTTCATTGTGTAGAAATTCTTTATATCTGTGTGTGTGTGTGTGTGTGTGTGTGTGTGCGTGTGCGTGTGTGCGTGCGTGCGTGTGTACTCGTGTACGCGTGCACGCTTGCATGCCCACCAGTTCTAAGGTTTGAACTTGGGGCCTGGGTACTGTCTCTAAGCTTCTTTGGTTTAAGGCTAGTGCTTTACTACTTGAGCTACAACTCCACTTCCATAAAAATAATTATTATTATTATTTTTTTTGTCGGCCATGGGGCTTGAACTCTGGGCCTGGGTGCTGTCCCTCAGCTCTTCAGCTCAAGGCAGCACTCTCCTGCTTGAGCCACAGCACCACTTCCGGTTTTCTAGTGGTTTATTGGAGATAAGAGTCACAGACTTTCCTGCCTGGGCTGGCAATGAACCGCGATCCTCAGATCCCAGCCTCCTGAGTAGCTAAGATGACAGGCGTGAGCCACCGGCGCCCAGCTTGCTTGAGATGTTTTTGCCATGTGGATATCCACTTGTCCCTGCCCTGCCTGGTGAACCAGCCATTCCTTCCCCAATTAGGTAGCATTGGTTCCATGTCAGACGCCCAAGAGCTGTAGAAGTATAACTTTATTTCTGGTTTTTCTCTTTTTTCTCTTCTGTTTGCCCAACATCGGTGATACTTTATTATTATAGCTCTATAGCAAGCGTTGAGATTGGGAAGGGTGAGTCTTTCAATCTTACTATTCTGTTTCATAGGGATTTAAGTCTCAGCCTTTCCATTTCATTTATAGAAACTGCAGTTGGAATTTTGATAGTGACTTCACAGATTCGAGATCTCTCTAGGAAGCCACAGCTGAGCTGCCATGAGGTCTCCCAACCCAGGCACATAGGGTGTCCTTGTGTGGGTCTGTCACTTCATTCAACAGTGTTTAGTCATTGTCAGTGTGCACGCTTTTCACCTCCTTGCATAAACTCTGCCTTGTTATTGTTTGGGATGCTATTGTATGTTTTAATTCCTTAACATCCTTTTCTGATTCTTTACTGCTGGTATAGAACCAACTGGTTATTGTCCTGTTAGGCCTGCAACCATACTAAGCTCATGAATCAGCTCTGAACAGATAACATCTTCTGCACACAGAGACTGTTTCACTGTGTCCTTTCTACCATGGTTGCCCTCTCCGTTAACTATAGCTTCCAGGGTGCCAGTACCCTGTGGTAGACATTGGCATCTGCTCCCACCTCTGTCCCGATCTTGGGGAAAACTGTGTTAGTGATCGTTTCTCACGAACACCCTTGGCCATGGTGATGACGTTCCTGGTGTTGCCGGTTTCTGAGAGTTTCATCAAGAGGGGATATGGGCTTTGGTGATGTCTTCTGTGCGCCAGTGGAGTGGCCCTGTGGCTTTCCTCCTGGGGGAGTGATGTGCATCTCTCCCGTTCTCCAAGTCGACCCCCACATTTGAGGGCCAGACCTGAGTGGAAACAGCATGGTTATCACGCTGCGGTTCTTATCTCAAGGAGTTACTGATTTCCTTCCATTGATTGTAGGAGAATGGTGTTTAATTTCTACGTATTTGTGAATGTTATGGATTTCCATATTTCTAACCACATCTTGATTCCACTGTGGTCAAAGAAAATACTTCCTACTATTTCATACTTCCATTGCCTGGCACTGGATATGTGCAGTTCGTGTGTCTGCCTCTGTGTTATGAAATATACATTTGGTCTTAGTCCTATTTCCTGCCATTTCTCTGCAGAAATGTGTCTTCTAATCAGCCATGCCTTCCTAAGGAAGCCTCCATAAAAATCCCAAAGGACATGTTCCTGGAGGACCTGCCTAGGGAAGACGGGCAGGTCTAAGTGCTTGAAAAGCACTTGGGGCCTGGGTGCTGTCTCTGAGATCTTTTGCTCAAGACTATCACTCTACCACTTGAGCCATTTCCTGCTTTTTGCTGGTTAATTAGAGATGTCTCACAGGCTTTCCTGGCCAGGCTGGCTTCAAACTTCAATCTTCAGATCTCAGGCTCCGAATAGCTATGATTACAGGTGTGAGCCATCTTCCCCCACCCTGCTATTAACTTTTAGAAATAAGTGATAAGTGTTACACACTTCTTGATTTAGACTGGGAAGCAGGTTTTGGATTTGTGATGCTGTTGGGTCATATTATACAAACGAGAGAAGATGAAGCCCAAGGAGGCCATTGGTGCTAGGTCTGGACAGCACATGTCTGTCTGTCCATCTTGTGCACAGTGAGAGAAAGCATATCCTGAGATGGGTATGTACCGTGCTACGTCTTAGCCGGATGGCTACTTGCTGCGCTCCCCTTTCCATGTGGCAGAGCCCCTGCTGGGGACTGACCTGAACTAACGAAGCTGTGCCCAGCACCCACGTGTTCCTGAAGGCCGAGTAGACTGTGAAGAGACCGTTCAGTACATCTTCTCTCTGTCAAGGGTACCGCTGACAGACACACAGACACACACACACACACACACACACTCATATGACCTTTCAAAGTGGTATTTTAAATTCAAATCCCTTCTGTTAAAAAATGAAGATTCCTTTTTCTCTCAAACCCTGGCATCTCATTGTGGCCTGGTAGCAAATCAAGGGAGTGACCAAGCCCAGCCCCAAACGCTCAGCGTCCAGCACCATTTCTCTCTTTGGACCTGGAGTAAGAATAGCCATCTACCAGGGCAACCAGCTGCCAGATGTAGCTCAAGGCACACAGGTCCCCGAAGACCTCCGGGGTCTCTAAGTCCATCAGAAATAGCACAAGCCAGCCCCACCACTCCACAGATGTGGGATTCCCGAGTGGGGAGCCCCGTGCCTACCCTGCTCCCAGCCCCACACCCCTCGGAGCAGGCAGGGTGGTCTGAGAATGCCGCATGTGACAGATTGCAGCTGAGCATGTTCCTGCAGCCCCTGGGGCTTTGCTGTGGCGAAAGCCAACTTCCCTCTCTTGCCTTCCCCACAGCATATTAACGGCCTTGACTGGTAGAGCTATTTGGAGTTGTAGACAGCTTGATTTATCCCAGCTCTGTTCTTAAATGGTCGCTAATTTCTCACTGCAAGAAAATTCACAGTTTCTGGGTGAGTCAGCGTGACAGTTGAGGCTTCCAAGCTAGCGAACAGGGAACTCACTGCAGGCACTTGAGACTCACATGGTCTCACCTGAGCCCTGGGGCGGCGTGACGGCAGCTAGCGGGGGCACAGAGTAGTCACCAGAGCTGGGCTGTGTGGTAGGTTGGCAGGCTGAGGCTGCACCCCAGCAGGGCGAGGTGGTGCTTGCGCACAAGCTTCGTGTTGTGTTGAGTATACCTGTGCAGCCTCAGTGAGCTGTAGCTGCACTACCTACTTCCTCTCCTTTTGGACAAAATGGAGATGGCTCTCCCCGCTTTCCCTCTCGTGGTACATCTCGTATGGTGTTCCTGTCAACCCAGGCAGTGTTGGTGACGCTTGTCCTAAATCCAGGCAGCTTTGTACATGTGGGCTGCCGGCACGTATCACTGAGCCATGCACGTTTTGTTCCGGGGCATCTCTGGGACCCAAGGGCTGGCAAGGTGGCCAAGCCTCGAGGATCTTGGCTCCTCAAAGAAAGCCTTAGGAAAGTGTCTATCCTCAGGACCATGACTGCTTTCCCCTCTGTCTGCCTTCTCCCCTGAGCTTGTTCAAGTCTCTGCTTCCTGGCTGGTTTCTGCCTGAGTCCCCCAAGCCCTTCTCCTTCCTTCATAGGCGGAGATGACCGGCCAGCCTGTTCAGCAGCAGCACTTGCTGCCTCTCCTCGTGCAGACATTGGGAGTGCCCCGAGCCACAGAGCTCTGGCTGTCGTGGAGGTTTCTTTCTAAATGCCTCCCAAGTGCACACACGTTTCTGTGTCTTGCCTGTGCTGTGTAGGCTCTGTGCTGCTTTCTCCTAAAACTCAGAGCACTTATGAGACAGGTAAACCTCTACGTGGGTAAAACTGCCTAGTGACCATGTTTACTCATGAATGTAGCAGGGACTTGGGGAAGCATCCGTTTTGAGCTTAGTCTTTGACACACAGCCAGAAAGGGCTCATCAGAGAGGCCCCTGGATATTTCAGAGGCTGGCGGCATTGTGCACTGATGACTAGACAGCTTGTCATCCTGGGCCACAGGGGGAACAACTGTTTTTAAGGTTTGGCCAGACTTCATGAGCTCCATTCTTTCCATCCTCAGTTATATGGAATGTGCACGACGCTGCTTAATTACTTCAGTCCCTCTTTTAAAGAAGAAAGGCTACCAAGATTCTAGAGGAACTGCTAGCACTTGGAAGGTTAACTCAGTCATTTTCTTTGTCTGCACACTTAGTAGCTATAAAGATCTTTTCAGTTTTTACAGTATTAATTAATTTCAAGTGCATTTTGGCAGGCAGGCCAAGGGTCTTAACTGGCTGTTCGGAATGAGTTCTATTTTTAAGACTTAAAAAATGGTGAGACTTTTTCCAAGTCAAAAGTTGAATAGCAACCAGCCTTTATTTTGAGTATTTATACAGTAAAATGCCCAAGCGTTCATAGGTAATCAGCTGCTTTTGGCTGTTGGTTGCATGTGCATATTAGGTGAAGGCCAGGGAAGGTGCATATTCTCACTTTTGCCAGTGTCTTGCTGTGTACAGAGAAAGGGCGGTTTATCTCATAGCCTGTCAGGAAGCTAAGGACACTCAGAGCCTGTCATGGAGGTGGTCCTTGGTGGGCCTGTGGCTCTGTGGTCTTGTTTCACATGTGGCTAGTGTTTAGCTATTTGTCCTGGTCGACATATGTTTCAGGTTTGACATTCACATAAGAATATTAGGATTTCTTCTGGTGGCTCACGCCTGTAATCCTAGCTACTCAGGAGGCTGAGATCTGAGGATCGCGGTTCAAAGCCAGCCCGGGCAGGAGAGACTGTGAGACTCCTATCTCCAATAAACCACAAGAAAACCGGAAGTGGCGCTGTAGCTCAAGTGGTAGAGCGCTCGCCTTGAGCTGAAGAGCTGAGGGACAGCGCCCAGGCCCAGAGTTCAAGTCCCACTACCGACCAAAAAAAAAAAAAAAAAAAGAATATTAGGATTTCTTTTTGAAAAGGAATATTATACCCAGTCAATCACCATTTTAATGGATTTCCTTGTAAAATGTGGTATTTTGTAGATAGCCATTGTTTGCTTCTTGACATGTGGGTCCTTCTAATTGCAGTTGCGTCTTACCTTTCCTTTTAGTGGATAGGCTTTGTGGAGGTTCCAGTGTGGACACAGCGCCTGGGCCTGTGTCTCTGGGTGTGTATGTGCCTTCCTCATGTCCTTGATGAAGTCCTCATTCTGGTTTTCAGGAACATAGGACTTCTCAGAATCCTGGTGCTGCTACTGAGTCAGTGTTCCAGAATGTCTCATGTTGTGCAGGTTGTACCCTGTTGCAGGCTGGCCCGGCCTGGGTCCAGCGGATCTCCACTGTGGGCCAGTGCCCAGCCTTCCTTGACCTTGTTCACAAGAGTATGTTTGCAGATTATGTATGAAGTTCATAAAGTCATGTTCAGTTAAATAGCCAGGGTCCCTTAATTCTCAGCTTTTGTTTACAATAGCAAGAGAATGAAAAAAACAACAAACAGAAAAGAGAACTGTATATGCTTGAATCCACATCTTTGCTTTATAAGAATATTTTGATATAGTGGTAAAAATAGGGCTTCTCCTGAAGGAAATGCTGAGGACCAAAGTGTTGTGCATTTTGGGTTGGTTAGGAATTGGAGTATGTACATAGACAAAATGAGATGCCGTAGGGATGGCACTTAAGTCTAAACATGGAATTAACTTGTTTCATGTACACCTGTATATACATACACCGCAGGTGATCTTACTGAATTTTAGTACACAGTCGTCTTGACTACCACCGACCTAGGAGGTCTGGTGTGGAATGTTTGGTGTAACATCATTCCAGACTTTGGATTTTCAGAGTAGGAACGCCAAACCTGTAGTACTAGTGTGAAAGACACCTCTTCCTGCCTGACTTCGCTTGCATCCCACACGCACCATTCTTGGCTAGAACAAAAACAAGCAAATGATGAGTCACAAGCGGAGGGAACAAGTTGCAGGTGGGACAACAGAACACACACATAACCACGTTGGGTGCTGAAGCGTCCAAGTTCCAGAAGGGCCGAGACCCTTGCTCTCAGCTTTTGTGCTCAGAGATCACAGCAGATAGTGTAGAGCCTTACAGTCCATGACAGCATTTCTGTTTTAAACTCAGACATGTGTCCTTAGGGATGGGAACAGCCCGAGTAATGTGTCGTTGAGGGGGCATTTCTGGTACATGAACACAAACTAAGGAAGGTTGCATAGGGCACCGTCACTAACTCCACGGTTACCTGGCACGTAGCCATAAATTCCAGCAGAGTTTCACAGTGATGGGCAGGCCCTAGACCCTGCAGAGCACCACCTCCAGACTGCGTGTGGTCTGACCACAGGAGGCAGGGTGCTCCTCACAGGACCTCAGACGGTGTGCCGGGGGGGCACGGGCGATTCCTCTGCACTCGCTCCTGGCAGGGTGACCTTCCGAATAGACCAGGTGCCTGGGAGGGCTGTTACCAACCACAGCACGTGGCAGGGAGGAGCAACCCACTGGCAGTGGGTGGGATTCATTTTTCTTTTTTACTGCACTGTCTGGGCATCTGCTGTGTGAGGTCATAGGAAGAGATGGAAAAGACCTATTGCATGACGTCATCTGCCCATCCCCCAGAGCCAGCTGACCCCACAGTATACTTTCCAGAGCTCCAGCCAGCTTCTCAGGAATGACTCAATGATGGAGTTTCCACTGTGTCCCAGAGAGGGCAGGAAAGCTGGCGTAGAACAGCTGCCCACAGTCAGTGGTGCTGGCCTCCTGTGATGGTGGTCCCGGCGCAGACTGCTGAAGTCTGCGTGCACTCCCTGCCTCCCGTCTGTCTGCACACAGGTGGGACAGGCTCCATCGCGGAGACCCTCCTCCGTCTGCACAGCTGTTACTGTGCCAGATCGTGTGTACCTCCCCATCTGGGGAAGGAGTTGGGCCATACTGTCCTGGGCTCCTCCCAGCTCTTGTTGAATCAAGACACAGAGCGAAGGACTGAGCTCTCCCTGTCCTGTGAGCAAACATCAATATGGATTCCAGAATGGAGAACCTGACATTCAGCGGCAGTACATCTTCTGAGTACCTGCCTGGTGACAGCCAGCTACTCCACCCGAGGCGCTGGCGCAGCTCAGGCCCCTACCGGGGGTAGCGTTTCACACGTGCGACACTGAGGGGTCTGGGGGTAATGCCTGGCCGCTGCGTGGCCTGAGGAGTGACTGCAGGGAAGGGCCCCTGAGGGGTGACTGCAGGGAAGGGCCCCTGAGGGGTGACTGCAGGGAAGGGCCCCTGAGGGGTGACTGCAGGGAAGGGCCCCTGAGGGGTCCTGGCCACCGGATGGCTGAGGGAGGTGCTGAGCTAATGGAAGCCCCCGTGCACACGGAACTCGGGGTCCTCGGCTTGTGTTCATGGCCTCACTCCCTCACGTCTGGGAAGACTCCCTAAGAGGGTGTTCACATGGATCACAAGCGCTTGTCAATGTTATTTCTTTTACCGTGTTTTCCTTTTTGTATATTAAATTTTTACACCCAGGCTTCATGAGCATGTAGTTAAACTAGCACTCCACAGTGTGATGAGTCTCCACAGAATAACGACATTGGGTGTGGTGTGAGTCACGGAGGGTGGGTGGAGAGCGGAGGGGCCTCAGCCTGGCCTACCCTGCCAGCAGGCTCCGCAGCCCTGGACCCCTGCGGTCAGCACTGCCGGGCCTCCCGCATCTCTGACAGGCTTTTATGCCCAGTTGCTGCACCCAGGGTGACCGAGGTAGGACCGTCGCTGGGGTGGCGAAGCCTCCGAGAGACAGTCAGGAGTGCTGCAGGGAGCCCTTGCGTCGATAAGCCCGTGGCGCAGAGGATCCACGAGCAATAACAGTCACTCGTGATCCCTACCACGTGTGTCCTCCTACACATGGTTGCTCTGCCGTCTGCCGTTGGCAGCACAGCATCCCCAGAGATGCGTGAGGCTGAACGGTGTGGACCTGGTGCGGCCACGAGGGGCAGGTTGCTCAGCTCCGTTGTCATCTGTGGACTTGCCTGAAGCCCATTGCTAGCGGAGACCTGCTGCTCCGCCTGTGCCAGCCTGCTTGGTCCTGCCTTTTATGTTCATACACATACAGTGGAGGAAAGAGCCCTATTTTTCCTGGTTAGTCCTGTTTTTCCCACATCCGTGTGGTCGCAGACAGGTAATGCACAGACAGCACAGTGTGCCGCTATCCACGCAGGCTCATTCACCACTTCCGTGGTACTTGCTCTGTGTTGGGGGCTGCCAGGGACTGCAGGGTCCTTTGGTTGTGAAGGCCAAGCCCCGACACTGGCTCTGTCCCCAGTGACTCAAACGATCTACCTTGTCACCCCAGGCTCAGGGGTGCTATAGCGGGGATGCAGGGGATAGACATGTCTCTGGGTGCTTACAGAACATCCACTAACGCTGTCGTGTGTGCTGCTGCCCAGATCCTGAGCAAGCTGAAAGGACTGGCACTGGACACGGAGACAGAACTGGAGCGGCAGGATGAAGCCTTGGACGGCATCACCGCAGCTGTGGACCGAGCAACCTTGACTGTGGACAAACATACCCGGCGCATGAGAAAGCTGACTTAGCAGGATGGGACATGGGCCGTGGAGCCGCCGTGTCCAGCTTCCCACGCCCTTCGTACGGACCTGGGCAGCTGCTGTGCACACATCCCGGATGGGCCGCCTAGAGCACCGCACTCGGGAAGGGCTCCCTGGACGCTGTAGCATGTGGCCAGGCCCTCTGAGGCCTAGGCCCGGCGCACCAGGTGACCCGCTTGTACCCTTGGTCCGAGATCTCAGTCTCCACACTTGGGCCTGGCCGGGGCCCAGTTGTCCAACATGAATATGGTCACATTTTTGTCTGTTCACCGTTCTCGCCGAGCATTAGAGAAGCCTGTAAGTCCTCTTGAAGGAAGTAGGAGACTCAGCCTAGCCCTGACCTGTCTGAGCCCCACAGGCATGCTCTACCAGCAACACCCAAACTCCTCCTGCTCAGAGCCACAGCGGCACCCGCACCTTGCTGTCTTCTCTGGTCAGCCATCTTCTTTGTGCATGTTTGGACATTTACCCGAAGCTCTACAGAAACACTTCCGCCATGCTACCAGCAGAAGGTTGATCTCTGATTTTGCTGCTATCCAGAAATAAAAGGAAAGCTCTGATTTCGGTTCTGAAGCTGTGTCTTGCTGCTCCCCTTTGCTTGCTGGTGTGCTTGGAGCAAGCGCACTCACTGCACCACTAGGAGAGCCCACACAGGGAGGGCTGGGCCTTCCACACCCCCACAACAGGCCTTGTGACTCTCGTGGGCGTTTAAGAAACACGTGCTGTCTGTGTCTGCGAGGGTCAGGCTGGGAACCAGTGTTTGCAGCTCTTCTCTCCTGGGCTTTATAAAGTGTCCTCTGCACACTGTCACGCCCCCCCCCCCCCCCCCCCCCCGTGTCCGCGCACCAGAGCTCTTCCTCGTTCCCGCTGTGCTTTGGTCCGGCCTCTGCCCTCTCCACTCCCTTCCCAGCCTCTGCTGAACACCTTTCTGTGCCTCCCCCGTAGGAGGAACTTGTCTCTGCCCCTGGCTCCTGTCCCTTAGCCTGACACCCTCCAGGTTTATGTGTGCTGCTGCAAATGACAAGATTTTATTTTTATTGCTCAGTGTCGTCCCACTGTATATACATGTATTTCTACATCCTTTTTGAGGTGCTAGACTCAAGGCCTGATGCTGGGTAAGTGCCCTACCACTAAACTTGTTCACATACAAAAAATTAAAAATTGTTTTGGTTGGTCATGGGGCTTGAACTCAGGGCCTGGGCACTGTCCCTGAGCTCTTTTACTTAAGGCTAACACTCTACCACTTTGAGCCACAGCGCAATCTCCAGTTCTTTAGTGGTTAATTGGAGATAAGAGTCTCATGGGGACTTTTCTACCCAGGCTGGCTTCAAACCCTGATCCTTAGATCTCAGCCTCCTGAGTAGCTAGGATTAAGGCATGAGCCACTGGCACCCATCTCTCTCCTATCTTTTTTGACACAGAGTCTCACTGTATATAGCTCGGGCTGGCCTCAAGCTTGTGGCCCCACGCTTCTGCCACCCACGTACTGGACTGCAGTTGTGAATCACCTTGCCCTCCCCAAGCCTTTACCCACTCATAGACCGAATGATCAGACTGATACACGGAAGGTAGAAAGGCCCGTCTTCAGAACTGGAGGGTAGGACAATGCTCGCCACGGGACGGGTAGTGGCAGGCACAGGAATATGGAAACAAAATTAGGAGGGATGATTTATAGTGTTCTGTCATGCAGTCTAGCAACTATGATGAATATAACAAATTGCATATTTTAACATGGAGAAGAAAGAAGTTGGGAGTGTGGTCACACAGAGAAGTCATAACCGTTTGAGGAGATGAGTGTACTAATCACCCTGGTCAGCTTTTACAGCATGTTGTGGACATGGGTTGACATGTGATAAAAGCGGTAACAGGCAGTACTCACAAGAAGGGTGAGTAGGGAGCAGAGCTCCAAGGCCTGGCGTGGGCCTACGTGGAGACGTCTTAGGAGAGAGAAAAGCCCTACCTGTCAGCTTCCGAGGGTGGGATCTGTGTAGAGCGGGATGAGGCCGGGCCCCTCTGGGAGGGGCCGTGTCTGCTGTGTCCACCCAGGCCAGGGGCCCTGGGTGCAGCCTTGGCCTCCGGCCCTCCCCAAGGCGAGGCCCCCGCCGCTGGACTCTAGGCCAAAGGATGAGTCACGGGCTTGGGTGCAGCTCAGAGCATCCATGCTGGCAGGAGATTGCACATCCACTACGTCTTTGAGCTTTTGGTCCCCCCTGGAAGTTCGGTGCGGTGGTTCATGTGTTGCAGAGGTATTTCCCAGGCCCCCTTTAAACAGGAAAGGAGACAGGGCTGCTCCTTTGTTGGTGGTCTCTGGAATCATGGCCACGGCCTGCAGCTGAGCACCAGGGAGACACCTTCGCTGCCACTGACACCTGTAGCACCAGGGATGGAGAAGGGCACGGCTGGTCCTCAGACAGGACAGGGCAGTCCCTAACCTTCACACTGTGCCCCTGCCCCTCCTCTCAGCACGCTCCCTAACCTTCACACTGTGCCCCTGCCCCTCAGCACGCTCCCTAACCTTCACACTGTGCCCCTGCCCCTCCTCTCAGCACGCTCCCTAACCTTCACACTGTGCTCCTGCCCCTCAGCACGCTCCCTAACCTTCACACTGTGCCCCTGCCCCTGCCCCTCAGCACGCTCCCTAACCTTCACACTGTGCCCCTGCCCCTCAGCACGCTCCCTAACCTTCACACTGTGCTCCTGCCCCTCCTCTCCGCACGCTCCCTAACCTTCACACTGTGCTCCTGCCCCTCAGCACGCTCCCTAACCTTCACACTGTGCTCCTGCCCCTCAGCACGCTCCCTAACCTTCACACTGTGCTCCTGCCCCTCAGCACGCTCCCTAACCTTCACACTGTGCCCCTGCCCCTCAGCACGCTCCCTAACCTTCACACTGTGCCCCTGCCCCTCAGCACGCTCCCTAACCTTCACACTGTGCCCCTGCCCCTCAGCACGCTCCCTAACCTTCACACTGTGCCCCTGCCCCTCCCGATGCTCCCTAACCTTCACACTGTGCCCCTGCCCCTCAGCACGCTCCCTAACCTTCACACTGTGCCCCTGCCCCTCCCGATGCTCCCTAACCTTCACACTGTGCTCCTGCCCCTCCTCTCAGCACGCTCCCTAACCTTCACACTGTGCCCCTGCCTCTCAGCACGCTCCCTAACCTTCACACTGTGCTCCTGCCCCTCAGCACGCTCCCTAACCTTCACACTGTGCTCCTGCCCCTCCTCTCAGCACGCTCCCTAACCTTCACACTGTGCCCCTCCTCTCAGCACGCTCCCTAACCTTCACACTGTGCTCCTGCCCCTCAGCACGCTCCCTAACCTTCACACTGTGCTCCTGCCCCTCAGCACGCTCCCTAACCTTCACACTGTGCTCCTGCCCCTCAGCACGCTCCCTAACCTTCACACTGTGCCCCTGCCCCTCAGCACGCTCCCTAACCTTCACACTGTGCTCCTGCCCCTCCTCTCCGCACGCTCCCTAACCTTCACACTGTGCTCCTGCCCCTCAGCACGCTCCCTAACCTTCACACTGTGCTCCTGCCCCTCCCGATGCTCCCTAACCTTCACACTGTGCCCCTGCCCCTCCTCTCCGCACGCTCCCTAACCTTCACACTGTGCTCCTGCCCCTCAGCACGCTCCCTAACCTTCACACTGTGCTCCTGCCCCTCCTCTCCGCACGCTCCCTAACCTTCACACTGTGCTCCTGCCCCTCAGCACGCTCCCTAACCTTCACACTGTGCCCCTGCCCCTCAGCACGCTCCCTAACCTTCACACTGTGCTCCTGCCCCTCAGCACGCTCCCTAACTTTCACACTGTGCTCCTGCCCCTCAGGATGCTCCCTAACCTTCACACTGTGCTCCTGCCCCTCCTCTCCGCACGCTCCCTAACCTTCACACTGTGCTCCTGCCCCTCAGCACGCTCCCTAACCTTCACACTGTGCTCCTGCCCCTCAGCACGCTCCCTAACCTTCACACTGTGCTCCTGCCCCTCAGGATGCTCCCTAACCTTCACACTGTGCTCCTGCCCCTCCCGATGCTCCCTAACCTTCACACTGTGCTCCTGCCCCTCCTCTCAGGTTGCTCCCTAGCCAGTTGCATAGCCATCCCAGGGTGTGCAGGGAACGCTGACTTCAGAGCCGCTGCTTACGGATGGGCAGGCTCCTGGGCATGAGCAGGAGTTGGTTAGAGGTGCCATGCAACTTCCGGGGACACTGACCAGTGCGGCAGAGTTGACATCCAGGAGACCCTCTTGTCAGATGCTTGTGTGGCTCGAGTCTACAAGAGCAGTGTTATCCCTGCTGGCCACCCAAAGCCTGACAGCTGCCGCTTATTGCCAGGACCCCTGACCCTCACCCCCTTCCTGCCAGACACACACCCAGACAAGGGCTTCTGGGTCCACCACTGCTGCAAACACGGCGGGGGGGGGAGAGGGTCCCGTCCTTTGCTGACAGAGGCCTCCTAATGCAGGTGGGCTCCCTGGGCCCTCACGGGCGGCACACGGAGGTCGCCCGAGCCCCGACCCGCTGGAAAGCCCACAGGATTTTACCATCTGGTTCATCTGCGCTGGTCTTCATGAGGGCTGCTGGCCACACGTCCATCCATACACGAGATGGATGGAGAAGAACATTACGAATCTGGATTCTTTAATCCAGACTCTGACTCTCCAGGCTCTGACTTGTCCAGGAGGCACCCACTGTGCGGCTCCTCAAGTGAAGTAGAGCAGAAGCGTAGAAGCATGTCATCTGCTGCCAGCACCCGGGAGGGTTAGTGTGCGGCCGCAATGCTGCTGCTGCTGCTGCTGCTGCTGCTGCTCCTCCTCCTCCTCCTCCTGCTCTTCCTCCTGTTCTACCTCCTCTTCTTCCTCTTCCTCCTCTTCTTTCTCCTCCTCCTCTTCTCCTCCTCCTCCTCCTGTTCTTTCTCCTCCTCCTCCTTTTCTCCCTCCACCTCCTCCTGTTCTCCTCCTCTTCCTGTTCTCCTCCTCCTCCTCCTCCTCCTCCTCCTCCTTCTTCACCAGTACTGGGGCTTGAACTCAGGGCCTGGGCACTCTCCCTTAGCTTCTTTTGCTCAAGGCTAGCACTCTACCGTGTGAGCCACAGTGCTATGTCCGGTGTTTTCTGTGTATGTGGTGCTGAGGAACCAAACCCAGGGCTTCATGCATGCTAGGCAAGCACTCTACCACTGAGCCACCTTCCCAGCCCCCATGTATCATTTCTTTGGGGAACAGAAGATCCATTTATTTTCCCATTCATTAATTGGATTAGTTGATCTTCTATGAATACCTGACATAGATTTCTTCCATTCTGTAGATTTTTTCTCCGCCCTCCCCCCCATCCTGTGGATGGGTTACAGTTACATGAATCAGGTAATGAGTAATGAGTGCAATTCTTTTTAAACCATGTCTCCCCTTCTGTCTCTTTCTCCTGATTTTTCCCTCCTGCCCCACCTACAAGATAGCCAGTTCATTGTTCACAGTGTCTACTGAGTATCACTGTTGTATTTGTTCACCCTTGACCACCTTTTCGATGCCCCCTCTTACCCTCCCCAATACACATTAACAAGCAAGACAAAAGGAAGAGAAAAAGCAGAGACAAAACAGCAACTAAAAAAAGTCTCGTTTCCTTTTCCTGTAGTTGATTTCATGGAGTGTTGTTTTATATGATCGTCTGTACATAGCTATTGAGCTCTGTCCACATTCCTATTCCTCTTCTCCTTTGGCCTCAGTGTGTGTGTGTGTGTGTGTGTGCGCGCGCGTGTGTGTGTGTGTGCGCTCGTGTGTGTGTGTGCGTGCGTGCGTGCGTGTGCATGTGCGTGTGTGTGTGTGTGTGTGTGTGTGTGTGTGTGTTGTTTTTTCTTTCAGTTCCTGGGTTTGAACTCAGGGCTTAACTACTTGAGCCAAGACCACAGCCTTTAGCAGTCTTTTAACTTAATGCAACCCCATTTGTCCATTTTTATTTCTTGAGTGATGAGTCCTATTCAGAAAAACTTTGTTTCTATCTTCATGATTTTTTTTCTTTTTGGTCACGGGGCTTGAACTCAGGGCCTGGGCGCTGTCCCTGAGCTCTTTTTACTCAAGGCTAGCGCTCTTCCACTTGGAGCCACAGCACCACTTCCCCCTCATGAATTTTTTTCTACATTTTCCTCTAACAGTTTCAAAGCTTCAGGTCCTACGTTAGGATCTTAGAGAAAAAAAGATCTTCGATTCATTTTAAATGTAATTTTAAATTATAGGATCAGAATAGAGATCTAGTTTTAGTCTTATACATGTACACAATGTTTTCTTAATACCATTTGTTGATTTGTCTTTTCTCTAATGTATGTTTTTGGCATATTTGTCAGAAAGTAGAGGGCTGTAGTTATGTGGGCTCATTTTTGTACCTTCTGTTCCATTAAATCGATGTGTCTGTGTCTGTGCCATTACTATTATGATTCTGTAGTATAACTTGAGGTCAGGTTTTGTGGAAACTCCAGTGATGCTCTTTTTACTTGGAATTGCTTTTTGGCTATTCAGGATATTTTGCGATTTTAAATAAACTTTGGAAATTTTTTCTCTATGAAAAATAACATTTTAAGAGGAATGCATTAAATTTGTCAATTGCTTTTAGTAATGCAGCCATTTTTACAATACTAACTCTTTTGACCCACAAACAAGTGAGGACTTTCATAAAGCTCTGTGACTCAAGTGTCTACCCTCTGGGCCCCAATCTCTACCTTTTGGAGTCATTCTTCCTGTTTCTGTCACAGTAGAACATGTTCACAGCCTAGTATCTCTACCAGCCTATTTCCTGCCTAAGGAATTTTGGAAATCCAACGTCCCTTTTTCATTGTATCTTGTCTCTGTAGCTTTCTGCTCAAATGGCTACAATTTTGATGAATGCGCAAAAACGTCATCTGCAATCTGTGCAGGTCAGGAAGGTTACTAAGCTGGTGCAAGAGGAACCTGCTTAGCCCATCTTTATTCCTGCCTAGTGCAGTGGCTCCACGAGTCACACACACCAACTCATCTCTCAGCAAACACTCCAGAGAAGGAGAATCTCCTGGTTTTAGTATCCTTTGCTATTTGGAAAAGCCAAGAATTTCCAAACAACCAAGTACTGTATCTTTTGTTTTTGTTTTTTAAATAGTCCCACCCTTGATTTCTTTCTTTCCTTCTGCATTTTATCGTAAGCAGCTAGGAAAATCCAGGCCATACCCTCAGTGCTTTGTATAGAAATCTTCTCAGGACTGTCTTAGGATTTCTGCTTTCCACCCAACAGGAGAACAAGTCACCCAAGTTCTTGGCCTCTTTATAGCAAGTTCACTCTGGTTTTCCATTATACATTCTCCATTTTCTTCTGCATCCTCATTGGCACTGTTTTGTTGTTGTTTTGTTTTGTCTGCTATGGGTCTTGAACTCTGGGCCTAGGCGCTGTCCCTCAGCTCTTCAGCTAAGGCGAGCGCTCTACCACTTGAGCCACAGCATCACATCTGGTTTTCTGGTGGTTTATTGGAGATAAGAGTCTCACAGACTTTCCTGTCTGGGCTGGCTTTGAACCTTGAACGTCCGATCTCAGCCTCCTGAGTAGCTAGGATGACAGGCGTGAGCCACCGGCGCCCGACTTTGGCACTGTTTTTAACATCCATGTTCATACCAACACTACTCAGAGTCACCTACACTTTCTCTATGTTAGGCCTTAGACGTTCCTAATTCCAAAGCCACTTGTACATATTCAGATTTTTGTTTCAGCAGAATCCCTCTTCCTGTATTAATTTCCTAGGACTGCTCTAACAAAGTGCCACACACTGCACAGCCTGAGACAACTGAGATTTATTATCTCACAATTCCCAAGGCTGGAATTTGAAATCAAAGTGTTGGCAGACTTTATTCTCACCTTGGTGCATACGGACCTCTTCCCAGCTCAGCCAGGCTATTGGAATAATTCAGTTCCTCGTGGCAATAGACCAAGGTCCCCACTTCCTCTAGCTGCCAAGGGAGGGTGGTGCTCTGAGCTCCCAGGGAACACCCTTTCCTCTTTATCCTGGCGGCCGCATAGCTCCTTCCACTGAGGTCCTGGGCTCCTCTGTGAGCAGCAGGAACTCACTTTATTCCTGAGAAGGCAGGTGTGACTGTGCCAGGCCCCAAGGGAAACTCCCTGACGCAGGGCCCATGCGTTCTAGGCCTTGCCTGGACGTGCAGTCCTTCCACCGAGAGCCCTTAGTGTCTGATCGGTAACAGGACATCGCCAGGCAGAGCTTTTTCTTGATCTGTGTCGCCAGGGTCTAGCCCATACTTCCACTCTAACCGGGAAAACGTGGAAGACTAGTAGCTGTTTTCACTGTGTCCTGTCTCTGCACCTTTCAGTGCAAGCTGGAACTGTTTCTCAAACACCTTGTGAATCTTTTGTGTCGGTCACCTCCATCCTCAGGTGCTGGCCGCTCCACAGCCTGTGGGGCCCCTGGAAATCTGTTCTGCCTTTGAACACCTGTTTCTGTATCTACAATGCCCCTGGGCCCCATCTACAGTTCTGGAAGCCCTGCATCCTAGCCAGGCAAGGCCCCTGCCCCAGACGCAGCTGTGTGGGCCGCCTCTCTGCCATCCCTCCTGCCCTGTCCCGGCCCGTGCAGCACACACCAACACTTTCTGTCCCGCCCTTCACCAGCAGCTCCATTCCAGGATCCCTCCAAGCTGCCTCTCAGAGCCAGCCCCCTGCCTCCATTCTGGCATGTCTGCTCAAGACGGAACAGACACACGGACGCCATGGATAGACGGTGCCCCCTCGGTGTCATCCTCCTCGCTCACAATAGGACCAGCGCCTGTCACCGCCAGGGCCATCTCTGCCGTGAGAGAGGGCAGAGCTACTGCAGCCTGGAGGCAGCCCAGAGGCCTGGTGCTGGAGCGGCGGCTGCCTGCCCGGCTGACTTACAGCGAAAAGGCCAGCACATGCACAGCTCCATCCACAGACGAGGATTCGTTCCACATGTGAGACATGTTTTTAATTTAACGGTTTATATATGGCGGATAGTGTTTACAGCAGTGAAGTCAGAGAGAGAGAAAGGTACCGGGGGTCCAGGAGTGCAGGCCGGCACACAGGCGGATGCAAGAAGGGACACCAGGCCTGGCTGGCTGGCCACGGGGGTGTGCCCGAGGGGCACTTCAGTGCCACGGGAAGGGACGGGTCGGGGGGATAGGGACATGGAGGAGCCGGGTCTCTGCAGGCTCACCCTGCCCAACCGTGGGGTCCCTCAGCCAGCCCCCTACAGAAAGAGGAGTCAGTCTGAACACTGCACCACGAGAGACCGAGCCTCCAGGGACAAGACACAGAATAGATACGAGCTTCCTGTGTGCCTTGTAGTGTTGTAGTTCAAACTCCCATTTCCCAGTCCTGTCTCCTAAGGGCTCCAGTCTCAGAGAAGTTATGCCTGGAGTCTGGCCTCAAAAGTGTCCAACAAACCCTGCGCCCCACCTTCCTGGACTCAGAGGCTACGGGGGAAGGGAAGGGATCTCGGGCCTCTCCGCAGGCCAGGGCACAGAAGGAGGCAGATCTAGGCAGTCCGCACCCAACGCTCCTTCTGACTCAGTTACTGGACCCACCGGCCCTGATCCACAGCCACAGGCCCCAGGCCCCCTGTGGCTTCCGGGAACCTCAGAGAGAACCAGCCTTAGCTTCCTGCTTTTCCTAGGCATGTCTACCTATAATGAAGTTCACTTGGGCAGAGAAACAGATGGGCAACTCAGCAGATTTTAACAACTTCAGATCTGATTTTTTTTGTCAGTCGTGGGGCCTGAACTCTGGGCCTGGGCACCGTCCCTCGGCTCTTCAGCTCAAGGCAGGTGCTCTGTCGCTTCTGCCACAGCACCGCCTCTGGTTTTCTGGTAGCTTATTTAAGAGTCTCACAGACTTTCTTGCCTGGGCTGGCTTTTAACCGTGATCCTCAGGTCTCAGCCTTCTGAGTAGGTAGGATTACAGGCGTGAGCCACCGGCACCAGGCTACATCTGATTTTTTTCTTTGCTTATTAAATTAAGAACTTTACCTTTCCACTTAAAGGAAGTACTTTGCGCTGCTCTTTGGACTATTGTGACCATTGATCTAACAAACAAATGGCTACTCTGCACCTAACATGCTGAGTAGCGCATGCGGTGTGGAAAGCAGTCTTTCTGTTCTCTGTGGACAGGATGGGGGAGGGCACTCATGACACTGCTCAGCAGATACTCAGCTTAAGATTGAAGAATTATTTTCAGAGATGTGAGGGCAATCTGGCCGCAACATTTCATGCCACTGATCTCAAGTTGGTTGGGCTCATCTAGCTGGCCAGGCGGGTGTCCACTTCCCCTGTGGCACCCATGCCACAGGGGACGGGCCCCCTTGAGAGGCTGGCTGCTCTGGGAGTGATAGTTCTCAAGAACCATTTTTGGCATTTTCATCCAGTGGCTGACTGAAATCAGAAGTCAAAACTGGGAATAAGAGGGACTGCTGTCCAGCAGGCAGGCCGGGCCTAGGAGCCCAGGTTCTGCTCACTGCTTGGCGTGAGCGTGCTCAGTGGGCGGCGTGGTGGGTGGACAGACTACACCCTGCGTTCTGTAGGGTAGCACCCTGGGTAAGACCAGCTCTCCTGCTCTTACCAGAAGCAGATGTTCATCTCCAGAGGCCAGCCAGCCCAGGGAGCCGACAACCTGAACAAATAAATGAATGACCACAATTTCAGATGAAAGCAGTTAGCATCCCTTCCAGGCCTTTCGAGAGAGATGCTTCCAAACAAGAGGCTTTGAGTTTGGAAACCACACCTCCTTCAGAGTGTAATGTCTTCCTTATGTTTGGAGACAGATTTAAAAAGAAAAAAAAAAAAAAACAGTTCATTTTTAGGCAGCGCCATGTGCTCGAGGGCAGGAAAGCGATTCAGAGCCACCAGGCCGCCGCTGCGCCCTTGCTCGAGCATGCTAGAGGGGGCTGCAGGTCGCAGCCCTGTGACACCGCAACCCGCGGCCAGCAGCAGGACGTGTGGGGCATCGTCCGGTGGAAGGGGTGAGGGGCCTCTAGGACAGGGGCTCGAGGGCTGCTGGCTCCCCAGGAATGTCCAGGACCCCCAGGCAGGGGTCTGAGGGACAAGCACGTGCCAGGGGACGGGGATGTGTGGCAGGTGGTTTCTGGGAGCTGGAGAGGGACATGGGGGCGGCCTGCGCTGACTGTCAGTGTGGTTTGCTTTAGGAGTGTTTCCTGTGTGTCTTCTCAGGCATGTGCTGGGTTTTGTGCTGCGTGTGCCCGAGGGATGGGCGCGCTCAGGTGTTGTATGGACTTGGAGGAGTGAGTTTGTGCATGGAAGGAGTGTGTGTTTGAGATGATATGCTAGAGAGGGCGGTATGTACAAGGGTAGGTTCTGGAACAGCACAGAAATAAAATCTGAAGCTGGGCACTGGTGGTTCATGACTGTAAGCCTAGCTACTCAGGAGGCTGAGATTTGAGGATCCAGGTTCAAAGCCAGCCTGGCCAGGAAAGTCCATGAGCCTTTTTTTTTTTTTTTAGTTGGTCATAGGGCTTGAACTCTGGGCCTTGGTACTGTCCCTGAGCTCTTCAGCTCAAGTTGAGTGCCTTACTACTTGAGCCACAGCACCACATCCGGTTTTCTGGTGGTTTATTAGAGATAAGAGTCTCATGAACTTTCCTGCCTGTGCTGGCTTTGAACGGCGATCCTCAGATCTCAGCCTTCTTAGTAGCTAGGATTACAGGCGTGAGCCACCGGCACTTGGCTCCATGAGACTATCATCTCCAATTAACCACCAGGAATCAGAAGTGGCACTGTGGTTCAAGTGGTAGAGCACTCGCGTTGAGCTGAAGAGCACAGGGACAGCGTCCAGGCCCAGAGTTCAGGCCCCACAACTGACAAAAAAAAAAAAAAGAAAGAAAGGAGAGAAAAGAAAATAAATAAAGTCTGGAACAGTGGAAATTAGAATAGAAGAGAGTTGGTGACTCGGAAGAGCGAGCAGCTAGAACCAGCAATCAGTAGTCTGCATCAGCTGCTTGGGCTGCCTCCTCCCATTCCCTCTTCCTCGAGTCCAGTTCCCCCGCCCCAAGACCTACTGGTGGTTTGGTGAGGCAGGGGCTCAACCGGGCAGAGTGGTCTGGGTAGTCTGGTCTCTCGCATCAAGTGTGGGGCTGTGGGTGTGGGATGCTGAGGCCTGCTTTGCTTCCACTTCTAGAAAGAGAGCCACAGCACACAGGCCTGATTCTCCCCCGAGTTCCCAGACGTGCTTCAGCATCCCAGGAGGGTTTCTCAGATCGGCTACCTTGTTCCTTGTTCCTTACACCCTTTAAATGAAAGCCGTCAACCAAGCTGTGCTCAGGGCAGCTGCAGCCTCGCTCCCGTTCCCAGGGCCCATCTGGGCCCATTCGTAGGATCTTCTCTCTCGGGTGAGTGTCTCCGGGGCACCGTCGCCTCTCCTAGGCCCTGCTCATGGTCCTCCTCTCATGCCTCCTTCTTTGGGAGCAGGGAATCTCCATCACAACAGGGCCTGCTATTCCTCCCACTGGAAGACAGCTTTGTCTCCACTCCTCACCGCCAGCCAGGGCAGCTGTGTCACAGCCAGACTGGGGCCCTTGGTGTGCTGCTCGCCGCCGCACGGCCTGCCCCCAGAGCCCGCCTGACCGCCGGCTGGCCAACGTTTGGATCCGATGAAGGATGCTGGCCGGGCACCCTTAACCTGGTCACTGCTGGTGTGGACAGCAAGCTGTCCTCTGGCCTCTACCCCCAAGGGCTGGGCCTGCGTGGGGCGGACTGGGATCTGGAGTGGTCTGCCTGTCCTCAAGCCTTCTCTGTGTTGAAATGGAAACCCCTTGTGAGCGGGAACGCCGTCCAGCAGCTGTGGTATTCCAGAAGCAGGACCCTGAGGAGACCCTTCTCATATTTGGGGGGGGGGGCTCTAAGTAGTTGTAAGTTTGGGGCGCTTCACGCTGATTTTTCTTTTGGGGCCAGATTTCACAAAGTCGCTCCGGCTAGCCCCAAACTTCAGGGCTCAAGCAATCCTCCTGCCCCAGCACACCAGCATGTCTGCTTTCTTGCTGACTTTTGTATTTTGTTAAAAAAAAATGTAAGCCGTTGTGATTGAGCTTTGCCACAAAGGCTTTCCTTCTGTTAGCTTCTGGGTCTGCTTAACTGAAATGTGTTTTGATATTGCAAGTCAAGCTTTAAAAAGAACATTGAATGTACTGCCGAACCAATAGGCTATATTGTTGCTGAGTCTCCTAAGTCTCAGGTTTCACATTTTTGTGTGGTGGAAACTGTCTCTTCACTGTCTTTGACGATGATGCATGCATGCATACAGCTTGCATGTGTTTCACTGCTGACATCAAGTTTGAAACCCCCAACCTCTTCTTGGGGATTGTTCTTCTGCTCTTGTTTTTCTTTTTTTCTTTTTTTTTTTGCCCGTCATGGGGCCTGAACTCTGGGCCTGGGCACTGTCCCTCAGCTCTTCAGCTCAAGGCTAGCGCTCTACCACTGGAGCCACAGCACCACTTCAGCTTTTTCTGTTTATGTGGTGCTGAGGAATCGAACCCAGGGCCTCATGCTTGCAAGGCATGCACTCTACCACTGAGCTACGTTCCCAGCCCCTCTTGTTTTTCTTGTACTGACAGGTCTGCCCTCCAAACACCAGCTTACTAATATTGGTGGTAAAGAAACATCTTTAGTTGTCTCAGAAACATTCTCAGTGCAGGCTCTCTCTGGAGCGGATACCTGTGTGATGTCTGTAATACTCCCTGGGAGAAGGAAGGGGTGGATGAGGCTTTCCTGCCTGTCTTGTTGGCTTGTTTGGGTTTCAGTATTTTCTGGGGGAGAGTCTCCCGAGGTAGAGGAGGTGGCTTTCAATCCCCTCAGAGTCTGGGGATTGCAGCATGCAGCCATCCTGCCCACACCCATCAGCGAGCTCCGGCCCCCCTGCCCTTGGCCTGGTGCCCCTTGCCACCGCCAGTGGCCATGGTGCCAGCACCTTGGGAGCTATTGCTGGGCCGCAGGCCGTCCTCCAGTTGTGGGGTCGTTAGAGAGGGACACCGGCTTTCTGTCTGGACCGTGGCCAGGACACCGGTCCCGGGTCTGCCTCCACTCCAGACCCATTTCCTAGAGGGTGGAGCACCCGGACCTGGGGCTTTCCAGAAAGGGTGTCCTCTCCTGGCTGGTCTCACAGCAGCTGCCCTACTGTTTTCCTAGGCCCCATGAGCCCCACAAATACATCGATCCGTCTCTGAATACCAAGGAACTTGTGGCTACTACTGACGGGACAACACCTTTCAGAAAATCAGTTTCCACGGGGAAATGAACACGCGTGACGCCGTGGGTACGGTGCATTCTCACGAGTGTGCCACAGCGTACTCCGGACTCTCCGTTCCCTGGACTGGCTGCCCTGACTCCACCCCACCCCCGAGCCACTCTCCACTGAAGAGCCAGGCCAGGGAACCTCCACAGGGAGCCTCCACAGGGATCCTCCACAGGGAGCCTCCACAGGGAGCCTCCACAGGAAGGCTCCACAGGAAGGCTCCACAGGGAGCCTCCACAGGAAGGCTCCACAGGGAGCCTCCACAGGAAGGCTCCACAGGGAGCCTCCACAGGAAGGCTCCACAGGGAGCCTCCACAGGAAGGCTCCACAGGAAGGCTCCACAGGGAGACTCCACAGGGAAGCCTCCACAGGGAGCCTCCACAGGGAGCCTCCACAGGGAACCTCCACAGGGAGCCTCCACAGGGAGCCTCCACAGGGAGCCTCCACAGGGAACCTCCACAGGGAGCCTCCACAGGGAGCCTCCACAGGAAGCCTCCACAGGGAGCCTCCACAGGGAACCTCCACAGGGAGCCTCCACAGGGAGCCTCCACAGGGAGCCTCCACAGGGAACCTCCACAGGGAACCTCCACAGGGAGCCTCCACAGGGAACCTCCACAGGGAGCCTCCACAGGGAGCCTCCACAGGAAGCCTCCACAGGGAACCTCCACAGGGAGCCTCCACAGGCCCTGGTGGAGGCCCAGGACAAGGTGGCATTGTAAAGGACCAGGCCTGCGGCACCTTTGGCTAGACAAGCTCTGAGCTAGACAAGCAGCCACTCTGCTGCTCCTCTGAGCCTTGAGATCTGCTGCTTGCTGCTGATGCTGCTTCTAGGGGATGAGGGCAAGGTAAGCATTAGCACTGGCTCCCCCAGCGCCCGGCCCCAGGGGCCAGGAGTCAGGCCCCGCTGGTCCCACTGGGGGCTCATGTGGGATGAGAGCCTGGGGTCAGGAGTCAGGCCCCGCTGGTCCCACTGGGGGCTCATGTGGGATGAGAGCCAGGGGCCAGGAGTCAGGCCCCGCTGGTCCCACTGGGGGCTCATGTGGGATGAGAGCCTGGGGCCAGGAGTCAGGCCCCGCTGGTCCCACTGGGGGCTCATGTGGGATGAGAGCCTGGGGCCAGGAGTCAGGCCCCGCTGGTCCCACTGGGGGCTCATGTGGGATGAGAGCCTGGGGCCAGGTTTCCCCCCCTGCCTGACAGCTCACTTCACCCGGAGGCGCTGAGCCTCGGTAATCAGAACCAGCTGGTCTCTGCTGGGTGCTGAGGTGTCGGGGATGCGTCTGCTGGGCCGGAGCCTCCTGGCCCCAGCTCCCATCCATGTGACTTCTGCAGCCCCCCGGCTTTCAGGAGGGCCACTGAGGCTTAGCTGCCGACGGTCCCAGCCCCAGCCCCGTGGGTGACGCTGGCCGCACCTGCAGCCTCTCAGCTCTTCCCAGCCTCGCCCACTGTGCCCAGCATAGGGGCACAGCCCCGGGACCAGGAGGCAGACGGGGTTCTCTCATACCTTTGGAGGAACTTTGCACATTGTGTTAGGGTTTTGATTTTGTTTTCCCACTGTGAAAAATACCTGGCAGAAATAAAGGAGGAAAGAGCAATCTGGGCTCAGGCTCTCCCAGGGGTCAATTTGTGGTTGCATGGCGCTACTGTCTCTGGGCCTGATGACCTGGGGCGGGCAGTGTGGCTCCCGTCCTGGCAGACAGAGAGGAAAGGTGGACCCCGGGTAGACCCTTCAAGCCCCACCCCTGCACCCCGCCTCCTCGTTGGGCTCCCCGTCCTAAGAACCCCTTCAGTATAAACCCACCAGTGGATCAGTCACCAGGAAGCAAGGCCCTTCACAGCAACCCAGTCTTCTCATGAGCAAGAGTCTTCCAGAGCAGTTCTAAACAAGTTATTAGCATATATTGTTGTGCAAGGGGATTCACTGTGACTCGGTATCCCCCAGCCCTCCCACAAGGGGGATTCGCTGTGCCTCCATATCCCCCAGCCCTCCCACAAGGGGGATTCGCTGTGACTCGGTATCCCCCAGCCCTCCAACAAGGGGGATTCGCTGTTCCTCGGTATCCCCCAGCCCTCCTGCAAGGGGGATTCGCTATGACTCGTATCCCCAGCCCTCCCGCAAGGGGGATTGGCTGTGCCTCGGTATCCCCAGCCCTCGCTCCACCTCGCATCCTCATGCCTTCCCGTGGTCATATGCATAAGTGCACATCAAGTACTTCAGCCATACTCACCCTCATTCACCCCTCCTTCGGGTCCTCCTCGCTCCCTCTCCACCGCTCCCCTCCCAACAGAGCCTGTTTTCCTTCTTTTTTTCATTTTTAATGTGGAGTTTTATCATGGTATTTCACACATGCAAAGATTACAATTCAGTCAGGTTAACCTCCTCTATTGCTCTCTTTTTCCCATCCCCTAACAGTTTTCAGTGAGTCTCCTTGTGCTATCTTCACACATATACACAATGTGTTTTGGTGTCATTTCTCCATTCTCCTTTGCTCCCTCCCACCACACCTTTGAATTCAAACAATAATACTACAACATGAAGGATAATAATAATAATCGATTAGAACTCGTAAATACACGTGGAAATGTAACAATGAAATCTCCCCTATAAAACAAATGTAAACCAATTACAAGTAATTCTGTCTCACATTCCACCAGTGCCCAATGTCCATGATCCTAGCTCTGGATGGACTGCTGTTTGAGGCCAGTCTGGGGAAAGGGAGCACACGAAGCAGCTGGGCTTCGAAGTGTGTGTCTGTCACCCCAGCTCTGTGGACGGCTGTATTAAGTAGAACTGGGGTTCCAGGCCAGCTGGAACTCATCTCAGCAACAACAACAAAAAGTGTTTAGTGCACACATGGTTCTGGCCATGGGAGGAAACAGAAATAAGAGGCCCATGGTCCAGGGCAGCTTGGGCAGACAGTGAGATGCCACCTCAGAAATGACCAGAGCAGAAAGGGCCAGAATATGGCTTGCTCGACAGAGCGCCTGTCTATTAAGTACAAATTGAATTCAAAACCTAGTTCTGCCAGTAGTAGTAGTAGCAGCAGCAGCAGTTTGTGGCAAATAAAGTTCATCCCTGAAAAAGGGAGTCAAGTTCATCACCAAGAGAGACATCAGGCTAAGGGCAATGGAAAATGCAGATGTGTTCAGGAAAGTAAGCTAACACCTCCATGGGAACTCTCCTGACAGCATCTTAAGATCCAACACTGAACCACGAATCAGGGCTGTGTAAAAGCTCCCCAAAGTTCTGGAAGTCACTGGCAAAGGGCTCAGCGGCTTCCTTTATGGAAACACAGGAGACAATAATGCAGGGTGAAGATGGAGCAGGCAGAGAGCACAGCACAGGCGAGGAGAGCTGTGGGAGCAAAGACAGGGTGGGAAGGGCGGGAGGAGGTGGAGGAGCAGGGCTGGGCAGCACAGGAGCAGCAGCAGGAAGAAGGCTTTGAGCATCGCCCAGCAAACAGGGTTAACTGACAGTATCTTTCTTTACTTCTAAACTTGTAGAGAAAATGGCATGAAATGTATTCAGCACTTTCCTGTGCTGTGTGTTGTCAGCAGTTTGCACCTGGCTCTTCTTTTTAAATCCCATCCATTTCTTTTCTGTGTCTCCTAGCTATGTTGGTGGCATCATAAATTTATAGCTCAGCTCAGGAGCATTTATTAACCTGAGCCTGGGCATACCTGACACAGGGAAGTCTAGTTGATGAAATCCATCCTGCAGGAATGCACAAAGAATGCATTCTTCAGGCATACTTGCAAATAGAACATCCGTGACCCACACTTAACCAGCAAGAGTCACCCTGAGTTCAACCCTCAGACCACACACAAGATACAGGGAAATAGAAAGAGATTCTGCATCTCTCATCTGAACTGCTCAGGACCATAAGTGTTTTCACTTTTGGATTGTTCCGGGGGTTAGCATATTCACATATACATAGCAACTGATCCTGTGAGCGCAACACACACCTCAGTGCATGCTTCACTTTTCACCTATATCGTGTATGTGTAATCTGGAGCTGGCTTTATAGAATATTGCTAGTGTGCTTGTGCTTTGAGTGTGACTGTCACAGAAGAACACGTACAGAATATGCCTCTTCCAGCATCAATGTTTGCATTTTGGAACATTTTAGAGTTCAGATTTTCTGATTAGGGCTGCTGAGCCTACCTCTCTCTCTCTCTCTCTCTCTCTCTCTCTCTCTCTCTCTCTCTCTCTCTCTCTCTCTCTCTCTCTCTCTCTCTCTCTCTCTCTCTCTCTCTCTCTCTCTCTCTCTCTCTCTCATACACACACACACACACCTGGCAGCCGTTTCAGGGCTGAACATTATACAGCTTGACAAGTGATAAGACTCAGGGTTCTGGAAGCAGGCTCAGTATGCACGTCCTCTCTGACCTGTGTCAGCACAGAACGCCAAAGCCTGTGGCCCTGGGGTGTTGGGCACTGCCTGGCCTTGGGAGTCCTGGGCAGTCTCAGCCAAACCAAGATTGGGAGCAAGGCTTGCCCTGGCTCAGGGTCCCCTCAGCAAGTGTGGGCCGAAAGCCTGACCTTGGGGCTGTCCTGGCTTGGGGTGAGGCCGGATACTGGGGAGCATTCCACAGGCTATGCTGGGCGGGGCCTCTGAGGCCTCTGGCTGACCCTGCTGTTCCTCTGCCCCGAAGCTGCTGGAAGGCAGCAGGGCCGCTGTGAGGCCCCGGCACAGCCCTGTCTGAGGTGGGGCGCAGGGCACAGCTCCTCCAGGAACAGTGGTCACTGCCAATGGGCTCCTGGTCGGGTAGGCCGGTGGCCCCTAGAACTGTGAGATCTGAGGACCAGGGGCTGGGGTCCTCATCTCCCCAGAGCAGTCTGCTGTCCCGTGACGCTCTGGACCTGCTCACTGGCTCCGGACCTGCTCACTGGCTCTGTACCTGCTCACTGGCTCCGGACCTGCTCACTGGCTCCGGACCTGCTCACTGGCTCCGGACCTGCTCACTGGCTCTGTACCTGCTCACTGGCTTTGTACCTGCTCACTGGCTCCGGACCTGCTCACTGGCTCCAGACCTGCTCACTGGCTCTGGACCTGCTCACTGGCTTTGTACCTGCTCACTGGCTCCGGACCTGCTCACTGGCTCCGGACCTGCTCACTGGCTCTGGACCTGCTCACTGGCTCTGGATGCTCACTGGCTCCGGACCTGCTCACTGGCTCCGGACCTGCTCACTGGCTCCGGACCTGCTCACTGGCTCCGGACCTGCTCACTGGCTCCGGACCTGCTCACTGGCTCCGGACCTGCTCACTGGCTCCGGACCTGCTCACTGGCTCCGGACCTGCTCACTGGCTCTGTACCTGCTCACTGGCTCTGGACCTGCTCACTGGCTCTGGACCTGCTCACTGGCTCTGGACCTGCTCACTGGCTCTGGACCTGCTCAGTAGCTCTGGACCTGCTCACTAGCTTTGTACCTGCTCAGTGGCTCTGGACCTGCTCAGTGGCTCTGGACCTGCTCACTGGCTCTGGATGCAGTGTGGCTGTCAAGGGACGTCCTGGCAGCCAGTCCCGCTCTATCTCCATCTCGCTGGAGGACGGAGCCCCACCTGCACAGGCTTTTCCGACCACAGGCATCTGCCTCCCATTTTCCCCTAAGTTCAAAGGCAACAGCTGGCGGGCAGCAGTGCTGGGTGGGCTGGGCTGAGTTGGGTGTGTTGTCTTCGTCTGGAAGCTCTGGCTGAAGGGGAGGAGGCGTGGCACTCTGGCCGGCCTCTCCCCTCCTGCCAGGCTCTGATGGAAGCCATGTGTGCAATCGGTGTTGGGCTGCTTGTTTCTGACCCTGGACAGCCAGGGCTCTGATCCTTTGGAGGACTTCTGGTGTCCTGGGGTACTGGGATGTCTGCAGGTGCCGTGGGGCTTCTCCTGGGGCCTTGCTGGCCCCAGCTACACATCAGGCCATGGCTCTGCACAGCTGTGGGGCTAGGGACAGGCTAGCCTCACAGAGGTGTCCACGGACGTTTCTTCTATGATCAGGTGTGTGGCTACCACAGGCCTGTCCATGACCGATGGACATGTGTGTGGAGGGCTCCCCGGGGCCATGGGAAGAGGGGATGTGAAGACCCAGAAGTGCTGTCTCTGGAGGCAGACTCCCACAGTGGGAAGAAGGTGTTCTCACTTCCAAGGCCCAAGGAAGGCCCGGACCCGCCTCACACCACACAGCTGCCCTCCAGGGCAGCCGGGCTGGGCTGAACATCCACAGCACCGTGGCGTCCCCACGTGACCGGGAGCCACCATGAGGTGCTGTCTCCATCGTTTATGCCATCCAGGTGCTGAGTGTCCCCATCCCAAATACCCGCTTTCTCTCCACCCAAACAGTGCATAAGCCTTCATGTTCTTTGTGGAATGGATTTGGTCCCCAACACCTGGGCATTTCCACCTGGGGTAAATGATGCCCAAGAGCCCTGCCAAGTCAGGCATACCCAGGATTGGCCTAAAGCTTTCCCAGGCTACAGGGATGATGGATCGCAGAGCTGTGTGAAATTGTGTGAAATCTGGAGCAGACATCTTTGCATTCCACAAACTGGAGGTTTCCTTCTACCAGTATGACCCCTGTACACCTGTTGCACAGTGCAAGGTGCGTGGTGTTCAGTGCATGGGACACAATGGGCTGTCTGCTGCCCACGCAGCTCCAGACATGCGCCGTCTAGCAAACACACAACCCTCTGCTCTCTTGGGTGTGGATGTCTTCACCCTGTCTCGGTGACCAAGGGGCCTAGTGGCTTCATAGGCAAGGGAAGGGGTCAGAGTGCAATCAGGAGGCGAGGCCTGGGAAAGGCACAGATGGTCTGCTGGAGAGCAAAGGAAACTGTCACGTCACAAGCTGTTCTGTGTGAGGGTGCTGGTGGAGCCTGAGGTCAATGTCTTCCTAAACCAGAAAGTGTGTCTGCCCATGACAGGAAATCCATAGGTACAAGCAAAGCACAGGACACACACACACACACACACACACACACACACACACACACACACACACACGTCAGGTGGAATAAGCTGGGTAGGCCCTGGTCTGGCTGGTCCCCACTCCACTCTCCCTGCAAGCATGAACAATTAACCATAAAACTCACCAGTATGCAGCTGCTCAGGCTCAAACCTCATGGGGAGAAACGACATTCTTGCCAGGACTTCAAGGCGTGGTCTTGAAGTGGTCCAGCTCAACCCTCAGGGACACCAGCACCAAAATGCCCCACGGTTCCACTCCGACAGCCTGCTCCTGCCCCAGCCTCTACACAACTGGCCAGATGACCTGGACATAGGGACAGCAGCTTAGCGCTTTCAGCATTTTCCATCCAAAGCAGCCCTTGCTGCTGCGGTGGGCTATGGACACCGGGATCTCTTCCTCCCTGATTCCTTTCCACCTCTTGCCCAGGTGGGGATGTGAGAGCTTCTCACCTCCAGATCAAGACTGATGGCCCCACCAAGAGGGAATGGCAAAATCCAACATAGGGCTGGGAAGGTGGCTCAGTGGTAGAATGCTTGCCTTGCATGCAAAAGGCCCTTGGTTCGATTCCTCAGCACCACATAAGCAGAAAAAGCCAGAAGTGGTGCTGTGGCACAAGTGGTAGAGTGCTAGCCTTGACTTGAAGAGCTGAGGGACAGCGCCTGGGCCCAGAGTTCAGGCCCACAACCAACAACAACAACAAAAAGCCAACATACATTTCTAGGAAAATATAAAACACATTCTTCAGCTTTTGAGAGAACTCGACCAGAAGTGTTGAAATAATTTGTCACACATCATTAAATTGTATCCATAGAATCTATGCATTTTGTAAAGACACACAAGTGAAAGATGGAAAATGACGCTCCAAGCAAAGGGAATCTGAACACAAGAGGAGTCCGTACACATACATCTGACAGAGCGCAATTCAACCAAAACTCGAAGAGATATGAATAAAGAAACAATCCGCCTAAAAGTTTTAGCAACCAGCACATGCAAAGCCCTGGGTTCAACCTCCTACACAAAGGAAAGAGGGAGGGAGAGTTCATTCACATCTTCAGCTATATTCCTGGACTATAAAAGAAAGGAAAAGGTCAGTTTACAAGAGCTATCCCACTGAGAAAGAAACCAAAAATAAAAACAGCAGGAATTTTTTGAGCTACAGTTTAGGGTGGGGAGTATGTTGAGTCCAGAAACACATCTGGATTCTTACCATACCTTTTTAAAAAGGAGCCTGGCAAGCCAGGCACTGGTGGCTCACACCTGTCCTCCTAGCTACTCAGGAGGCTGAGATCTGAGGATCTCAGTTCAAAGCCAGCCGGGACAGGAAAGGCTGTGAGACTCTTATCTCCAATAAACCACTAGAACACTGGAAGTGGTGCTGTGGCTCAGGTGAAACAGCACTGTCCTTGAGCTGAAGAGCGCAGGGACAGCACCCAAGCCCAGAGTTCAAGCCCCACAACCGGGGAAAAAAAAACAAAGAGCCTGGCAAAGTTCTACACAGGACACTTAGACCCAGAAAGACCGAGTGTGGCCTCCACAGACTTCAGAGGTGGGGCGGGGTCATCTGGCTGCTTCAGCTTCTGCCTGGCTCTCTCACTGGAGGTCCTGGGCCAGGCAGCACAGGTTTCCCTGGAGGCCACACAGGACAAGGTGGGGGAGATGCTGCCCTACTCTGTAGCTAGGGCAGATCTGAGAAGCTCCAGAGAGCCCTGTCTCTGATTTGGGCCTCAGCAGATCGCCGGCAGACAGCCTGCAGGCCTCAGACCATGGAGGTCTCATTCCTTAACTACAGATCTGTGGATCCTATCTATCCCCCCCCCCCCCCCCAGCCACACACACACCCAGGTCGTGGGCTGAACTCTGGGCCTGGGCGCTGTCCCTCGGCTCTTCAGCTCAAGGCGAGCGCTCTACTACTTGAGCCACAGTGCAGTTTCTGGCTTTTTCTGCTTATGGGGTGCTGAGGAATGGAACCCAGGGCCTCATGCATGCAAGGCAAGCACTCAGCCACTGAGCCACCTTCCCAGCCCCAGATCTTATCTACTTTTAATCTAAAGGGCTAGTGATTCTTCCCGATTCTGGATTCTGTGGTTCTGAGAAGGTGTGATGGAGGACTTGCTCATCTTTGAGATCTCAGATCGCCCATGCTGTGCTGACTGCAACAACACAGTCAGCTCCCCTGCTGCATGCTGGATGGACATACGGAAAGTGCCCTGCAGGTGAACGGTCCTGAATCTAGACAGACGCACTTACGGCTGGCACTCGGCTCGAGGATGTCCCCAGGCTCCTGTGCTAGAAGCTCACTCTCCTCTCCATCTAGGCTCCTCTGAGCTGCGTTCTGGAAAGAGGTAATCATGGCCTGGGCTCACTAACATTCATTGTTGAAGTTTTGAAAACAAGTTTTCTACGTTTTTCTCATTTCAGTATTTTTGGATTGTTTCAGGTAGAAGCTAAGTCTCATGCCTATTACTACATTATTTTTTCAAAACTGAAATAAAAGTCTGATGTGATGGCACACATCTGTAATCCCTGCACTTGGGAAACTGAGGCTGGAGGATCGTGAGTTTGAGGTCAGTCTGGGCTGCATAGCAAGACTGTCCAGAAGAAAACAAAGGTAAAGATGTCCATAAAATGGGGAGGGGGTGAGGAAGAGAAGGAGGAAGCGAAGGAGGAGAGTGTATATGTATGTGTGTATGCACTATACATATTTTCTCAGCATCCTTTTATTTTGACCTCTACTGTATCCATGGATTCTCTCTTTGGGTCTAAATTGTTACTAAAGCCATTCAATAATATTTTTTCAGTTCTAGAGTATTTTTAATGGTTCTTTTTAAAAAGATCTCCTTGTCAAATTTATAGTGCCCAGTTGTTGCAAAAAAATGTGCAAGCCTGGTGTTATCCCTTTGAGTACAATGAGCACACTCCCTTTATAGTTTCTGGATTGGAGTATCTGGATGTATTCTTGTTGTTTTTCTGCTGGTTCAGTCATGTGTTGGCGAGGAGTTTAAGTTTCATGTGAAGAAATACTGAAGGCCAAGGGTGAAGCGTCACTGCGTTTGCGTTTGCGAGGCCCCGGGGCACGCTGAGTTCAGGGAGGAAGGCTTGAGATTTCCAGTTCAGGGCTCGAGCCGCCCGCAGGATGACGAGCTGGGCTGCCGCCCGCTCCCCGGCTGACTTAGCTGACCCCGCTTCCTCTCCTCTTGTTCTCAGCGAACCAACAGCAGGTGTGGCCGCCAGGGGCCAGGGCCGCACCTCGGTGAGCCCCGGACTCCGGCTTTATTTCCCTAACCCAAAAAGAGATGCCGGAGATGCCGCTCCCTTTCCTGGAAGAACGGCTCGGCTCCCGCGCTCCCCCGCTCCCCGGCTCCCGAGGCCACCGCCCTGTCGCCTGCCCTGCAGCCACGGAATGGACTCGGTGCTTCCTCCGGGGGTGTTCCTTGTCCCCGTTCCTGGGAAAGCGGCTGCACTTAGGCCAAGGTTTGCAGTATCGGCTTTTACATGGAGCCGAAGACGTGCTGGGCGCCTTCTTTTCCTTCGCACAGCTCACCTGCCCCGCCCCTGCCCCGCCCCTCCCCTCCCCTGCCCCGCCCCTCCCGTCACCTGCCCCGCCCCTCCCGTCACCTGCCCCGCCCCTCCCGTCACCTGCCCCGCCCCTCCCGTCACCTGCCCCGCCCCTCCCGTCACCTGCCCCGCCCCTCCCGTCACCTGCCCCTCCCGTCACCTACCCCGCCCCTCCCGTCACCTGCCCCGCCCCTCCCGTCACCTGCCCCGCCCCTCCCGTCACCTGCCCCGCCCTCTCGTCACCTGCCCCTCCCGTCACCTACCCCGCCCCTCCCGTCACCTACCCCGCCCCTCCCGTCACCTGCCCCGCCCCTCCCGTCACCTGCCCCTCCCGTCACCTGCCCCGCCCCTCCCGTCACCTGCCCCGCCCTCCCGTCACCTGCCCCGCCCTCCCGTCACCTGCCCCGCCCTCCCGTCGCCTGCCCCGCCCTCCCGTCGCCTGCCCCGCCCCTCCCGTCACCTGCCCCTCCCGTCACCTGCCCCGCCCTCCCGTCACCTGCCCCGCCCCTCCCGTCACCTGCCCCGCCCTCCCGTCACCTGCCCCGCCCTCCCGTCACCTGCCCCTCCCGTCACCTGCCCCGCCCCTCCCGTCACCTGCCCCTCCCGTCACCTGCCCCGCCCTCCCGTCACCTGCCCCGCCCCTGCCCCGCCCCTCCCGTCACCTGCCCCGCCCTCCCGTCACCTGCCCCTCCCGTCACCTGCCCCGCCCCTCCCGTCACCTGCCCCTCCCGTCACCTGCCCCGCCCCTCCCGTCACCTGCCCCGCCCTCCCGTCGCCTGCCCCGCCCCTCCCGTCACCTGCCCCGCCCTCCCGTCGCCTGCCCCGCCCTCCCGTCGCCTGCCCCGCCCCTCCCGTCACCTGCCCCGCCCTCCCGTCGCCTGCCCCGCCCTCCCGTCGCCTGCCCCGCCCCTCCTGTCCGCAGCGGCTGCGGCCCGACGCGCGCTCCGGGCCCTGGCACAGGCCCCGCCGTGAGGACCGGACCGCAGGGCCCGCTCAGGCCCGCGTCCCGCACCGCGCCGCACCTGGGGGAGCCTCCGGCGCGCCCTGCGGAGAGGCCGGCCCGGCCCGGCAGGCGGATCCGACGGGGCCAGGGTCCCAGCGGCCCTGTCCGGGGAGCCCGCGCCTGCCGCCGCGGCCGTCGGAGCTCGCGGGCCGCCCGGGCCGCTGGACGCCGCCGGGCGCGGGATCGCCCGCTGGGGCGCCGTCAGCGTGCGCAGGTCACGTGCTTACCACGCGCGTCCTCGCCAGGTGTCACGTGCTTGCCATGCGGCCCTCGTCCAGCGCACGTGCTCCCCACGGGCATGCGCAGCCGCGCCCGGTGTCACGTGCTCCCCACGGGCATGCGCGGCCGCGCCGGGTGTCACGTGCTCCCCACGGGCATGCGCGGCCGCGCCGGGTGTCACGTGCTCGCCACGGGCATGCGCGGCCGCGCCGGGTGTCACGTGCTCGCCGTCCGGCCTGGATCCGGCCCTCAGCCGCCGGCGCGCAGGCCCGGGCGGCCTCGGGGCGCCGCGGGCCTCATGGCCGCCGCTGCCCCCGGCGAGGCCTCGCCTCCACCCTCGGCCCCCGCGGCGCTGCTGCTCCTGCTCCTTCTAGACTCTTCCAGCCGGGCCGCGGCCGCCCGACACCTCCGGAGCCAGGGGCCGTCCCTGAGCAGCGCCGTGGGTAGGCCGGTGCCCCGCCCCGCGTCCCGCACCCTAACCCTAGCCCCCCGCGTCCCGCACCCTAACCCTAGCCCCCCGCGTCCCGCACCCTAACCCTAGCCCCCCGCGTCCCGCACCCTAACCCTAGCCCCCCGCGTCCCACACCCTAACCCTAGCCCCCCGCGTCCCCCGCCCCGCACCCTAACCCTAGCCCCCCGCCCCGCGTCCCCCGCCCCGCGTCCCGCACCCTAACCCTAGCCCCCCGCCCCGCGTCCCCCCCTGCGTCCCCCCCCGCGTCCCCCCTGCGTCCCCCGCCCCGCGTCCCGCACCCTAACCCTAGACCCCCGCGTCCCCCGCCCCGCATCTCCCCCTGCCCCCTGTCCCCCCCCACGTCCCCTGTCCTCCCCGCATCTCCCCTCCCCCCCCGTCCCCTCCTCGCATCTCCCCCGTCCCCTCCTCGCATCTCCCCACGTCCCCTCCTCGCATCTCCCCCGTCCCCTCCTCGCATCTCCCCCCCCCGTCCCCTCCTCGCATCTCCCCCCCCCGTCCCCTCCTCGCATCTCCCCCCCTCCCCGCCCCGCATCTCCCCCTGCCCCCTGTCCCCCCCCACGTCCCCTGTCCTCCCCGCATCTCCCCTCCCCCCCCGTCCCCTCCTCGCATCTCCCCCGTCCCCTCCTCGCATCTCCCCACGTCCCCTCCTCGCATCTCCCCCGTCCCCTCCTCGCATCTCCCCCCCCCGTCCCCTCCTCGCATCTCCCCCCCCCGTCCCCTCCTCGCATCTCCCCCCCTCCCCTCCTCGCATCTCCCCCCGTCCCCTCCTCGCATCTCCCCCCGTCCCCTCCTCGCATCTCCCCCTCCCCCCCTCCCCTCCTCGCATCTCCCCTCCCCCCTCCCCTCCTCGCATCTCCCCCCGTCCCCTCCTCGCATCTCCCCTCCCCCCTCCCCTCCTCGCATCTCCCCCCCCAGTCCCCTCCTCGCATCTCCCCTCCCCCCCTCCCCTCCTCGCATCTCCCCCCCCTCCCCTCCTCGCATCTCTCATCCCCCCCCCCCCCCCCCCCGTCCCGGGCGCGCAGGGCCGGGCTGTCGAGGCCCGGGCTGCCACTCGGCTCCATCCCGCAGCCTGCGGCCGGGTGGCCCTGCGGGGTCGCATCCTGGGCGGGGAGCCTGCCTCCCCGCGGTGGCCGTGGCAGGTCAGCCTGCACTATGCCGGCCTGCACGTCTGCGGCGGCTCCGTCCTCAACGAGTACTGGGTGCTGTCGGCCGCGCACTGCTTCGACAGGTGGGCGGCGCGGGGGAGTGGGGCGCGGGGAGGAGAGGGTGTGGGGAGGAGGGGCGGGGAGGACGGGACTCCTGACCGTCCTCCCTCCCCGGTGGTCCTGTCCCCGCCCAGCCCCTCCGGTGCCAGGTCCGAGTCCTGCCCCCAAGTCTGACAGCTGCAGGCTGACACTCAGAGGCCAGCACACTTCACTTACTGGGTGCGGGGTGCACAGCCCGGGACCCACACTCAGGACTGTCTCCAAAGAGGCTTTATCCTCTCCTCACTCATCTCCCGGGGCTCATCCACCTTGGCGGCCTCTCCAACAGCATGGTCCTCAGGCTAGAGCTGCCCTCCACCCACACGAGCCCTGGGTGAGTCTGGGCCATCTGCCCCCAGCAGGAGGTGCAGCTAGGCCTTGTGCATGGACATGGGGCTCCCACCACGGGGGCACAGGCGCCTGATGATTCCTGGATTCTCTGTGGCCCCAGGCTAGGGTCTCTTTGAGAACAGCTCAGCCAGCAGCCGGACACAGGTCCCCAAGGAGCCACCCACAGGGACTGGGCTTCCAGTCCTGACCTCTGCCCCTTTTCAGATTTGTCTGTAGGCACAGGGTGCAGTGGCTTTTGTTCTGACCAACAGGGACAAGAACATTCGTGGTTTTGACATGTATGTGGGCATCATGAACCTGAAGGTGGCTGACAAGCACACAATGTGGTATGAAGTGAACCGGGTGATCATACACCCCACCTATGCCAAGTATCACCCTGTTGGAGGAGATGTGGCACTGGTGCAGCTGAAGAGCCCCCTTGTGTTTTCTGACTCAGTACTCCCCATCTGCCTGGCACCCACCAATGTGAACCTTACCAGTGTTTCTTGCTGGGCCACTGGGTGGGGACTGGCATCACAAGGTAAGAACAAAACACAGATCTCAGAAAAGTGGAATGGTGCTGACCAGAGTCTGAGGAGTAGGTAGGAGACCAGTCCAAGCAGAAAGATGCAAACTGTAAAGAACCTACTGGAAATGCTAGAAATAAAAGCTTACTGTAAGAGACAAAAATGTTCTTTTGTGGGTTAGAGGACTGAGCACAGCTGAAAAGAACCTGAACTCGAAGACTGGTCAATAGAAATTATCCATAGTGTGGCAGAAAACGAATGTGTGTGAGTGGGTAAGCATTTCCATAGGTTCTGGCTCTGCTCCTGTACCAGGGAAGGGCTCCTGCTGGTGCGGGAGGGGCTTGTTGTGTCTGGGCGGGGCTTTTCCTGCGAGTGGGCAGACTCTCTTTCATGTTGGCAAGAGCTCCAATGTTATCTCCTGGCCTTAGGGAGCAGGACCTCACCTGTGGCAGGCTGGAAGAATTCATCTGACTGATTTACTCCTCTCCTCACAGGCCAAACTGTGGATGATCTGCAGGAGATCCAGTTGCCTCTGATCTCCCAGACTCTGTGCCAGATACTCTATGGGAAATCTTACATCATGTCAGACATGATCTGTGCTGGGGACATCTTCAGATCCAAGACTGTGTGTGAGGTATATCCCCACTACATCACCTGGAGGCAGGGCTAGGCAAGGGGCCCCGACCCTGGCTCTCTGCAGAGTCGCAGTGAAGGACCACAGCACACCTGCACTGAGTCTCAGCTCTGCAGCCTTGGGCTGCTGCAGCTGAGGGCAGGGGCTGGGTGAGCTGGAGAGCCATGGGTAACCATCTCTGTTTAAGCACGTAAGATGGCTCCCAGATTACAGATAGTTCTCTTCCTTTGCAGGGTGATTCTGGAGGCCCTCTGGCATGTGAATTCAACCATATCTGGTTTCAGATTGGAATTGTGAGCTGGGGCCGTGGGTGTGCCCTCCCCATGTTCCCCGGAGTGTATGCTCGGGTCTCTTACTACTCAGATTGGATACGTCATATCGTAGAGATCACTCCCCTTCCCAGTCAGCCAGTCCCGGACCTCTGTCCATCTCTGGGGGCTCCCATTAGTGTATCTGTGGCCATGCTGACTGCATGCCTGACAGTGTTTTGAGGGCAGAGACCCTCATCCCAAGCTTCCTTGTGGCTGGTGCTGGTGCTTTTTTTTTTTTTGTCAGTCATGAGGCTTGAACTCTGGGCTTGGGCGCCGACCCTGTGCTCTTCTGCTCAGGGCCAGCGCTCTTACCGATTGAGCCACAACACCACTTTCATCCTTGTAGCTTCTTCGTACCCTGTTTCTGTCAAGGGAATGGCCACCCTACAAGGTCTCATGTACCTCCTGCCAGTCTCTCTAGAGCCAAGAGAGACCCAGACATCGGTTAGTGAGGATGTGAGCAAAAGAAGAAATGAGGGGAGGGGGAGAGGAGCAGGAACTGCCTAGGAAAGCATAAGGGATGCAGCGGGGGAGACATATGTTTAGACTGGATGCATTGAGATAAGATTATTAAATGTTTATGAAGCAAGCATATCAAAGCTCTTGAACTAGTCTTTGTACCCTAGAGTCACTACAGGCTTCTTCCCTCATGCAAAGGTGAGTGCCCACAGACAGAAGGAAGACTATAGGTCCACCAAAAACAGGTGCCCACAGACCAAATTGAGCCTGACAATTATACATCACCTGTGGGAATCTGTGGATGAGGACGGGGCATCAGTCATTTAAATAGCCTGGCATTATAACAGAGTTTTGAAGACACTTGAACACCAGTTTGAAAAGACCAAACACACTGGTCCCAGTGGCTCGCATCTGTAATCCTAACTATTCAGAAATCTGAGTTTATATCAAATTACTGTCAGGCAAGAAAGCCCAGGAAAAAAATAAATATGAAGGCCAGTGAGGTGTAGGTATGGAGGGACTAACCCAGAAGATAGAAAAACATGCCATACAAGCCAGCTACCAGTGGTTCACATCTGTAATCTTAGCTACTCAGGAGACTGAGATCTGAGGCCAGGGTTTGAGGCCAGCCTGCACTGGAAAGTTTGTGAGACTATTATCTCCAGTTAACCAGAAGAATGCCAGAATGGAGCTATGGCTCCAGTGGTAGAGCACTGACTTTGAACAGAAAAGCTCTGGGACAGAGCTAGGCCCTGTGTTCAAGCTCCAGGATCAGTACAAAAAAGAAAGAAAAATGTCCCATATAGACCCTGCAATCACAGCATGCCACAAAGACTGGACAGTTCAAAACTGAACAACTAATGGATAAAGCCCACATAAGAATCAGCCCAAGTACTTGTGGAACATCGTATGACGTCATTTATAGCCTCAAAAGTACCCAAGTTTTCATGGCAAAATTGAGTTGATCCAGGAAATCATATAATACTGAGCAAGTAGACTTTAGCCACTTAAGAGTGGTTGAGCATAGAATTCTTTCAGTACTTCAGAAAAATTAAACAAATCCCATAGAACATCCATAAGACTACAAAGGGGCCACAATCCTGGGTGTAGGAGAGGACACAGAATGACTAGATTGTGTGGTCCTTATTGGTCTTACCATCCGGTATAAAATTGCAATGAAGGTAATTACAATGAAGGATTGCATTTGCATTATTACAATTTGGAAAATACGTAACACATGGGATCATTTTTATTTCTTTCTCTGGCTATCTTCTAACATCTTCATCCGTGTGGAAGACCCTAAAAACTTCGCGAGCCTTAATTTGGGAGTCTGTCTTCCTAAAGGATATCTAAGGCCTCTGCAGCAGCTCAGGACTCCCGCTCTGCCACAGGGAGGAAGAGCCAAAGGGCAATGCAAGCTGTGGCTTAGTTCTCATAGGTCAGAATAAAAGCTGTGTGCCACCAGGAATATGGCTGCTCGTGCATCTTGTGCAGTGGTGAGCACCCCACCTGGCTGTCCCTATTTCGATGTCATTATGCAAGCTAGAACTTCCCTCAGTCCTTGGATGCACCAGACAGGAAACTCCAAGAACTGCAAAGACCTTGGAAGCCGTGAGTAAGCCTTCTTTGATAATATCTCTGTGTTGTCTTGACTAAGTCATTGGTTTCTGAAACTGCACACTTGTACCCAACTGCCTGGAATAGTAAATGTTCCAGAAACAAAGCCTCCCACCACACGCGTAGGCCGATGAGCCTGTGGCCTTCATGTGGGACCGAGTGGCCACTGAACATGCATTTTGTAGGACTATATTTTCAGGAATCCTTTTATAGCTCATTAAAATGGCATTTATTTGTTGTTTTTTTTTTTTTTAAAGATTTAAGGCTTATTTAACCTGCCTTCCTTCCTTCCTCCCCTCCTTTCTTCCTTCCCTCCTTTCTCCCTCCTTCCTTATTGTGCTGGTACTGGTGCCTAACACAGGACCCCATGCTCTTGCTTGCTTTTTTATTCAAGGCTGGCACTCTGCCACTTGAGCCACACCTCCACTTTGGCTTTTCACTGGTTAATTGAAGATAATACTCCTACACTTTTCTGCCTGGACTGGCTTTGAACTGTGATCCTCAGCTCTTAGTCTCTTGGGTAACTAGGGTTACAGGCATGAATTTCCAGTATTTTTAATTTTTACTGAACAAAACCTTTACATACATGCGCAGGTGTACCCTGTGTAAGGTTTCAAGCAGGGTGAGCATTTGTCTCTTCCCTTGTCATCACTGTTGGCACCCACACCTCTCCCCCTCCCTCGCTGGTTGAGCTTGTGTGTGAAGACTTGAGGATACCCTCAGATTGCTATTCCATGCAGCTGTGGCCTTCTCAGTTTATAGTTCCCACAGCGTGACCTTCCTCCACAGACACCCGAGCAGCTGCTTAGTGGTATCCTGACTTCTCCCGTCACTAGGGGGCATTCCTCTGGCATTTAGGAAACTGGACTTGCCTAGAGACCACAGTGCATTTGAGTGAGCGTCTCTGTGGGTTCCTATGCCATCCAGAGAAAGGCTGTGTGCAGCAGGGGCCTGCCTGTGTGAGGCACGTGGTGGTGCCCCACTTGGGGGCTAAGGCTTGCGGTGGCAAAGGCAAATTAAGACTAAGGAGTTGTCCTCCTGGCGCAGGGGCAGTGTGCCAGTCTCACAATCTGAGGACTAAGATTCTCTAGCATCTCATTTGCTTTGAGCTTTAGAGTCTCCAGTTACAGAACCTTCCAGCAAGAACGGATATCTGAGGGCCTGGCCCCCAATGGTCCCCCAGCTGCTCTGCTCTGCTGCAGGCTGGGAATGCTGTCTGCTCCCCCAGAGGGACCTGCGTCTGTCCCCTCCGCCCATGTCTGCTCCCAAGCCACTCACAGGTGTGCATTGCACACCAGGTCAGTCAGCATTTATTGGGCCTCTGTTGGATGTGTGCTCGGGATATTGGGTAGATTGAGATGCCTGATGAGAGTTCAGACGCCAGGAAGGTCCATCTCTGTTTCCAGGAAACCCTGCAAGCGTTGAATCTGTAAGCCTGGAGTAGGATGTGCTCTCCCGCATCTCCAGCGGGCAGGCATTCACGGCAGTGTCCCGTACGGTGCAGAATCAGTGGGCTCTGCATTGCCTCCTAAGGAAGACCCCAGAGGGCCAGGCCCTGCGCCTCTTGCCTCTACTTCCTAAGTGCTACCATCCATCACTGTGTATGTGTATGTACACACTCATGCACATACACACGTGTAGAAATACACTTACAGATGCATACATGTTGGCTATAGATATTATATATTGTATAGATATAAAGCCTCTCAGCATGGCTTCCCCCCAGGCCTCACCTCAAGTCTACGGTGGACATGAACCCTGAGTTCCCTGCACCAGCTCTCCGGTGCCTGTCTCTACCCTCTATTCTCCACCCACCTCCCATCCACCCGCCACCCAGAGCCCACCTTCCCAGGTCCCCCCTCCTCCCTCACATATTTTATTTTTAGCTGACACATCACAAGCGTACATATTTGTTGGAGGGGGGTAGTTGTGGTATTTCCATCAGGTATGAATGTGCAATGTTCAGATCCAGGTAACTAACCTATTGATCAACAAACATTTACTGTTTACCACTTCTTTGTATTGGGGACACTCAAAATTCTCTTTTACTACCATTTTGAAATAGTCAGCATAACTCTCGTCAACCACATTGGTGTTATAGAACATTAGAAGTTGTCGAGATGGACCCAAGACCCCATGAACCATCCTTCCACCCCTCCCACACGCCCTTCCCAGGCTCTGGCAGCCATTCCTCTGTGCGCTACTTCTGTGGGACCAGCTCTTGATGTCCACCTCTGAGATGATGCAGGGCTTGTCCTTCTGCCCCGCTCATGCTGCCTGTCACCGGTCTCCAGCCCCATCCACCAGGCTACAGATGACAGGTTTCCCCTTTAATAATGGGTGTTTGTAATATGTATTCCATGTCTTCATCCGTACATCCATCAGAGGATACCTCACTGCTCTCATTTCTTGGCTATTGTGAGGATCTTACAGTAGATCTATTTCCAATTTTTTGAGGAAAATCCTTCTATAGTATTCTCCACAATAGTTATACTAATTTAGCTATTAACTAAAGCAATAATATGTAACAGCTGGTAACTTCCTGTTAGTTATGAAAAGTATACCTCTGCTGTTTGATCAGACTACTAAAGATACAGGTGCATGTTTTTTACTATTTCATGAATTTTGTGCATATTTTATGTCACATCTTAGAACAACTTGGAAAACTGACTACATAGAAAAAATAAATGTTTAAAATAAACATTACTATATAAGGAGATTTTAATTGAAATCAGACCACCTAAGAAGATATTTACTATATGCCAGAAGCTAGAGAGTCTTCAGAGATTAAGGGAAAATAACTTTGAATCCCCCTTATTTCTAAATGAGAAAGGAACCAAAGTCCTACATCAGAAAAATTCAAACTAAATAGAAATCAATTAAGTAGATGAAGGTAAAAAATAATACACAATCTTTTTAAACTAGCGAATGTCAGCAGTACTTTCTTACTCCTAGTTACTCTATTTTTGACAGCACTGGGGTTTCAGCTCAGGCCTCACACTTGCTAAGCAGGTGCTCCACAACTTGAGCTGTTCCACCAAACCTGTTTAGTGTTGGTTATTTCCTTTGTTCTTTTGTTTTGGCGGGTCATAGGGCTTGAACTCTGGGCCTGGGCGCTGTCCCTCAGCTCTTCAGCTCAAGGCAAGTGCTCTACCAGTTGAGCCACAGTGCCACTTCTGGTTTTCTGAGTAGTTTATTGGAGATAAGAATCTCACGGACTTGCCTGCCCAGGCTGGCTTTGAACCGTGACTCTCAGATCTCAGCCTCCTGAGTAGCTAGAATTACAGGTGTGAGCCACCAACACCCAGCTCCTTTTTTCTTTTTACTTTTTTTGCCAGTCCTGGGGCTTGAACTCAGGGTCTGGGCGCTGTCCCTTAGCTGCTTTTGCTCAAGGCTAGCACTCTACCAGTTGAGCCACAGCACCACTTCTGGCCTTTTCTGTGTATGTGGTGCTGAGGAATCAAAACCAGGGCTTCATACATGCTGGGCAAGTGCTCTACCACTGAGCCATGTTCCCAGCCTGTGTTAGTTTTCTGTAAGATAGGTCTTGTTTCACGCTGGAGCTGGCCTGGATCCTGAGTACCCTACTAGTCCTTCATGTGTGCTGCAGTGTAGCCAGCCATGAACCTCCCCCTGTGGCTTCAGATGTGTGAGTGTGTGTGTTCCTCTGGGCAGGGACAGGAAGAAAAACACAAAATTCACCCTTTCACTCTGATGGACAAGAGTATGCCTGTGTCCTTTCTTGAACAATGAAGTGTCCAGGTGAGTTGGTGGAGAGGGTAGGGCCGCCATGAATGTAGCAGTCCCGGGCTATATCTACAGGATTCCTTTTAGAGCCATAGAGATACTGACGTGGAAACCAGTATCTAATTTCCCAGCCGTTACCACAGGACCCAGGCTCAGATAACAGGCCTGGGCCCCGGTAAGGCTTAGACTGCTAGGGATTCTGTCCAGCACTCCACCCAGCAGTGTGTACTGTTGCTGCGTAGTGAGCTCCAGGGTTGAAAGGTCATCTCTTGTCACCTTTGGGGGACCCAGAACAAAGCCTTTGGTATGGGCAAATGAATAGACGTCCCCTCATCTTCTCCTGTGGTCTTTGCAGCCCTTCTAACTGGTCCAGCCCTATAAGAAAAGAGTCCCTTGCTAGGCAGGGTCTGTGCACTCACTCCATAGAGGGAGGTCTTACCAGTCCGTCAGCCCTCAGCCCACCCCTGGTGGGCAGGGGTGAACTGAAACAGGGTGACAGCCAAGGGGTGGAGACCGAAAGGTAGGAACTGAAAGTCCTGGGGTGGGTAAAGAGCTCAGGGAGGGCTCTGCTCCCCAGGACTGTTTGGGAAGCCCTAGACCCAAATAGCCTGGTCCCAATCCTGGCTCTACTTTCTCTCATAAACACACCAGTCCTGGGGCTTGAACCCCGGACTTAGGTACTGCCCCTGAGGTGTTTTGTTTTTTTCTCTGTCTTGCTCAAGACCTGTCTCTAACCAGGTCTTGAACCATAGCTCCATGTGCAGCTCTTTGGTGGTTAATGGAAAGCCTAGCCTCAGATCTCAGCCTTCTGAGTAGCTAGGCTTGCAGACGGGAGCCCCCGGCGCCCAGCACACACCCTCCATGTCCACAGGGGAACGGCGGGAAGCACCCCACCACTTCGGCCAACCACGGTGGCCCACGGTACGGAGACTCCTCCCCTGGCCGTGGTGCAGATCTGAGGGTGCCAGGCCTGCAGAGGGGTCGGGAACATTGGGGTATACACACACGTCCCAGCAGAGCTCCCCGGGACCCCGCTCTCCCCTCTGCCTTTCACAGAGCTCCAGTGCCCACCTCAGGCCTCACCCCCCCCCCCATCCTCTTCCCCAACTGAGACCTCCAGTTTTTAGGTCGTCCCTGCCCAGGGCTTTCCCCCTCCCAGTCATCTCCCCTCCCCAATTCTCCCTTTCCTAGGCCCCCCTCCCAGGCCTCCCCTCCCCAGGTCTCCCCTCCCAGGCCTCTACCCCCAGGTCTGGGCCTGCCCCTCCTCCCTGGACTGCAGAGCCAGCCAAGCTTCTCAGCTTCTAAGTGGGGCTCTTGGTCCTTTATGAGTCTCCCACCCCATAAAAGAGATCACCGCTGAGCTGTCCAGAGCCTCTGGAAGCAGCCAGGCTGCGCAGGCCCAGCCGGGGCAGGGGTGGAGGCGCGCTGCCGGAGATGGTGGGAAGGGTTCTGGTCACTCGAGGGCAGCGGCCCAGGATGCCGAGGAATGTGCTTGGCCCTGTGGCTTGTCCCGCTGGCCTCAGAGCCCGGAGTTTTCCTCCGCCGGAGTCAGGTGGGGAGGCAGGAGACAAGGCAGCTGGACGGTCCCGGAGGGGACCGGGTCTCTCCCGGGACACCCAGAGGGACGGGGAAGGAGTTGGTTTACAACAAATACCTCCTGATTAATAAAAAGCTTGATGGAAATTTCATATGTTGACTGGGGTCCTACACATTTTCCAGGGACATCTGGCAGAGGCCAGGGCTGCCTGTTTATGTTCACAATGAGAACATTTTTTCCAGCGAGGTCCGGCGCAATTGTCTCCTTCAGAAGCAAATGTGAGGGGCAGACACATTGGGGTGGGGGTGTGGGCGGCCGCAGCCCCTCAGTTGGTAGTGATGCAACCCTTCCCCAGAAGGGGGCAGGCCGGAGCCTGGACCTCCTCATGGGGGGGTGGGAGCAGCCTCCCGAGCCAGGGTCCCGGTCCCTGTGTTCCCTGAGGCTCCTGGACTCTTGTTAGACCCACAAATGCACAGCCTTAAGGGGCTCAGGGGGAGGCAGCCAGACTCCCAAATCTTGTCCCCATGGGGAACATGGCTGTTGAGGGGTTCTGGGAGGGGAGGGGAGTGCAGGCCACGGTGCCAGGCCCAGGAAGGACGGAGGTGCACAGCCAAGGTCTGTGTGGGGTAGCAGTGGGCTGGAGGCCGAGGATGGTCGTTTTCTGGGTCAGCACCACAGTCAACACCAAGGGTGTTGGGTAGGGGCTGTGGCAAAATGACCCCCCCCCCAACCACCATAAGGGACAAGGCTTTCCTTGTCTGCCCCCAAACCGCACGTGACCTCAGGTCCCAAGTCCTAGAGGAGTCAGTGGACAGTGATGGTGTGAGGAACCCCGAGCCGGGACCCCCCGGCTCCGGCTCCAACCCTCAACCGCGGCTGCCTCGGGGGTCTGGGTTTGGAGGTGGCAGGCTCGCTGCCGCGGTGCCAGCTGGGGCTCAGCCGGCCCTGTGGCTGCCGCACCAGGCCACCGTGTGTGGTCCTTGTGGGAGACTCTCGTATATTTTCCTTTCTTTTTCCTTCTTCCTTTTTAATAAAATGTGTCAGAGTGGAAGGCAGACACCACCTCCACTCCGTGCGCCTGTGCACGTATACGTGCATGCACGCACATGTACAAACGTGTGCACACGTGTACATGCGCATTGCACACGTGTGAGTGTGTTGCAGGCCGTGGCAGGGGGACCAGCCCCCACCTCTCATCCCCTTTCCTGAGCAAGGTGGAGGGGCGCTCGGGCTGAGGGCGCCCTTCCCGGAGGGGCGGTGGGGTCTCAGACGCCTGACCAGGCTACCCGCCGTGTCTGGCATCGGCAGGCACAGGGCCTAAACCCAGAAAGCCTCGGGGGTCAGTGCCGTGCCCGTGCTGAGGCACTGCAGAGGAAGGCCTTGTCCGTGGGACAGACAGGACTGGGGAGCCAGCACTCAGGACGCTTGCTCCCCATTACTGCTCCTGTCCTCCAGTTTGTTTTCTTGCTTTCTCTCCGAGCCTCTCTGCTGTCCACCTCGCCTCCGACAGTTCTCTGCGAGCAGCCCCTGCCCAGCCCTTCCAGAGGGCCCAGAGACCTGTCTCACCCACACCCCAGTCCAGGTGGCACCGGACTACACACATGCCCTGGGCATCGCCTCCCGCTGCAGATACCCGCGGCCCACGGGACCCAGAGGCCCTGAGCCCTGGTAGGGACGTCCTGGAGGAGGGGGCTCTCCAGAGGAGGCTCCAGGGCTGCTGTCCCCCACCGTGGCTGGGAGCAGCATTCCCGGGTGTTCTCTTTGCAGCTTGCTGCTACCTCCTCTGGGGCCTCTCTGCCAGCGCCACTAGTGTCCTCCTCTCCCCAGGACACAGTGCTGCTGGCCGGCCTGGTGCAGCCCTCACCTGTGAGCCAGCACCCAGGAGCCCGCGAAGACCGAGCGGCCCACATTGTGCAAAAGCCCCAGGGCCAGCCCCTGCTGCCTCCCCTTCTCCACTTCCACATCGTCCCCTGCAGGCCCCGTCCAGGGCAGCCCTGCCGTGTCTGCGGCATGCGGGGGCAGACAGACACCCCCTCCGCCTGGCTGTGGCCCAGCCCTGGCCAGGCCTGGGGAGCCCTGGCACCATCCGGGTCCTAAGCCTCTGGGAGCTTGGGGATGGCGCCATCCACCTGGCCATCCTGGGAGAAAGACCACAGAGTCCAGGGCCAGCAGGGGCTGGAGAGGAAGACCCTGGGCCCACTGAGCAAACCGAGGAGCAGGAGGGCTCAAGGTGCACTGTGTGCTTGGGACACACCCCACACACAAACATGGTGCATGCACATGCGTGCACACACAGTGAAACATGCACACACACGAGTACACATTTGAACACAAACCTGCATGTACACACGCAAACACACACACAAGTACCTATCTGCACACACAGACCCGCTTATACTCACACAAATGAACCTATAGCTGCACAATACACCTGCTTATGCGCATAAGTTAGTGTACGCAGGTCCACACAAGCATCCTGTAGGTATGAGCCCGCTTGTGCACACAGATCTGCACACACAGGGCTGCTTGTGCACACACATGCACGCACATTGCACACACACAAGCCCACTTATGTGCACAGGCACACCTCTCTATACAGGAATGCACGTGTGTGTACCACTGCCCACACAAGACATACCTGAGTACACTCAGGCAGACACACCTACAGGAGCTGTGGCTTTTAAGTCCGAAGTGAGCTCTGCCTAGCATTTCTGGCCTGGACCCTCTCCCCACTCTCAGGGAGGCTTTGTGGGAGGCAAGGGCAGCTGGACCCCAGACGGGCCTGAAGCTGGGCCCCAGGAGAGCGGCCACTGGGGCCTGCGCACACATGTGAGAGGCTGGTGACCCCCTGTGTAGCTCACGGTGGGCCCCATGCTTGATTTATGACGGGGCTTCCCTGCATGTGTCAAAGACACCGTGTTAAGCACCGGTATAAAAATAATATATAGGTTACCGCAACGTTTTTATGACCTACCCCAGCCCTGCCCCGGAATGCGGGACCCAGCAGGTGAAATAACGCGTCTCAGCGCTGCGCTCACAGATGAGGGCGGGCAGGGAAGGTCTCTGGGCCGGAGCCCTTGTGGGAGTGGAGTGGATGCTGGGGTCAGGTGGGGAAGCAGACTCTGGGATGGTGTTGGCAGAGCTCCCGCAGCCTGGGGAGATGGCAAAGTGAGGTTCACAGGGACCCTGTGCCTCCCTTCCTACTTACAGAACAGCAGAGATCCATGCACTGGTTAATAGGAGATGGTGCTCTGGGGTTCGGTCTGGGCCTCTTCAGAATCCTGTCACAGGAGCATAGGCCTTGAATTGGCTGCAGCGGGGAGGACAGGAGGGCGGGCCTGGACACACTGCAGATGTTCCCCCTGTACACAGGGACAGTGAGGATGCATCAGCCAGCGTCTGCTGCGTGACAAACGACCCCCTCATGCCCAGCTCCTCCAGTAGTGTTAGGCGCCAATTTCTATCCTTAGCTTGGGAAAATTTTAGCATTTCTTCTTTTCACGGGTGGAGAAACGAGCCGAGGAAGCTAGCTGAAGTCTTCCACAAGGTGGAGTCTCTGGACCCCCGTGTCTCGGTAAGAAGCCCCGACTGGAGGGCTGCTGGGAGACCGGAGGGTGGGCTCTATCAGGGAGCACCCGAGGAAGCCACCTGGGGCTGTCCCACCTGTGTGGATACACGCCAGGGTGTGTTGCGGCGGCGGCGGCAAAGGGCTTGGTGTGTAGCTACAGGACGAGGTAGCTGCAGCTCCACCACTCGGTCCTGGTGGGGCCTGGGGATCCTGGCCAGGTGGGGGCCATCTGCTGCTCCGGGATCCCTCCCCAGCAGGCTTACCATGGAGCATGGCCGGAGGGAGGACTGGGCAGCCGCGTACGCTGCGGCTGTGCCCGCTGTCTCTCCACGGCCCTCCGTGCTCGTGCTCTGAGGCTGTAAGGGCCTCCCTGTGACTGTGCCCATGGAAGGGGGTAATGCTCGACACACGGCCAGGCCTGGCCCCGCAAGAGAGGGTGGGCACGCCGTGTCCCACGCTGGGAGCCTCGGTGTGTCCAGTAGTAAGCCAGCGGTGCAGATCAGGTGAGCTGGGTCCACGTGGAGGGTCCAGGCAGGAGGTCAGACAGTCCCTCCCACGCGGGTCCAGGACCTCTGTGGGCAAAGCCACTGCTGGGCGGGGTCAGAGCAGCTGCCCGCGTCCACCTGGCAAAGCTGTGGATGGCACACCGCTGTCTACCTGTCTCTGATTGTTTCTTTGCGTATGTCTGTGTTTTTCTCTCTCTTGTCTGTGTGTGTGTGTCAGATCCCTCTCTCTCCCCACTATTGCTCTCTCTGTTTCCCTCCATCCCTCTGTCTGTCCTCTCTGTCTCTCTGTCTCTGTCTCTCCTCTCTCTTATTCTGTCTCTGCCTGTTTCTCCTGTGTCACTGTCTTCTGTGTCTGTGGTTCTTCCTATCTTTCTGTGTTTATGGCTCTCTATCTCTCTCTGCCTCTCTGTCCATCAGTTCTGATACTCCATTGCAAAACAAAACAAAACAAAACAAAACAAAAAACAAAAAAATCAAAACAGCGTCAGGTCCTCCCAGTTCCAGGACTGGACGGCTGGAGTGCACGGCCAGCCCACGGCCCTCCGGGCTCCAGGACTGGACAGCTGCAGTGCACGGCCAGCCCACGGCCCTCCGGGCTCCAGGGCTGGACGGCTGCAGTGCACGGCCAGCCCACGGTCCTCCGGGCTCCAGGGCTGGACGGCTGGAGTGCACGGCCAGCCCACGGCCCTCCGGGCTCCAGGACTGGACGGCTGCAGTGCACGGCCAGCCCACGGCCCTCCGGGCTCCAGTGGGTTCCAGCTGGCCTCCTCCAGCAAGCTCTGCTATCTACTGAGGACCTTTCCGTGGAGGCTTCTGAGGGAGGGCGTGAGCCGGGGACCCTGCAGCCACCATGAGGGTTTGAAGGCCTTGGGCAGTGGTCAGCTGTGGGAGGCGCGGAGCCTCCTGGCCTGCCAAGATCCAGTCTGGAGGCCCTGACCTGACAGGAGAGCAAGAAAAGTGCAGCCTTCCAGATCTGGCCCAGCTCTCCCTGCCTGGCCCAGCAAGGGGCTGGGGAAGGAATTCCGAGAATTCATGGGAGGGAGAGGGAGGGGGCGGGAGGGGGAGGGGAGCAGAGGCTGCCTGGAGGGGCCAAGTGTTTGGTTTCTCTATTTCCCAGGCTTTCTGAAGTCTACAAGAGAACCATTCCATTTCGGACCAGCAAAAACAAGCTTCTAATCTATGACGGTGGATGTCTCTGAGCCTGGGCTCTGGGGACCCCTCCCAGGTGGGCCACCTCCCTCTGCTGGTCAAAGCCCTGGCCTGCGCCCAGGGATGCACCCCAGACGGTCCATGGAGAAAGGACAGCAAGGCTGCCTGATCACCAGAACACGGACGGAGGTCGGAGGTTGAGGCCACACACTGCAGCACTCACAGGTCATCTAGGGAGTCTGGCCCAAGACTCACTCCCAAACCAGCCATCTGGGGGCCCAGGAGCGAGAAGGTGGGGCTCAGAGGGGCGGGCTGGGGTGAAAGTACTCTGGGGTGGAGGCCTGCACCCTGCACCGACCTGGTACTGCGCACACACACTCCCCTCCCCGGGAGCCCCAGGCCTGCACCGACCTGGTACTGCGCGCACACACTCCCCGCCCCGGGAGCCCCAGGCCTGCACCGACCTGGTACTGCGCACACACACTCCCCGCCCCGGGAGCCCCAGGCCTGCTCTGGGGAGTCTCCCCAGAGGGAGTCTGGGAGGACAGTTCTCCCTCTGCATTCCCTTGCTGGGTCCTGGACCAAAAGAGCCAGAAGGGAGGCAGACAGCGTACACCCCACCACCCCACAGACCCCTGGGCAGAGCTCAGGCGTGGGGCAGAGCCCGCCATGGGTCAAGGCTATCCGTGCTGGAACGCGTAATCCTCATCCACACAGGAAACACTTCTAGAAGAAGCAGGATCCTGGGGCTGTGCAGTCAGAGAAATCAGAGAGAGAAGCCAGGAAAGGTGAGCAAAGTTTTCTTGGAGTCAGTGCAGAGCCTGAGGGACCAGAGGCTCTGCCAGCAGGTGTGGCTCCCTCGGGGACAGCCCCACACCCAGCCGGGCTCCGGAGTGCCCGCCCCACACCCAGCCCCCGCGCTGACCTCCTCCCAGCCAATGCAGGGTCCCCAGAGCAGTGGCACTTAAGGGTTGGCAGCAGGCAGGAACTCCCCTCATGTTTTCCCCTCCTGCCAAAGTACATCAGTTCTCCAGAGCGGGGCTGCTGGCTTTTCTGCCCACACTGCCCCTCCCCACCCCTTTCCAACACTCAGAGCCCCACAGGGAAGCAGGACAGAGCTGGAGGAGAAGGAGACGGGGCGGTCTTCTACAGCGTCTCAGACTCCCCAGAATCTTCAAAGTCCAGGCGTGTGCCGTGGAGACGTTGCCCAGGGAACATCTCAGACTGCGTCGGCCATTCCACAGGAGAAGGCAGCCCTGGAAGGCAGGGGACTAAGAGCAGATGGGTGTGTGCACACACACAACACAGGTGACATCTCACACTCAAGTGCCCGGTGCCGACGGGTCTGTCTCCACCCACAGTGGACCCACATCTTGTGCTTCGGCCCCGGGTGCAAGGCGGCTGCACCACACACGTCCACACGAGCCACCCAGACACGGGCCTGCCCTGCGCACCACGCCGACTCCTCTTACTGGCGGCAGTCTGAGCTGGGTGCTCACGCGCTCCTCCGGCTCCTGCCTTTCCCTGTAGGCCTCGAAGGACGTGGAGTCCTTCCTCACGTGTCTCGGGGAGACGCCACAGGTCTCCTTGCTTGGGAGGCACAGGCGTGGGGCCTGAACCGGAGCCGTCTGCAAGGCCCTGCCCACCAATCTTTGCTAACAGGTGGATTCTGCCACCCGGTGTCTGTGTGAGCTGCCCTCAGCCCACACCCAGGGCGGTACTGCGGTTGCCACTGGCAGAATTAAAGGAAGTGGCTTAGGGCTGGGCCTAGGGTAGGGCCTTCTTGTACTAGTCAGACTTTGCCTCATGATCAGCTCCTCATGGTCCAAAGCTGGCTGCTGGATCACATATCTGTATCCTACGCCAAAATCAGAGAGCGAGGACAGAGGCCAAAACCGGCCATCTGGCCTGCCTGCACTTGCCATGTTTCCAGGCAAGGCGCAGGTCCTGCCAGCATCTCCATGCTCACGAGGACTCCGCCGTGGAGCTGGATGGCCGTGGTCTGTGTCTCGGCTTCTGTCTCCACGCCCCGCCCCCTGCCCGCCCTGGCCCCCAGCACAGACTCTCTACAGATACCTGTTACCAGATGTCCTCCTCTGGGCTGTGCAAGGGTGGTTTGAGTAGAGGCCACTCTGTTGTTGCAAAACTGCTTTAATCCAGGGCCAGGAATGTGATCTGGGCAGCAGGAGAGGCGGCCACATCTGTCCTGCCCGGAGCACTGCCAGGGAGAGTGAGTTCAGGCACCCTGGACGGAAGACAGATTGCACCCGGAGGGCCCGAAGTCCAGAGCCATCGCCAAGAGAGTCTGCCTTCCAGGTGCGTGTCAGACCTCTACTGAAGATGACGGTGGCCTGGCCAGCAAGAGGCCGGGTCACCTGAGCCAGAGGGCAATGAGACTGTTCCACAGAGCGGTGTCCTCACCAGTCCCTCCCTACCCCATGCCTCCGTGGTGCTCCAGTGCATCCAGTGACCCCCCCCCCCGCCCCCAGGTCTGACATCTGGCTGGGACACCCTGCAAGGCCCTGCTTCACGGCGCCCTCAGGAGTCAGGGCAGGGTAACCCAGAGCCCTGCAGCACTCCCTGCAGCACGGCTCCCGCCGACCCCAGCTCAGTTATGGTGCTCCCTCCCTGCATGCCTCTTCTTCCACATGGCTGTGCCAAGGGCCAGACTCAGATCCCCACGGATCATGGCTGGCCTGCGGGGAAGCGGGGCCTGGAGCAGGTCAGAATCCAGGCCAGAGTCCCAGCCCTCCTGCCGACTTCCCCGCATCCCCGGCCACCTTCCCTTGCCAAGCCCCCACTCACCGAGGGTCTGGTGCTGCCCCGGCCCGCCCAGCCCTTCTGGCCAGCTCCCAGACCCCGTGCTGGAGGAGCATGATTTCATCCCTCTAGAATCCGGCAGCTCACCGTATTTACATAAATATTCTCCCCACCCCTGCCCCGGAACTGCAGAGCGGCGGCCCGGCCTCCCTCAGCCGGCTCCGGGCTGGCCCACGACTTGGCAGCTTGCCCTGACCACCAGCTCTCTCCAGCCAGAAGCTTGGCCCCAGCTGGAGGCACCCTGGGCCCTCTCCCTGCTCTGACCCCAAAGGCCTGCTCTCTCCACAAGCACCCTCCCGAGCACACTCTGCAGAGAATTAAAGTGTTTTCTTCCCCTCAGTCCCCACAGGGGATCCCACAGGCTGCTGGGCGGAGAGGCCACACAGTCCCGGACCTGACAGGCACGGGAGGAGGCAGGAGCTGCAGGCAGGGACTCTTGGGCCTTGGTAGGCTGCCGGCCTCAGGCCCGTCCTGCTATGACCCTCACAAAGGAATCAGGAAGGGGCTTTGTCTGTGTGTGTGTGTGTCTGCCTGTGTGCCTGTGTCTGTGTCTCTGTGTCTCTGTGTGTGTCTGTGTGTATGTCTGTCTGTATGTGTGTCTCTGTGTCTGTGTGTGTCTGTGTGTGTGTCCGTATGTGTGTCTTTGTGTCTGTGTGTGTGTCTGTCTGTGTCTCTGTGTGTCTCTATGTGTGTCTGTGTGTGTATCTGTGTGTGTGTCTGTGTCTTTGTATCTGCGTGTCTGTGTGTGTCTGTGTGTCTAGGTGTCTGTGTATGTGTCTGTGTGTCTGTGTCTCTGTGTGTGTCTGTGTGTCTTTGTGTGTGTGTGTCTGTGTCTTTGTGTGTATCTGTGTGTCTGTGTGTCTTTGTGTGTGTGCATCTGTGTGTCTGTGTCTTTGTGTGTATCTGTCTTTGTGTGTATCTGTGTGTCTGTGTCTGTGTGTCTGTGTGTGTCTATGTGTTTTTGTGTGTATCTGTCTGTGTGTCTGTTTGTGTGTCTGTCTGTGTGTGTCTGTGTGTGTCTGTGTCTGTGTCTTTGTGTGTATGTGTGTCTGTCTGTGTGTATGTGTCTGTGTGTCTGTGTGTCTTTGTGTGTGTGTGTGTCTGTGTGTCTTTGTGTGTATCTGTCTGTGTGTATGTGTCTGTGTGTCTGTGTCTATGTGTCTTTGTGTGTATCTGTCTGTCTGTGTGTATGTCTGTGTGTCTGTGTGTCTTTGTGTGTATCTGTGTCTGTGTGTATCTGTGTGTCTGTCTGTGTGTCTGTGTCTGTGTGTATGTGTCTGTATGTCTGTGTGTGTGCATCAGCTTTTCCTGTCTTTGTCTTTCTTAGTCCATCCCCTTATCTTTCTCAAGCTCTATCTCAGTGTGTCTTTCTGTCTTTCTTTCTGTACACCTGTCTTTCTCATTCTAAGCTCCCTGCCCACACCTGTCCACTGCTTTTTTGGTCGCCCTGCTGAGCTGAGGTTCTGAAGCAGGATAGACAAGGAGAATGAGGTATGTCCAGCTTACAGCAAGTACAGAGGAAGTCATTCATCTGCTTCCCTTAAGATTAAGGGGAAAGTAAGCCTGGTGAAGGCAACTCAGAAATATGGTATTTAGAAACAGAAGTGCCATCTTCGCTTTAAGGACAGACATCCTGAGGATGCATTTCTAACCCCAAGATTTAACGTATGCATCCTGAGAAAAATACGCCCCCCCCCAAACTTAGAACACCTTCCTATCTCAAGGAGAAGCGTCTGTTTTACGGCAGGGTGCTTTCTTACCTGGAAGAAACACCCCAAGCATCCAGAAACCCAGAAGGTAACACCAGGAGTGGATACAGCAAGGATGAAATGCCTATCTTTATGTTACTTTGAAGCCAAACTCCCTGCTCACCCCTAAACAGCCATAAGTGCCCTAACAGCAAGGATCTGTGTGTGTGTGTGTGTCTGTCTGTCTGTCTGACTGTCTGTCTGTCTTGAGAGCACCCATACTCTGAGTGTGTCTCTGCCCTTCTGTGTTTGTCTGCTTGTCTGCTTGCCTGCTTGCTTACTTGCTCAATAAAGCTCCGCCAAGTTTCTTACCATCGTGACTTGTCCAGAAATTCTTATTCCGCAAAGTCAAGGCCCTAAGTGAAGAGTCCCTATGTTTATGAGGAAACTTCACAACCTCGCCTGCATCTGGTGATCGGTCCAGTGGAGGCCATCGGGAAGGAGACCGGCCAGGCTGGGGTCAGGAGGAGGCCAAGGAGGGCTGGGTATGTGGCTCAGGAATAGAGCACTAGCAGGCACAAGGCCCTAGATCCCACTCCAGCACTGTGAAACAAAGCAACACAACATGGGAGAGGTATATTTTAGGGAGAAGGGTGACATATACCTATGATCCTAGCACCAAGGAGGCTGAGGCAGGGGTTCAAGGCCATCTTTGGCTACCTGCTAAGACCCTTTCTCAAAAATGGGAAAGAACAAGAAGAAGAGAAGAGAAGAGACAGGAAAGGCTGCCAGAAGCCCAGGAGCATCAGCATCATGCAAGGTGGCCGGCGGTTTGCAGGCTGGCTCTGCCCTGAGGTCTCGGTTTTTTCTGCCCGTATATCAAGGAAGTGAGTCCCATTCTTCAGAAGGACCCTCCTTCATGTCAGGGGTCACGTCCTGCTAGGGGTCTGGAGACAGACGATTCCAGGTAGCCCCTACCCACGCACTTTGAGAAAGGCCCCAGCCCCGAGCCCGAGGCCCGAGGCAGGTGAAGCTCAGGCTTCACCTGAGGGGGGCAGAGTTCTGACTCTGTGACCACAGGGGAGGGGGCTGGGCCATCTGGACCAGAGGAGGGCAAGAAGGCACCTGCGCTATGCCCATGTCCACGCTGAGATGCGGGTGGCAGAGGGGACCAAGAAGAGATGCGTGTCGAGCTGGGGGCTCCGTGCTCTACCCCACAGGCTGGAGGCCCAGAACGCATCCTGGGTTAGAACCCTGGCTCTTGGACCTGACGTCCCCAGACACAGACACATGCCAATCCCAAGCCGAAAGATCCAGCTTCTCTTCCCCGGGCCAGGGTCATCTTCTTGGGCCTGGCCCTTCCATTTCGAGGCGTCCAGGTTGCAGTCAGAGCCAAGTGCATGCCCCACTTCATGCAGACCCTGGAGGAGCTCAGGCACCCTGAGGTCGGGGGCCGGGCGGCCCTGCTCAGCGAGTCCTTCCCAGGAACGCGAGGGGGCAGAGGGGAGAAGGCAGAACCGTCAGACTGCCCGAAGGATGGACAGGGGGTGGCCAAAGGTGCAGCTGGGCACAGCCAGGGACAGCCGGGCCTGGCCACCCTGGGCGGGGAGCTGCTGCTCTGTCCGGGTCACGGCACTGTGACCTTCGCTGTCATGCAGACGTCACTGTCCTGGGCAGGTGGAAGGACAGCCAGCTCTCCCAGCCCCTCTCGCTTTGCACAGGCTTCCTCGAGGCCCAGAGGTGCTGCTCGAGGTGGCCCTGCCCAGAGCTGGTCCAGTCCAGGATCCTGTGGAAGGCCAGGGCTGGCGGGAGACAGCCCTCCCAGCCCCCACCCCACCCGGCTCCAGGAAGAGGCCTGTGAGGGCCGGTCCCTGCCACCCGCAGAGGCCTGTGTCCTGGACTCCCGGCCGGACCCCGCCCGGCCGCTCCGCGCCCTGTGCCTGCTCCTTCACCCCACGGGCTCCTCCAGGGCCTCTGGACTCTATCCTGAGCACAGGTCCCTCCTTGGGGGGCTCAGCCTTGTTCCTCCAAAAGAACTATGCACAACTTTCCTGCAGACAGCGCTCTCTTCCTCTCCCGGGGCAGCTGGCCCGGCTGCCCGCGCGGGGGGATAGGATCACCTAGCTTCCCTCCATCTGCCCGACACAGGAGCGCGGACGGAGCGCCACAGCACGCCATCTCCTAGCCCAGCCAGTCACGTGCCACACACTTGGCAAGCCGCAGTCCCAGGCAGTGTCTGGGGAGCCCTAGGGCAGATCAGCCAGTGGGGAGGGCTGGGGAGCCCCCCTCCTCCCCTTCCTCCTCCCCTCCCCCCCCCTCCTTCACGGACCACATGGCCCCGGTGCCCCATAACCAAACCTTTACAACCCCCTATACTGTCCTAGATTTCACGCATTCATCCTCCATATGGGGCCCCTGCTGAGCTATTTGGCATGGGAAACATCTCCAGGGCATCATAAATGTCACCGGGTGGACACTATCAGTGACAGTTACCAACACCCAGAGCTGCCACCCTCCCTGGGCCCTTGTACTGAGATCCAGGCGAGAGCTGGGGGAGCTCCTCCCTCCCTTCTGCTCGCTGTGTGACCTCTACAAAGCGCCAGCCCTCTCTGGGGAGTGGGGTGCCTGTTGAGTGGTGGGTCTCAGCCACCACAGGCCCACGTTGGAGGCAGGCTCCTTGGACCCTCGGATTGACGGACTCAAACGCCCAGAGGACCCTGGGCTTCACACGAACACGTTACTGTCTCACCAACATCCTTCCCGACAAAAGAGCAAGAGTAGCCTCCACGGCCAGGCGAGGGTGGCTGAGCTGGCAGAGGGGAGAGAGGCTGGCGGCCAAACCCAAGTCGCCGCCACGCAGAGCTCACAGCCCAGGAGTGGAAGATTCCCACCGCCACGCAGAGCTCACAGCCCAGGAGTGGAAGGATCCCATCACCACCACACAGAGCTCACAGCGCAGGAGTGGAAGGATCCCACCACCACACAGAGCTCACAGCGCAGGAGTGGAAGGATCCCATCACCACCATGCACAGAGCTCACAGCGCAGGAGTGGAAGGATCCCACCATCACCACACAGAGCTCACAGCCCAGGAGTGGAAGGATCCCACCACAGCCACGCAGAGCTCACAGCCCAGGAGTGGAAGGATCCCACCACCATGCAGAGCTCACAGCCCAGGAGTAGAAGGATCCCACCACCACCATGCAGAGCTCACAGCCCAGGAGTGGAAGGATCCCACCACCACCACGCAGAGCTCACAGCGCAGGAGTGGAAGGATCCTACCACCATGCACAGAGCTCACAGCGCAGGAGTGGAAGGATCCCACCACCATCACGCAGAGCTCACAGCGCAGGAGTGGAAGGATCCCACCATCACCACACAGAGCTCACAGCCCAGGAGTGGAAGGATCCCACCATCACCACACAGAGCTCACAGCCCAGGAGTGGAAGGATCCCACCATCACCACACAGAGCTCACAGCCCAGGAGTGGAAGGATCCCACCACAGCCACGCAGAGCTCACAGCCCAGGAGTGGAAGGATCCCACCACAGCCACGCAGAGCTCACAGCCCAGGAGTGGAAGGATCCCACCACAGCCACGCAGAGCTCACAGCGCAGGAGTGGAAGGATCCACCACCACACAGAGCTCACAGCGCAGGAGTGGAAGGATCCCATCACCACCACGCAGAGCTCACAGCGCAGGAGTGGAAGGATCCCATCACCACCACGCAGAGCTCACAGCGCAGGAGTGGAAGGATCCCATCACCACCACGCAGAGCTCACAGCGCAGGAGTGGAAGGATCCCATCACCACCATGCAGAGCTCACAGCGCAGGAGTGGAAGGGTCCCACCACAGCCACGCAGAGCTCACAGCGCAGGAGTGGAAGGATCCCACCACAGCCACGCAGAGCTCACAGCGCAGGAGTGGAAGGATCCCATCACCGCCACGCAGAGCTCACAGCGCAGGAGTGGAAGGATCCCACCACCACCACGCAGAGCTCACAGCCCAGGAGTGGAAGGATCCCATCACCACCATGCAGAGCTCACAGCGCAGGAGTGGAAGGATCCCACCACCACCACGCAGAGCTCACAGCCCAGGAGTGGAAGGATCCCATCACCACCACACAGAGCTCACAGCGCAGGAGTGGAAGGATCCCACCACCACACAGAGCTCACAGCGCAGGAGTGGAAGGATCCCACCATCACCACACAGAGCTCACAGCCCAGGAGTGGAAGGATCCCACCACAGCCACGCAGAGCTCACAGCCCAGGAGTGGAAGGATCCCACCACCATGCAGAGCTCACAGCCCAGGAGTGGAAGGATCCCACCACCACCATGCAGAGCTCACAGCCCAGGAGTGGAAGGATCCCACCACCACCACGCAGAGCTCACAGCCCAGGAGTGGAAGGATCCTACCACCGTGCACAGAGCTCACAGCGCAGGAGTGGAAGGATCCCACCACTATGCACAGAGCTCACAGTGCAGGAGTGGAAGGATCCCATCACCACCATGCACAGAGCTCACAGCGCAGGAGTGGAAGGATCCCACCACCATCACGCAGAGCTCACAGCGCAGGAGTGGAAGGATCCCACCATCACCACACAGAGCTCACAGCCCAGGAGTGGAAGGATCCCACCATCACCACACAGAGCTCACAGCGCAGGAGTGGAAGGATCCCACCATCACGCAGAGCTCACAGCGCAGGAGTGGAAGGATCCACCACAGCCACGCAGAGCTCACAGCGCAGGAGTGGAAGGATCCCACCACAGCCACGCAGAGCTCACAGCGCAGGAGTGGAAGGATCCACCACAGCCACGCAGAGCTCACAGCGCAGGAGTGGAAGGATCCACCACCATGCAGAGCTCACAGCGCAGGAGTGGAAGGATCCCACCACAGCCACGCAGAGCTCACAGCCCAGGAGTGGAAGGATCCACCACCATGCACAGAGCTCACAGCGCAGGAGTGGAAGGATCCCATCACCACCATGCAGAGCTCACAGCGCAGGAGTGGAAGGATCCCACCACAGCCACGCAGAGCTCACAGCGCAGGAGTGGAAGGATCCCACCACAGCCACGCAGAGCTCACAGCGCAGGAGTGGAAGGATCCCACCACCACCACGCAGAGCTCACAGCCCAGGAGTGGAAGGATCCCATCACCACCATGCAGAGCTCACAGCGCAGGAGTGGAAGGATCCCACCACCACCACGCAGAGCTCACAGCCCAGGAGTGGAAGGATCCCACCACCACCACGCAGAGCTCACAGCGCAGGAGTGGAAGGATCCCACCACCACCACGCAGAGCTCACAGCCCAGGAGTGGAAGGATCCCATCACCACCACACAGAGCTCACAGCGCAGGAGTGGAAGGATCCCACCACCACACAGAGCTCACAGCGCAGGAGTGGAAGGATCCCACCACCATGCAGAGCTCACAGCGCAGGAGTGGAAGGATCGACTCTGGGTCGTGCTTCTGAGGGTTTTGTTCAGAACGTTAGCCCGGCAGGAGCATGACAGGGCTGCCCCTCTGTCTCAGTGCAGAGGCTCAGGAAAAGCCAGGAGATCAGCTAGGGCCAGGGGCCAGACACCCCTTTAACCCCGCGCCCCACCCGGCTCCAGGGCCAGGGGCCAGACACCCCTTTAACCCCGTGCCCCACCCGGCTCCAGGGCCAGGGGCCAGACACCCCTTTAACCCCGCGCCCCACCCGGCTCCAGGGCCAGGGGCCAGACACCCCTTTAACCCCGCACCCCACCCCCAGCTCCAGGGCCAGGGGCCAGACACCTCTTTAACCCCACACCCCACCCGGCTCCAGAGCCGCATTGCTTCTCTGCCTCCTAACATTTCCAGAAACCTCCCAAAACAGTTCCACCATCTGGGGACCAAGAGTTCAACCCATGCTGGGCACAGGCCCCTGCCAGTAACCCTAGCGACTTAGGAGGCTGAGAGTCAGGGGTCAGGGTTTGGAGCCAGCTCCCACAGGAAAATCCTTGAGACTTTTTTTTTTGGGGGGGGTCCGGTCGTGGGGCCTGAACTCTGGGCCTGGGCGCTGTCCCTCAGCTCTTCAGCTCAAGGCTAGCACTCTACCACTTGAGCCACAGTGCCACTTCCAGCTTTTTCTGCTTATGTGGTGCTAAGGAATCGAACCCAGCGCCTCATGCATGCAAGGCAAGCGCTCTACCACCGAGCCACCTTCCCAGCCTTCCTTGAGACTCTTATCTTCAATTAACCACCAAAAAGCAGAGCTGTGGCTCAAGTGGTAGAGCGCTAGCCTGGAGCAAAAAAGCTCAAGGACAGTGCTCTGACCCTGAGTTCAAACCTCAGGACCAGGAGCGACAGCGAGCGAGCGAGTGAGCGAGTGAGCGAGAGAGAGAGAGAGTGAGAGAGAGTGAGAGAGAGAGAGAGAGAGAGAGAGAGAGAGAGAGAGAGAGAGAGAGAGAGAGAGAGAGAGAGAGAGAGAGAGAGAGGAGCCTGTGGACATTCAGTATTTAAGACATCATTTGACTCACAGCATCATTTGGGATTAGAATCCACGCACTGGAGACGCTTCCTGCCCTGTGCTAGGTACTGGAGACACGGATTCCCACCGCCGAGGATGCTGCTGGCAGGAAGCGTGTGTCTCAGGAACAGCCTCAGCCCCTCGCAGACACCCGTGGGAGCCAGTGCCCTGGCCTGCTCTCAGCTTGCTTCCCCCTGCAGGCAGCTCTTGGTGTGCCCAGCGTCCCTGGGCTGCGTGGCTGGACCTCCATCCCCGGCTGCCAGCCAGGCGAGAGGAGCTACTGCTGCGGCCCTGGCCCGCGGGCACACACAGGGCAGGCAGCTAGCATTCGAGTGTCCCTGAACTTTGTTCCAGCTGTCGCCCAAACCCTGCTCGTGCCTCAAGCCTCTCGATGCTGTTCTGCAGGCGTGGCTCAAAGGGTAGGGTACCGGCTGAGCCCATAAGCCCAAGACCCTGGGCTCAAGCCCGGGTAACCCCCCCCCCAACACACACACTGGTAAAAAAGACAGGAAGAAGAAGGAACCAGAACTGATCCATGTCACTGTTTTAAATCAAGACAATGAAATGTACACTGGGAGTAAAACATAACCCTTTTTCTTTGCGCTGTGTGCATCAGAAGCACACTTAAATCCAGATGTGTCTCCCAAGGACTCTGAAGAACACTGGAATCAACATACAGGTGGAGACATTGTAGGGGATTTCCTTTGTTTTTGGTACCAGGGATGGAACTCAGGGTCTTGGGCAGCTAAACCCTCATTCACCCTCTACCCCCATACCTGTGTTCAGATCACAGTGCTATCTTACAGGAAGAAGGCTAACAGAGGATTAGCGAAATTGGGAGAAGATGGGGATGCAGGCACTCAGCAAGAATGGAATTGGTGAGCAACCCCATTCCCAAGGTACCCCCAACATTCTCCATAAGCCAAAACTTTTTGTTGGTGGTGGTGGTCTTGAACTCTGGCCGCTGTCCCTGAGCTCTTCGAGGCATGCGCTCTACCACTCGAACCACAGCACCACTTCCGGTTTTCTGGTGTTTAATTGGAGAGAAGGGTCTCACAGACTCTGCCTGGGGTTGGCTTTGAACCTTGATCCTCAGATCTCAGCCTCCTGAATAGCTAGGATGACAGGAGTGAACTATGGGTGCCTGGTGCCAAAACTTGTTAAAAGCCTACACAGCACCCAGAAAGTCTCAGATAGCGAAGCATCTCCGGGCTTGGGACTTTGGATTTTCAGATTAGAAGTGTTAAGCAGTCTATGGAAATATTCAGAAACTCTCAACAGTCTAACATCTGAACCAGGCAATCTTGGTCATAAGTGAGGATTAATCAGATGAGGATTCATCTGTAGAATACATTGAATTTAGGGGAAATAGCAATAGTAAAAATCCAAGCTCACACCTGCAACCCTAACTAATCAGGAGGCTGAGATCTGAGAATCATAGTTTTTTGGACAGAAAATTCCCATGAGACTCTTATTTCCCTTTAACTATCACAAAGCCCCAGGTGGAGGTGTGGCTCAAGTGGTAGCGCTCTAGCTTGAGTAAAAAAGACAAGCACACACCTATGATCCTGGCTACTCTGGAGGCTGAGATCTGAGGATCGTGGCTCAAAGCCAGCCTGGGCTGAAAAGTCCCTCTCCTGGTGTTTGCTGCGCTGGATTCTGGTGTCCTCCATCCCTTTCAGGACCCTGTTAAAAGATGTCCCTCTCCCCTGGGGCCCGCTGTGCCTTTGAGGATGGTCACTTGCTAATTCTGCGTGGTCTGCTCTGACCGGTGCCAGTGTGCTGAAAGGGATTAGGAGACACCAACCTGCGGATGGAGCAAACGCCAGGGCAGCAGCAGACTGAACAGGGTGGTGTGCGCGCGATACCTGGCTGAGAACCGTCTGCTACCAAAGAAGGAACACGATTTGGGGAACCAGTGTCCCAAGTCACCAACTCCTCTCCAACCACGTAAACAACGAGCAGAAGAGAGTCATGTATTTGAAGAAGAAGACTGCAGTCTTGAACCCCCAGCCCCCAGCCAGCAGGAGCTTAGGGCTCCCTGGAGGGCAGCAACTCTTTTTCTGCAGGTGCAACATTGTTGCAAGCCTTAGCCATGCAGGTTCTGCTAGACAGACAAGTCTCCCAAGCCTCTGCTCCCGGGGTCCAGCCCCGTCCACCTGCCCTGCCCCGGACTGGCAGGGTTGGTCCCCTCCCTGGTGTCCTAGGCCCCTTCACACAGGGCCTCCCCTGGCCCAAGGCACCTCTGCCACACCCCACCTTCTCCCTCTCCTCCCCACCTTCTCCTTTCCTCTCTCTCCTGAAGAGTCCTCTCCTCTTCCTCTTCTTCCTCTTCTCTTGCTCTCTTCTCTGCGTTGTGCCCTTCCCCTCCCCCTCCTCTCTTCTCCATTTTCTTCTCCTTTCCCTTTCTTCTCCCCCTCCCTCCCCCATGCCCATCCTTCCCTGCTCCCAGAGGGCCGTCCCAGCTCCACGCCTGCCCTTCTCACAAAACCAGACGGGAGTGGAGCCGGTGCACCCCGGCCCCAGCCGTTTCCATGGACGCGGGGCCCAACACAAACAGCCGGGACCCCCCACCTTCAGCTGGCCTTGGGAGCCGGGTTGGGTGGGCAGATGAGGTCATTGCCACAGGCCCCCACCGAGCCTGCAGGATGCAGTGTTTGTTTGCTCTTGTTTCCCTGGTAACCAGCTAGACCCCTTCTCCTCTGCTGTCCACCGACATTCCAGCAGAGCTGCCAGCCCGGACCACTGCCGCTCTCCATCCCCACACCTGGCCACCCCAGAGATCACCCCAGCCCAGAACCCGCCCGGGCTACGGGGGGGGGGGGGGGGCGGGGGCTGCGACTGTCCAGAGGCGTGGCTCGGAAAAAAGAGGCCAGGTCCATCCCAGCCAAGGACCCACCTGCTCCTTCCCTCGTGCCCGCCAGCATTCTGCCCTGGGCAGCTGCCCTTCGCTCTGCTCTGCACCTGGGGTCCACCCCAGGGCAGGGGCCCCCGCGGGAGGGCTCAGCCCAGGGGCCGCGTGTGAAGACAGCCAGGGAGGGGCTCAGGCAGGCCGTGGGGGAAAGAGCAGGACCTGTAGGACAGGAAAACAGAGCCGCACTGCAGAGGGGTGCCGCCGCAGAGGGGTGCTGCGGAAGGCTGCCCTGGCAAGGCGGCCAAGGTGGGGTCGGGTCAGCTGAGTGCGCAGGCCGGCTGGCGGGAGGGAGTGAGTGCAGCCGCCTAGACTTCAGCCCGCGTCCACAGCCTCCGCCCCTGCAGGGACCCGGACCAGACCCCTGGGGACAGGGAGGGCATCCCCTGAGTCCCACAGCACCCAGGGGCCCGGGGTGACCGGGGCTGGGGGAGGGGAGAGAGCCCCACTGTCCGCCTCCTCCCCTCCCCCTCCCATTCCCGCTCCTTCCTCCTCCCTACCTGTCCCTCTTTCTCCTTTCCCTCCTTCCCTTCTCCCCACATCCTCTGCCACCCCTCCTCCCTCTTCCTCTCCCACCCCCTCCTCATCCCCTCTCCTCCTTTCCCTAGATCCTTTCTCCCTTCTCCCCGTTCCTCCTTTTCCCTCTCCCTTCCTCTAGATCTCCCTCTGGCCCTTCCTTTCTCCCTCTGCTCCTCCTCTTCTCCACCTTCATCCTCGAAAGCCAGGCGGGATCCACCCCAAACCTTCCCGCTGCTCTGCAGTCAGGCCTTTCTGAGACATGACCTAACTGTGCTTCCTTACCTAATTCCCACCCCACAACTTCAGGCCTACCCCCAGGAGGGGGCCAGATGCTTGGCCAGCCCCAGCTCCCTGGAACAGCCTGGACTGGCCTCTGGGCTGGCCTCTAGGCTGGCCTCTGGACTGGCCTCTGGGCTGGCCTCTGGGCTGGCCTCTCTGGTCTCTCTGGTCTCTCTGGCCTCTCTGGTCTCTCTGGCCTCTCTGGTCTCTCTGGCCTCTCTGGTCTCTCTGGGCTGGCCTCTCTGGTCTCTCTGGTCTCTCTGGCCTCTCTGGTCTCTCTGGTCTCTCTGGCCTCTCTGGCCTCTCTGGTCTCTCTGGTCTCTCTGGCCTCTCTGGTCTCTCTGGTCTCTCTGGGCTGGTCTCTCTGGTCTCTCTGGTCTCTCTGGCCTCTCTGGCCTCTCTGGTCTCTCTGGCCTCTCTGGTCTCTCTGGCCTCTCTGGTCTCTCTGGCCTCTCTGGTCTCTCTGGGCTGGCCTCTCTGGTCTCTCTGGTCTCTCTGGCCTCTCTGGTCTCTCTGGTCTCTCTGGGCTGGTCTCTCTGGTCTCTCTGGTCTCTCTGGCCTCTCTGGTCTCTCTGGCCTCTCTGGTCTCTCTGGCCTCTCTGGTCTCTCTGGTCTCGCTGGCCTCTCTGATCTCTCTGGTCTCTCTGGTCTCTCTGGTCTCTCTGGCCTCTCTGATCTCTCTGGTCTCTCTGGTCTCTCTGGTCTCTCTGGTCTCTCTGGTCTCTCTGATCTCTCTGGTCTCTCTGGTCTCTCTGGTCTCTCTGGCCTCTCTGATCTCTCTGGTCTCTCTGGTCTCTCTGGTCTCTCTGGTCTCTCTGGCCTCTCTGATCTCTCTGGTCTCGCTGGCCTCTCTGGTCTCTCTGGTCTCTCTGGCCTCTCTGATCTCTCTGATCTCTCTGGTCTCTCTGGTCTCTCTGGTCTCTCTGGTCTTTCTGGTCTCTGGTCTCTCTGGGCTGGTCTCTCTGGTCTCTCTGGCCTCTCTGGTCTCTCTGGCCTCTCTGGTCTCTCTGGCCTCTCTGGTCTCTCTGGCCTCTCTGATCTCTCTGGTCTCTCTGATCTCTCTGGTCTCTCTGGTCTCTCTGGCCTGTGGCTGCCTGTGTGTCCTGGGCTTGATCCTACCTGTGAATCCCCCGAAGCCGCTCAACCAAGGCCATGGTGAGCTTGGCCAGGCCTCCTCCCTGTCTGTGCCTGCCATCCAGGATGGACACCTCATCCCCCAGGAATGGCCTAGAAGCCTCTTCTTCCCCTGGGAGGTGGAGAAGCACAGCCCAGCTGATAAGGCACCTCTGTCCACCTGGGGGACGAGGTCAGATGGGTGGGCCTCTCTCTCCTGGGAGGGGGTGGGGAGAGCCGTGGGAGCCCAGACAAAGGCAGGGGCTGGCCTCCATTGCTGGGCCTCTGTGTAAGCAGAGGGGCAGGCAGGAGGAGTGGGTTCAAGCCAGCACCCCGCCTGGTGCACATGCGTCTGTGCACACACGCGCAGTCAAGCGTGCCCTACACCCATGGGCACAACTGCACGCACAGACCCACCCCCCTGCACATCCACATCCACACCTGTGGACACGTCCCAACCACACAGACACACGGACACCGGACACATGTGCACGTGCTCACAGATCCAAAAACCCATCTGGACGCACAGGCGCGCGCCAAAGGGGACCGGGCCTACACACAGCCACCAGCGAAGGCCAGGTGTCCAGAGAGGTCTCCTGGACGAGGGGCTGTGCCCCCCACACATCCCACCCCACCCCCACCCGGGGTGGAGCGGGCCGGGCTGTGCCCCCCACCCCTCACCCCCACCCGGGGTGGAGCGGGCCGGGCTGTGCCCCCCACCCCCACCCCCACCCGGGGTGGAGCGGGCCGGGCTGTGCCCCCCACCCCCACCCCCACCCCCACCCGGGGTGGAGCGGGCCGGGCTGTGCCCCCCACCCCCACCCCCACCCGGGGTGGAGCGGGCCGGGCTGTGCCCCCCACCCCCACCCCCACCCCCACCCGGGGTGGAGCGGGCCGGGCTGTGCCCCCCACCCCTCACCCCCACCCGGGGTGGAGCGGGCCGGGCTGTGCCCAGTGGCTGGCCCTGCTGTTCCAACTGGCCCAGGCAGCGACACTGGACCCAGCTGCCTTCGGCTGCCCTCGTCTGGGAGGAGCGGCTCCATTCACACCTCCTGTCCACTCGGCAGAGCCAGAGGCGGCCCAAGGAGCCCTCCCCTGCCTGCCTCTGCTCCTGTTCCTTTCCACTCCCTTTCCTCCATCATTCTCCCGGTCCTCCTCCAACCTTCTTTACTCCACAGGCCCCCTGCCCCTCCTCTACCCAGAACCCCCCACGCCTCCTCCACAGGCCCCCCTGCCCCTCCTCTACCCAGAACCCCCCACGCCTCCTCCACAGGCCCCCCTGCCCCCCCTCCTCTACCCAGAACCCCCCACGCCTCCTCCACAGGCCCCCCTGCCCCCCCTCCTCTACCCAGAACCCCCCACGCCTCCTCCACAGGCCCCCCTGCCCCTCCTCTACCCAGAACCCCCCACGCCTCCTCCACAGGCCCCCCTGCCCCCCCTCCTCTACCCAGAACCCCCCACGCCTTCTCCACAGGCCCCCCTGCCCCTCCTCCTCTACCCAGAACCCCCCACACCTCCTCCACAGGCCCCCCTGCCCCTCCTCCTCTACCCAGAACCCCCCACGCCTCCTCCACAGGCCCCCCTGCCCCTCCTCCTCTACCCAGAACCCCCCATGCCTCCTCCACAGGTCCCCCTGCCCCCCCTCTACCCAGAACCCCCCACGCCTCCTCCACAGGCCCCCCTGCCCCTCCTCTACCCAGAACCCCCCACGCCTCCTCCACAGGCCCCCCTGCTCCTCCTCTACCCAGAACCCCCCACGCCTCCTCCACAGGCCCCCCTGCTCCTCCTCTACCCAGAACCCCCCATGCCTCCTCCACAGGTCCCCCTGCCCCTCCTCTACCCAGAACCCCCCACGCCTCCTCCACAGGCCCCCCTGCTCCTCCTCTACCCAGAACCCCCCATGCCTCCTCCACAGGCCCCCCTGCTCCTCCTCTACCCAGAACCCCCCATGCCTTCTCTACAGGTCCCCCTGCCCCCCCTTCTCTACCCAGAACCCCCCACGCCTCCTCCACAGGTCCCCCTGCCCCCCCTCTACCCAGAACCCCCCACGCCTCCTCCACAGGCCCCCCTGCCCCCCCTCCTCTACCCAGAACCCCCCACGCCTCCTCCACAGGCCCCCCTGCTCCTCCTCTACCCAGAACCCCCCATGCCTCCTCCACAGGCCCCCCTGCCCCTCCTCCTCTACCCAGAACCCCCCACGCCTTCTCCACAGGCCCCCCTGCCCCTCCTCCTCTACCCAGAACCCCCCACGCCTCCTCCACAGGCCCCCCTGCCCCCCTCTACCCAGAACCCCCCACGCCTCCTCCACAGGCCCCCCTGCCCCTCCTCCTCTACCCAGAACCCCCCACGCCTCCTCCACAGGTCCCCTGCCCCTCCTCCTCTACCCAGAACCTCCCCCCCGGCTTTTCCTGTCTCTTCCCACCAGGACCCTCCCTCCTCTTCCTCTGGTTCAGGCCCTTCGGCACCTCCAACCTTTCCGTCCTGCCTCCTTCTCCTCTCTTTCCACATTCTCCTCTCCCCTCCTCTCTTTCCAGGACCCCCAGAACCCCTGTGGAAGCAGCAGACTGAGGCTGGCTATAATTTAAAATACATTTATTTAGTGTTTCCATTTGTCTTGGGTTGTTATACAAAGCTGTTAAATAAATACATTCTCCGCAGTCACTCAGGTACACACCTACTTGCTACACAGATGAGGTAGAGAAATCAATCGGTTCACACAAGACTCCACACCAAGATGGCCCCCTCCTGTGTCTCACCCCGTGCTGCACGGCCCCATGGCCAGGGCCGCTGCCGGGGAGGCGGCCGGGCTGGCCGGCCCACAGCCTGCCCTCTGCTCTGCCCCACAGAAAAGCAGGAGAAAGAGAGGTCCAGCACGTGGGAGCGGCTGCTTCACTGAGCAAGACATTCTAACATACAGTTATATAGAAACAAACCAGCCAGCAGACATTTTCAGTCTGCCTTGTTAAAAAAAATACTTTTCTGAATATTCAGGACATAGAGCTAAGTGTTCCTATTTGATTTTTTAAAAATCCTTCCTTTGACCCAACACCCTTTCCCAGAGCCAACGGTGGCTGAGCTCCTCTTGGGAGAACGGGGGGAGGGCAGGTGGGGTGCTGCTCCCCTCACCCCCCGCCCCCCCCCCCCCGCCTGTGCTGTCACACGCGGCCGCCCACACTCGCTCCGGGACAGGGCACTGACTGGGCTGTCATCTGAACCACAGGAGAATAAACTTTGCTATTTACACTATCCAAGAGGGACCAGGGATCCACATCCACATAAATATGTTTTCTTTTCAAACAGTCCCCCTTCTGCTTCCTGGACCCTGGAGTTCGGGGGGTCCTGCTCCTTTCTCAGTAGTTTCCTGCATCCATTCCTGCCTGCTGCCTTCCCAGACCCCAGCACACCCCCCCCCAGGACACCCATCTGAACAAGTCCAAGTCCAGAGTCTCAGGAGCCAAAGAGCCGCCGTACGGGGCCCTGTGAAGGGGCACGCTGGCCGTGCCAGCACCGCATGCACAGCGTACACACACTCACACTTGTGCGTGCACGCACACATGCGTGCACACACACACACACACACATGCACATTCACACCAAACCAGGCCAGTGTAGGCACCCTCCCCCTGGAGAGACCGGCGCACAGCCAGAAAGAGCACGCTGTCTGCCTGGTCCCTGTGTGGCCCTCGGGGGAGGGCTTCAGGGGCTGGCCCCAGGAAATGCACTCCATGGCCCAGACGCGGGGCCGTCCGTCCACGGGGAGCAGAACAGGCGGGAAAAAGGGCTTCCACAAGCCTCAGGCTGTGGCTAGGCTTGCTCCTCATTCCTTCCCCAACATCACCTTGATCTAGTGGTTTCCAAGAGCCAGCAGGGAAGCAGGGAGTGTGGAGGGGTCAAGAGGGGGAGCCTCCCCAGTCAGCTCTGCTCAGCTGGGGTGAGTCCGAGGGGTTGCGGCAGCCTGGGGCAGCAGGGGCGGAAGGCATAATAATTACTATATTAAATAACAATAATTTAAAGGTCACTGTTACTCCAAAGAGAAGTGCTCCACCGAGAGGCGGGGCCTCCACGCCTGGGAACCTGGCGCGCACTCTCCTAGTGGTTTGGCTCTCTGAAGACGGTGCTGTGCGGGTGCGGGCCGGCACCCCACGGGCAGCCGTGGGGCTGTGAAGGTGCACTTTCCCCCAAGCTTCAGGAGGAGCCTGGGGGGGAGGGGCAAGCGACAGACCGGGGTCCTGGCCAGGGCCCACTCCAGGGACAACCTAGAAAGCATTGCTGCAATACTCTCGGGTCAGGAAGGAAGCTCAGGTCCGGGACACAAGCAGAGTGTCCGGGGCCAGACAGGTCCCAGCCTACGCCCGAGCAGGACCTCTGAGCTTTGAGAGGGGGCAGGGCCGACTCAGCTGGCCGGGGAGGCCCCCAGGCCTCGCGGTCTAGATCCTGTGTACTGCGCACAATCCTCCATCCCATAAAGCAGGGCTGGTCGGACCTCGGGGCTCAGCCCTCCCGGTGGGAGATCCTTTGTACTGTGTGCAACACCTATAACCCATTCCGTGGAGCTGGCCAGGCCTGGGGCTCAGCCCTCGCAGGTGCAGACCCCTTGTGCCGTGTGCAATGCCTACACCTCCGGCGGAGGGGACTGTAGTCTCGCAGGCTAGGCCTCTCCCGCGGTGCGCCGTGCCTACGCCCCACGCGGCAGAGCTGCGGCTCTGGGGCTCAGCCCTTGCAGGTGTACACCTCTTCTCGCTGTGTGCACTGCCTGCACTCCACGTAGCAGCACCAGCGCACCTGGCACTGGCACGGCCTCGTCACCACCCGGCTCTGTGTGTTGTGGCCTCGGCCACAGCAAATACTCTCACAGTTCTTCTCGCGGTGGCACCTGCGGCCTGCAGTGCCTGGGGAGAAGCGGCCGGCCAGACAGAAGCTGGGGGAGTCGTCCAGGTGGACGAGCTCCGGCGTGTGAGGCAGGGGATCGCCCCCGCCCGCCCCCAGGGCCCGCGCCCGGGGCGGGGAGATGGCGCCCGCCTCGCCCGTGGCCTCGTTGGTGGTGCTGCCCACCTTCAGTGCCGTCTCGTACTTGTGCTTCAAGTGCTTGCCCACCTCATGGAAGGGCGCCAGCTGCCTCCAGCAGGTCCGCACGGTGCAGGAGCCAGACACGCCGTGGCACTTGCAGGTGGTCTCCACTCCGGCCTTGATCACCTGCGGGCGGGGCAGGGAGGCCGTGAGCGGCAGGCCTGGAGGCCCGGCCTGCAGATGGCCGGGGGAGGCTGGAGCTACCGCCCATCTGGCACCAGACCCATTCTCAGCCCCGGGCCAAGTCACCAACGAGACACACACACACACACACACACACACACACACACACACACACACACACACACACACACACACACACACACACACACACACACACACACACGAAGCCCCAGGACCCTGGCTCCCTCCCTAAGGCCAGGGCTGGGCTCATCTTCCTGATATCCTGATATCCTCACCCACCATCCCAGTCCCATGGGGTCTCCCATGTCTGGTCTCCACACACTGTTCACTGGACAGGCAAAGACAAACACGACCTTCAGCTCTGGCTGGCGTCCTGACGGACAACCTCCTTACCCAAGTATTAAGACCAGCGGAGGTGTAACCTAAGCCAGAGCCGGCCAGGACCCCAGTGCGGGGAACACAGACATGCAGAAGGGCAGACTCGCACCTCCCAGAGAGAGTAACTCCAAGGGAGAACCGTCTGAAAGTGCTACCCCAGGAGAGCTCCCAGGCCAGTCCCATGGGTAGGCACAGAAACTCCAGCTATGGCAAGCTGTCGGGCATCGGAATCCTTCCCTTCCCCAAGCGGGAGTCCCACCTGCTCCCACAGGCCAGCTTTCCCCAGGGACCTCCTGACGCCCACTCCTGGGGTTCGTGAGGCTGCGGGGCTGAAGCAGGTCAGGAGGCCTCTTTCCAGGCAGGCCTGAGCCAGGCTGCTAAGCTCTTATACGCTCCCAGGAGGGCCCAGCTGGAGTGGGATTAAGAAATGCAACCCCCCCCACCTTCCTGCTGCAACTGAAGAGTCCCACTTATTAAAGATGTTTTGCTGAGAAACCTCGGACAAATTTAATTAAAACCTGGCTGCCTCAGGCCCAGCAGTCCACCGGAGCACTCTAGCACATTCTGACTTTTCATTAATACCTCACAAAAGGGCAAGGGGGGGAGGGAGGAGTCGCTGGGAAGAAGAGAGCCGCCGGCCTCAGGGATTTGATCTGCCCTGGCGGGCCCACTCTGCCTGCCAGCCTTTGCCCAGGGAGGCAGAGGGAGACAGCATAGGATTGGTCAGAAAGGCGGAGTCCAGTCTCTAATAAGTGGGGGATCCCACTAAAGAGGAGCTCAGGGCAGGACTGGCTCTAATTACATCCCTTTTGTTCCCGGACTAGGGGTCCACAGCCCAGCAGGGACAGGAGAGGAAAGGCCCTCTGCTCTGGAGAGAGGCTCTGGCACTGCCCTTCTGTAGCCCTTTCTGACTGAGTCTGGGACCAGTGTGTGGTGGTTTGCATTGTTCAGGGATGGTCTGGAGGTGCTGGCGCCAGGGTTAGGGAACTAATGTTCCTTCCCAGCCCCATGGGTCTGGGAGCTTTGTGGCTGAAAGTGGCACTGAAAAAAGCCAGGGCTCAGAACTTCCAAGGGCCTACTGGAGAGCCGAGGGAGCTGGGTATCTGTCCCCAGAACAGTCTCTACAAGAGACAGAGGCAAGGCAGGGGAGACCTGACTTGGGCGAATAGGTTCCCCCCCTCCCCCCCACATACACACCAACCGCTCCTCTGGGATCTCCTTCTGGCCACACTAGGGGCCACCCTGACTTAGGTCTTCAGTGACAAGAAGGCATGGTATCCTGGAATACAGACCACCAGCCCTCACATTAGACTGTCCAACTGAGAAGGCCCTCTGGGGGCCTTGGTAACCAGGGACAGAGGCACGGCAGCCACAGCTTACTGTGGCTCATCTCCAGGAGGAGATGGGGGCGACCAAGGCCCCTCCAGGACTAGTGAAATCCACTGCAAGCAGGACGCCAGGACCCGGGCTAGCACTGCACGGTGGCCTGTCCCTAGACGATGCCCAGGCCCCCTGCGCCCCGCCCACCCCGCTGCGCCCCCACCCCTGCGCCCCGCCCACCCCGCTGCGCCCCCACCCCTGCGCCCCGCCCACCCCACTGGGCCCCCACCCCTGCGCCCCGCCCACCCCGCTGCGCCCCATCCCTGCGCCCCGCCCACCCCACTGCGCCCCCACCCCTGCGCCCCGCCCACCCCGCTGCGCCCCCACCCCTGCGCCCCGCCCACCCCACTGGGCCCCCACCCCTGCGCCCCGCCCACCCCGCTGCGCCCCATCCCTGTGCCCCGCCCACCCCACTGCGCCCCCACCCCTGCGCCCCGCCCACCCCGCTGCGCCCCATCCCTGTGCCCCGCCCACCCCACTGCGCCCCCACCCCTGCGCCCCGCCCACTCCACTGGGCCCCCACCCCTGCGCCCCGCCCACCCCGCTGCGCCCCATCCCTGCGCCCCGCCCATCCCGCTGCGCCCCCACCCCTGCGCCCCGCCCACCCCGCTGCGCCCCATCCCTGTGCCCCGCCCACCCCGCCGCGCCCCCACCCCTGCGCCCCGCCCACCCCGCTGCGCCCCCACCCCTGCGCCCCGCCCACCCCGCTGCGCCCCATCCCTGTGCCCCGCCCACCCCGCTGCGCCCCATCCCTGTGCCCCGCCCACCCCGCTGCGCCCCATCCCTGTGCCCCGCCCACCCCACTGGGCCCCCACCCCTGTGCCCCCACCCCTGCACCCCGCCCACCCCTGCGCCCCGCCCACCCCGCTGCGCCCCATCCCTGCGCCCCGCCCACCCCACTGCGCCCCCACCCCTGCGCCCCGCCCACCCCGCTGCGCCCCATCCCTGCGCCCCGCCCACCCCACTGCGCCCCCACCCCTGCGCCCCGCCCACCCCGCTGCGCCCCATCCCTGTGCCCCGCCCACCCCTGCACCCCTGCACCCCGCCCACCCCGCTGCACCCCCAACCCTCCAGTCCCCCACCGGCCCCGCCCACTCCTCCAGGCCCCGCCCCTCCAGGCCTTGCCCACCCTTCAGGCCCTGCCCCAGCCCCGCCCTCCCCTTCAGGCCCCGCCCACCCCTCCAGGCCCTGCCCCGGCCCCGCCTACCCCTCCAGACCCCTCCCTCCCGGCCCCGCCCACCCTCCTGGCCCCTCCCTCCCGGCCCCGCCCACCCCAGACCCCTCCCTCCCGGCCCCGCCCACCCCTCCAGACCCCTCCCTCCCGGCCCCTCCCTCCAGGCCCCGCCCCTCCCTCCAGGCCCCGCCCACCATCCAGGCCCCTCCCTCCCGGCCCCGCCCACCCCTCCAGACCCCTCCCTCCAGGCCCCGCCCCTCCCTCCAGGCCCCGCCCCTCCCTCCAGGCCCCGCTTGCCTTCACACCCACGAGGTTGTTGTGGAAGTCCACCCGCGCTCGCAGATCCTTGCTGGACCGCCGGCCCAGGAACTCCTTGACGAACTTGCTGCTGTACTTGAGGTTGTCCCCGCAGCCGCCCCACTGCCAGGCCTCCCTGTTCTCCAGGTCGGGCGCCTCGTCGCAGGTGCAGCGCTCCATGCGCCCGGCGCTGCAGGCCTTGGCCAGCGCGTGCGTCAGGCCGGCCGAGGAGATGGCGTACAGGAAGGCGGTCTCCTTGAAGCCTGCGGGACGGGGCGGGCGGGCCGGTCAGCGGGGGCAGCGGGGGCCTCGCCCCCCCCCCCCCGGCGGGGACATCTGTGCGGACACCGGGCACCGGGGAGCGCAGGGCGCGGGGCAATCGGAGCCCACGGGGGCCGCCAGCCACGGATGGCGCTGAGCCCCCCAGACCTCCAGACATGGGCCCGGCCTGAGCCCTGGCCCTGGGCTCCCTCTCCCTCCGGCCTCAGGCCTACCAGCTCCGGCCAACACCCAACTACACCTGACCCCTCGGGCCTACCAGCTCCGGCCCTCCCCAGCTGGCTAACACACCACCACAAACTACACCTCACCTCTCAGGCCTCCAATTTGTCTGGGGGAGGGGGGCAGTACTGGGGTTTGAACTCAGGGCTTGGATTGTGTGTGTGTGTGTGCACATGACTCTGTTCTTGAACTTTAAGGCTATTAATCTACTACTTTGGCCACATCTCTTCTTTCAGCTTTTTTTCCTTGTTGGCTGAGGGCTTGAGCTCAAGGCCTGGGCACTGTCCCTACGCTTTTTCCATTCAAGGCTAGCACTCTACCACTTTGAGCCACAGCACCATTTCCAGTTTTGATTAATTGGAGATATGACTCAGCCCCAGAGGCACCAGTGGCTCACGCCTGTCATCCTAGCTACTCAGGAGGCTGAGATCTGAGGGTCACGGTTCAAAGCCAGCCTGGGCAGGAACATCTGTGAGACTCTTATCTCCAATTAACCACCAGAAAACCAGAAGTGGCACTGTGGCTCAAGTGGTAGAGCGCTAGCTTTGAGCTGAAGAGCTCAGGGACAGCATCCAGACCCATAGTTTAAGACCCATGACTGACAAATGTTCTTTAATTTTTTAAACAATTTACTGTGTTTTTTGTTTATCTGGATAACTTTCTTAATGATCAATAAAAAAAGGTATCACCTTCCCTCTCCCCTGGCAGTTTTATAGAACTGTATTAAGAGTTTTTTATGTACAACTTTCTAAGAGTACAATTACAAATGATGCTTTTTTTTTTTTCCAAAAAAAAAAAGTCTCACAGACTTTCCTGCCCAGGCTGGCTTTGAACCATGATCCTCAGATCTCAGCCTCCTGAATAGCTAGGATGACAGGCATGTGCTTGGCTTTTTTACACAAGGCTAGAGCACTACTACTTGAGCCACACCTCCACCTGGGGCTTTTTGCTAATTGGAAAATACGAGTCTCATGGGACTTTTCTGCCCCCAAAAACTATGATGCTCCGATCTTCAGATCTCAGCCTCCTGAGTAGCTACGGTTACAGATGTGAACCAAAGTCTCCGGTTTTTAAGCCGTCTGTGCAAAGTTCCGAGGTGGCTGCCCTTGGCCGCCTGGCGTGAGTCAGGGCGGGCCCTGGGCCTGTCGGAGGCCCGGCACTCACCTCGCCTGAGCAGGCTGGCCCGGTAGCGGCCCTCCAGGGTGCAGTTCCAGCGCTCGAAGCGGAACTGGTACTGGCACTCCAGGGCGCTCATGCTCACGGCCTCCACCAGGGTCTCCGCCACGCCCGGGTCCCGACGGCACATGCGCCGCTGCTTGCGCTCCAGCTTCAGCCGGTCACAGGCCTTGTAGTGGGCCTGGGCCACCGCTTCCGGCTCCAGGGTCAGCGGGAGGATGGTCAGGGGCTCGCTGCCGGTCAGCCTGGGAAGAGCCGGGAGTGAGCCCTGGCCCCGGAGGAGGGGCTGGGCGGGTCCCAGGTCAGGGACCCGGGCAGGACCCTCACTGGCCCCCACTGCCCACACACTGCCCTCCTGGCTCCTGGACCATGAACATGGCCTCCACACGGCTGTCTTTGCTTCTATCCTGTCCCTGAGGGCTTCAGGGAGCCTGGCCACCACCCGCCCAGGAGTATAAAGACCCCATCCCAACACAGCTCTCCACGGGGAGCACAACCGGTGCCCTCTGCGAAAGGGGCCGAGCGGGGCCCAGCTGGGCCTCACCGCTGTCGCCGGCCGGTGCTGTGCCCTCGGCCGGTGCTGTGCCCTCGGGAGCGGGCCTGGCCTGCTCCCCTCTCCAGCCCCCTGCGTCCTGAGCAGGGAAGGGTGCAGGGGACAAGAGAAGGACGGTCCCCAGATAACCGCCCACAGGCTGGGCCCAGCGGACCCCAACGTTCCTATCAGGCCCAGAGCTCTAGTTACAGCTCCAGGCCTCAGCTTCTGCACCCTCTAGACACGGGCCCTCCCCCAGGCCCAGGCATCAAAATAACACCCTCCCCTGTCTGAGGAACACTCCCGTCCCAGACAGGCCCCTCAGGGTCTCCGCTTTAACCCCCACTTCCATGACACCAGCCCCAGCTCCTAGCCGAGGGACAGTCTTCTTGCCATTCCTCACATCCCTGCTCCACCCCACAACTCACAATCTGAGTTCTGGAAACCATGCTTTCACCCCAGGCCACACAACCCCAGACAGAGAGACTGGACATCCAGGCCCTAGACATGTCCACCCTCAGCCAAATATTCCTAAGCCTTGAGCCCTGCAGTCAGAACGGCACCAGCAAGTGAGCATCACTGGAGATCATCTGTCTGGCCCTAACCTCCTCTGCAAACACCTTGAAGTAGAACTTTAGCAGAGCTCCATGCAGGGGCCTCTACATGGGAACATGCAGAGGTGAGTGGAGGGGACTCAGGGATGCAGAGGGGAGTGGACAGGACTCAGGGATGCGGAGGTGAGTGGACAGGACTCAGGGATGCAGAGGGGAGTGGAGGGGACTCAGGGATGCAGAGGGGAGTGGACGGGACTCAGGGATGCAGAGGGGAGTGGAGGGGACTCAGGGATGCAGAGGGGAGTGGACGGGACTCAGGGATGCAGAGGGGAGTGGAGGGGACTCAGGGATGCAGAGGGGAGTGGACAGGACTCAGGGATGCGGAGGTGAGTGGACAGGACTCAGGGATGCAGAGGGGAGTGGAGGGGACTCAGGGATGCGGAGGGGAGTGGACAGGACTCAGGGATGCAGAGGGGAGTGGAGGGGACTCAGGGATGCAGAGGGGAGTGGGGGGACTCAGGGATGCGGAGGTGAGTGGAGGGGACTCAGGGATGCAGAGGGGAGTGGACAGGACTCAGGGATGCAGAGGGGAGTGGAGGGGACTCAGGGATGCAGAGGTGAGTGGAGGGGACTCAGGGATGCAGAGGGGAGTGGACAGGACTCAGGGATGCAGAGGTGAGTGGAGGGGACTCAGGGATGCAGAGGGGAGTGGAGGGGACTCAGGGATGCGGAGGTGAGTGGAGGGGACTCAGGGATGCAGAGGGGAGTGGAGGGGACTCAGGGATGCAGAGGGGAGTGGACAGGACTCAGGGATGCAGAGGGGAGTGGAGGAGACTCAGGGATGCAGAGGGGAGTGGAGGGGACTCAGGGATGCGGAGGTGAGTGGAGGGGACTCAGGGATGCAGAGGGGAGTGGAGGGGACTCAGGGATGCAGAGGGGAGTGGAGGGGACTCAGGGATGCGGAGGTGAGTGGAGGGGACTCAGGGATGCAGAGGGGAGTGGAGGGGACTCAGGGATGCAGAGGGGAGTGGACAGGACTCAGGGATGCAGAGGGGAGTGGACAGGACTCAGGGATGCGGAGGGGAGTGGAGGGGACTCAGGGATGCGGAGGGGAGTGGACAGGACTCAGGGATGCGGAGGTGAGTGGAGGGGACTCGGATGCAGAGGGGAGTGGACAGGACTCAGGGATGCATTGGGGAGTGGACAGGACTCAGGGATGCAGAGGGGAATGGAGGGGACTCAGGGATGCAGAGGTGAGTGGAGGGGACTCAGGGATGCAGAGGGGAGTGGAGGGGACTCAGGGATGCGGAGGTGAGTGGAGGGGACTCAGGGATGCAGAGGGGAGTGGAGGGGACTCAGGGATGCAGAGGGGAGTGGACAGGACTCAGGGATGCAGAGGGGAGTGGACAGTACTCAGGGATGCGGAGGGGAGTGGAGGGGACTCAGGGATGCGGAGGGGAGTGGACGGGACTCAGGGATGCAGAGGGGAGTGGAGGGGACTCAGGGATGCGGAGGGGAGTGGACAGGACTCAGGGATGCGGAGGTGAGTGGAGGGGACTCAGGGATGCAGAGGGGAGTGGAGGGGACTCAGGGATGCATTGGGGAGTGGACAGGACTCAGGGATGCAGAGGGGAATGGAGGGGACTCAGGGATGCAGAGGTGAGTGGAGGGGACTCAGGGATGCAGAGGGGAGTGGAGGAGACTCAGGGATGCGGAGGTGAGAGGAGGGGACTCAGGGATGCGGAGGTGAGTGGAGGGGACTCAGGGATGCAGAGGGGAGTGGAGGGGACTCAGGGATGCAGAGGGGAGTGGAGGGGACTCAGGGATGCAGAGGGGAGTAGAGGGGACTCAGGGATGCAGAGGGGAGTGGAGGGGACTCAGGGATGCAGAGGTGAGTGGAGGGGACTCAGGGATGCAGAGGGGAGTGGAGGGGACTCAGGGATGCAGAGGGGAGTGGAGGAGACTCAGGGATGCAGAGGGGAGTGGAGGGGACTCAGGGATGCAGAGGTGAGTGGAGGGGACTCAGGGATGTAGAGGGGAGTGGAGGGGACTCAGGGATGCAGAGGGGAGTGGAGGGGACTCAGGGATGCAGAGGTGAGTGGACAGGACTCAGGGATGCAGAGGGGAGTGGAGGGGACTCAGGGATGCAGGTGAGTGGAGGGGACTCAGGGATGCGGAGGTGAGTAGACAGGGACTCAGGGCTGTAGATGAAGCATCAGGGCCATGGCAGGAAGGCCCGTGTGAGTCGGGAGGTCTCAGGATGTTAAGACCTTCACACAGGTGCTCAGGGACTCTCAGAAGGAGCTGGGCGTGGGTCAAAGGCCACATAGTGGACATCCAGGCCTGTCCGGTGACTGAGCTCGCCACAGAAGTCTCCAAGCCTTGGAGACCACAGGCCAACTGCCCACCAAGAGCGGGGCCATGGGAGAGCTGGGGAGGGAGACCCAAGCTCAGTGCGGCTCACGGGGCGGAGACTGTTCCCTAGGAGGAACTGCACTCAAAAGACAGAGAAGGGCGGGCGGCAGCCTCCCGCTCCATGGGCCAGGCGGCCGGGCATCTAAGACAGCTCCGTATGGCCAAGGCGCTTGACCGGGGGCCAGGGACCAAGTGCAGCTGAGGCTGTGGCCAGGAAGAAGGGCAGAGGAGACAGGCAGAGGAGAAGAAGGCAGGGGAGAGGGGCAGTGAGGGCAGATTCCCTCCAACCCCCTGGCAAGTGCGTCAACTTCAGCATGGGGTGTGGGGCAGAAAACCCCAGGACAGCCAGCTCGTGTCCCAGGACCCTGTCACTGGGGTAAATTCGGGGTGCAGGGCTCTAGGAAGCTCTCATCCCACGGCAGAGTAACAACACACTAACGTGTGGGACCCAGATGGGGCTCGGGGGGTTGGGGAGCACCATGCAGAGGTCCCAGGCCGTCCCAGGCCGTGGGGGGTTCCGGCCATCCCGAGTGATGCGATAGTACGTGGGCCTCTGGGAGGAGCTCCAGACTACGGGGGAGCCCTTGTGACAGGGACCTCGGCTCCCTCCAGGCGAGGGCCCGGGGGAGGTGGCCAGAGCCAGGCCGCAGCCACCTCTAGTCTCAGAATCTGGGGCTTCCAACATGGACATCTGGGAGTGACATGCTCCTGAGATTCGCGACAGTGGTCCGAGCAGGCTGCGGCTGCCGCTTCTCTCTAGAAACACAGCCACAGCCAGGCGTGGCGGCTCAGTGTGGGGTGAGCCAGAGCCACCACAAATGCCAGGGAGATGTTTGCCTGGGCTACACAGCGAGTCCAGGGCCAGCCAGGGTGCGTGGAGGGCCCTGCTCCAAGACCAGCAACAACACCAGCCGTGAACGGGTCCCGTCCGCACCGATGGGAATACAGTAGAAGCTACTCTTTTGACTTTTGTTTCTTTTTTTTTTCTTTCTTTTTTTGGGGGGTCCGGTCGTGGGGCCTGAACTCTGGGCCTGGGCGCTGTCCCTCAACTCTTCAGCTCAAGGCTAGCGCTCTACCACTTGAGCCACAGCGCCACTTCTGGGTTTTTCTGCTTATGTGGTGCTGAGGAATTGAACCCAGGGCCTCAGGCATGCAAGGCAAGCGCTCTACCACTGAGCCACCTTCCCAGCACCTGACTTTTGTTTCTTTTCCTGTCCCTGGGCCGACGCCACCCGGGATGGTCTTCCTTGGGGTTCAGGGCTAGCACTGGGGCTAACCGGCCGCGATCCTCAGCAAACCAGCTGGTGCTGCAATGAGCTTCGCTGCCGGTGTTCTGAGGCAGTCACCCAAGCTACCGCTTAATACTCTTTTTTTTTTTTTTGGTCGGTTGTGGGGCTTAAGCTCTGGGCCTGGACACTGTCCCTCAGCTCTTCAGCTCAAGGCAAGCACTCTAGCACGAGCCACAGCGCCACTTCCGGTTCTCTGATGGTTTATTGGAGATAAGTCTTACAGACTTTCCTGCCCAGGCTGGCTTTGAACTGTGATCCTCAGATCTCAGCCTCCTGAGTAGCTAGGATGACAGGCATGAGCCACTGGCGCCCAGCTTGCTCAATACGCTTTAAATCAGCTGTGGGGCTGATCTGCCCACTGCCAGCCAACGTGAGTGCTGGGGCGTGTGTGAGCTCCAGGGCGGGGCTGTACGGCTCAGCTGTGGGGTGTGCCCGGGTGCTCGACGGGTTCACCTGGATACCGGCTCAGGCTGAGTCCACGGACATCCAGGGCTTGTACCTCAGATCACAGAAGCCAGGAGGAGAGGCCTGGATCTAAGATCCAGCCACCCACAGGACGGGAGGCGGGTGGCAACCCGTACAGTCGAGGGCACGCCCACCTCTCGAGCGCTCCACGAACGAGCCAACGAGGATGGGGGTGAAGTCCCCGGGAGGCACCCCGGGCAGGGGTCACCCAAAGCCAGCAGGGGGCGCGGGCCCGCCCCCATCCTCTCGCCTGCCCGGCCTTGCTGGCTGGCCTGGGGCGGCCAGCGTTCCCCCACACCACCAGACAGTGACGGCGGGTGGGCAGCCCGGGCAAGGCCCCGCCCGCTGGGCAGCTGCCCGCCTGGCCCTCGGGGGCGTCTGGCCTGAGGCACTGCGGCTCCACACAGCCGCCAGGCCGGGCACCAGCCTTCCGGGCAAGCAGCTCATCCTGGACAGAGACCTTCCACTCACTCCCTGCTACCTGTGCGACAGAACACGTGGCCAGGCCGTATTCCAACTTCCATTCCAGGGGGCTTCTCACCTCACAGCAGACACAGATCACCTCCAAAGGGCTGAAGACCGAACTGTAAATCCTGTAACTCCGAAGCAACTAGAAGCACGGGGTGATGCTTCCCAACACTAATCTCAACGGTGGCTTTTTTGGACATAATCTCAAACTCATACGTGATACGGAAAGTGGGCTTGCATCAAGCTAAAACGCTTCTGTGAAGCAAAGGAAACACAACAGAGTGAAGAGACAGCCCACAGAATAGAAAACCACTTCAGAAAGGGGATACTATCCAAAAACGACCTCACACCGGGAGCCTATCTAGAGGAATTCAATCATTGTTCACTGTGGCACTGCTCACAATAGCCAACGTAATGGAAGCAACCTCGGTGTCCACCCACTGATACGCAGATAAACAATAGTACAAAGTCACTGTGGAATACCATACAGCCTTCAAAAAGAGGAAATCCTGTCACAGTGACCACATGGATGGAACTAGAAATCATTATGCTGCATTTAATATCATAAGCCAAATACAGAAAGACAAGTACCACATGATCCCACTCCTAGTTGGAAGAATGAAACCGTTCAACTCTGAGGTAGAGAGAAAATGGTGATCATGAGGGGTTACAGAGATGCTGGTCAAGCTCTTGCTCTTCTTCTCTTGCTCTTGCTGCTCTTTTCTTGCTCTCTCTGTTCTATTCTAGCTCTCTCTCTGTTCTTTTCTTGCTCTCTCTCTTTCCCAGCCACGTGGAGTGCCAACCTTGCCTGGTCCCAGCAGGTCTACCCCTTACCTGAATACCACGTGAGTGCTACTGTTCTTACCCCTCTCTCTGCTCTTTTCTGGCTCTTTTTTCTCTCATTCCCAGGCCTTTCCCAGCCACGTGGAGTGCCAACCTTGCCTGGTCCCAGAGATGCTGGTCAAAAGATACATTCGTCCAGGTGAGTCGGGTACCAGGGCTCATGTTTACAATCCCAGCTGCTCAAGAGGCTGAGATCTGGAGGACTGCAGACTTCTTTGTTTTCACATCTCCCCTTCGCATTGTTCTTGGCTCCCCAGGGCAACGCGAGCCTTCAGCTCAGCACCTCAGCCGCTCGGCCCGACCCCCATGCTGCCAGCCCCTGGGGCCCGTGTGCTCACCCCAAGTCAAGATGACCTGCGCTCGCCCAGCTCCCTGCCCCAAGCTCCAGAGTCTGGCAGCCAGACACAGCCTGCCAATGTGGTGACCCCAAAGGAGGAAAGAGGGGAGAGTTGGGGTGGGTACCACGGAGCGAGACTTCAGGCCACTCCAGGAGGGAGACAGCGGCCATGGAAACAGCTAGCCACCCGATGCTTAGAAGGCCAGTGCAGTGCCTGTGTCAGGCTCGGACCTGGAGGAGGCTAGCTCCCGATGGCTATGCAGAACTGGACATCGGGGCCAGGTTAAAGTCGTCCTCCGGGGCTGTGTGCTCAGAATCTTTCACACTCATTGGTGGGTGCTGACATTGTCAACCGGCAAACTCAACTTGGTCAGGACCTCTCTGCCCCTCCTACCGCTGGCATCCCCGGGAATACCTTGCCTGCAGCTGTCACCTGTGTGCTTTTAGCTCTCTTCGCTTGTGTTCTTTCTGCTGGCCTCTGGCACCTTGTGAGTGTTCTATCTGAAGCGTTGGTATCAGGTAAGAATCATGGCCTCTTCACTATTTGGAAAAATCCAACAGAAACCGTCTAGAGCTGAGCTTTTCTTGGTGGAACAATGTCCATGCCAACCGAATCTTCCCCTCTTCCTTCTCAGTCCTTTTATTGAGATCTGAGTTATATGCCATAAAACCCTCCCACATCCACAGACACACAGAGCTGTCACGCTTCCACTGCCTCGTACGACAAGCCTCACACCTCCCGGGCCCCGTGACCGAAGCTCTGCTTCCGACACGGTGCACTGGCCTACTCTGGGTGCATCGTGAGTGGAGTAGCACAGGGGCTGTCCTTCTGTGACGGGCAATATCCCTCAGCCTCCTCCTCCAGGTTCATCCGCTTGTAGCAAAAGCCCAAACTCGTGTCCTTTCTAAGGTAAACGCAGGCCACTCGCTAGTGGATGCACTGGAGGGTGGTGTCCACTCTGCAATTACGTACTTGTGTGCACACTTTCAAGAGATGTGGAACTGAAGGGTCAAAGGGAGCAGTTATGTTTAAGCCTTTGAGGAGCTGCCAGCATTCACTTTCTTAAAGCCTTAGGAGACAATTTCCTCGGGCATTTCCCAGACGTCCTTAGGGAAAGCTGCCGCCTCCTCTGACTCTGCGTCTGGGCCCGTGTCTCTCTCTGTCTCTCTCTGCCCCGTCTTCCTTCAACTCCTCCGCACCAGGCTGACGTGCTTCCCCTGCGTCTCCCAGGGATTCTCTTTCTTTGCAGAACTGGGATTTGAACTCACTAGGCTGGTGAGTGACCGCTTGAACCAGGCTCCTGATAGCAGTTTTCTCAGTGCTCAGGCCTCACTAAAACATATTCAGTGATGCCGGATTCCCAACCTCAGGTGGCCGCACTGAGCCCGAGTCGCTGTTCCGCTCGCGGCTTCCTCCAGATTCTCATTCCGCCTCAGCCCTGGGTCGGCGTGCCCCATCCTTGCTGTGTCTACGCCCTGATGGGCATCTCGCCCGGAACCCTTCTTACAGCATGTGCCTGAGTGACACCCCAAGCAACCCGGCCTCATCCATCTAGGGCGTGGGGTACTGTTCCATTTCATCCAGTCTGCTGAGCACACTGGCCCTTTGGGGTTCCTCCTTCTGACCATTTTTAGGGGATTTTACATAAAGTCTTCTCTCTCTGCCTGCAGCTTAGCAGGCCTCCCCCTGCCCCGTCCCCGCCCCCGCGAATGGTCTCGCTCCCACAGCACTATGGAGGAGGCTGCCACTTGCCGTGTCTGATATCAGTCTGTCCTTTCTTGTCTGGGTCACTGGTGAATTATATGGGGTTACCTTTTGCGGTCCGTGCTGGGGGCTCAGCAAGGGCTCACCTGCGCCTCTGACACGGGACCCTCTCCCCTGCATGAGGGCCAGTCTTGCTTCCCCTGGCCCCGCCCACTGGTCGCCCTTAGGGTGCTGACTTCAGTGTTCTGTCCTTCTACTATGTTAGATTCCTGCACAGATGTATTTCCACTCTGCCTCGGAAGACCCGAGATAGCTGACTCTTCTTTACAGCTTTACCCAGGCCTGTCCGGCTCTCTCCCCAGACTTCCAGGGCCTTCCCGGGGCTAGATGTTTTCATCTGTCCACCTCTCCACACTGTACTCCGCATAATTTCTTCTGACCAGTCTTCCGGTTTGCTAATTCCCTTCAGCTGTTTCCAATCTACTTTTCTATGAATGTCTATTACTGACATTCTCTCCCTAGTTCTGTCTGGTGTTTCCAAACTTGCTGGGTCAGTTTTTGTGGTTTCTCCTTTACAGATATTCCAAACCTATCTGCTTCTGTTGTCATTCTTTCCTCGTTAAATTCGTCTTTCTGTTTTAAAACAGGCTTCCTTCAAGCACAGGGCATGCGATGCTTGCCTAACTGGGTCTCAGCCCCATTACTACACATGCCTAGTTATCCCTGACCAAGCTTCTGTATTTGAGAAACTGTTGACAAAAATAATTTAAAGCATGGGGCTGGGAAGGTGGCTCAGTGGTAGAGCGCTTGCCTTGCATGCATGAGGCCCTGGGTTTGATTCCTCAGCACCACATAAGCAAAAAGAAAAAAGCCGGAAGTGGAGCTGTGGCTCAAGTGGTACAGCGCTAGCCTTTAGCTAAAGAGCTGAGGGACAGCGCCCAGGCCCAGAGTTCAGGCCCCACGACCAGACCCCCCCAAAAAAAGAAAAAGAAAACAACACACAAAAAAATAATTTAAGCCGGGCGCCGGTGGCTCACGCCTGTAATCCTAGCTACTCAGGAGGCTGAGAGCTGAGAATTGCGGTTCAAAGCCAGCCCGGGTAGTAAAGACCGTGAGACTCCTATCTCCAATAAACCACTAGAAAACCGGAAGTGGCGCTGTGGCTCAAGTGGTAGAGCGCTCGCCTTGAGCTGAAGAGCTGAGGGACGGCGCCCAGGCCCAGAGTTCAAGCCCCATGACCGACAAAAAAAAAAAAATAATAATAATTTAAAGCAGAGGATAAAACACTTTAGTGGGACAAAATATACATAGTGGAAAACAAAATGCATGCCTACCCAGAACCAGGGGAAGGACTCTTACACTCTTATTTGAATGAGGGTGTTTGCAAGTCTAACCAAGGTAAGAAAGTTAAGGCAGAGTCATCCTGACAGGGTAAACCACTAAAAGGAAAAGATGCTGGGGGATAGAACCGAAGCCCCCGAGAAAGGGCTGCAGAGACCCCACAACAGCCTATTAGCAAGACTTCCAGGGCTGGACGCAAATCGGAAGGAGGCGGCTGCCACGTGGGAAGGAGCAGCCCGCGTGTGGGGACACGCCACAGAAGATCCTGGATGAGTCCTTATGTGAGCCAGTGAGCTCCTGCAGACACACCAGCCCCTGACACAGAGACCCCAAGACCAAGCGGGGTGTTGAACCATACAAGCAACTAGGTTATTGGCTACGTGTGGCTAGAACCTTCTTCAAGACCCTGCCTCCCCCTAGGGGCTTGAGACGCTGCCGGTCTCACAGCTGAGTGAGGCCTCCACCCCATCTCCAAACCACACTCACAGTTCCTCACTCAGCATCTATGCTTATTTCATCAAAGTTAAGGACATATATCCAGACTCACATACGTACACTCAGATACACATTCATGTCTGTCCATCCAGACACATATACGTAGGAACGTGCGCATACCCATGAACCCATGTGCAAACCAACACACTAGGATTCAGGCACACACACATAACTTGCAAATGCACATACACATGCATACATAGCCAAAGAGCCCATCATAAAATCTTGGAGACACATATACACACTCATGCATACACAAGTGCAGATGGGCGCACACAAATATGCATGTGCATACACACACACGTATGCACAAGCAAGTGCAGCTTTAGTTCCAGCAAGAGGACTGAGTTGAGTGGGGGACACTATCACTGCACCTGCAAACGTCCCCACAGATCTTCATGTCCTCTTGCACAACCTGGCAGGGTGTTGGTGTCCACACGCGGGGGAGACTGAGGTCAGGGCCTTCGGTGGTAGGGCCAGGGCTGGATCCCACGAGGGAAAAGTCAGGACAGGCCCAGCCCCTCTCCTGTGGAAGTGCCTCCAGTCCGCCGCAGCCCCTACCCAGCCATGGTGCTGACTCAAGGTGTGGCCCAACGGATTCCCATGCCCGCAGCACCCCAGGCTCCATCCCTTTCCTACGTTCAAGGTGCAGCCTTCCTAGAAGACGGAGGCCCACTGGAAGGAGCTGGCCGGGGCTGCCAGCTCCATTCTGCAAAGTCCTGCTGAGGCTCTGGTCTCTGCTCGGGGAAGCAGCACAGGGAGGGGCTACAGAACCACCTCCCTGACCTCTGGAGCTGGCCGTGGGGTCAGCACTGGCCCCGATGAAGCTGTGCTGACAGGCAGGTGACCAGAAGCCCCAGCCCTAGACTGACCTAAGAGCAAATCTGACTTACAGGGAGTCTGGAGGCCACACAGTCAGAGCAAAGCGGGAGACCACTCCTGGTTCCTCGGGCCAGGCCTCAGGCGCCACTCTGTGGCTGCCTAGTGACCAAGGAACCTCCTCTGTGCTCCAGCAAGGTGATTCTCTCCCTCAGGCAGGCGCTGGAGAGTTACAAGGCCCCAACGGTCCAGATTGGTTCACCCCAGGGCCACCCTGCCCAGGCTGTCACCTGAGCCACGGGCTCCGGCGGGACCTGCGAGCCCCATGGAGGCTCGCCAGGGCCCCAGCCGCCTCCCACAGCCCTTTCTCCTGCCAGTAGGTCTTGTCGTACTCGGCCACCCTGCTCGGGAACCCGTGCGCTCAGGGCCAGGGCGGAGGGAGCCAAGGGTGCAGTTCCAGCAGCCGCAGTGCCCTGAAGAGGAAACCTCAGCCCCGCCAGACAGCGTTTAATTTCTGTGTGAAACAAAATCAAAACAAATTCCAGCACTGAGAGACCAGAGCTGAGATTAACCCTCTGTCCTCCCCACGGTCTGAATCTCCACCCTGCGCGAGTCCACCTTCCAACCCGAGCGCATCCATGTGTCCCTGAGGGCTGAGCCACCGTCCGGTGCCAGACCTGCCCAGCACGAGGCGGGGGGCTGTGCAAAGAGAGCACCGACCGCAGGGTCCAGGACTCGGGAGGGCACAGGCCAGCTCCCTCGCCCACCTGCCCGCTGCTCACCCATTCTCTGCCCCGGGGACCAGCTGGACAGAGGAAGACAAACCACAGGCAGCCACTACCCCAAGAACCAAGGCACTGCCTAACAGGAATGTCCCCGTGTACCACAGAGAGGAGCTCATGTGTCCCCTCAACAGCCTGTGCACCCCAAGAGAGTGCCCTGGACCCCAGGGAGCAGCTGGGGCAGATGCCTGCGGGAGGCCTGCCTCCGTGCCCGGCCACCGAGGCCATGGCTCACAGAGGGCTGCTGACGGAGACAGGCAGCGCAGACAGAGCTGGAGACAGAGCTGCGTCGCCCCGTGCCGCAACCAGGAGCGGGATCCCCGCCCGCCAGGTGCCACATCAGCTGTGGCCAGGACACTGTGACCATGGGCCCAGCCCCCACCTCCCCATCTGCCAGAGAGGGCCACGAGCTCCTGGCAGCGTCTTGTCCTGGGCCAGACCTCCAGCCCACTTCCCCTGGCCGCCCGACCTCAGGTATCGCAAAGAAAAACAAACGCAGCTTGCGGCTTGCTTTTTCCACGGCCTTGTCCGCTGCTGGGCCACGGTGCTGAGCTGCCAGCTGGGAGGCTGGCTTTCCCCCTGTGTGGAGGCCCAGGCCAGCCGGGACCTCGCCAGGAGGGGCCGGGTGCCTCATCACGGGGCACATCGGCAGGTACATGGGCAGGCACGGCCAGGTGTCCCCAGCCCCGCCCCTGGGCTGCCGGGGCGTCCCTCACGCGGGGCCACGCATGCACGCACGCACCTGACCCTGCTCACCCCCCCCCCCCCGCCGTGGTGGTGAGTGTGCTCGCGCGCGCGGCCTGGCAGTGTGGGGTGGAGGGTGATAGCCACAGACGGCCGAAGTCAGGGGCCCGGCCCGACAGGCGCGGCACACTGGCCTGTGAGGTGACGAATTGGCAGAGGACCCCGAGGTTCAGACTGCAAGAGCCTTCAGCGGGGGTACACGGCACAACTCGGAGGAAACCCAAGGGGAGACCCTCTTCTGCCCCAGAGCTGCGCTGCTAGGGCCACGCTGGTATGTCTGGGCAGCGGTTATGAGGCTTCCCAGAGGGGAGCAACCAGGGAGAGCCGTAGGTAAGGCACGGATAGGTAGCACCGTCTACTTCACCCTGATGCCACATTTTGATTCCTAGCCAGAGAGACACCCCCTTTCCCCTCCCCCAAAGTAGGCCACCTCGGGTGCTTTGAAGGGCCTGGCTTCACCCAGCCACCAGGGAGCTCATGCCAAAGCCACCCACTGCCCCCAGACAGCCACGCCTCCTCTCCGCGTGCAGCAGCCTGCCGGGCACCAGAGGGCCCCCACCAGCACAATGCACAAAGGCGGCCGTGCCAGTGCGGGACTGTCAACAGGTGTCATTCGTCCTCTGCCTGCAAGGCGGGGCTGTGCGCCCCTCCCCCACCCCATCGCCTCCTCACTCCCGGGGTTCAGGGTTACGGCCTCCGTGGGAGAATCTGCGCTTGCACATCCTTCCCTAGGGTAAAAACTACCCACAGGCCTCGCTCGCGGGGCCAAACCCTGGGAACTGGCAACGGGCAGGGGCACGGCAGGGTCCCCCGGCAGCGGGGCCTCCAGAGGCGGTGTGGCACCCACCGAGGTCTGCCCGGCGTGGGCACCCACGCAGGCAGCAAGAGGCAGAGTGTGTGACACGGACAGTGAGATTAGGCCAGCTGTCTCCCCGTCCAGACAGCCGCCGGCTGTGCACAGGACATCTGCTCACACAGCTGAGGGGTACCAGGTGGTGGCCGCTTCCTCCTCACCTCAGATCCCAGCAGAGAGAGCTGCTGAACGCTACTCCCCATCCCCCCGGGAGCCCACAGACCCGGCCCTGGCGTCTGGCTCCAGGCTGTGTTGGCAGCTAGGACACCACGTCGTGGCCGCTTCCTCCTCACCTCAGATCCCAGCAGAGAGAGCTGCTGAACGCTACTCCCCATCCCCCCGGGAGCCCACAGACCCCGGCCCTGGCGTCTGGCTCCGGGCTGTGTTGGCAGCTAGGACACCACGTCAGGGGCCTAGGGACAGAGACAGGGCGTGCGCAGGCTGTGGTGAAGATGCCAGTACAGAGCGGAGAGGGGCGCCCACCTCTCCCACCTGCCGCTCACGCCTGCACGCACGGCCCCGTGCCGGGAGCAGCTGGGCCCCACACAAGGAGAGGCCAGGTGCCAGACCTGCGCTGCTCACCTCCAGTGTTCCCGGGAGTCTCAGAAGCTGTGGCCCACCCGATCCTCCCAAAGCCTGCAAGCCTCCTCCTCCACCCCCCGTCTTCCCTACCCACGGCGGGGTCTCACCTGCAAGGCCAATTCCAAGAGGCCTCCCCACTAGGTCTGGCCCTGCTCTCTAATGCCCTACGGCTTCCTGGGGTGTCTGGAGCTGGGGGACCCATGCAGAGCAGCTGCCCACAACTTCCAGTCTGTGACTTCCTCAACTCCTGCCCACAACTATTAACTCAGGAAGGACCTGACCCTCGGCTAAGCCCTTCCCAGCATGGACTGTCCCCAGAACACGTTTGTGTCAAGCCACCATTCAGCCCAGCCGTCTGCACCTTCAGACCTCCTGTCCTGCAACTTTTTCTGGCCTTCTCTGACCCCAGCAAGGGCAAGCTAAATGTTCCTGTCAGACAGGGGTACAAGGATCAAGCACCGGGGCCCAAGATCACACACAGGGACAAGGGGTAGGCTAGTCCCCTGGCCTGCTCACCTAAGCAGTCTCCCTCAGGAAGTTCCCTGAATACCCACAAAGGCTCTTGCAGACAGGAACACACACACACACACACACACACACACACACACACACACACACACACACACACACACACACACACACACACACACACACACCCCTAAGCAGTCTCCCTCAGGAAGTTCCCTGAATACCCACAAAGGCTCTTGCAGACAGGAACACACACACACACACACACACACACACACACACACACACACACACACACACACACACACACACACACACACACACACACCCCTAAGCAGTCTCCCTCAGGAAGTTCCCTGAATACCCACAAAGGCTCTTGCAGACAGGAACACACACACACACACACACACACACACACACACACACACACACACATACACACACACACACCAGAAGCTAGGCACAAGACAGGTACCTGAAATTGTCACTTCTGTGTGTGTGGAAATGAGAGTGCATCTGTATACTGAATAAGAGATAAAAGTTCTCTAGGGACAGATCCAGACTATTTAAAGTGCTCTTGCAATTTAATAACAAAAGACAATCTGACTAAAAATACAGGCAAAGAAATGGAATACATGCTTCTCTAAAAGCCACAAATAGCAAAGCTGCAAATAATAATTAAATAAAGCTACAAATAGCAAATAGCTATTTGTATTGCTACAAATAGAAAAAAGCCCACAAAATAATATTCAACATCATCAATCATCAGGTAAGTGTAAATCAAAACCACAACGAGATACCTCATCAAACCCACCATGAGGAGTAGAATTAAACTGGTGATAATATGGAGAAACTGGAACCCTGCACACTCCTGGTGGAAATGTAACATGGTATGGTTACTTGGGGAAAGAGTGTGCGAGCCCCTCAAAAGGTTAAACATGGACTTACCACAGGACCTAGCACTTCATCTCTAGGCATGTACACCCAACGGACTGGAAGTATACTTTCACACAAGGGGAAAAAAACAGTCACCAAATGTTCACAGCAACATTTGAAAAAATAAAAAGCAAACAGTGGAAACAGCCTATCAACTGATGAGCATTTTTCTGAGCCTGTAGAACAGTCATCCAATCGAGTGCAATCCAGGCACAAAAAGGAGTGAAACGTTGCTTTGCAGTACAGCATGGATAAAGCTAAAAAATATGACTCCAAGTGAAGAAAGCCAGACACAAAAGGCCACATAGTATGATTCCACTTATATGAAATGTCCAGAGTAGGAAAGTCCGCAGAGACAGAAAGGTTGGCGGTTGCCAGGGGCTGGAGGAAGGAGTGGGGAGTGGCGGCTTAGTGGGTATGAGGTTTCTGGGCTGGGGAAACTATTCTGGAATTAGATAGTGGGGATGGCTGTACAGTCTGTGAACACACCAAAAACCACGGCGCGGAGGGAATTTCCCGGGAGTAAGTTATATGCAGAACAAAAAGAGGGCCAGAATATTACCAAGAACCCCCCCCCCCCCGGGTCCGGAGTCCGAGCCACCGCGGAGATCTGGCTGGAGCAGCCTGCAAGGACGGAAGCCCGGGTCCCAGCCCGGTCCCCGGGGGGCTCTGCGGGGTGGGGGGCCCGGTCCCCGGGGGGCTCTGTGGGGTGGGGAGCCCGGTCCCCGGGGGGCTCTGCGGGGTGGGGAGCCCGGGTCCCAGCCCGGTCCCCGGGGGGCTCTGCGGGGTGGGGAGCCCGGGTCCCAGCCCGGTCCCCGGGGGGCTCTGCGGGGTGGGGGGCCCGGTCCCCCGGGGGGCTCTGCGGGGTGGGGAGCCCGGGTCCCAGCCCGGTCCCCGGGGGGCTCTGCGGGGTGGGGGGCCCGGTCCCCGGGGGGCTCTGCGGGGTGGGGAGCCCGGGTCCCAGCCGGGGTCCCCGGGGGACTCTGCGGGGTGGGGAGCCCGGTCCCCCGGGGGGCTCTGCGGGGTGGGGAGCCCGGTCCCCCGGGGGGCTCTGCGGGGTGGGGAGCCCCGGTCCCAGCCCGGTCCCCGGGGGGCTCTGCGGGGTGGGGGGCCCGGTCCCCCGGGGTCTCTGCGGGGTGGGGAGCCCGGTCCCCGGGGGGCTCTGCGGGGTGGGGGGCCCGGTCCCCCCGGGGGGCTCTGCGGGGTGGGGATTCCTGGGGACGGGCGCGGGGCAGGCGCAGCTCCCTCCGGGCTCCCGCCTGCGGCTCCTTCACACCGGGGCAGAGATGCGAGGCCGGCGGCCTGCCCCGGCTAGCCCCCGCGCCAGGCCCGGGACGCAGCGGTCAGCAGCGCGGAGCTCCAGATGGAAGGGCCACCTGCTGACCAAGCCCGGCGCGGCCGCGGGGGTCCGGGCGGGCGGGGTGGCCGGAGGCCTCCGGAGGGAGGGGCGCGGCCGGGTTGGGTTGCAGCGGGGGGGAGGGCTCCTGCCGCCACGTGACCTCCCCGGGGCCAGCTCTCCGCTCGGGCTCCCGGGCTGTAACCGGAGCCGCGTTCCTGCCGGGAGCCTCCGTGCCAGGCAGGGCCTCGGGCGGGGGAGGGGAGGGCCCTCCGGCCGGGCGGAGGCCGCCCGCACCCGCTGAGCGCCCGGCCCCAGCTCCCGCTCGGGCCCTGGCTGCCTTTCCGGACTCGGGGGCTTGCGCCCGGACACGGAGAAGCCCGGGGGCTCCCCCCCGCCGCGCCCGGAGACCAGCCGGGGACAAACACCACGGCCCCGGCCCGGCCTCTCCGCGGGGCGCGGACCCAGTACCTGCCAAGGCGCGAGGCAGCCCCGCTCCCCCGCCACCCGCCGGGCCCGGGAGCGGAGCCCCGCGGGCGGGCGGGCAGAGGGGCGCAGCCTCACGGGGACCGGCCCGGCCCTGCCCGGCGGGGCTGGGGCGCAGGACCGCCCCGGGGCGGGGGGGGGGGGCCGGGGCCGGGGCGGGGCCGCGCTCCGTGGGGAGCGGGCGGGGCGGGGCGGGCCTGGCGGGACAGCCCGGGCGTGGGCAGCGGGAGCGGGGAGGACACACACAAAGGGGCGCCCGCCCGGAGAACAGGATACACCTGCAGGCTCCGGTGCCCGGCCGCCCCGCCCCGCCCCGGCCCCGCCTCTCCCCGCCGCCCGGCCGCATTCCTGGGCCGACGGGGCCCTCTGCCGGCCGGGCGCCGCGCCGGCCCGGCCGGAGCACGGAACAGGTGACAGGGAGCGGCCGGGGCGGCGGGCCCGGGGCGGCGGGCGGGCAGCGGGGACGGCGGGGCGCTGCCCCGCTCGGGGCCACCCCGCGCCCAGCGTGCCCGGCGCGGCGAGGGTCGCCCCTAACGGTCGGTACGGTGCGGGGGGGGGCACCGAGGCCGCGGGAGCCGCCGGGCAGGGCGGGCGGCCGGGCTCCCGTCCGCGCTCCCAGGCCCGGCCCCGCCGCCCCGGGCGCGACACAAACAACGTCCCCGCCGCGGAGCCCCGCCCGCCCCGTCGGGTGGCTCGGGGCGGCGGGCGCGGGGAACCTCCCCGGGGGCGCGGGCCGGTGGCAGGCCCGGCGGCTCCGACGCGGGACGGCCCGCCCGGCGCCCCGGGGGTCACGCCGCGCCCCGCGCCCCGGCGGGCGCTGCCCGGGGACCCCGCGCCGCCCCGGCCGCCGCGGCACCTACCCGAAGTAGGCGGACGAGGGGCGCAGCGCGGCGAGCAGCAGCGTCAGCCCGAAGGCGGCGGGCAGCCAGCGCGCCGGCAGGGGCCCATCCGGCATCTTGCCGCGCCGCGGCGGCCGACCATCGCGCTCCCGGCTCCGCGCAGGGCGCGCCGCGGCCGCCGCCCTCTTATAGCGCCCGCGGCGGCGGCCGCGCGCCGGCCGGCCCGGCCCGATCCGCCCCGCGCCGGGGGCGGGGCCACGCCGGCGCCGGGGCGGGCCGAAACCCGAGCCGCGCGCCGCTCCCGGGCGGGCCCGCGGGGCCGGAGGGCGGGGACGGCGGGGCGCGCGCGGCCGTGGGGACCCGCGCCAGTGGGGGTCCCGGATCCCCGCCGGGGGGAACGGGCAGCGGCCGCCCGGGGCCGGAGCGCGGGGGACGGGGACGGGGAGGGCGGAGCCCGGCGCGGGGGCGGGGAAACGGGGGCGACGCGGGCGGGCGGGACGGGGAGGGGGCGGGGCGTGGGAGAAGGGGCGGGGCGACATAGAGGGCGGGGCGGGGAGAGGCGGGGCGAGGCTACGTACAGGGCGGGGGGCGGGGCGATGGGAGGGCGGGGCGTGGGAGAAGGGGCGGGGCGGGGGCACGGTGGAGGGGCGGGGCACGGAGAGGCGGGGCGGGGCTACGTACAGGGCGGGGGATGGGCGGGGGCGGGGCGGTGGGAGGAGGGGTGGGGCGACATAGAGGGCGGGGCGTGGGGCCGGGGAGGGGCGGGGCGCGGAGAGGTGGGGCGGGGCTACGTACAGGGCGGGGAATGGGCGGAGGGCGGGGCGCGGGAGGGCGGGGCGCGGAGGAGCCCGCGGGTGTCACCGCGGGGACATCTGCGGGACGGGGAGCTGGGCAGCCCGGCCAGGAGGGCTCGGAGCGAGCGTGGAGGGCGCCGGCGTGGGGCTCCCGGACCCGCGTTCCCAGCGCCGCCCGTGACCACCCCGGCCCCCGCGTGGTGTCACCCCGTCACTCGGGGACCCAGGCCGAGGACGCGTGGCCGGGCGCTGGGCCGCTGCGAGTCCGCCAGGCCCGGCCCGGAGCCCTGGCCGCCCCGCGCCGCGCTGAGACGGAGCCGCGAAAATCCACGGCCGCCACTGCACGGGAGGGCGGAGGAAGACGACGAGCGCCGCGACCCGCGTGCGCGCCACCCGCGACCCCGCGACCCCGCGTGCGCGCCACCCGCGACCCCGCGTGCGTGCCACCCGTGACCCCGCATGCGCGCCACCCGTGACCCCGCGACCCGCGTGCGCGCCACCCGTGACCCCGCGACCCGCGTGCGCGCCACCCGTGACCCCGCGACCCCGCGTGCGTGCCACCCGTGACCCCGCATGCGCGCCACCCGTGACCCCGCGACCCCGCATGCATGCCACCCGCGACCCCGCGACCCCGCGTGCGCGCCACCCGCGACCCCGCGACCCCGCATGCGCGCCACCCGCGACCCCGCGACCCCGCGTGCGCGCCACCCGTGACCCCGCATGCGCGCCACCCGTGACCCCGCGACCCCGCATGCATGCCACCCGCGACCCCGCGACCCGCGTGCGCGCCACCCGCGACCCCGCATGCGCGCCACCCGTGACCCCGCGACCCCGCATGCATGCCACCCGCGACCCCGTGACCCCGCGTGCGCGCCACCCGCGACCCCGCGACCCCGCGTGCGCGCCACCCGCGACCCCGCGACCCCGCGTGCGCGCCACCCGTGACCCCGCATGCGCGCCACCCGTGACCCCGCGACCCGCGTGCGCGCCACCCGTGACCCCGCGACCCGCATGCGCGCCACCCGTGACCCCGCGTGCGCGCCACCCGTGACCCCGCATGCGCGCCACCCGTGACCCCGCGACCCGCGTGCGCGCCACCCGTGACACCCCGCGCCACCCGTGACACCCCGCGCCACCCGTGACACCCCGCGCCGCCCGTGAGAGACCCAAGCTGCTGTTCGGGGTGAGCCAGGGAGGAGACGCCCGGGACAGTCACTTCCTGTTAGGGCTTTGGTTTCCCACCTGGAATCCACCCAGCTCCAGCCGCGGTCCTCCTGCTGGTCTCCTGTTCCAGCCGCGGTCCTCCTGCTGCTGTGCTGTGGTGCTCCAGCCGCGGTCCTCCTGCTGGTGTGCTGGTCTCCTGTTCCAGCCGCGGTCCTCCTGCTGGTGTGCTGGTCTCCTGTTCCAGCCGCGGTCCTCCTGCTGCTGTGCTGGTCTCCTGTTCCAGCCGCGGTCCTCCTGCTGGTGTGCTGGTCTCCTGTGGTGCTCCAGCCGCGGTCCTCCTGCTGGTGTGCTGGTCTCCTGTTCCAGCCACGGTCCTCACTCCTGCTGGTGTGCTGGTCTCCTGTGGTGCTCCAGCCGAGGTCCTCCTGCTGGTCTCCTGTGGTGTTCCAGCCGCGGTCCTCCCTCCTTTTGGTGTGACCAGTCTCATGTCATTCTCCATTTCCAAATCCCCTGTGATGTCCTTTTCTTCTCACATCTTGTTCAGCCACTTCATGGGGCTCCTGCCACAAAAGGACACTGGAGGGGCCTTGGTGTGGCCCCAGAGACTTCCAACTGCAGGCTTGGCCCCTACTCCAGGAGAAGCGGCAGGAAAGGGATGGAGGAGGCAGGGAATGGGAGACCCAGAGCAATGGTTAAAGATCCCCCCCAAGGAAAATGGTATGTGAGATTGTAAACGTGTGCCACGGGGCACCGCAGGGCTGCCATCCAGGGAGAGTGGAACTCCATCACCTCAGCCACCCAGGGAGTCCTGAGGACGGAGCCAGCCAGCTGAGGATCAGAGCTGTGGTCCAGCCCCCTCAGGCTGCAGGCTAGTCGTGGTGGCCTACCAGCCACAGGCTCAGGAATGGTTGTGCTTTCTTTTCCTCGAGGTATATCATGTCCTAACAAGGGGGTAGGAGCAGCCTAGCTCTCAGCAACCCTGGGGAGTTTGTGAGTGCCCTGAACCTGGGAAGATGTCAGCTGATGAAGGCCACTAACCAGTTCTCCCTCCTTGAAGTGGATCTCAGGAGACAACACTCCCTCTGCTGCAAGTCTTCAGCGCATGCCCCACGGTGCCTGAATTCCTCCCCTAGGAAGTGGGTGACCGTCCTTCAAAGCATGAAAAATAGCAGGAGAACAATGCCTGACAAGAAATGGACTCATTACCTTCCTAATGTGCCTGTAGCCTTTGTACAGCATCTTTGAGAGAAAGTAATTTTTTAAAAAAGTGTGGAGAGGCCAGATGCTAGGGGCTCACACCTGTATCCTAGCTTCTCGGGAGACTGACATCTGTGGATTGCAGTTCAAAGCCAGCCTGGCAGGAAGGTCCATCAGACTCTGTTGTTGCTGTTGTTAATTGTTTTGTCCATCATGGGGCTTTGAACTCAGGATCTGGGCTCTGTCCCAGAGCGTATTCGCTCCAGGCTAGCACTGTACCACTTTGAGCCATAGCACCACTTTTCTTTTTTCTTTTGCCGGTCATGGGGCTTGAACTCTGGGCCTGGGCACTCTCCCTCAGCTCTTCAGCTCACGGCAAGCACTCTACCACTCAAGCCACAGCGCCATTTCTGGTTTTCTGGTGGTTAATTGGAGATAATAGTCTCACGGACTTTCCTGCCCTGGCTGGCTTTGAACTGTGATCTCAGATCTCAGCCTCCTGAGTAGCTAGGATTAAGGTGTGAGCCACCCGGGCATCTGTGAAATTCTTTATCTCCAATAAACTACCAAAAAAAAAAAAAAAAAAAAAGCCAGGAGTGTAGCTGTGCCTCAGGTGGTAGAGCATTGGAGCACAAAAGCTCTGGGAAAGCGCCCAGACCCTGAGTTCCACCTCGAGTTCCGCACGTGCACACACGCACACACAGAGCACGGAGAGGCCCTCGAGTTACCTGTGAGCCAAGTGGGGTGAAGGATGCGAGGCGCCTGCCCTCTCACTGAAACACCCGCTCCCGCTCCCACTCACCCGCAGGCACCTTCTAGCAAGGGCTCTCCTCCCCAGACTGCCACCACCAGCCCATCACCAGGGTGGGCAAAGGGCACTTGCTCCACAGCACGCACCTCTGTACCCCTTTCCTGTGCCTTGGATGAAAGTAGATGCGGAAGAGACAAACTCTGAGAGAAGGGCTTAGGATGGATGGAACAAGAGAGAGGAGAGGGAGGAAAACATTGCTGGACGATACGATGCCCACAGAAGCCACCAAGCACCAAGCAAATGGAAGGTGGGTTATCTTCAGAGAGTTCGTGCACACACTGGCTAGGCCCCCTTCCTGTATGGAAGCTGGTACCACTCAAGGGAAGCAGCAGCCAGGAAGACAAACTCCCCCCTCTCGCTTCCCCTAGCTTTTCTCAGCCAAGCCCGATGCAGGTGATTGGGCCTTGCATGTAGCGTGAGGAGGCTGACACTTCATGCTCCTTGAGTACACGCTGCTCTGGCCAGTGGGCAAGCAGTCTCCATGGGGCTTTCTTGGCCTGAAGGTTTGTCATTCGCACTGCAGCCACGCAGCCTGTGATGCCATCTGAATGGGGGGGGGGTCACGGTTAGGGGCCTTATACCAGGGTAACCATCCACTGGGAGCAGGTAACAATCAGATCTCTTGTGAACACTGGGCTCTGGCTCTGAACTGACATTCATTCCCAGAGAATCGAAGTGTCGCTGTGGCTCTCCTGGTAGAGCCGGCCTCCCCATCCATCTTGCTGCCGTTCACCCAGAGTGGGAGTAGACACCCTCAACCCCACGGGAAGTGCCACCCCGCCGCCCACCCAGCATTTGGAGACTGGGAATGAGCAGTGCTTCCCAAGGGACAAGCCAGGCATAGCTCAAGGAGGGCAACACCAGGGCAGGGGAGGGTACATATACTGAAATGAACCCCACTCCAGGAAGGAAAACAAAAAGCCAGCGGTGTGAGTGTCTCACATCCAGTTCTGAAGTCTGAAGTCCGTCCATACAGCTGCAGGGACTTGCGCGTGCTGAGGCACATGGGGACGGGGAGGCTGTGGTGGATCAGAACTTTGCGTGAGCCCCTGCAGCAGCCGAGGGGAGGGGATGGTCCCCAGGACTCCAGGCCTGGCAAAACCAACCTCCCTCCCAGCTCAGGTCCACACCAGTGTCTCCTTCAGGCCTTGGCTGGATTCTGAATGCCTCGGGGAGTGGGGAGCTCTAGGCTTCTTCCTCCTCAGCTCGGACCCTTCTGAATCATGGCTGTCTCCATCGTATAGTACCAATAGGTTGGATTCACTCCACACGTGACAAGGGCTTGGACCCTGAGGCCCTCACAGAGGAAGCACATTGCTTGCAGGGTGCCCTAGAGTCCCTCCTGCTGCCCAACCCCAGTGCCTGACAAAGACCGTGCTATGCACAGTGCCCAGGATCAGCATTAGCTCCTACTCTTCCTCCCTTCCACCAGTCCAATGATGTGATCATCTCAGGCTCCTGCTGCCCAGCCAGAGGCAGAAACAGATGCAGAATCAGAGAATGAGGGCTGGGAAGGTGGCTCAGAGCACTTGCCTTGCATGTATGAGGTCCTGGGTTCGAGTCTTCAGCACCACATAAGCAGAAAAAGCTGAAGGTGGCACTGTGGCTCAAGCGCTAGCCTTGAGCTGAAGAGCTGAGGGACAGCGCCCAGGCCCAGAGCTCAAGCCCAATGACACACACACACACAGAAGAATCAGAAAATGAATGAGAAGGAAGAATGAATAAGAGGGATGGAATGAGAAAGAAGAACGGATAAGAATCTGAAAAAAAAAAAAAAGGCTGACATTGTCCAAAAAGAAATGTACTTATTACCTGACTTATGGAACTATACCCCTCTGTACATCACTTTTATTATAACAATAAAACCATTTTAAGGATCTGAGGGAGACAGAATGAGAAGAAGAAGGTAGAGAGAGAAGCGGCATGAATTGGGCTGGAGACTCAAGCAGTAGTACACCAATGGAGCAAGCAAACTGAGCCCAGCCAGCAGGAGACTCAGAGCTCAAACCCTAGACCTGAGTGGGAGGGGGTGGGAGAGAAAGAATGAATGAGGAGGGAGAGAACGCATCAGACAAGAATGTAAGAAAATGAAGGAAAGGGAGTAAGAATGTGAGAAAGGAGAAATGACAGATACATGGGAGTAAGCTGGAAGATGGAGGAGTCAGAGAGAAAACCTACAGAGGACCAGAGCGCACCTCCTTCCCGCTGATAACCACTCACTTCCGCCGCCTGTTGGCTTCCCAGCACACGGGGATGTGTATTCAACTGAGTTCCAGGAGTCGCAAGCATTCCCTGCTCGGGAAGCCAGAGGGCCCACGGGGGGAGGCGCTGGCCCCTGCCTCGGGAAGCAGGGACCTATCTGGTGGTCCAGGAAGAGCAGAACAGGAGGCTATTTATCAGGAAAATTGCCTAATTGAGAAGGTTGGGCAGGAGGTCCCCTTGAGGGAGAAGGCAGAGACCGTGCGTGAGTCACTGGACAGCGTGTCAGGAGATGTGAACCCACCCAGACTGCCAACTGTGGGCAGAATGAGCTCATGAGCTGTGACGGGGTGTGAGCGAGAAAGCCAAGAACCTCAGAGCTCACACAAGCCGGGAACCTGAGCTGGCGAGCCAGGGCCCCACAGCTCCAGCTCCGCTGTGGCCACGCTGCCCTCTGCAGGCCAGTGAGAGAAGGGATCCGCATCTCAGACCAGCACCCCCAGCCGGAATCCTGTCTAGCACGCATTCCTCCTAGGGCAACGCTCAGCTCCAAACTTGGCCTGCGACAGATGCCAAACGGACATGCAGCTAATTCTTCATGATGGAACAAGCACACCGCACACCAGCTTGTCCTCTGTGAGCTGAGCATCAGAGATACCGATAAAAATAATGGAGACCCCTCGAAGCCTTCCTGTTTTGCTCCAGGAGTAACATCTTGCAAGGCTACAGAAGCACAGGTGTCACAGGTATAATCTGGTGCCTTGTTATATGCACTTACTCGGGTACATAGACAGGTTTAGTTCTATGAAGTTTTAACCCTTCATAAAGGTGTATCGTGTCCAAATTCCAGAGTCAAGATGCTCAACATTTTCATCCCCAAAGGATTCCCTTGCTGCTGTTTTAAAGACACATCCCAGCCCTTGCACCCAATAATATCTCCACCTACTATTTTTTTATTTCTAGGGTGCTATGTTAATGGAATTATATGCTATGTAAGTGAGCTGTGGGGGTCAATTTTTTCACTCGGACAATTCCCTTGTAATCTACTCAAATAGTGGTGGTTTTTCAATAGTTCCTTACTTTTCATTGCTTCTTGGTATAATTGTCCTCTGTATCTGTGGGAAGATTGGTTCCAGGAACTTCCTATGGACACCAAAGCCTGCAGATGCTCACATCCCTCATAAAAAACGTCACAACAATCAGCTGCTGGTGGCTCACGCCTGTCATCCTAGCTACTCAGGAGGCTGAGATCTGAGGATCACAGTTCAAAACCAGCCTGAGCCAGGCACCAGTGGCTCACACCTGGATTTCTACCTATTCTGGAGGCTGAGATCTGAGGATCGCCATTCAAAACCAGCCTGGGCAGGAAAATCTGTGAGACTCTTCTCTCCAGTAAACCACCAGAAAACTGGGAGTGGCGCTGTGGCTCAAGTGGTAGAGCACTTGCCTTGAGCTGAAGAGACAGCGCCCAGGCCCAGAGTTCAAGACCAACAAAAAACAAACAAACAAATAAAAAACAGCCTGAGCAGGAAAGTATATGATACTCATCACCAATTAACCACCAAAAAGCCAGAAGTGGAGGTGTGGCTCAGGGCAAAACAGCTCAGGGCAGATCCAGGCTCTGAGTTCAAGCCCTAGGACCACCCCCCACACACACAATTCTCATATAACCAACACATGCTCCCATCTAAATAATACTATGTAAATGTAAATGTAGTATATCAATTGCAGCCTACTGTGGGAATAAAAGTCTACACATTTTTTATGTCTGTGGCACTGAGGTTTGGACTCAGGACTTTGCTCTTGCGAGGTAGGTGCTACACTGCTGACTACAGTGTAGTCAGGCTACAGGAGAATATGTGTGTTTGGACACGACACATCCCTATGAAGGGATAAACCTTCACAGAACTAAACCTGCCTATCTACCTGAGTGAGTGCATACAACAAGGCACCAGATTACATCTGTGACACCTGTGCTGAGAGCCCCAGCTCTCTTCCACACGGATTTCAGCTCACTGTCAGGCACAGGCCTCACACCTTCCTGTTTTAGGCTTTCTGCTGTAGCTAGGATAACAGGCACACATTGCCACACCCAGCTTCCTTCACTGAGATGGAGTCTTACAGATGTTTCTGTCTCAGCTGTCCTGAAATCTTGGACTTTTCTGATCTCAGCCTCCCAAATAAGTAGGATGACAGGTGCACAGCATCACACCCACTGGTTGGTTGCAATGTGCATTGTAAATTTTTCTGTGCGAGGTGCTCCAAAGCTTTTGGCCCTTTGAATCTCACTTTACCAAGTGCACCCACCAATGCCCAGCCTATAAGTTGTGATCCATGTTTAGTTCAGTCCCAGGACACAGGACCCACAGATGCCAATAGCCAGCTCTCATCCGCTAGCTTTGTCCTCACCTTAACTAGCAGGCCTGTTCCCGAGGAAGGCCTGGCGCTTGGGCACAGAGTTCCCTGGCATTGGACAAGTCCATCTCCAAGGCCCGAGGAAAGGATGGAGCTGAGGGCCCACGAAAAGCCCCTTCACCCCCTGAGCCTCACCGCCAAGTTACACTGCGTTGTGGAGCTACAGTCACATGTGCCACAGCTTCCTTCCACAGACCCCAGGAAATGTGGGCTCCAGGGAGGTTTTACTTGAGCTGGGAGGAGAGGAGTATCTAGCACATCCATGCCCTCTGTATTAGTCAGCATTCCACCATGATGATGAATGAACCTATAAAAAGGACAGGAATGGTTTTTCTTATAGGGTAATGGTCAGTGACCTATTAGTGACCTATTTAAAAAGGGGGGGTTGGGGAGAGAAGGGGGATACCTGGACTGGAATATCAAGCAAGGATAGCACATCACACTGGGATCACAGAAACGCTGGCATCACGACCCAGGAAGCAGAAGCAAGACAGGAAAGCTGGAATCCCACAGTCCCCTTCAGAGCTGGGGCCCCAGGAACTCACACTCCACTAGGTACTGCCTCCTAAAGGTTCTATCCCCTAGCAGTACACCCTGGGGACCGAGACCTGAACGTGGGGGGCCTAGGGGCCAGACCGTCCGGTGCAGGTAGGGCCCACCTAGTAACGGGCCTGGGCCGTGGCCGGCTCTGTGAAGGCTGCCAGCTCTTCCTCTTGCTTGCCAGGGGCGTGCTGAAAGCAGGACAAAGCACAGCTGCCCCTCCCCCAGGGCCTTCTTGATGGCAGAGGCTGGGGTGAGGAAGACAACGCTGGTCCCAGCCTACCTGCATGGCTCAGTGCCCCTCATGGACTGTACGAACACCTCGTGTCTACCTCCACTCACTGCCCGCGCCTGGATTGGGAGTGTCCTTGGAAACTCGTGTGTTAGGAACTTAATCCCTGGTTATATTAATGGTACGTGGAGGCGGGATGCTAATCCATGATGGACGGGTTAATGGGCTGTGGTTATGAAAGGGAGCTCTCTCTGGCAGCTGCCCATCTCTCCATGTGATGCCCCCACCATGTGGTTATGTGGCAGGAGCCAGATGCCGGTGCCACGTGCTTGGACCTGCCAACCTCAGAACACGAGCCAGATAAACCTCTCCTCTTTACAAACGACCTGGTCTGCAGCACTCCATATGACAGAAAATGAACCAGAGGCTTCCAACTTTAACCGCTCCCCACAGATGGTATTGCTGACTCCCAAAATGGTATGAAGTCACATTGGTCACCAATACACGCATACACACCTTCGAATAGTTTATATCTCCAGACAAACCCCGACTGATATCCTGGGAAGTAACAAAGATGTCCTCAGAAGTCAGTCTGGGCTGCAGCAGGCATGAATGGTGCTGCTACACCATCAGTACCCAAAAGCAGAGCCCAGTACCCACATCAGTACCCTACAGCAGAGCACAGTACCCAACACCAGTACCCTAGAGCAGAGTACAGTACCCACATCAGTACCCAAGAGCAGAGCCCAGTACCCACATCAGTACCCTACAGCAGAGCACAGTACCCACACCAGTACCCTAGAGCAGAGCACAGTACCCACATCAGTACCTGAGAGCAGAGCACAGTACCCACATCAGTACCCTACAGCAGAGCACAGTACCCACATCAGTACCTGAGAGCAGAGCACAGTACCCAATACCAGTACCCTACAGCAGAGCACAGTACCCACACCAGTACCCTACAGCAGAGCACAGTACCCACATCAGTACCCTACAGCAGAGCACAGTACCCACACCAGTACCCTAGAGCAGAGCACAGTACCCAACACCAGTACCCGAGAACAGAGCACAGTACCCACACCAGTACCCTACAGCAGAGCACAGTACCCACATCAGTACCTGAGAGCAGAGCACAGTACCCACATCAGTACCCGAGAGCAGAGCACAGTACCCACATCAGTACCCTACAGCAGAGCACAATTCCCAACACCAGTACCCTAGAGCAGAGCACAGTACCCACACCAGTACCCTACAGCAGAGCACAGTACCCACATCAGTACCTGAGAACAGAGCACAGTACCCACATACCCTAGAGCAGAGCACAGTACCCACATCAGTACCCTAGAGCAGAGCCCAGTACCCACACCAGTACCCTAGAGCAGAGCACAGTACCCACATCAGTACCTGAGAGCAGAGCACAGTACCCACATCAGTACCCTACAGCAGAGCACAGTACCCACACCAGTACCTAGAGCAGAGCACAGTACCCACATCAGTACCCTACAGCAGAGCACAGTACCCACATCAGTACCCTACAGCAGAGCACAGTACCCAACACCAGTACCCTAGAGCAGAGCACAGTACCCACATCAGTACCCTAGAGCAGAGCACAGTACCCACACCAGTACCTGAGAGCAGAGCACAGTACCCACACCAGTACCCTACAGCAGAGCACAGTACCCACATAAGTACCCTAGAGCAGAGCACAGTACCCACATCAGTACCCTACAGCAGAGCACAGTACCCACATCAGTACCAGAGAGCAGAGCACAGTACCCACACCAGTACCCTACAGCAGAGCACAGTACCCACATCAGTACCCTACAGCAGAGCACAGTACCCAACACCAGTACCCTAGAGCAGAGCACAGTACCCACATCAGTACCCTAGAGCAGAGCACAGTACCCACATCAGTACCCGAGAGCAGAGCATGGTACCCAACACCAGTACCCTAGAGCAGAGCACAGTACCCACATCAGTACCCTACAGCAGAGCACAGTACCCACATCAGTACCCTACAGCAGAGCACAGTACCCAACACCAGTACCCTACAGCACAGCACAGTACCCACACCAGTACCTGAGAGCAGAGCACAGTACCCACATCAGTACCTGAGAGCAGAGCACAGTACCCACATCAGTACCCTACAGCAGAGCACAGTACCCACATCAGTACCCTAGAGCAGAGCACAATTCCCAACACCAGTACCCTAGAACAGAGCACAGTACCCACATCCGTACCCGAGAGCAGAGCACAGTACCCACACCAGTACCCTACAGCAGAGCACAGTACCCACATCAGTACCCTAGAGCAGAGCACAGTACCCACATCAGTACCCTACAGCAGAGCACAGTACCCACATCAGTACCCTACAGCAGAGCACAGTACCCACACCAGTACCCTACAGCAGAGCACAGTACCCACATCAGTACCCTAGAGCAGAGCACAGTACCCACATCAGTACCCTACAGCAGAGCACAGTACCCACATCAGTACCTGAGAGCAGAGTACAGTACCCACATCAGTACCCTACAGCAGAGCACAGTACCCACATCAGTACCTGAGAGCAGAGCACAGTACCCACACCAGTACCCTACAGCAGAGCACAGTACCCACATCAGTACCCTACAGCAGAGCACAGTACCCACATCAGTACCCTACAGCAGAGCACAGTACCCACACCAGTACCCGAGAGCAGAGCCCAGTACCCACACCAGTACCCTACAGCAGAGCACAGTACCCACATCAGTACCCTACAGCAGAGCACAGTACCCACATCAGTACCTGAGAGCAGAGCACAGTACCCACACCAGTACCCTACAGCAGAGCACAGTACCCACATCAGTACCCTACAGCAGAGCACAGTACCCACATCAGTACCCGAGAGCAGAGCTGGCAGCATACATTTGAGGAGCTGCCACCCTGTGGAGCCCCTCCCCACCCACAGTGCTGTCATGAGTCCCCCTCTAAAGGACTTAGGTCCAGCCTTCAGCCCAGTTTCGGGAAGGGAAGGAGTCAGGGTTGCTTACAGGAAGCATGGTGATCTCACAGAAGTAGGGTGCAGAACGGTGGGACAAGGATGGAGCAGGCTGTGTCAGGTGTACAGGAACTACAGGCAGGAGGAACAGGCTCCAACACTCTATTGCAGAGTTGCTAGCCATAACTATTGCCTACTCCAAAATGGCTAGAAGGGAGGACTTTAAATGTTCCCAACACCAAAATCAATGCATGCTTCAAGAGACAAACACTGCTGACTCCCCTGACTTTGTATACATGTTAAAGCAACATGGTGTACCTCATAAATATGTACAATTACTGGAGTGATTTAAAGCTTTTTCAAAAGCTCAGCAGAGATGTGCAAATTGAAAACAGTTTTGAAGAGTACCAATCAATGGTTTCAGAAAAAAAAAATCTAAGTTAGGGGCTGGGAAGTTGGCTCAGTGGTAGAGCGCTTGCCTTGCATGCTTAAGGTCCTGGGTTTGATTCCTCAGCACCACATGCAAAAAAGAAAAAAGCTGGAAGTGGCGCTGTGGCTCAAGTGGTAGAGCGCTAGCCTTGAGCTGAAGAGCTGAGGGACAGTGCCCAGGCCCAGAGTTCAGGCCCCATGACCGGACCCCCCCCCCAAAAAAAAAGAAAAGAAAAAAATCTAAGTTATATCCTTAGCTTGTACCATAAGCAATTGTCATATGTATTACAGACATGGTAAAATAATAAGATATAGGAGAGCTTTTCAGTTGATTGCTTGGTGAAAATGCCCATTACATATATAAAAGGAAAGTTTTGGTATTGGCAAGAGTAAAATGATGCAATTTTTAGGCCATCTGCCCATACACCTGAAACATTTTAATTTCAGTTTTGACTCGGACTCTAACCATTTGAGCCAGAAAAGTAACAGAGATGCACAAACATTCTGATCAAGGCCTATGATCAAAGCATTATTTACAACAATAAAAAGTTACAAGCATTATAAATGTCCCCAAAGAGGACATCTGCTTTCAAATAATGGTTCCAAGAAAACATAACTGTTGAAAGACACCAGGAAATGTCTGGTTAAAGATGGTGGACAGATCCACACGCTGCTTTTTTCTTCCTCCAAGAGCTCTCTGAAAGGACAACAAATGAATCTGAAAGAAATAAGGCCCCTAGAGGCAAAGATACCAGAAAAAGCCCATGAGAGATGAAAGAAAGAGAGAGAGAAAGAAAGAAAGAAAGAAAGAAAGAAAGAAAGAAAGAAAGAAAGAAAGAAAGAAAGAAAGAAAGAAAGAAAGAAAGGAAAGAAAGACAGAGACAAAGAAGGAAAGAAAGAAAGAGACAGACAGACAGACAGACAGATGTAAGTAATAACTTACTTGTCAGGTCAGAGACAGATCCTCAATGCAACATCCTGGGAATATGCAACAGCCAGGGCCAGAGAGAAAGTGGAATGGAGGACAGAAGGACAAGCCAGGCATGATGCTTCACATCTGTAATCCTAGCGCTTAGACCAGGCTGAGCTAAAATAAGAAAATAAGGGAAGGGGTGGGCAAGGGGGGTGAGAATGTTGAAAGAGGTGACACTGATCAAGATGCATTTTACTCATAAACTGCTCTGTTATATGGTACCTTCTTTATACAACTACTTAAAAGATACTAAATTAGTTTTTTAAATAATATTTTTAAAGCCAGGCTGTAATCCTAGCTACTCATGAGGCTGAGAGCCAAAGGATCATAGTCCAAATCCAAAAAGTCCTTAAGACTCCATCCCCAAAATAACCAACCAAAAAGCAGGGCTGGGAGCCTGGCTCAAATGGTGGAGCACTAGCCGAGCAAGAAAGCCGAGTCCAAACTTGACTCTCACAAAAAATGGGGTGATCCTCAACCTGTGATAGGACTACCTCTCAAAAAGCTCATCATAAACTGAAAATCTCATTTGGGCTAGAGGTGTGCTCACGTGACATAGTACCCAGCGTCAAACCCCAGAAACAGAGAAGAAAATGCATTGAATACCCCAATAACCCTACCATGAAGCTGAGAATATTTTAATTGGAGATTATGTGTACTTGCAATGAATGACAGAGACAGAGACACCCAATATGGTTGAAAGCGGCTGTTTCTAACCTAGGAGTCAGTTGGAAGATTCAGGAGAAAAGGGGGGATACTTACTGACTAGGAACCAGAAAAGCCTGGAGAAAACAGATAAAAGCCCTTTGGGATCGTCCAGGTCCAGTGGGCCATTGTGTGCTACACGAGGACAGTGTTCTCCTGGCTTGAGAGGTTCAGGCTTGTCTGCAGGCTGCACTGGGAAAGCTGGTGGCCTCAGTTTCCCTTAGGGAAAGCCTTCATACAAAGATGGAAGCGGAGATGCTGAGAAAGCCGACAGCCTCATGGGCCCACATTACTTTATCTTCTTGGAACTAAAGAGTGACAGAGTAGAAGGGCAGAGGCGTGGAGCCTGACCTCACCTCCCTTTGCTCCAAGGGCTGAGCGTGGAACTGTGGGGCACTGAGATCTCACTGTGCAGAGGGCTAGGCTACAGAGGAGGTGAGGAGGACACTCCTCGTCAAACACTGCTACCCTCCTTTGCTTTCTTCCTACTACCCCTTCCCTCCCGCCCCCACCGTCTCCCCTTTCTGAGCCAGGCTTTGGGGATCTCCTCCTGGTCACAGTTGAAGCCCAGGAGAACAAGAGTGGAGGGGAGAAAATCGAGCACAGAAAGAGTTCAAGACTCATGAGCTGACGCCACGTCGGACCCTTGCTGGACAGAAGTCTCACAGAGTGACTGTGTAGCCCAGGCTGGCCTGAGACTCCAACGCACGCAGCCTTGCAAGTGCTGCGATTATCAGCACAGATCATTACAGATCGCAGGCGGCTGGCTTTTCTTTTTAAGGAACACACGCTAATTGCACATATTGGTGGAGAACTGTGATCTTTCAATACACAATAGAGTTTGCACTGATCAACTGAGATAATTAGCATTTCTCTTTCCTTATTATTTCTTAATGTTGGGAGGCTGAGTTCTACTTCTTCATAAAGTATATATTAGGTCATCCCATTGTGCTGTAGATACAACTTTCTTTTCTTTATTTCTTCTTTGTCTGTCTGTGTGTCTGTGTGTCTGTGTGTCTTTCTGTGCTGATCCTAGGGCTTGATCTCAAGGCTTGGGCATTGTCCCTGTGAGCTTCTTTGGCTCAAGGCTAGTGTTCTACCACTTGAGCCACAGTGCCACTTCTGCCTTTATTGGAATTAAGAATCTCATGGACTTTCCTGCACGGGCTGGCTTCAAACTTCGATCCTCATATCTCAGCCTCTTGAATAGCAAAGATTACAGGCATGAGCCATAGGTGCCCAACTGGCTTACATTTTTTTGTCAGTTGTAGGGCTTGAACTCTGGGTCTGGGCACTGTCCCTTGAGCTCTTCAGCTCAAGGTGAGTGCTCTACCACTTGAGCCATAGTGCCACTTTCTGGTGGTTAATTGGAGATAAGAGTTTCACAGACTTTTCCTGCCCAGGCTGGCTTTGAACCACAATCCTCAGATCTCAGCCTCCTGAGTAGCTAGGATTTCAGGTGTGAGCCACTGGTGCCCAGCCTTGGCTTACATTTTTATAGGTGATGGTTTATAACATTACACAAAGTACATTGTCTTCATGCAACCATCAGTGGATGAACACGTATGTGGCTTCATATCTTGCAATTCTGACTAGCGAGTTCTACAACCAACATAGGAAGATGGCATCTCTGTGATATTTCATTTCCTTTACATCTACATCCAGAAGTAGAATGTCATTTCTCACTTATGCTTCACAGATGATGACACCTACATCTCCTTCAGGGACTAAGTTGGATCACACAGACTCTGGGATGTAACAGGCAAAATTGTGAGATGGGTCATCTCCAAGATGCCAAAGCGCCACTCTGGCTACAGGAAAGCTGATGGCTAAGGAGGAGACATCACCAAATCCTTCCGTAACTGTGAAGAGAAGAGACACTGCTTCCAAAGGCTCCCATGTCAAGTGCTCCTTCTAAGCCTGTTTTCTACCAGCCTCTCCACAGGGTGGCAGTATTGGCTCGGAAGCAGAACCCTGGCCGGTGGACAAACACATATGACCCTGACCAGCCCCTCTCTGAGAAAGGATGGATGATCTCACACCTTGGTTTTATGGCTAAGATTCAAGAATCAGAATTCCAGGCAACTAATCTACAGAACTTAGTGGCCTATGCTCTCAGTCTAGGACTCTGGAACTCTATGCTGCTCTGGGGTTTTTGTGGGTTTTTTAATTCCACAAATCCTAATTTCTCCTTATTCTAAGATGCTCCATATATAGCTCCTTGCTTGGAGCATCGCAAGATTCCAAGATTCAAGGGTTCTCCTTAATCAGCTTCTCTGCGTCTTATGAATCCAGGATGGGCCCTTCCTGCCTTCCAAGGGCTCAGAAGTGCCATCCACCGAGATTCAGCACTTAGTTCCACAGGGGAGTCAGAAGCTGATACTGCTTCCTTAACTCTTGAAGCCCATTCTCCTCTGTATAGAGCCACAGCTCTTCGCCAGGAAGAGAGCTTCCACCCACGATGCAATGCTCGGTGGAAATGAGCTCAGTCCTTCTGCTCTGTGGCTGTGGCCACAATGGAGGGATGAAGCTGAGGGAAGGCTAGGACAACAGAGGGACCAAGGGTCGACAGCTCGCTCAACTGTTGCTTTCGGTGTCGTTCAGTGGTAGAGCAATCGCCTCACCCGTGTGACGCCCTGAATTTGATTCCCGGCCACTGAGGAGAGGAGAAACGATCCACTTGAGAGCTTGGGAAGCGATGTTTACCTACCCAGCCCTCCTGGGTAACACGAAGGTATAGACTGGGCCTGGGATGGGCTTCGGAACCAACAGGAGGCAGAAATGGAGGCCCTTGTAGGTGAGAATCCAGAAACCAGATCCTAATTTTTTTTTTTTCTGATTCTTTGCCACATTACTCTGAGCCAAATTTCTCTGTAAAAGTCAAGAGCTTGACTATAGGGTCTGCTATGGCTTGGATATGGTTGAGTCTTTGCCAAAGCTTCCTGTGTTGACATTTAATCCTCATTGTTGAATAGGAAGAAGGTGAAAACAAGCTACTACTGAAGTCCCCAAAGTGGAGCCTTTACTAGGTGAGTGGGATTGGATAAACCCAGCAGCGCGGAGCCTTACGATTGAAAATCAGTGACTTCCCAGGAGGAGGGAGAGAGATGGGCAAAAATTACATATTCACCGCTCAACCTATCCATGGCTATCTGAAGCCCTGTTCAAACTTGGACCTCCACAACTGTGAGCCCAAACCTCGCTTCCTTAAAACATACCCCCTGTGAGGTATAGCCATACCAGTGACACCAAGACAGACTCTAAATTGACAACCGCCAAAGGAATTGCAGTTTGAAAGGGAGAGCACCAGGGGAGCGAGCCGGCAATGAGGCTGGATCTTGAGATATCAGCCCCCTTCTCCACGAGATGCCCCAAGCTCCCGCAAACCCTCCCCAGCAATGCCAGACCACATGGAGGCTGGCTGGTGTGCCCTTCCTTTTCCATCATTTGGAAATGAATGTCCCCAAAGATGATCACGCATGAAGGCTGAGCTCACATTGACTCACTGTCTCCTGCTCAGAGGACATCACAAGCATGTGGAATCTGTCCAGCAGTTTTTCACCTCAAAGCCTTCTGAATTAAGTCCTGCAGCTTCTAAGTCCTGCAGTCAGAATCTGGATCTTGGATGTTCTTGCGGTTACAGAGACTGTAACCTTCAAAGGCTCTGAGTCCCAGAGATGCAGGGACTGCTTCTGCAACCTTGGGGTGCATGATCCCCTAGGACCCCTGGGCTGGGGAGAGTGCCAGGCCGGCAGGGCGCGCCCAGGGCGTCACACTACACACAACGGCGCAGCCTTTGAAAGTGCACACGTTATTTCCAGAGTGTCCATTCAATGTTTTTGGATTGTTGACTAAAAGTAACTGAGACAGCAGAAAAGAAAAGCTCAGGTAAGTAACCACACACCCAGAAGGATCAGAACCTCGGAAGACGTAGGTGACCACATGGCCAGAGGTGGGAGGAAGACACTGAGGCGAGTCATGGGGTGAGGGGCAGAGACAGCAGTGCTAGGATGACTCGGGTGCAAGAAGAACAGGCCTTCAGACGTACCTGCTCTGCACGGGGGCTGGACAACATGACAAAACGCCTGTCTGAATAAAGCACTGTGGAGGCAGGGACAGCCAGGCCACAGGGTGCAGACGGTGTGCAGGCAGGGGGCCGGAGCAGCACAAACGGGCAGGCAGCCTCACTCCAGTGATACGGTAGCCCTGCGGGCTCAACACCTGCCTGCAGAAGGCATAGCGCTGGCGCGTGTCAGTGACGGCCCAGATAAGGTGGTGGAGGCAGACATTCACACCAGGGCTTCCAGAACTGACAGAGAAAGAGATGGAAATCGGGGCGGGCCAGGACAGTAGAGCGGTCACAGTCTGCAGCACGCTCATGGCTGTGACAGAAAAGGCATGCAGAGATGAACAGAAAGGCATGACAACCCAGACAGACAGACAGACAGACGAGAGCTAGGTCCTTGGCTGTGGTTGAGAGGGTCTACCACATTGGACCAGAAGCATGTGGCTGAATCACTTCCCTATGCCTCTTACTTCAGCGCTAGAATCTTCCAAGTGTGTGCTGTAGAGTATTTTCAGGGAGGTGCACCAATGCTGTTCATAGTACCGACTCTATTGGGTACAGGTAAGCTCATCTCAATATGAACGATGAGCACGCCTCTCAAAAAAAACCAACCATGTCTCAGCTGGGCCTTGGTGGCTTGCTCACACCTGTCACCCTAGCTACTCCGGAGGCTGAGATCTGAGGATCGCGGTTCAAAGCCAGCCTGCCGGAAAGTTCCTTTGAGACTCTCATTTCCAATAAACTATTCAGTAAAGGCCAGAAGTGGTGCCATGGCTCAATTGGTAGAGTGCTAGCCTTGAGCAGAAAGAAGCTCAGGGACAGCACCCAGGTCCTGAGTTCAAGCCTCAGGACTGGCAGAAAAATAAAAATTTAAAACAAAAACAAAACCATGTCTTGCCAGGCACTGGTGTCTCAACACCTGTAATCCTAGCTACTCAGGCTGTGAGACTCTTACCACCAACAAACTACTCAGAAAAAGCCGGAAGTGACATGGTGGTGATAGAGTGCTAGCTTTGGGCAAAAAATAGCTCAGAGACAGCACTCAAGGAAGGAAGACCGGGAGGGAGGGAGGGAGGGAGGGAGAAAGGGAGGGAGGGAGGGAGGGGAAAGAAAAGCAAAACCCTTGTCTCTGTGAAACTTGTTTTAGTGCTACTATCAAAAGCAAGTAACATACATCGATGTGGAAGAAGATATAAGCTGCTTCTGGTGAGCATATAGCTGCTGCTCTTCTTTGAGAATGAAATAAAAGTAACATGTATTGGTTAGAGGTGTGACTCAGTGGCTCATGCATGTACGAGACCCTGGGTTCCATATGCACACACGCACAGGTATGTATTTCTTTTAATTTGTATGAGTTATTTTCTATATAGCTACTGATTATTAAGTTGTTTAGACTTAATATATACTTAATATATACTAAACAATTAAGTGTTTCTTTTAGTCTGTATAAAGGGGAGGGTTTGTAAACCTCTGCCTTTGAACTCAAAGGACCCTCTTCTGTGGAGAAAGGGCCTAAGGAGGTCTGACCCCTCCTCCCAACCCAGCACACAGACCCGGCAAAGAGCCAATCACTGGACAGGCTCCGGGGTGTGGATTGAGAGGGCTATGTCTTGACTCTGGATCCCATTCTAGCCACATACATAAGTAAGGGGTTCTGTGGGGGGGGGAAATATATATATATATATATATATATATATATATATATATATATATATATATATTACCTTCTTCCACAGTTGGCCACTTGGGTCAGTTACAAAACCGTCCCCAGGGCTGGGAAGGTGGCTTAGTGGTAGAGTGCTTGGTTTGCATGCATGAGGCCCTGGGTTCGATTCCTCAGCACCACATAAGCAGAAAAAGCTGGAAGTGGGGCTGAGGCTCAAGTGGTAGGGTGCTAGCCTTGAGCTGAAGAGCTGAGGGACAGCGCCCAGGCCCAGAGTTCAGGCCTCATGACCGGAAAAACAACAACAACAACAACAACTGTCCCCATTGACAAGCCTTCTCAAAGGCCCCTCAGATGCTGGCCACACCCCGTCCAAACAGAAGTTGGTTCTACATTTGTATCCGGCAAATGGGAACAAGGACAGGTCTCACTAGAGTTCCAGTCTCTACCATGTAGTCAGCAAGCAATCGCCCTGTGACCAGGTGCACGTCTGTCCTGTTCCCAAGGGCGGGATCTGGCTTGGGGACATTGAAAGGTCATCTTCCCACAGGGAAACACCTCCAGACACCTTGTTCCGTGCTCAAGAGCAAAGCAGGCCTGCTGCAGGCTAGATGAGCGTCGGGCTGCTGGCTCCAGAGCACGGGTGAGGTGCGTGTCCGTAAACCAGCACTCAGACGCAGCTACGTAGCCAGACAGTGTGGAAACAAAGAATGGAAGGGATCTCGGAGGCTCAGGTGTAATGGACCCATTCCTCTCTTGTGAGAAAGCAAGAACAACCACCACGGCCAGGGGACATCAGGGCTCAGAGGAGACCCAGAAAACGGGCCCCTAGGTCTCACTGGTTTCCCATAACTTCCTAGCCCGGCTTCGCGTCCCTGGGGGCCCGACAGCCCTTCAAATCTGTCACACACCTGAGGCGCAACCAGCCTTGTACCCTTTCTCTCCCCTATCCCCACTCCAGACCAAACAAGCTGTACCGGGGCCAGAGCACAAACAGTGCTGGGGGTCAAGGCAAAGCCCCTTCCAGGGTGAAGGACAGAGTCACCCTGGCAGCCCCAGCCCAGCACCACACACCTGCCCTGACTCCACCGCCCCCAGGACGTCCTGAGGATCCCGGTCTCTAGGGATGGCGCGAGCCTTCACCCAGCTCACGACCTGGGAGCTGAGTCTCCGCCTGCACTCACTCCCAGGTCCGGCTCCTCACCTGCCCGCCTTTGCCAAGAGCGTCTGTGCCTTCTGTGCTGCCCACTCAACACCCACCCGCGGGTAGAGTGCTGGGGGGGGCTCATGGGGGAAATTAAGGCAGGTAAGAGGCCAGCTTGGGGGCAAGGGATAGGAGAGAAGGCTAGGGGACAGCATCCTTATGGAGACTCGCCCAAGCCCCACAAGGGCACTGGGTTCTGTGTGTGTCCACCGACAGCAGCCTCTGGGGTGCTCTGCTCCGGGACTCTAATCCCCAGGCCCCAGCACGGGAGGTGGAGTTGGTGGGAGCCTGCCAGCCTCCACCCCAGGCACAGCCCCGCTTCCCCCAGTAATGCGATAATTGGGTGGGATTTTCGCTGAGAGAGAGGGAAAGTCCAGAGCACTGTGGAGCCAGCTCCCTCCCTCCCTAGTGGGAGAATTTTTCCCTCTGAGGGTGAGGGGCATGTGCTGACTCAGAGGAGGGGTGGATGGGGACCAGACGTGCTTAGACTGAGCTAGATCCAAACACCGCGGAAAGGAAAGGGAATTCCTTCTGAAACAGCAGGGCGTCGGTCCGCATTTGGAAGGGCTCCTGATAGTCACCTGTCCCAAGGCTGGCGTTCACAGGGTCTTGACTCCCCAACTTCACAGGCGCCCGTTGCCGATGGGAAAACAAAACGGGGATGGGGTGGCGTGCCTTTGTCTCTCCAGCCTGCCACAGACCGGCGGAACAGCTGGGCCCACCCCGACCTGAAATGCGGATTGACCAGGGACCGTGGCCTTCCCGTGGGCCTCAGACCACACCTGAGACCCGGCTCAGGGCTGTGGAGCCCGGGGTCCACGCCACTGGCAACCGGAAAGCTGTTCTGTCTAGCTGCTGGTGCTGGAGCCAAATGACACTGACCAGAATCCCCGCTAAGGGAAAGTCTCGGCATGACTGTGAAGTGACCATTCGGCATTGGAGGGCCCTTCCTGCCCCTCCTGCTTTCACCAGTGACCCGTCCTTGGACTTGGATCTTCTCCCCAGACCACAAAGTTCCTCAGACCTTTCCCTGGGCTACAGTGGAGGCAGAAAGGGCGTGAACGTGCGCACAGGGGGCTGGGCGGGTGGCTCCATGGCACAGGCTTGCCTGGCACGCAGGAGGCCCTGGGTTCCATTCCTCAGTCCACAAACACAGAAAAAGCCGGAAGTGGTGCTGTGGCTCAGTGGTAGAGCGCTTGCCTTGCATGCCTGAGGCCCTGGGTTCGATTCCTCAGCACCACATAAGCAAAAAGAAAAAAGCCGGAAGTGGCGCTGTGGCTCAAGTGGTAGAGCGCTAGCCTTGAGCTGAAGAGCTGAGGGACAGCGCCCAGGCCCAGAGTTCAGGCCCAGGCCCAGCAAAAACAAACAAACACAAAAGAAAAAGGCGCAAATAGGTTCTGAGCTGGGAAACGGATCCGCTGCTGGAGAGACAGTGGGGGCCACTTTCCCTTTCTAACAACAAAAGAGCAGAGCACTCACCGCAGCCGCCCGGGGCAGAGGAAGCTTCCCGAGCTGGGTCTCTGAGGATGCGCCCGGGTCGGGGCCTCGGCGTCTTTCCCTATCGAGGGGGGCGGGGTGGGGGAGGGAGGGAAGATGGGGGAGGAGGGGGGCGGGGGGGGGGAGGGCCGGGAGCCGGCTTTGAACTCTCCACAGCCCAGCCCGGTGACTGCGCCCGGGGCCCCGCCGGCCCGGGTCCGCCTCCCGCGGTGAGGCGCGGGGAAGCCGCGGCCGGGACGCCGGGGACGGGAGCGGGCGGACGCCGGGTCCGGCGTGGGTGCCCGTCCCGCGGACGCAGCGCCGCGCCGCTCGGGGCGGTCGGGAGCTCGCGCGCCGCGCCCCGCCCGCACCTGGCCGTGCGGCCGCCGCGCCGGTTCGGGGCGCCCGGCGCTCCCGCCGGCCCGCGCCGCGCCCGGCCCCGCCCCGCCCGGCCCCGGCGGGCGCCCCCCGCGGCGCTGCCCCGCCCCCGCCGCCCCGGGCCTCGGCCCGCCGCCCGGCCGCCGGCCCACCTGGCGCAGCGCCGCCCCGGAGCCCGCGCGCCGCGCACACTCGCGCACACACGCGAGCCCCGCGCCCCGCGCCCGCGTCGGCCCGCGATGGCCGCGCTCGGATACTTCGTGGTGCTCTGCGGCCTGAGGCAGGCGCTGGGCAGCTACCCGATCTGGTGGTGAGTGGGGAGGGGTGCGTGGCGGGCGCCCGGGCCCGGCGGCGGCGGGGAGCGGCGGGGCGTGGGGCCGCGCGGCGAGCGGCGGGGGCGGCTCCGGGGCACCGGCCCTCGCGCACACGCGCGCGCTCGCACACGCGCGCACACGCGCAGCCCTCAGACAAGACCCAACAGCTCCGCGCGGTTACGTAAAGACGGCCGGGCGCGCGGGGCGCCCCGATCCGCTCCGAGCCGACCGCGGCTCCCGGCCGTCGGGGCTGGGAGCCCCGCGCGCCCCTCGGGAAGCCCGCGCCTCCCCCTCCCCGAGGGGGGCAGCGGCGGCCTCAGACCCGGGCGGCGAGGCCCGCTCGGCTCGGTAGACGGAGGCCTCCGCCCTCGGGCCTCCGGTGCACGGCCGAGGGGAGCAGGAGCCGGCGGGCCGCGATCCCGACGCGGGACGGCCCCCACGCGCAGCCCGGGCCGCGGCGCGGGGCCCCGGCGGGACGGAGGCCTCCGCACGCAGCCCGCGCCCCGCCCGGGAGCGCTCCCCGACGGCCCGCCCGGGATCGCGCGCAGGACGCGGAGGGAAGGGGCGAGCCGCGCGTCTGAGCCGATAATACCTTCTCCTCCGAGGTGGCTCCGGAGGGGAGCGGGGCCGCGGGCCGGGGGGGGGGGGGTCGGTGGGGCGCGGCCCCGACGGCGGGCCGGGCCCGAGACCCCGCGCGGCACCTGCCGCGGAGCGCGGCCTCGCCGAGCGCCCGGGGCCGCGCGGAGCCGGGCCGCGCCTCCCGGAGCCCCGCGGGCCCGCTCCCGCGCCAGGCTTCTAATTAGAGCCGCCGCCGCGCATTCCCCCGCCGGCCATCTCCGTCCCGTCGGCCGGGGGTCCCGCGCGGCCCCGCACGGGCGCGCCACCCTCGCCCGGGCCCCGCGCTGCCCGCCGCGTGCGCCCTCGGTGCGCCCCGGGCGGGCGGGCGGGGAAGGGAACGGGGCCGCGCCCTCCTCTCGGTCCCCGCCCTGCCCCGGCCCCGGCCGGCCGGGACGAGCCCGCCCCCCGCAGCGGCCGCGGACCGGCCACGCGGCGCGGAGGGGAGGACAGGGCGGGAGGGGGGGCGCCCGGGACCCGGCCCGCGCCGTCCCGCCTCCCCTTTCCCCCCAGAAGCGTCGCCCTGGGCGGGAAGGGCGTCCTGGGCACCGGGGCTGGACGCAGAGCGCGCGGGACTTCTCGGCACCGGCCACCCTGCCGGCTGACCACCCCACCGCCCCCCACCGGACACCCACCGGACACCCCACCGCCCCCCAAACAGCCACCCCACCGGACACCCCCACGGCCACCCCCACCCTCCGCCTCCTTAATTGGCTGTTTCTATTTCACCTGCCCTCCCAGAAATGAAGCCGCCCGCCCCACGGCTCCCCCCGCTCCGTCCCCTCCCCGTCCCTCGTCCCCTCCCCGTCCCTCGTCCCCCCCGCCCCGTCCCCTCCCCGTCCCTCGTCCCCTCCCCCCCGTCCCTCGTCCCCCCGTCCCCTCCTCGTCCCCCCCGTCCCTCGTCCCCCCCGCCCCGTCCCCTTCCCGTCCCTCGTCCCCCCCGTCCCCTCCTCGTCCCCCCCGTCCCCTCCTCGTCCCCTCCCCGTCCCTCGTCCCCCCCGCCCCGTCCCCTTCCCGTCCCTCGTCCCCCCCGTCCCCTCCTCGTCCCCCCCGTCCCCTCCTCGTCCCCTCCCCGTCCCTCGTCCCCCCGTCCCCTCCTCGTCCCCCCCGTCCCTCGTCCCCCCCCGCCTCGTCCCCCCCCGCCCCGTCCCCGCCTCGTCCCCCCGTCCCTCGTCCCCTCCCCCCGTCCCTCGTCCCCCCGTCCCCTCCTCGTCCCCCCCCGTCCCTCGTCCCCCCCCCCGCCCCGTCCCCTCCCCGTCCCTCGTCCCCCCCGTCCCTCGTCCCCTCCCCGTCCCTCGTCCCCCCCGTCCCCTCCTCGTCCCCCCCGTCCCTCGTCCCCCCCCCCGTCCCTCGTCCCCCCCGTCCCCTCCTCGTCCCCCCCGTCCCTCGTCCCCCCCCCCCCGTCCCTCGTCCCCGAACCCCGCCGGCCTCCTCCGGAAGCGGCTCGAGAGCCGTGGGCTTTTGAAGTCGGGGCGCCCGGGGCGGAGGCCGGCGGGAGGGGAGCGCGGGCCCCGGGGGTCCGCAGTGAGGCGCGGGGTGCGGGTGAACCGGGGGCGGGGCGCGGTGAGCCCGGAGCGGGGCGGGGGACCGGGGTGGGGGGGGCCGGGGCTCGGGGGTGGTGCCGGGGGACGTGGTGCCGGGGCGCTGGGGGGGGTACTGGGGCGCGGGGGGGGTGCCGGGGCGGGGGGGTACTGGGGCGCGGGGGGGGGGCCGGGGCGGGGGGGTACTGGGGCGCGGGGGGTGCCGGGGCTCGGGCGTGGTGCCGGGGGACGTGGTGCCGGGGGACGTGGTGCCGGGGCGCGGGGTTGGGGGTGCCGGGGCGCGGGGCGGGGGCCGGGGCGCGGGGTTGGGGGTGCCGGGGCGCGGGGCGGGGGCCGGGGCGCGGGGTTGGGGGTGCCGGGGCGCGGGGCGGGGGCCGGGGCGCGGGGTTGGGGGTGCCGGGGCGCGGGGTTGGGGGTGCCGGGGGACGTGGTGCCGGGGCGCGGGGCGGGGGCCGGGGCGCGGGGCGGGGGCCGGGGCGCGGGGTTGGGGGTGCCGGGGGACGTGGTGCCGGGGCGCGGGGTTGGGGGGTGCCGGGGATCCCGTTCCCACCACAGTGAGGTCACAACTGATCAGGCGGCCCTGGCGGCCCTGGCGGCCGGGCGGGCGGAGCAGGCGGCGGGGCGGGCCTGGACCGGGCGCCTCCCCCCTTTTCCTCTCCCGCCCCCTTTGCCTCTCCCTCCCAGTCCAGTCCCGCGGCCGGGCGGGGCCTCGAACTCAGGGCCTGGCACAGCCCGGGCGTTGTGCTGGGGGCCGGCACTCCAGGTCGGCCTGGGGTGACTAGAAGAACCTCATGGGCCTTTCCGCCGCCGCCCTCCCGAGCAGCTACAAGGGCCGGTGTGAGCCGCACTGCCTGGCTCCTTGTCCAGTGCTCTTTCTCTGAGAGCGTGAACAGAGACGTGTGGGGCCCAGCACACCCGCCCTCCTCCCCACCGGGTCACTGCCACTCCGTCCTGCTGACCGCATCCTATCACCTGCCCCGTGTCAGCCAGGGCCCAGAGGCCGGCCCTGACTGCCCCACCCTCTGCCCCAGGCCAATCTCCAGGCCTCCATCCCTGCCATCCTCTGGACGATGCCCCTTTCGCTTACTGCCACTTGCATTTCTTGACTCTCCCCTAAAAGAGAGTAGACCCCAGGGTGGCTCTTTCCTGACCAGGACCCCTCCCCTGGCCTGTCAGGAAGGCTGTCCGCCCTCCCAAGGCTCCCCCAGCCTGCGTGCTGATCACAGCAAGCTGGTCCCTGACCGTGCAAACGCTGTTCTGCTTCTTGCCCTCCAGCGCAGCCTCCACGGCCTCCACGCCCTCACAGACAGACTGCCTCCTTGGGTCCGTTCCGCCCGACTGCTGGGCGTGCAAGAGACTGTGGAAAGGTGGCTGTGAGGCTCCTGATGCGAGATTCAGGAGGCGACCATGATGAGCAGAGGGTGGGTTTAGAGTGGAACAGAAGAGAAGGCCAAGGAAGGTGAGCTGAGCAGGGCCTGGCGGCCCCAAGGACCCAGAAAAGGTGCAGCAGATAGCGGGGCTTGCCAGACCACAGATCCAGGGGCCCTGACTTCAAGAGCTAGTTTCCCTCTCTCTTTTCCTTCCTCCTCTTTCCCTCCCTCTTTGTCTGGCATCTTTCTGTCTTTGTCTTTCTCTACCCCTTTCTCTGTGTTCTTACCAACTCTCAGTCTCTGTCTCTCTTGATTTTTGTTGGTTTCTGTCTGTCTCTCATGGTCTCTGCTTCTGTCTGTTTTTCTCTCCATCTCTTGCTCTGTTTTCCTTGATCTCTCTCAATTTCTCTGTCTCTCTGTCTTACACCACTTCCCAGGTTGGTAAGGTCAGTAGCCAGCAAATAAGATTCGCAAAGGGAAGCAAATCAAAACCCTAAGCTGACCTCCCCACTAGCAGTGCTGAGAATTTCAGAACCGCTGAGATGAACTGCCAGCAATCAGTTATACAGGCAGGGCACTATCAGAAACAGTCACAGGATTATTCCACACCAAAAACCTTGTCACAAAGCCACCAGTCTTATCTACTACCCTGGTCCTTGGCTAACGCCTCTCAGGACACAAAGTATACCTCCCCCATCTCTTCCTGCCCCTGCTGCTGATACCCGCAAGGAGCTAAGGGGGACTCTGTCCTCCCCATTGGATGATCTTCTGCTTCTTTGGCCTTGATGATACCTGTTCCTCTGTTTTAAATGACTTTCTGTCTCGTGGTCCTAAGTCTTCCAGGCTTTTAAGCAGGACGCTGGAGGATAGTCAGCAAAATCACAATGAATTCAGTCCAGGGAGGACTGATGACCGTGCTTCTCCTGGGTCCCCCTGGACCGTGGGAGTGGACAGTACCAGTCTCCTGCAGTTCCACCAACTTCATGGACATCAAAAGTAGAACTCACGTTTGCTGCCTCCAGACAGGCACCATGGTCAGGGCTCCTCTGTAAGTGATTAATCACGTGTCCAGAAAGAAATCAAAAGTAGAATAAGGTGGCCATGGGGGCTTGTGACATCATAGCAGCTCATGACATCATAGCAGCTTGGTGCTCCAATTTTTTAAAATGTATTTTGTAATAAAAGTTTGTAAATTGCAAAAAAAAAAAAAAAAAAAAAAAAAAAACACCAACAAGCCAAATTCTTCTCTAACTAGTTTAAAACACCCTTGATACCTGCTGGCCAGCCTGAGATCACTCCGTGCGTAAGCAGAGTCCTTCCACAGACTACTGCCCTCTGAATTTTGTTTCTGGACTTTTGCACTTGTTTCTGTTCTGAAAAAAAAAAAATGGAAAAAGTTCCAGGAGATGAGGTGTTTGGAATCCTAAAAAGGCCTTTGGGGAAGGAGGATGTGACATCTGTGTGGTTTCAGAGGCTGGAAGAGAACCTTGTCGGTGATGGAACAGGAGAGGAGGCCCACTGAGCACCGCATAGAAAACAGGTTTCCTAGGAGCCAAGGTGATGCCAGTATTGCTACCTGAGAGATGGTGTGCCACCGAGAAGAGGCAGAGAAGGGACGGCTACAGATGCAGGTGGAGCAGCGTGGTCCCACACCCGACAGGAGCAGTACTCTCCGCAAAGCCCCACCAAAATTACTCCAAATATCGCAAGGCGCAGTCCAAGAAAATTTGATTTGATGGTAAGCTGTCAGACACAGAGGACACTTGTGGAGCTTCCTGGGCTGACTCAGAGCAGAAGTGCAGTCCTCTGGCCCCCACGGGGGGCCTGGCTTGTCACAGGGCACCTGTCCCTCCCCAAAGACACAGGGGCCAGCATCCCTGCACCTCCATCAGTAAGAGGACTTCATTTACTCTCCTTCCTGGCCTTCCACGGCTAATCATGCTAAGCAAGTGCATGGGGCAGGGTCTTTCCTATGAAAACCAGACCCTGCTCCTGAGTGAGGGCCACAAAGACACAAGCAAGTGTTTTCACCGCTCCCTTGTCTCCTTGCTAGACAAGTTCCCAGCCCTGAGGCCAGAAGGGACCTGGCCTCTGCCTCTGCCTCGGTCTCCCTCCCAGGCTTCCCAGGTGGCACCCCGGAGGTGTCTGATACATTGGTGCTTCCACATTCCTTCACCAGAGAAACGTGCAGCTGCTGCCCAGAGAAGCTGGCAGATACATGGCCGCCAGCAGGGCACGGGAGCCTCCCTGCCTGCCGGGACTCGCTCAAAGTATGTGTCAGTAATCCTGCTGTCCCGTGGGGCGGGGCGGGCGCTGGCTGGGGGGCTTCAGACAGGGCCTTGCAGCCAGCGCGGGGACTGCGGACCCGTCCCCACCTCCAAGGGCTGTGGCTCCCATCTCTGGAGATGCCACCCATGGGAAGAGACACCAGAACTTTGGGGTCTCAGCCAAGCAAGCAGCCCTTTATCCAAGTGGCTCCAGATAGCCCCCTTCCAGAAAGGACAGCTCGGGTCTTCTGCTGAGAGCCAAATAGCTCTGCACTCCGGTCTTAGGAAAGACGCTTCCTCTTGCCTATGGAGAGAGCCTGGGCTCAGTGGTTTGGGACCAGATGGATACGCAGAGGCCTGGCAATGCCAGCCCCTCCCGCCCCGCAGATACTCCTTGTTCCCTTGGGGCCTTGGCAGGGCCGCCGTGGCCTGCCTGTGTCTGACTCTGCTTACTGTGCCTGGGTCCGTGCCAGCAAAGGGCAGAGAAGATGAGCGAGGCACCTTCTGCCCCAGACAGTCAAGCAGGAGGTGTCCAAGGGCCAAAGGGTCCCAGAGAGGCAAGCGCAGGGCCACGGGCACACAGTGCTTCCTGGAGGGATCGGCTTCCAGGGCCTGGCAGCTGTGTGTCACCTGCTCCTGGGAGCGGTGAAGTGCTGGGGGCCATGGAGTGGACGACAGCCTGGCCACACCTCCTCCCGCTCCTTGACCCTTGCATAGAGTACATTCTGGCCACCTCTGTGTAGACAGGGAAGTGAGGGCCAGGGCAGGCTGTGGTGAGGAAGGATGCTACAGCCAGCCAGCGAGTGGTAGTGCGGGAGCCTGGGCTCATCCCCAGCACAGCAGAATGCCGCCCCGCTGCCCAGGCCTCTCCCTGAAGAGCCCCACCCGCAGCCCCACACAAGCAAGCAGGGTCCCCCGCTTGCTCCTGGAGTTCCCCCAGGAAATGTGCTTGCACAGAGCACGTCGACGCTGCCAGATTTTTGTGCAACAAGAAACCCAAGAGCTGCCAGTCCTCTGATGACTGGCTCGGGGAGAGGCTCCAGAGGGCCAAGACCCCCACGGCCAGAGTGTGGTAAAAGCCCAGCGGGGTGGCGCCCGTCCTTTGCCCTTCACCTCGGTCCCTGGGCACTGGTAATTGTGGAGCCAATCTCGTGATACAAAGACAGTAAAATTCACATGAAGCCAAACAGGAGCTGGAAGCCCTTGGCCCAGAGAGGCCGGTGCGGGCCCAGGCTGCCTGCTCAGCGTCCTGGGCCAGCCTTTCTTCCCCTGCATGTCACAGCCAGCGTCTCTGCTGTATCCCTGGCCAGTCGCCCAGTCTTTCAGCAGGAGCAGGGGAAGGAGGAGGGAGGAAAACCATTAGTGCTGTGGGCTATGGGCGTGGCTCACGTGGCCCTGACCACAGCCTGAAACCATGCGTCTAAGGACAGGGCTGCTTTCCAAAACAGCATTCTGCATGCTCCACACGGAAGGCAATGGACTCCTGTGAATACAGTGATCCAAAGAGAAAACTAGCAGCGTGCACGAAAACGAAGGCAAGACAGTATGAGTGACATCACACAAGCCTTTTCATTGGTGCAGGTTGTTTTGAATTTACTCACGGATACAAATCCAGCTCTGCTGTGGAGGCTTGCGTCAGCTGTTAAACATCTCTGCACCTCCGAGCCCTTCAGATGGTGCCCGTGCCACCGTCTCCTCACCTGGCCCTCTCTGTTGCATGGGCGGTGACTCCAACGTCGAGCTTCCAGAGAAAGCCTTGGAGCAGGACTAAGCAGGACCTCTCGGGAACAAGGAGTGGCACTCCACTTGAAATACTCGGCTTTTTTGGGGGGGGGGGGGAGGGGGAGGTTAGGGGAGAGGGCAAGGGATCCTGCAGCTAAAGTCTAGCAGTTCAACCAGGTGGCAGCTCAAAGTGGAAGGTAGAGCCTGCGGGGACGCTGACCCCCACAGGGCTGGCCGGGAGAGGGGAAGGGAATAAATTCCTCACAGGGTGAATCACAGAGGCCAGGTGCAGAGAAATGGGTGCAGTTAGGGCGGCCCTGGCTCCCAGCTCCTCCGAGGCTGGGCAGGGCCTTCCTGTCCTGCTGTCCTGCTGTCCTTCCTGTCCTGCTGTCCTTCCTGTCCTGCTGTCCTGCTGTCCTACCTGTCCTGCTGTCCTACCTGTCCTGCTGTCCCTCCTGTCCTGCTGTCCCTCCTGTCCTGCTGTCCTTCCTGTCCTGCTGTCCTACCTGTCCTGCTGTCCTACCTGTCCTGCTGTCCCTCCTGTCCTGCTGTCCTCCCTGTCCTGCTGTCCTCCCTGTTCCTGCTGTCCTCCCTGTCCCTGCTGTCCTCCCTGTCCCTGCTGTCCTGCTGTCCTTCCTGTCCTGCTGTCCTGCTGTCCTGCTGTCCTGCTGTCCTACCTGTCCTGCTGTCCTACCTGTCCTGCTGTCCCTCCTGTCCTGCTGTCCTTCCTGTCCTGCTGTCCTGCTGTCCTCCCTGTCCTGCTGTCCCTCCTGTCCTGCTGTCCTTCCTGTCCTGCTGTCCTTCCTGTCCTGCTGTCCTACCTGTCCTGCTGTCCTACCTGTCCTGCTGTCCCTCCTGTCCTGCTGTCCTTCCTGTCCTGCTGTCCCACCTGTCCTGCTGTCCCTCCTGTCCTGCTGTCCTTCCTGTCCTGCTGTCCTCCCTGTCCTGCTGTCCTCCCTGTCCTGCTGTCCTCCCTGTCCCTCCTGTCCTCCTGTCCTGCTGTCCTCCCTGTCCCTCCTGTCCTGCTGTCCCTCCTGTCCTGCTGTCCCTCCTGTCCTGCTGTCCCGCTGTCCCTCCTGTCCTGCTGTTCCTCCTGTCCTGCTGTCCCACCTGTCCTTCTGTCCTACCTGTCCTGCTGTCCTACCTGTCCTGCTGTCCCTCCTGTCCTTCCTGTCCTGCTGTCCTGCTGTCCTACCTGTCCTGCTGTCCTACCTGTCCCTGCTGTCCTGCTGTCCCTCCTGTCCTGCTGTCCTTCCTGTCCTGCTGTCCTACCTGTCCTGCTGTCCCTCCTGTCCTGCTGTCCCTCCTGTCCTGCTGTCCTTCCTGTCCTGCTGTCCTCCCTGTCCTGCTGTCCTCCCTGTCCTGCTGTCCTCCCTGTCCTGCTGTCCCTCCTGTCCTGCTGTTCCCCCTGTCCTGCTGTCCTCCCTGTCCTGCTGTCCCACCTGTCCTGCTGTTCCCCCTGTCCTGCTGTCCTCCCTGTCCTGCTGTCCTTCCTGTCCTGCTGTCCTCCCTGTCCTGCTGTCCCTCCTGTCCTGCTGTTCCCCCTGTCCTGCTGTCCTTCCTGTCCTGCTGTCCTCCCTGTCCTGCTGTCCTGCTGTCCTCCCTGCCTAGGCAAGTTCCAGACCTCACTGTGGTCCAGTGAGGGGCAGAGCTCTGGGGCCTGGCCAGGCAATGACTCATTGCACAGAGAGGATCTCTCATTCCCAACATTCACCTGGGCAAAAGGCAGCGGTGTAGCCTGAGCCCGGATTCCAGGGTCCTTCATGGTGGCCTTAAGTAAGGGCCCGCTGTCCCTGTCTGGATCCTTCCTGGTGGCCTTAAGTAAGGGCCCGCTGTCCCTGTCTGGACACTGATTGGCACAGCTGTGTGGAATTTGTGTGCGCCGTGAGTGAAGGAGAGGTTAGAACATCTACCAGGTGCCCCAAGGAACTCAGGTGGGAGCTCAGGGGGGGCACCAGAGGTCTAATGAGTTCTCACTGGACAGGACAAAGTGCAGGGTTCAGCTACTCGACGGGTCCACTGCCAGGGCCCAGGGCACATCGGTCCCTTCCCCTGCTCAGCACTGTCCTCCCTGTGTGATCAACTTTGCCCTTGGTAGGATCCTTAGGACTTCCAGTGGCCAGTGTGGGGGTTCATGACCTCTAGGGGGATGTCTCCTGGCCGACTCCTGGGAGAATCAGATGGAAGGAATCAGGAGAGACTGTGAAGGGCAGACACACTTTGCGTTAAGACTTACCTTAAAAGGGTCCTTGTCGGGCTGGGGATGTGGCTCCGTGGCAGAGCACTTGCCTAGCGTGCATGAAGCCCTGGGTTCAATTCCTCAGTACCACATACACAGAAAAAGCCAGAAGTGGCGCTGTGGCTCAAATGGTAGAGCGCTAGCTTCAAGCAGAAGAAGTTCAGGGACCATGCCCAGGCCCTGAGTTCAAGCCCCAGGACAGGCAAAGAAAAATAAAAGGTTTCTTGTCCACTGGATGTATTTGGAATCTTGGAGCATCTGAGCTAAAAGCTCCCTCGGAATCCAGTGGTGCTGTTGGGTCTGGGGTCGCTGGGAAGGCTCTGCTCCAGTTCAGTGACGGGGCTCTGGGATCCTCAGCAGCGTGTCTAGAGCAAGTCCATTCTGGAGGAAAGACTAGGTCTGCTGGTCGTGGCTACCACACTCGTGAAGACTGGCCTTGATGGACGCGGCGCTCTGTAGCTAGGAGACAGGTCGGCCTTGTGATGTGATGTGCGCTTCCTCGTGGGTTAGAGGCTCACAGATGCTCTTTTACACATGTCATTTGTGTTGAACTCGCTCCTGTATGCCATTTTGCATGAACGGCAGCTTAATTATGTATGTATGTATGTATGTCGGTCATGGGCTTGAACTGTAGACCTGGGCGCTGTCTCTAAGCTCATCAGCTCAAGGTGAGCTCTTTACCACTTGAGCCACAGCGCCACTTCCAGCTTTTTCTGTTGAGGTGGTGCTGAGGAATCGAACCCAGGGCCTCACGCATGTACAGCAAGCGCTCTACCACTGAGCCACCTTCCCAGCCCCTTAATATATTTTAAAGGCTTTGTGGGATCTTAAAACTGTGCAGAAGGGACTCTGGATGGGACTACATCCTGGAATCTTCTCTCCAAGCCTTGGCCTCCTATTCCAGGAGGCTCTGGACTGTGCCTGTGCAGGTTGTATGGTTGAAGGGAATTATGGATGGGGCCCGTGAATGGGTCATCCATGAGCTTCTCCTGCTGCTCACGTGGGAGATGGGGAGGTAAGCCTCTGGGCAGTAGCCAGTGGCCAGAGCCGGGGAGTTTGAAGTCACAGATGTATCTCAGGAAGGCTCCCTGTGGGAAGAAGGCTCTGAGGGCAGGAGGCAGGGCTGCAGGGCTGAGCTGACGGGAGGGTGCTCTCCCTGGAGCTCTGAGAAATGGCACCCCTGAGAGATGCTTTTCTTTTTCCTGGGGGCCTGAGAAGCTCAGAGGGTGCTAGAACTCAGGGGAGGGTGAGAACAATCCATTATGAATGGGGGGAAGGGAGAGGGTGAGCCTATTAGTTCTTGTCACTGTGGAGTGAGTACTCACAGACTGAGGGCCTTTCATAGCTCACTAGGAGTAGGTAGCACATCTGTATTCTCAGCTCTGGGCGTCAAGAGGCTAAAATCAAAGTGCTAGGAACAGCTTGCCTTCAAATTCATTGTATTGTTAGAGGTCACTTTGTGCATTTGTAAGACTGAGCCCCTGATTAGTGACCATCTGTGGCTTGGAGCCCCCACCCCCATGCTCTGTAGTCACTCTCTGGACCTAGACTCTGCCCCCCTCCTCCTCTCGCCATGTTGGGGCTAATCCTCGTCTTCAGGCCCCTCTGCCATCAGATTGTCGGCCTTAATTTCCGTCTGGAAAATTCTGGTGGAGTTTAGGGATCCCACGCATGGCTCTGGGGCTCAGGATGGGGAGTTGGGAGTCTTGACAGGTGGTAGGCTTGGCGAGCCCCGCAGTGCAGGACAGGCAATGGGCAGAGGCAGCTCAGTGTGCACTGTCTATGCAGACCGTGGCGGAAGAGTGCAGGAGAGTACGAACAGCAGATCAAGGCGCTGTTCTCACTCCATTCACCTTGAGGGAGGTGGCAGTTATAAATGGAGGTGACACCCTACCGCCAGAGCTGTGGTTTCCAAACCATCACCTCGAGAAGGCAGTAGTTCCTTTCATCCTGGCAGACAGTTGGTGTGGAGCCTGAGATGAGTAAAGGATTGATCCTCTGAATCATAAGCTTGTCCTCAATGCTTGTAGCCGTTCAGTTGGCTTAGTCTTTATAACCATTTTTCCACTTCTACTCTTTTTTTTTTTTTTTTGGTCCAGTCGTGGGGCCTGAACTCTGGGCCTGGGCGCTGTCCCTCAGCTCTTCAGCTCAAGGCTAGCGCTCTACCACTTGAGCCACTTCCGGCTTTTTTCTTTTTGCTTATGTGGTGCTGAGGAATTGAACCCAGGGCCTCATGCATGCAAGGCAAGCGCTTTACCACTGAGCCACCTTCCCAGCCCGTCCACTTCTACTCTCGATGCGAGTAATAGTAGTACAAAGAACTCTGCGTGTACTGGATGCTTACGCGGTACTCATGTTCCCTTGTTGCTGTGTTAATACAAAGCAGTTATCTGAGTGTGCGCTGCATGTCTGCAGTCTGTCCTCACAGCTTGGGAAACAAAGGCAGGAGGATCACAAGGTTAAGGCCAGACTTGGTGTACAGGAAGAGGTCTTGTCTAGGGCGGGGTGTAGTGGCTTACGCCTGTAATAACAACTATTAGGAGACAGAGATTTGGAGGATTATAGTTCAAGGCCAACCCAGCCAATAAGGTAGCATGGTGCTGTGCAGCTGTAATTCTGGCTGTTGGTGCTGTGCAGCTGTAATCCTAACTGTTGGTGCGGTGTGGCTGTAATCCTGTTGGTGCTGTGCGGCTGAATCCTAGCTGCGTCAGAGGCTTAGGTAGAAAGGTGGCAGTGTGACACCAGCCCTGGGCAAAAACAAAAACAAACACAAAACCCAGAGATTCTATCTGAAAAAGTAAAGCAAGAAGAGTCTGGGAGCATGGACATTACCCTGAATTCAGAACCCAAGTACCATGAAAAAAGAGAAAGAGAGGGCTGGGAAGGTGGCTCAGTGTTAGAGCGCTTGCCTTGCATGCATGAGGCCCTGGGTCGATTCCTCAGCACCACATAAGCAGAAAAAGCCGGAAGTGGCACTGTGGCTCAAGTGGTAGAGTGCTAGCCTTGAGCTGAAGAGCTGAGGGACAGTGCCCAGGCCCAGAGTTCAGGCCCCACAACCAACAAAAAAAGAAAAAGATAAAATAAAAAACAGGGTTCAGGTATAGCTCCATTGTGGAACACTTACTTAGCCTGCACAAGACCCTGGATTCAATCCCTGTCCACAGAATGAAATCAACAAACAAAACAGGAAATTACTGAATCAGGAGTTTCATTTTCACCATAAATGTGTCACTCCATCTGTTCCTCTAACCGTGTTTATTCGTCACTGGTGCCTTCTGGACATAAAGCGGCCTGGTGGACAGAGCTCTGGATCATGCAAGACTTCACCCTGTGCTGGTCTGGTTTCCACTTGAGTTGCTATTAAGCAACAGCATCTACTGAATCATCCTGACTGCTCATCCGGCGTGGCTCCCTGCCCTTCCTCTTGGTGTGTTAGGGATCGTGCACAGAGTCCCTCTTCTCTCAGGACTTTCTCTCGGTGCTCCTGACACATTTTTAAAAAACAGGGGAGCCTCCTTGGCGTGCTGCAGTCAGCCAAACACTGACACCCCCAGTTTTTGCGTGTATTTCCTAAGAACTTGCTCTAAAAATAGGAGCTGTGGGATGAAGCACCGTCGGGGGTCCCCTTTTCAGGAAGCCCCCCAGAGCCGCCTGCTGCCGTGAGCACTGGTGGACTGAGAAAGGCTCACACCCTTTTCCGCGGGGGATTTCTCCGGCTGCGGGTGTCGCTGCCCGCGCATTCCCACGTGCTGATGTTCTCAGGAGGCCCTGAGGGGGAGGGCGAGGGGGGCGACAGTCTTTGGGCGGTCAGGACTTTTTATATGATTTAAAAAATAACTCAGTTGATTCGTCCAGCCTCCTCTAAGATCTGAAGGCTTAGTCAGCCCCATCGGCCCTGCCCTGTCCCCAGCCCCCAGCTCTCCCCCCGCAGGACTTCCACCACCTGGGTGGTGGGAGAATGAAGGAGGCAGGGGCCATGCCCCTCTCCCTGGCCTTCGTGAGCTGAGCCGGAAGGATCCGGCAAGGCTTGGTTGGGTCCAGCTGGAGTTGTCCACACCCGGCCCGTGGCCCTGGGAGATGGCGAGCAGAGGCCTGCCCTGGGAAGGGGAGCAGGGGAGCTGACTCAGCGCACCCAGGAAAGGCGCTGGAAGAGGCTGTGGACCGGAGTTCCCGCCCTGCCCGCCTGGGAAGCACTCTTCCCCGCCCAGCCGAGCAAAGGACCTGACCTTCCTCGGGCTTGGCCTGGCTCTGTCTGCAGAGGTGCAGGATTCTGGGGCTGGGGCAGAGCACCCTCTTGCCATTTTACCTCCCTGCCCCCACCATTGTGAGACCTGGCCTTTGGCTGTGATGGTGGAGACCACCTGCCCTTTGGAACTGGCCACTGCCCTGGGCTGTTCCTGCTTTGAGGACAGTGAAAACCAGGGTGTCTGTCTGTCTGTCTGTCTGTCTGTCTCTCTCTCTCTCTCTGAACCAATAATGATTGTTTTCCACTTGTTCAAAGTCTCCAAGTCAATAAACCCATTCCAAGAGTAAACATGTTCCCTCTTATAGATGACAGACAGATGAACAGACAGCCTCTTCCCTGCTTTCCTGGCAGCTATGAGGATCTGAAGAGGAAAAGAACAGGTCTCAAGAGTGTGAGACAAACCATTTCTGAAACAATCTGAGCTTTGAGCGGTAATTTGCAAACGCTCTTCCCCCCATGTTCCATGGGAAACATTGACGATATTCAGGAAAGATGTAGACCTTGGACCGCAAACAACTCCATATCCATACCTCACAATTGACTCAGGCTAGTGTATCCTGTACACTTCCCACCACCGCCACCGTTGTATGGTTCATGTACACATTGGCCTTCTCCATGACCGACGGCTCGCGCGTGCCCACCCCCTTCTAGCATTCTCTGTGGAGCGGGTAGAAGGGCAGCATGCTAGGGCATGAGTGAAGGACAGAGCCTAGCAGAGAAGTCTTACTGAGGGTGCCCCACTGTTCATCCCTGCTTGAAAATGGAAGCCCCCCATTCCCACAGAGAGATCAGAGGGGACCCAAAGGCACAAGGTCTCTGTGCTCTGGTCATATAAAATTATAGTTATGGAAATGAAAACAAGGTTCTTTCCCATCTTGTTTGTCATTTATCTGTCTTTGGGGAGGGGTTAGGGGGTACATGGAGAGACAAAGGGTGAACGAATGCAGCAGTGGCATTTACTACATACGCTGTTGAAAATGAACTGTGCAACTTGTGGACAGGAATGGGAGGAAAAGACTGGGAGAGAGCAGGGGAAGGGGCAATAATGTCCAGAGAGAAATGTACTCTTTACCTGACTTATGTAATGGTAACTCCTCTGTATATCATCTTAATAATAACTCATAAGTAAGCCTCCGGGCTGGACATGGTAGCACATGCTTGTAATCCAGCCACCCGAAAGGCAGCAGGGTAGGATCACAGTACATAGCTGCTCCAGGCAAAACATGGAAAAACAAACTAAAGCAAAAAGACCAGGGAGCCTGTCTGCCCATATGGGGAGCAAACAACCAACCAGAATTCCTGTCTCGGTCAGACCAAGTTGGGTTTTTTGTTTTGTTTTTTTGTCAGTTGTGGGGCCTGAACTCTGGGCCTGGGCGCTGTCCCTCAGCTCTTCAGCTCAAGGCTAGCGCTCCACCACTTGAGCCACAGCGCCACATCCGGCTCTTTCTGCTTATGTGGTGCTGAGGAATCGAACCCAGGGCCTCATGCATGCGAGGCAAGCGCTCTACCACTGAGCCACCTTCCCAGCCCCAGGCTGAAGTGTTGATCCTCTCATTTCACCTCCCCACAGACCCCTGAGGCACTTCTGCTGAGACTCCTGGGCTCTCCAAGGTGCACAGTTTGAGAAACACTGGCCTTAACTGTCCCCCCCCTCCCCACTGTCCTGTACTTCCTGCAGAGGAGCGGGGTGGGCTGGGGACAAGGAGGGTGGGAGAGCCCGAGGCCTTGCCCAGCTCCGGCACCCCTCCACGCAGCGCCTGTCCCACCGGTGGGCGCTGCCCAGCCCAGCTGCTTGGCTCTTCTCTGAACTGCTCGCTGTACTCATGACTGCCTGTGAGGTTGGTGCTCCAAGTCACATCTCTGAGCCCAGGAGGAGCCCAAGCTTGCAGGAGAAGGGAGGTCAGCAGCAGGGGGGGCATAGACACCGGGAGGGAGCCCTCAGCAGAGAGCAGAGTGACACTCACTGTTGAAGAGTATTTCTGAGATCCGGGGAACCTTGTGCTGTTAGAGTTCCACACGTGGGAAGGCCCTGGGACACGATGGCGGAGGGCTGAGGAATGGAAAGGGAGGAGAAGGTGAGGTTCATGTGTGTGGTGGACGGAAGCAGGCAGGTGAAGGGCAGGTGGGCCTGCAGAGGTACACCTGGGAACTTGGGACGGGCAAAGCATCCGCTGAGCAAAGCATCCGCTGAGCGCGGCCAGTGAGGCCGACCTGCGCTTCCCTTCCTGGTCCAGCCCCGTCTGAGCTCTGGGCGCTTTCCTTCCTGGTCCAGTCCCCTGTCTGAGCTCTGGGCGCTTTCCTTCCTGGTCCAGTCCCCTGTCTGAGCTCTGGGCGCTTTCCTTCCCGGTCCAGTCCCCTGTCTGAGCTCTGGGCACTTTCCTTCCTGGGCCAGTCTCCCTGTCTGAGCTCTGGGCGCTTTCCTTCCTGGTCCAGCCCCCTGTCTGAGCTCTGGGCGCTTTCCTTCCTGGGCCAGTCTCCCTGTCTGAGCTCTGGGCGCTTTCCTTCCTGGTCCAGCCCCCTGTCTGAGCTCTGGGTGCTTTCCTTCCTGGTCCAGCCCCCTGTCTGAGCTCTGGGCGCTTTCCTTCCTGGTCCAGTCCCCTGTCTGAGCTCTGGGCACTTTCCTTCCTGGTCCAGCCCCCTGTCTGAGCTCTGGGCGCTTTCCTTCCTGGGCCAGTCTCCCTGTCTGAGCTCTGGGGCCCCTGGCCCTGCCCATCGTCTCTGTCATCCTCACGGGCAAGGGGTGCCAATCCTGGGCCCCCATGCCGCTCAGGACTCTGGGCAGAAAGGTTTCCTTCTTCCTGACAAGTGTCACTCGAGCCACCCAGACCTGCCAGCAGAGGCACGCAGGAGAGGTCAGCAACCTGCTGCCACCTGCAAGTGCCTCCTCCGAGAAAGACCAGAGACAGAGGGGCAGGTCCTGGAGAGGAAGGGCCAGGGCTCTGAGAGCAGATGCACCCACTCAGCTTGCACCGGGCTGGCCTTCCCAGAAATGCCAGGGGTTCTCGGATGACTGTATGTGGGAGAAGCCTGGGCAGGCGATGCCTGGCTGTGGGACCCACAAACAGCAAATGGATAGAGGAGAGAAAAAGCAGGCCCGCCCTGCAGTGTTCCCCTGGATTCCGACAGCTCGCACCCCAACGCCTTTCAGTGGCTGCCACCCACCCCTGGGCCTTCAGTTCTACTCTGGCATTCTGCAATGGCTTCTTGGCCAATGCCCCAGGATGAGAGGCTTCTCTGGACCTTTGCGAAAACAGAGGCCTCATTTCATGCAGCAAATCCTGTCTACTGGTGTCTTTAGCTGAGCTGAACACACAGTCAGGGCTTCTGTGTGCCTGGCCTCTTTTTTTTGTTGGTCATGAGGCTTGAACTCTGGGCCTGGGCGCTGTCCCTCAGCTCTTCAGCTCGAGGCTAGCACTCTACCACTTGAGCCACAGCGCCACTTCTGGTTTTCTGGTGGTTTATTGGAGATAGAGTCTCACGGACTTTCCGGCCCCAGCTGGCTTTGAACCGTGATCCTCAGCTCTCAGCCTCCTGAGTGGCCAGGATTACATGTGTGAGCCACCGGTGCCTGGCTGTGGCCTCTCTTTAAAGTCAGCTTTTCCTTGTGGTGGAGGAACTGTCTACCAAATGCACTCAGGACCCCCGAAGAAAAGGGTCCACCTGCTCCCCAGGATCATTATCCCGAACTAACTGCACCGCCTGCTTGTCCCCCTGCAGGTCGCTGGCCGTCGGGCCTCAGTACTCTTCCCTGGGGACCCAGCCCATCCTCTGCGCGAGCATCCCAGGCCTGGTGCCCAAGCAGCTGCGCTTCTGCAGGAACTACGTGGAGATCATGCCCAGCGTGGCCGAGGGGGTCAAGGCTGGCATTCAGGAGTGCCAGCACCAGTTCCGGGGCCGCCGCTGGAACTGCACCACCGTCAGCAACAGCCTGGCCATCTTCGGCCCTGTGCTGGACAAAGGTACCAGGCGGTCAGGGTATGCCTCCACTCTAGCAAGGGTAGCACCAGACACTGGATGTCCACCCTAGGGGGCTTGGTAAACTTGGAGAGAAACAAACCAACAACCAGCGAGTTCCTCAAAATGTAAGAGCAGAAGGGAGTCCGCGAGGCCTTGGGGAACGGTGGCCAGGCAGAGCACGGGGCTGCGGGTTGGTTTGAGGGAGGAGAGGACAGCAGAAGAACTGGGTGTTGGTTAGCTGCTACCAAAGAGCAAATTATCCTAAAATGTAGTGGTTTTAAGCAATAATTATCATGCGCTGACCTCCTGCCACTGTGGTCAGAGCACAGCAGCCCTTGGGTGGAGCTGGCTCCATTCCTCAACACACGCCATTCATGAACATGTCCCTGTGAGGCTGCCAGACACCACACGGGGGTGGGGGGGGTCCTTACACAGTACCTGGGACCCCAGGGTAGAGACCTAATAAGAAGGAGAGAGACAAGACGGCAGGGTATGGTGGATCATGCCTGTAACACTAGCTCCTTAGGAGGCTGAGATCTGAGGATCGAGATTCAAAGGCAGCCCAGGTGGACAAATCCATGAAGACCAGAAGGGGAACTGTGGCTCATGTGGTAGAGGCCATCCTCAAGTGAAAAAGCCAAGTGAGAACACAGTGCCCTGAGTTCAAGCCCCAGTACTGATGTGTGTGAGAGAGAGAGAGAGAGAGACACAGAGACAGAGAGAGACAGAGAGAGACAGAGAGAGAGAGAGACAGAGAGAGACAGAGACAGAGAGACAGAGACAGAAACAGAAACAGGCTGGAGGTGAAAGGCTTCCATACCTTTAAAAAATCATGTAGTTTTTAATCTTTCTGAAACCCTTTTAACATATTCGCAGAATGTGTTTAACATTGTCTCAGAATCACACTTCTTTTTCATTATAAAATATTTTCAGCATCCCAGAGAGAAACCCATGCCCACTAAGCACTCTTCCCAATTCTTTTTCCTCTCTGGAAGAGCTGTTTTCCATCCATCCCTGCAGATTTTCCCATTCTGGATATTTTCTGTTATTGTGATTACACAATATGTGACCTTCTGTGTCTGGCTTCTTTCACTAAAACTTAGCCTGTCTTTGTGCTTCATTCCTTTTATTTTTAATTTATTTATTATTATATTTACTTATTTATTTTTTGTCGGTGGTGGGGCCTGAACTCTGGGCCTGGGCGCTGTCCCTCAGCTCTTCAGCTCAAGGCGAGCGCTCTACCACTTGAGCCACAGCACCACTTCGGCTTTTTCTGCTTATGTGGTGCTGAGGAATAGGACCCAGGGCCTCATGCATGGGAGGCAAGCACTCAGCCACTGAGCCACCTTCCCAGCCCTTCATTCCTTTTCATGGCTAGATACTCTTCCATTGGGTGATTGAGCCCGTGTGCTTGCTCACTCGCCAGTCATCTGAATTGTTTCTGCCTTCTGGATTTTGCGAATAGTGCAGCTGTGAGTATTCTTGGGCAAACATTTCTTTGAGTATTTTTTCAGATCTTTTGGGACATATAATTATGAGTAGAATTGCTGACTTAAATGCTGATTCTTGTGTGTGTGGTACTGGAGTTTGAATTCAGGGCTTTCTGCCTGGTAGGCACTTAATTCATACCTTACAGACCTTTTTCTGATGTTATTGTTTTTTAGATAGGGTCTCGTGTATTTATTTACCCTGTAGCCAGCCTCAGATTGCAAACCTCCGACCTATTCCTCCCAGACAGCTGGGGGAGCTGCTGCATGTCTGTTGGTTGAAGTAGAGCTTTCAAACCAGGCACCCACAGCTCACGCCTGTAATCCCATCTACTCAGGAGGCCGAGCTCTGAGATCAGTTCAAAGCCAGCCTGAGCAGGAACATTCACGAGTCTCGTATCTCCAATTACCCACCAGAAAGTCAGGCGTGGAGCTGTGGCTCAAGTGGTAGAGCTCTAGCCTAGAGCAAAAAATCTCAGGGACAGTGCCCAGACCCATAGTTCAGGCCCCAGGACCCCCCCCCACACACACACACAACAGAGCTCCCACTGATTTTCTGTCAGAGCTGCCTCAACTTTCCATCCTCCCATCATTGCCTCCTAAGTAGCTGGAATTACAGGTGCACAACATCATGCCTGGCGCTCGTTACTCTTTTTAAAAAACCATCCTAGTGTATGTGAAATGGCATCTCATTGTTTTATTTTCACATTCCAATAGTTAACAGTACTGAGCATATTTTCATGTGTTTATTGGCCATCATGGGTCATCTTTAAAGAGGTGTCTACTCAAGCCCTTTTTTTTTTTTTAATACTGGGGCAAGTACTCTAACCAGTTAAGCCTTACCTTAGCCCTTATTCTTTTCCCAAACCAGACCAGCACACTCCTACCTCCTAAGTAGGTGGGATTACAAGCATGTGCCACCATGCCCAGCATGGGGCATTTTGCCTATTTCTCGATTGAGTTGACTTTTTACTATTGAATAAGTTCTTTCTACCTTCTGGATACCAGATACTTATCAGATATAAGATTTGCAAATACTTCCTTTCATTTTGATAGTGGCCTTTGACGCTCAAAAATTACTTTGGTTAAAATTGTTGTGAGATCAAAATAAATGTTGCCTAAGCTCAGGCCTCAACAATTTGTAGCCCTGCTTTGTCTGTGAGTTTCATGTTTATCGCTTATGGTCATCTGTCAATCTATTTAATTTTTTAATTTGCTTTGCCATGTGGATACCCCACAGCCCCAGTACTATCTGGAGGGAAAAAGCTCCCTCAGACATACTTTGGATGGTCATGGCACTCATGTTGAAGATCAGTTTGTCATACAGTTACTCTGGGCTTTCAATTCCACTGGTTAATACATTAGTATTTTGTTAATTTCTATATCATTTTATTGTAGCTTAATAGGATGTTTTGAAATCAGGCCATGTGAGTCTTCTAAATTTTTTTTCTTTTTAAGATTGTTTTGGTTATTTGGGATCCTTTGAAATTCTATGTAGACTTTTAAGCTCAGGCTCTGCATTTATGTTTTTAATGGAATTATATTGACTCTGTAGGTTATTGTGGGAAGTGTTCCATCACAACTCTATTAGGGCTTCTAATCCAGGAATTCTGCTGTGTGTCCAGAACCCAATTCCATTGCTTCAGTGATGTGTCATAGTTTGGGCCCATGCTTTGTGCCTCTTGCTTAGTGTCAGCCTCAGTGTTTTGTTTTGTTTTTTCTTTTGAAGCTGACAGTCTTAAGAGTTTCCTGAGTTTGAGATGTGCCCTGTGCCCTGTGTGAATGCAGATATCTCTGCCTCTTCCTTTCGTTTCCTTTTCTGGCTGATTCCTGCAGCTAGGACATCCAGTGCCATGTAGAACGGAAGTAATGAGAGTAGCCTTTTGCCACGCATTTCAGGTTGGCTGTGGGCTTTCATATGCCCTTTGTCCTGGAAACTTAGCCCTTTGAGTTGTAGTGATTTTGAGGAAAACCCTCTATCTGGAACATCACCGCTGTAGGATCGTGGGGGGGGGGCAGAGAGCGATCCCCAGGGCAGGGTCAAGATGCTTTGTTCCAGAGCAAGCTCCCCGCAGCCTGCTTTCCCCAACTAAGCCCCATGACTGGTCGGCTGGTGCGGTGAGAGTCCTTGGAACTGAGTCGCTTCCTAAACGCTGGTGGCCGCAGGAACCTTGCAGGGTCGCTGCATATCCACTCATAGTGCCTGCGTCTACAGTGTCTGCGTGTGCACTCATAGTGCCTGTGTCTGCAGTGTCTGCGTGTCCACTCATAGTGCCTGCGTCTGCAGTGTCTGCGTGTGCACTCATAGTGCCTGTGTCTGCAGTGTCTGCGTGTGCACTCATAGTGCCTGCGTCTGCAGTGTCTGCGTGTGCACTCATAGTGCCTGCGTCTGCAGTGTCTGCGTGTGCACTCATAGTGCCTGTGTCTGCAGTGTCTGCGTGTGCACTCATAGTGCCTGTGGGGCTGCAGTGTCTGCGTGTGCACTCATAGTGCCTGTGGGGCTGCAGTGTCTGCGTGTGCACTCATAGTGCCTGTGTCTGCAGTGTCTGCGTGTGCACTCATAGTGCCTGTGTCTGCAGTGTCTGCGTGTGCACTCATAGTGCCTGTGGGGCTGCAGTGTCTGCGTGTGCACTCATAGTGCCTGCGTCTGCAGTGTCTGCGTGTGCACTCATAGTGCCTGCGTCTGCAGTGTCTGCGTGTGCACTCATAGTGCCTGTGTCTGCAGTGTCTGCGTGTGCACTCATAGTGCCTGTGTCTGCAGTGTCTGCGTGTGCACTCATAGTGCCTGCAGCTGCAGTGTCTGCGTGTGCACTCATAGTGCCTGCGTCTGCAGTGTCTGCGTGTGCACTCATAGTGCCTGCGTCTGCAGTGTCTGCGTGTGCACTCATAGTGCCTGCGTCTGCAGTGTCTGCGTGTGCACTCATAGTGCCTGTGTCTGCAGTGTCTGCGTGTGCACTCATAGTGCCTGCAGCTGCAGTGTCTGCGTGTGCACTCATAGTGCCTGCGTCTGCAGTGTCTGCGTGTGCACTCATAGTGCCTGCGTCTGCAGTGTCTGCGTGTGCACTCATAGTGCCTGTGTCTGCAGTGTCTGCGTGTCCACTCATAGTGCCTGCGTCTGCAGTGTCTGCGTGTCCACTCATAGTGCCTGCATGTGCAGTGTCTGCGTGTGCACTCATAGTGCCTGTGGCTGCAGTGTCTGCGTGTGCACTCATAGTGCCTGTGGCTGCAGTGTCTGCGTGTGCACTCATAGTGCCTGCGTCTGCGCGGCTTTCATGCGTACCTGCACACCTTAGCGTGTGTACACATGTGAGTACATGTGCCTTCAGATGTGCAGCACATGTGGCTTGGAGAGTGTGTGTGTGTGCGCGTGCCGTGTGCAGAGTCTGTACCTGTGAATGCTCAATATGCATGTGGAGCAGTTGCTTTGCACGTGAGTCCTTGGGCTCTGTCGTGGGCATGGAGCCTTGGGAAGCGGAGACAGGTGTGGCACACACATGGCTGTCAAGATACCCCACACGCGAGCACGGTCATGTGGGTGTGCTGCTCCATGCCAGGGGTCACTTCCCATCCACTGGGGCCTGGACCACAGCAGCCTGACTCCAAATTTCCCAGAAAGAATGGGGACCGCGGCGGGGAGGCCCTAGGGCACCACGTGGCTGCCGTGTGGAGGGTCTGTCTGTGCAGAGAGGACAGGCCAGGGTGGGGAGGGGAGGCATGCTGCTCCTGAGGGGGCCACTGGGGGGCCGTGGGGGGCGTCAGGTCCTTGAAAGTTTTCTTCAAAGATCTTTTGGACAGCCCCTCAGACTCTCCAGGGCCAAGCCTGTTGGATGTGGGCTGAGGGCTGGGGACGCCCTATTCCTCTTATCCTCTTTTTAAAAGCTGCCCTGAGCTGGAGTCTGGACTGCTGGAGCTTGCCATCCTGCTGATCTCTCCCAGCCTCCGAGAGCAACTTGCACATCTGCAGACCTATCTAAGCTCCACCCTGTTTGTAGCCTCCATGCCCCCTCTCCAGTCCCCTCTGTGCCCCCTCCCTGCCCCTCTCCCTGCCCCCCTCCCTCCCTTTTCTGCGACTAACAGAGCTCCCCGACCCAGTATAATAGGAAGGGAGCCTGTGGGGGTCCTCCTTCCTGTTTACCTGCTTCACAGACTCAGAGAGGACTAAGAATCCCCCAGGTGCTCTAGAAAGAAGCTGACTTGGGAAGCGGCCATTGTGGACACACGGCCCCTCCCTGCTTGCCTGTCAGCCCCGGCCGTAATCAATCTGATTGGATTAGGATCAGGGTGACCCTAATCATGTCAAAGGTCACCCCAGGCTTTGTGGCAGGGACCACAGGGTGGCTGGCCACCCTGCTGAGCCGGCCTCTAGAGCGGACTTTAACATCCACTAGCCAGCTGTGCGGGAAGGGGCCAGCCGTGCGCACTGGCCGCTGTGTCTGTGTGGGCAGGTGGCAGGTTAGCGATCCTGTCTATATCCATGCGTGTGTCTGTCGCTGTGCATCTGCGCACACTTGTTGCATAGATGTGTGTAGGTGCGGGACTTGGTGTGGTGTGTGCACGTGTGTTGCATGTGCATACATGTGCTGTGAACATGTCTGGGTGTGCTTGTGTGTGCACGTCCATGGGGTGTCCGTGAGGATGGGTAGGAGTGTGTGTTCACCCCCCTGCTCCCGGTCTGCGGGGCCGCGGGGGGCTCTGGGAGACGCTGCCGGTGAGGAGTGCGGGGCGCGCGGGGCGCGGTGCCTGGAGGGCCAGCTGGGCAGCGGAAGCCCGGGACACTGGGCAGGGAGCGGGGAGTTTCCAGGGCGCCTCCGGAGACATCGTCGCTGGGGCCGGTGGGGTGGAGCCCTTAACCCTTCCAGGGAGGTCCGGGGGGCTGGCACCCAGCCTGGGACCCCCGCGCCCCCGCGCGCTGCGCCCGGCCGGGGACCCCCGCGCCCTGCGCCCGGCCGGGGACCCCCGCGCCCTGCGCCCGGCCGGGGACCCCCGCGCCCTGCGCCCGGCCGGGGACCCCCGCGCCCTGCGCCCGGCCGGGGACCCCCGCGCCCTGCGCCCGGCCGGGGACCCCCGCGCCCTGCGCCCGGCCGGGGACCCCCGCGCCCTGCGCGGGGCGGGGCTGCGCGGGGGCGCCGGCGGGCCTCGGGGTGGCCGGGCCCTCGCGTGCGCGCGGCCGCCGTGGGGGGGCCGCGGGCGCGCCCCCTGACCCCGCGCGGCCGCCCGGCCCCTCCCCGCCCGGCCCCTCCCCGCCGCGCCGGGCGCGCCGCACAATGTCCGCGCGCCGACGACAAGATTAAGCGCGGGGCGGCCGGGGCGCCGCGGCGGTTCACACGCCCTCCGGGGAGCGGAATGCGGCGGCTGAATAGGGATTTCCCCGGGGCCCGACGGCGCGGCGGGCGGCGCATACCTCGGGGTTGCCATGACCGGCCGCCGCCGCCTAATCGCCGGCCATTGTGGGGCTAACGCGGCGTGGCCGCGCCGCACAAAGCCGGATTCCTGCGCGCGGCGGGGCGGCGGGCGCCCGGCCGCGCCGACTCGGGGGCCGCGACCCGCGCTCGGCGGCCCCGCCGCGCTTTGTGCCGCGAGCGATTACCGACGGCCGGCGCGGCGCCCCCTCGGGGCCGGGGCGGGGCGGGGCCGGGGCGGGCCGGGGCGGGGCCGGGGCGGGGCGGGGCCGGGGCGGGGCGGGGCCGGGGCAGCGGAGACCCAGCCGGCCCCGGCCTGCGCCTCGCGCCTGCGCCTCAGCCCCGCCTCCGCTCTCAGCGCGCAGCTAGAACCCGAGTCCCGTGCTCATGATGATGCACCCCAAGTCCCGTGCTCATGATGAACCCCAAGACCCGTGCTCATGATGAAGGACCCCAAGTCCCGTGCTCATGATGATGCACCCCAAGTCCCGTGCTCATGATGATGCACCCCAAGTCCCGTGCTCATGATGGACCCCAAGTCCCGTGCTCATGATGCACCCCAAGTCCCGTGCTCATGATGATAGACCCCAAGTCCCATGCTCATGATGGACCCCAAGTCCCGTGCTCATGATGATGCACCCCAAGTCCCGTGCTCATGATGATGCACCCCAAGTCCCGTGCTCATGATGGACCCCAAGTCCCGTGCTCATGATGATGCACCCCAAGTCCCGTGCTCATGATGGACCCCAAGTCCCATGCTCATGATGGACCCCAAGTCCCGTGCTCATGATGATGCACCCCAAGTCCCGTGCTCATGATGGACCCCAAGTCCCGTGCTCATGATGAAGGACCCCAAGTCCCGTGCTCATGATGATAGACCCCAAGTCCCGTGCTCATGATGATAGACCCCAAATCCCGTGCTCATGATGGTGCACCCCAAGTCCCGTGCTCATGATGATGCACCCCAAGTCCCGTGCTCATGATGAAGGACCCGCTCCAGCGGACCAGTGAGATAACACCAACCACTGACCGGCATCGGCCTGCTGGAGCCCTGTCCCACCGTGGCCGTGTCTGGGTGAGAAGCCGGCGGGGATGCTCGCTGTCATCAGTCCCCCAGAAAGGGCTCTCCTCGGGGCCGTGTTCCCTCCCTGAGCCGTGGCCGACTTGTATTGTCTGTGGTCACCAACCACGAAGGGACCCAGGTGAGGGTCCCGTCTGAGTCTGGGGTTTCATGGATGAGGCCTTGCCCTGCCCAGAGCAGTGGATGCAGGCCCCGGGTGGCCTTTCAGTGATCTGTTACCCTCGAGTGGCCGGGAAGTCCCAGGACCCATTCCCTGTCCACCTTCCCCAAGGGGTCAGGCTGAGCCACCCCAGAGCGCCGCTGGCTACAGCCTCTGCCCTTGTCACATCTGAACAGCCATCTCCTGGGACAGTCCTGCCTCTGGAAGCCCCCAAGGAACGCTTTCAGGAGCCCCGGGCTATCTGTCTGTCTCTAACCAGGCCTGTGCCCACCACCTTCCCCTCTGGAGAGAGGACAGGGCAGCAGCTCCCCCTGGGCCGGGGGTATGGAGCCGGGCAGGTGGGCTTCCCGCCCAGGCATGACTGCAGCCATGGAAACACCTCGTGAAGCTGTGGAATCCCGCCTGAGAGGCAGAGCAACCTCTCAGGACTGCTTTATCTGGGCAGCTGGAGACCCGTGGCTGGCTCTCTTGGAGTCTTTTTCCTGTCTGGACTCCTCTGGGCCATTCTCTCCAGAGCAGGGCTGCCTCTGGGCTGCACTCTGGCAGGATGCTCCCTGCAGAAATGGCCTCTTGGGTCATCTCCCTGGGAAGCACGGTCCCACCGAGCACTCGGTGCTCCAGTGCTCCGCAGGGCACAGTCGGCGCTTCATGGTGAAAAGTGAGACCATTTGTGCAATCCATCTTCAACAAATACGAGTTTGGGAGTAAATCCTTCCTTTTCGGCATCCAGAGAGCCTTTCCTGAAGATAACGGCAGTTGTTTCTTAAATATTTTCAGCTTCTCACAAGAAAATACAAGTATTTGGCTGACCTCTTTCATTCCCCAAATCATCGCTGGTTCTTGACAAGCCCATGAAATCCAACTCCCAAAATAGGAGATTTGCTGAGACCCCTCTAAAGCCCAAATCCTGAGTCTCAAAGGCAACCAAGTGCGGAGCCTCGTCCCATGGCTCCTGACAGGAGAGCTGGATTGCCCTTGGCTGTGATGCCCCACTAGTGACTCTCCCTTCTTCCCAGACACCAGACTCCCTTGATCCTCCATCCACGTACCTATCCATCCATGAGCACCCTTGAGTCTATCATCCACCTATCTACCCATCCACCAATTCACCGATCATTTATCCTTCTAGCCAGTCACCCATCTACCTACCCATCTCCCTCCCATCTAACCACGCGCCATTCTCCCATTCATTCTTTGCACCTGTCGTCCAGGCATTCATCCACTCTTCCATCACCCACGCCTCACCTATCCGCCTGTCTACGGACTACTTCAGGCTTGCTCTGGATCCCATGCTGCCAAGCCAAACTGCGTGTTTTCCCCCCTGCTGTCCTCTCTGTGCCTGTAACTCCTAAAGACAGGAAACGCACAGAACCCACAGCAGAGGACCTGATGTAAGCCAGCAGAGGCTCCCACCCAGGACAGAGAAGGCTTTTCTTATGGTGAGGGAGTCTTCTCAGCTGACAGTGAACCTTCCAGTCTCTTTAAATCCCACTAGAACCGTAGCTCCTTCAACTTTCATGAAGCCTAGATTGCTGGAAATCGTACTTTATTGAGCAGCAATCCACGTTCTCAAAGTTGATTTTCAAATCCTGGTTCTTAAGAGTAGGTACATCACGTTTTACTCATCTCATATTCCTAGTTCTGAGCCTAGTGCCTGGCTCATTATGGGATGCATATCTTGGATGAGTGGATGGATGGAAGGGTGGGTGGACTGATGGATAATTGACAAGTGGATACTGGTTGGAAGGAAGCATAGGTGGAGTATAAATACACAGATAGCAGACGAATGATGAGTAGGTAATAAATGGATAGTAAATGGCTGGGTGGTAAATGGTGGATGATGGATTTGTGATGGAAAAAAGGAAGGACGCAGATAAATGTTATTTTTTATTAACTCAATCACTATTTTCTAAATAAGACCACAGCAAGGGATCTGGTGAAGATGACTTTCCCAATTAGATTTGCTTTTTCTTTGGTGTGGTTTGTTGATTGGTTTGCTTTTTTTAAATATCATACCTTGTGCTGAACTCAAACTCGATCTTCCTGCCTCAGCCTCCCTTCCTAGATGCTGAGATTACAGGAGTTCACTACTGTACCTGGCTTAGAATTTGTTTCTCTTGTGGAGCAATCATGTCACATAATTGGCTTTCTTCTTCTTCTTTCTTTATACTTGATGGCCGTATGGGCAGAGTCTTGGGTCTGAACAGAGCAGGCTTTCACTAGCTCACAAAGTTCATCCTGGCTCTGCTCCAGGCATCTGGGCCAAATTGGCAGCATCTGCGTGGGCCCGGTAGCCTACAGACTGCTCTTCCACTTTTAATTCCCAACAGCCCTTTGGGAATAAGACCTTTCTCTGCTAGTTGAGATGATCCGCTTGTGTTTCTGAAGTATGGACCACGTCCCGTTACAGGTACCTTTGTCCCCCATGCTAGCTGCCTCTGTTGTGTCCCTAGAAGCAGAATCCCCTAACAAAGGTGTGGTTTGTGGCAGAGACCTGGCTGTGAGACCTGTGTCCTCACTCGGCAATCTCAGGGCTGTTCTGTCTGTCTGTCCTGTTCTACTCCCTGCAAAAAGAGAAGGCATTGAGGCAGGAAACTGATCGCAGTGATTGCCCCTAAACCTTGTGGAAATTTGATAAAAAGCCTTTCCTTCTACAGGAAAATGTGTGCACTCTAAGAGACACCCTGGCTGGGCACCGGCGGCTCACGCCTGTAATCCTAGCTACTCAGGAGGCTGAGATCTGAGAATCGCGGTTCAAAGCCAGCCCGGGCAGGAAAGACCGTGAGACTCCTATCTCCAATAAACCACTAGAAAACCGGAAGTGGCGCTGTAGCTCAAGTGGTAGAGCGCTCGCCTTGAGCTGAAGAGCTGAGGGACAGCACCCAGGCCCAGAGTTCAAGCCCCATGACTGACAAAAAAAAAAAAAGAGAGACACCCTGTAGTTTCTGCTCACAGCCCGGGGGGAGGGGGGGTGTACCCACAACCCCCGCTGGAATTGGTCCTCCCAGGACCAAACCCCTGTGGCTGGGAGTGTCACCTGGACCTTCTGGAGACATGTCTTCTTGAGACATCTCCTTTCCTCTTTTGAGATCATTTTAAACTTGCAGAAGCCCTGCGGGAGTGGTGCCGCACTCACCCCTACTGCAGACATGGTGCACACCCAGGATGAAGCCTCAAAGCTGAGTCCCTCCCATCCCGAGTCTTTGTCCTAACTCGAAGGCCGCCCATCTTCCCACCACGCCCCCTTTTCTGCCTCGAATCTCATCTCAGACCCCTTGTTCCTTTACCTCACCATCTCCCTGAGGTTCCTCCAACCTCCCCTCCGTTCCCTGGAGTTTCTGAGGAGTGTGGGCAGACTCGAGACTGCCGAAACTGGGTTCATCAGGTGTTCTGCATGCGCTGTGCTTTTGTCTTTTGGCTGGAGGGTGGGGTAGCGTGAGGGTTTGAACTCGGGGCTTCCTGCTTGCTCTGCCAGTGCTCTACCTTGTGTGCCACTCAGCAAACACAGCTTTGTGCTGGTTATTTTGGATATGGCGTCTTGCAGAATTTTGCCTGTGGTGACTTTGAACTCGTCCTCTGGATCTCAGCCTCCCAAGCAGTTGTGAGCCACTGGCAGTGGCCAGGCTAAGAGTTGTTAACAAGAATGCCTTCAAGTGAATGCAGTCCCACTCAGGGGCTGGTGATGCCTCCACCCTGAGGACATAAACTCCATCCATCGCTGAAGATGATATCTACGGATTATCCAGTATAGCTTGTAGGGACTAGTACCTTGGGAAACTGCAGAGAAATCCATGGATTCAGTTCCAAATCAGAACCCACCGTCTCATGTTTATCTGCCTGTGGTTTGCAGCCTACACTCCTACAGGGCCTCGCAAGCAGGTCTTGTGAACACATGTGCAGAGGTTTCTTGTCTCCATCTTTTGGGACCCAGCTGAAGGGCAGCTCCAGGGTTTCCTCAGCCTGGAGAGCCTTTATCTGGAAGGAGACCTTCTCTTCCTCTAAAGTCCCAGGGCATCCGGCTGACCCTTCGCTCTTTTGCTCAAGGCTGGTGCCCTGTGACTTGAGGCACACCTCCACTCTGGCTTTCTTTGCTAGTTAGTTGGAGATAAGAGTCTCTTGATTTGTCTGCCTGGGCTTTGAACCGGGATCATCAGATCTTAACTTCCTGAGTAACTAGGATTATAGGCATGAGCTACTGGCGCCCGGCTCCCCTCCTCTTTTGGCAGGAGAAACTGAGGCTTAGTGGGGAGGGACGCCTGCCCAGTTAGCTGGTGACAGAGCCAGGTAAGAATCTGCTTTTGTCTCTCCAAGTTTTAAGTCCTAGCTCCAGTCTCCCTCCCCTGCCTGCCTTTCTTCAAGTGTCTGTCAATCCTAGCCTGTTTTCCTGAGTCCTGATAAGCAAAAGTTTCCAAAGCCTTGTTCTGGGCACGGCAGGGTGAGGCAGAGCTCTCCGGGTCTGGGGCACTGGCACCATCTCCTAGGGTCACCCTCCCTGGACTCATCTGGCTAGGTAGGGTAGTTAGAGCTTCAGATAGCAGATTCCCTGTGCTGGGAATGGGAGAAAGGAAAGCAGAAGGAAGAGTGAGTCAGGTGTCCAGGATGCAGTTCAAGCCTCCTGCCTGAGCTGCCCTGGGAAGGGCGCCAGGGAAAGCCAAGTTCAACAGCCCACAGGCTGCTTCGCTCACTGGTCCTAACCCAGCCTCAGGGGTTCACGGGAAGCAGCTCTGGAGGGGTCAGGAAGGACAGATGCCCAGCTCAGCTCAAGAAAGCAGGAGGAGGCAGCCTAGGAACAGCAGGAGGAGAGGAGGGTAGTCGTTGGTATCCAGCGAACGCAGGCATTTGTTCAGCCAGGTTCCGGGGTGATTGCAAAGGGTGTGACTGGTCTGTCTGGGGGTGAACATTTTATATTGGAAAATGAATGTTTTGGGGCATCTTGGGAAGGTGTAGAGGAAGCTGCTACGGGGCTGGGTCTGTGCTGGGGTTGGTCTGAGGACCTGCATGATGTGCAGCCTCTGCTCGCCGCCGGAGGGTGGCGTGACTTCTCCTGTGTTCTCTGCATGGAAGTGAATGTGCTCTTTTTTTTCTCTTTTGTCGGTCATGGGGCTTGAACTCTGGGTGCTGTCCCTCAGTTCTTCAGTTCAAGGCAAGCGCTCTATCCCTTGAGCCATATCACTACTTCTGTTTTTCTGGTGGTTAACTGGAGATGAGTCTCACAGACTTTCCTGCCCAGGCTGGCTTTGAACCGCCATCCTCAGATCTCAGCCTCCTGAGTAGCCAGGATTACAGGCGTGAGCCACCGGCGCCCAGCTGAATGTATATTTTTTTATGCTAGTTCTGTGTGGATGAGTATCAAGCTTCCTGAGTGTGTCAGAGTATGTGCACAGTTGCTCAGTTTCCTTGTTCTTCCTGCCTGCGATTAAGAACACAGAGTCCCCAGGACTGATCACTCAGAACTCGGCTGGAAAAACCCTGGGGAGCAATCCCCCTGCCCATCCCTCTAGGAGGAAGGCTTCTCGGTGATACACATGAGGCTTTGTGTAAGGAAGGACTCTCATAAACGCAAGGATTCTACTGTCTAGGAGCCAGTGATGCACCCTTGAACAAGAGGGTTCTGGCCCAAGAAATCCATAGCACACCCGCTCCCGGAGACCCACGCTCTGGGGCCTCAAGCCCAGAATGTTCTCAGCTAGGTCAGTAAAATCTGTGTTAGACAGCAGTTCAGATTCTCATTGGTCTTGCTCCTGGGGCTTCCTCAGCTTGCAGTACCTTGGTTATCACTTAGCACAACCATGTCAGGTGACAATGGAAAGAGTGTCAGTGACAGCCAGACTGACATGGCCCCACCCCCACCCCCTCCTGCCCCGAGCCCACGGCTACTCACTGCCACGGCGGAAAGTTTACACACCCTAGAGGCCCAGCCGGTCCTTCATCCTGTCTGGAGAAGCCCCCTCGGGTCTGAACGCTGCAAAACCCAGCCACCCCACATAGCCGGGGCCTGCTTCACTTAGTGGCCTCCAGGTCTCTCCCTTCATGGCTTACCAGCGTTTCATTGTGCATAACACAGAGCCATCAGAACCAAAACAGGATGGCGCTTAATCAGACACATAGAATAGAAGTCTCAAAAATTCATCTACTTTTTTTTTTTTTTTTGGTGTTTTAGGTCATGGGGCTTGAACTCTGGGCCTGGGCACTGTCCCTCACCTCTTCAGCTCAAGGTTAATGCTCTACCACTTGAGCCACAGCTCCACTTCCGGTTTTTGGGTGATTAATTAGAGATAAGATTCTCACAGACTTTCCTGCCTAAGCTGACTTTGAACCACAGTCCTCAGATCTCAGCCTTCTGAGTAGCTAGTATTACAGGCATGAGCCACCAGTGCCTGGCTACTTTTTTTATATGTATATATTTTTATATATTTTTACATTTTATATATATATATATATATATAAGATATATATTTCCAACAAAAGATGCCAAGAACATAGTAGAGAAATGACAATACCTTTGATAAATAGTGCTTGGAAAATGAGATAATGACATCACATGCAGAAGATTGAAAGTCAACTCCCAAATCTCTCTTCATACATAAAAATCAATTCAAACCAGGCACCAGTGGTTCACACCTACAATCAGATCTAAGGATCATGGATTTAACAACTGAAGCAGAAAAGTCCATGTGAAGACTCTTATTTCCAATTAATTACCAAAAGCCAGAAGTAGAGGTATGGCTCAAGTGGTAGAGTTCCAAACTTGAGGAAAAAAAAAAAAGCTAAGGAGCTGGATGCTGGTGGCTCACACCTGTAATCCTAGGTACTCAGGAGACTGAGATCTGAGGGTCAAGGTTCAAAGCCAGCCCAGGCAAGAAAGTCTGTGAGATTTTTTTTTGGGGGGGAGGGGGTCTGGTTGTGGGCTGAACTCTGGGCCTGGGCGCTGTCCCTCAGCTCTTCAGCTCAAGGCTAGCGCTCTACCACTTGAGCCACAGCACCACTTCCAACTTTTTCTGCTTATGTGGTGCTGAGGAATTGAACCCAGGGCCTCATGAATGCAAGGCAAGTACTCTACTTCTGAGCCACCTTCCCAGCCCCTCTGTGAGACTTTTATCTGCAATAAACTACTCAGAAAAAGCCAGAAGTGGCGCTGTGACTCAAATGAGAGGACACTAGCTTTGAGCCAAAGAAGCTCAAGGACAGAGCCCAGGCCCAGAGTTCAAGCCCCAGGATTGGCAGGAAAAAAGGAAAGAAAAAAAAGCTGAGGAATAGTGCTCAGGCCTCAAGTTCAAGCCCCAGTACTGGCACACGCACACCTGCACACACACGCACACCTGCACACACACACACACACACACACACACACACACACACACACACACACACACACACTCAGTTCAATCTGGATTGACTTAACATATGACCAGAAACTGAAACTACTGCAAGACAGCTGAGAGGAAATGCTTCAGGACATTGGTCGGAACAAGGATTTTATGGGTGTGACTCCAAAAGTCTCGGTGTGCTCTCCTGCACCTTCTCCGCCACCCTCGAGTCCTGGCTCATGGTGGCTCAGCGGGGACACCCCCTCTCCCTGCAGCCTCCTCAGCAGACTCTGCTCACCCCCACTCCTTCCTCCACAGCCACCCGGGAGTCAGCCTTCGTCCACGCCATCGCCTCAGCCGGTGTGGCCTTTGCGGTGACGCGGTCCTGTGCCGAGGGCTCCGCAGCCATCTGTGGCTGCAGTAACCGCCACCAGGGCTCCCCCGGCGAAGGCTGGAAGTGGGGGGGCTGCGGCGAGGACATCGAGTTTGGTGGAATGGTGTCCCGGGAGTTTGCAGACGCCCGGGAGAACCGGCCAGACGCCCGCTCGGCCATGAACCGCCACAACAACGAGGCTGGACGCCAGGTACGTCCGTGGCGCCCCAGGGCCCCTGGGCAGCGCAAGTCCCTTTTGTCCCGTGGGTAGAACGGTGGGCTGGAGGGGGACTGCTCACTCCGTCGAAGGATTTGTGAAAGTCAGCACGGCCCAGATGCACCCCAGTATCCAGCACATTCCCGTAAGAGGTCAAGGCCACCCATGGACTTCCCCCAAAGGAGGGTCGGGTATGGGCCTGGCGTGCAGAAGCCCCTGGACCTTATGGAGGAGGAGAAAGAGAAGCAGCCACAGAGCAAGGCAGGAATGTCAGTGACGAAGAAATACACAATGGTGAGCAGACAGGAAGAGAAACAGAGCGACAGAGATAGATGGGTGGGTAAACATATAAACTAAGAGAGATATACAGCTAGAAGAGATATTAATAGAGATGGTTAGTACTTAATAGAGAGGTGATTGACAGATGATTGATAAGACATAGATAAGATGGATGAATAGATTGATTGACTGATAGAGTTTTATAAGCCTGTATAAAATAAAGGAGACACAACTTCAGGTGTTTCTACCCTTCAGTTTAGAGTCTAATCAGGCTTTGCCCCTGGCATTGAGGCTTCCGGAAGAGAAGGGCTGAATTTCCATATGTAGACAGACTTTGTACTTGGGCAGCTCATCCTTAGATTGTGCTTAAGTGTCAGACCAGAAAATCTCTGCTTACCCTTTCCAGAAATAAAGGTAGATACATGAATGTTGTCATACCAGACCCAAGAATTAACTCTTAAGAGATGAGAAATTTGAGACCCATGCAGAAATTTCCAGTATCAGATATCTTTAAGAAGTAGAGATGAAGCTGGGCATTGGTGTCTCACGCCTGGAGTCCTAGCTATTCAGGAGGTTGAGATCTGAAGAGCAAAGCTTGAACAAGCCTTGGGCAGCAAATCCAAGAGACTTATCTCCAGTTAACCAGCAAAAAGCTGAAGTAGAGGCATAGCTGAAGTGCTAGAGCATCAGCCTTGAATGAACAAACACAGACAATGCCAAGTCATGGCATGAGAGAGAGGGGGGAGAGGGAGGAAGGGAGAAGGAGGGAGGGAGGGAAGGAAGGAGGGAGAGAGAAAGAGAGAGAACAGAAAATTTTTTCCTAGAACTAAAGTTTTAGAGCCATAGGCCCAGTAAGTGACTGGAAGATCACAAGATAGTGTGTGAAATTCAGAGCTAATCGTAACAGAAACTCTTCAAGCTGCAAGAAGAATGTCTGGGTTTCATGCAAATGATCAGGAATCAAGATGGCACCAGACTTCCCAGGAAGAAAAACGAAAGCTAGAAGAAAATTGGGTAGTAATATTTTCAGGACTGTGAGGGACAAAATGATTTAAACCAAGAATTTGATGTGCAGCTAAACTAGCAATTAGGTATCATACTGAATTAGAAAAGACTCGTTTTCAGACGTTCCCATTTCACAAAACTTACCTGGGGCCCTGTTCTTGCAACAAAGCTATCTCCAAGAAGATGAGATGGACAGAGCTGAGACAAGCTTGAACATCTCAAGTTCAAGACAGAACTGAGAAAATTTAGTCAGGGGAGAATTAGGGGCTAAACCAGTGGCAGTACATTAATATCAGTAATAGGAAAGGAAATGTCATCATAATACAGCAAATACATGTAGGAAGTGTAGGAAAGTGATGTGAGAAATTCAGTTTTCATCCTCCATGGGAGAGGCCAATAGGTATTGCCTAGCACTCAAAACACAAGCAGTGGCAAGACAAGAGTGTTACAAGAATAGGAAGTATGGGCTGGGAAGGTGGCTCAGTGGTAGAGCGCTTGCCTACCATGCATGAGGCCCTGGGTTCCATTCCTCAGTACCACATACACAGAAAAAGGCTGGAAGTGGCACTGTGGCTCAAGTAGTAGAGTGCTACCTTGAGCAAAAGAAGCTAACGGACAGTGCCCAGGCCCTGAGTTCAAGTCCCAGGACTGGCATCATCATCATCATCATCATCATCATAATAATAATAATAATAGCCGGGCACTGGTGGCTCACGCCTGTAATCCTAGCTATTCAGGAGGCTGAGATCTGAGGATCCAGGTTCAAAGCCAGTCCGGGCAGGAAAGTCCATGAGACTCTTATCTCCAATAAAAACCACTAGAAAACTGGAAGTGACACTGTAGCTCAAGTGGTAGAGCTGAAGAACACAGGGACAGCACCCAGGCCCAGAGTTCAAGCCCCACAACTGACAGAAGAAAATATAATAATAATAATAATGTGTTGCAATGGAGCTGGGAAGGTGGCTCAGTGGTAGAGCGCTTGCCTTGCATGCCTGAGGCCCTGGGTTTGATTCCTCAGCACCACATAAGCAGAAAAAAATAATAAAGCCAGAAGTGGTGCTGTGACTCAAGTGGTAGAGCGCTAGCCTTGAGCTGAAGAGCTGAGGGACAGTGCCCAGGCCCAGAGTTCAGGACCCACGACCAGACCCAAAAAATAAAAAAATAAATTAATTAAAAAAATAAGTGTCGCAAGGTCTTTGCTGCTTGGCTGAGACAGAATCCCTGGGATTTTTTTTTTCAGCAGGTTTCAAGCATTACTGACCTTTTTTTTTGTCGGTCATGGCACCTGAAGTGGTGCTAAAGAATCGAACCCAGGGCCTCATGCATGAAAGGCAAGCACTCTACATATCATATATATATTATATATATGATATGTTATATATATATATATATATATATATATATATATATATATATATATATAAAACTTTGAACAGAATAAAACTAGAAGAAAAGAATCTGAAGTAGAGAAGGGAAGTATGCTTCTTCTTTGGGAAAATGTGACTACAAACAAGAGGAACATGAATATTTGACAAACGACTAGGCAGAGCAGAGCAGGGCCAGGGGATCACTCCACCCCTGACTGTGATCAAGAATAACAGAGATAAAGAAGTGGCTAAGAAGCCAGGCATCAGTGGCTCACGCCTGTAACCCTAGCTACTCAGGAGGCTGAGATCTGAGGATCACAGTTCAAAGCCAGCCCAGGCAGGAAAGTCCGTGAGATTTTGATCTCCAATAAAGCTCCATAAAACTGGAAGTGGCGCTGTGGCTCAAGTGGTAGAGCACCAGCCTTGAGCTGAAGAGCTGAGGGACAGCGCCTAGGCCCAGAGTTCAAGCCCTATGACAGACAAATAAATAAATAAATAAAAAGAACTGGCTAAGGGAGGGGCATGAGGCAAAGGTAGATCTGGACCCAAAGCCTAGCCAAAGCTTTAAACCACTGGAGTCACAAATGTGAGCTGCATAGGCAATTATAAATTTTTGAGTAGCCATATTGAAAGAATAAACAGGCCAAATACACTTTAAATGCTAAATGTAAGTAAATATCAGCATTTGTTTGCTTTTCCTTGCTATAACAAAATCCTGGGTAACTGATACAGAAAAGCAGTTTATTTAGCTGAGAGTTTTGGGGGTAAAAGTCCACGGCTGACTTGGCTTCCATGACACCTGGTGGAAGGCAGCGTGGTAGGGGCACAGGGGAGAGGAGAAATCACTTGCAGAAACAGGAAGCCAGAGAGTGGGTAGGAATTGGTCTGGCTTTCCATAACAACCCTCTCAAGAAACCCAACCTGGTTTGCTTTCATCTTTCCCTCCATTCAGAGATCCTGTAGAAATAGAGTGAGTCAGGAGGATTGGTAGGAAGGGAGCCTTTGAGCCTGCCACTACTGAGGTCTGTGTATTAGGGAACACTGTCACCATCGGGAAGATGGTGGCCCTGGTTTCCTGGAGAAGTTCTTTGCCTGGGACTTGGAGTAACTTCATGAAGTAGGGAGCTTCAGGCAAAGATAAAGGCCCGTCAGGGATAAGTATCAGGAAGCAGTGCTTTCAATGAGCTAACAATTTCCTGCCTCATTTTTAAATTTAAATTTTTAATTGGCGCATAGGAATCGTCACATACACTGTGACACTCCAAAACATATATACAATGTATAATGATCATATCAGGGTAATTAGCATTTTCACACCTCCAACATTGGTTATTTGAGAATATTCAAAATCATCTCTGCTTGTCATTTTGAAATCTATGTTGTCCACTGTAGCTATAGACCATGAGGAAGTACTCCTCTTAGATCCCACTTCTCCAAGCTCCCACACCTCCTAACATCTAGGGACCCCTCTTCCAGTATGTTGGGGCACAACAACATCCAAACCATAACAACCAAGTAGCCAACATGCTATCATTGCAATAATGCAGCAATATTAATCATGATTGTGATAGCCTGCATCCTCCTCTTATGCTGAGTCTTAGGATCCAGTATGTGGTCTCCATTAGGACCGGCTGCCTCTCAGTATCGTGGCACAGTGCCACGACAGTTCTCATGATACCTGCTCTCCTCAACCCTGCTGCCCTCTCCAAGTCCCTACCACCACCACATATACACCAAGAGATGGTGGAGGATTTTGTTGCCCTCATCCAAACCCCAGCCACTGTCCAGGTCCTAGGCCATCCCAGAGCCCAGACAGAGACGGCTCCCAGTGCCGCTGCCCCAACCTATGAGCACCTGCTCTGGGTTCTCTAATTCTCCCATCAGAAAGAATCGAACTCACATCCTCAGACCACGATGCTCCTCCAGCTCCCTCCTTCCTTCCCTTCACCCCACAGATGAGGGAGGGGAAGGCTGAGGCCTATGTCGGGAGCCTCCAGTCCTTCGGAAGCCTTGAGTCTGGCCAGGAACTACATCCATCCCCACAGGCTCCCCTAGGAGCCAGAGAGGAGTCCCAGGGGGCGGTGGCCTGCGGAGATGGGGCCCTGGGTTGGCTATGGCCATGATAGGGGGCCCCGGCTGGCCACGCCCCGTGGGCAGGGATCGCCCGCCCCCCTCTCACTGGCCACGTCCCGTGGCCAGTGATTGGACCAATCCCCCCCCGCTGGCCACACCCAGTGGGCAGTGATTGCCCCGCCCCAGCTGGCCACGCCCCGTGGGCAGTGATCGCCCCGCCCCAGCTGGCCACGCCCCGTGGGCAGTGATTGGACCACTCCCCCCACTGGCCACGCCCCATGGGCAGTGATTGCCTGCCCCCTGCTGGCCACGCCCCGTGGGCAGTGATTGGACCACTCCCCCCACTGGCCACGCCCCGTGGGCAGTGATCGCCCGCCCCCGGCCGGCCACGCCCACCCCGCTCACGTGCCCCCTCCGCAGGCCATCGCCAGCCACATGCACCTCAAGTGCAAGTGCCACGGGCTGTCGGGCAGCTGCGAGGTGAAGACCTGCTGGTGGTCGCAGCCGGACTTCCGCACGGTGGGCGACTTCCTCAAGGACAAGTACGACAGCGCGTCGGAGATGGTGGTGGAGAAGCACCGCGAGTCCCGCGGCTGGGTGGAGACGCTGCGGCCGCGCTTCACCTACTTCAAGGTGCCCACCGAGCGCGACCTGGTCTACTACGAGGCCTCGCCCAACTTCTGCGAGCCCAACCCCGAGACCGGCTCCTTCGGCACGCGCGACCGCACGTGCAACGTCAGCTCCCACGGCATCGACGGCTGCGACCTCCTGTGCTGCGGCCGCGGCCACAACGCGCGCACCGAGCGGCGCCGCGAGAAGTGCCACTGCGTCTTCCACTGGTGCTGCTACGTCAGCTGCCAGGAGTGCGCGCGCGTCTACGACGTGCACACCTGCAAGTAGGCGGGCGCGCGCCCGCGCCGCGCCCCTGTGGCGACCTCGCCTGCCGGAGGGCGGGGCTCCTGTCAGAGCGGGCTCCTGCCTGGGGGCGGGGCTCCTGCCTGGGGGCGGGGCTCCTGTCAGAGCGGGCTCCTGCCTGGGGGCGGGGCTCCTTCCTGGGGGCGGGGCTCATATCAGAGCGGGCTCCTGCCTGGGGGCGGGGCTCCTGTCAGAGCGGGCTCCTGCCTGGGGGCGGGGCTCCTGCCCGGGGGCGGGGCTCATATCAGAGCGGGCTCCTGCCCGGGGGCGGGGCTCATATCAGAGCGGGCTCCTGCCTGGGGGCGGGGCTCCTGCCTGGGGGCGGGGCTCCTGCCTGGGGAGCTGAGTGGGCTCCTGCCCGGGGGCGGGGCTCTCCCAGGGGGCGGGGCTCCTGTCAGAGCGGGCTCCTGCCTGGGGGCGGGGCTCCTGCCCGGGGGCGGGGCTCCTGCCTGGGGAGCTGAGTGGGCTCCTGCCTGGAGGCGGGGCTCATATCAGAGCGGGCTCCTGCCTGGGGGCGGGGCTCCTGCCCGGGGGCGGGGCTCTCCCAGGGGGCGGGGCTCCTGTCAGAGCGGGCTCCTGCCTGGGGGCGGGGCTCCTGCCCGGGGGCGGGGCTCCTGCCTGGGGAGCTGAGTGGGCTCCTGCCTGGAGGCGGGGCTCATATCAGAGCGGGCTCCTGCCTGGGGGCGGGGCTCCTGCCCGGGGGCGGGGCTCATATCAGAGCGGGCTCCTGCCTGGGGGCGGGGCTCCTGCCTGGGGGCGGGGCTCCTGCCTGGGGGCGGGGCTCCTGCCCGGGAGCGGGGCTCTCCCAGGGGGCGGGGCTCCTTGCTGGACGGCCCAGGCTCGGGCTCCTCTCCAGAGGGTCCGGGGCTCAGACGGCAGGTGGGGGGCTGCCCCGGGTTGAGGCCCCTCTGCCTCCCCGCGGCTCGGGCCCCGGCTGAGGGACGTGGGCGGGGCGCCCCGCGCGGAGGGCTCCGCCTGGAAGCGGGCCTCGTCCGGCAGGGGAGGAGCGGGGAGCAGGGCTCCTCCCGCGGGCTCACGCCCGGCGCGAGCGTCGGTGCCGGGCCGGATCCCGAGACCCCGGGGCGCCCTCCGGTGCCCGCCCGCGCCCGTGCCCGGACCTCCGTCGGTCCCTCCGTGACCCCCCACCCCTTGACCCCCGTCAGCCCCCAGGCCACTCACTGAACTGTGTAGTTGGGGGCAACAGGGCACGGCCTTGCTGCGCACGGGGCCGCAGCCCCGACGCGCGGTTTCTCCCTGGGCCCCGCCGCCCGCCGCCGGGCTCCTCGCTCTGTCTGCTAGAAACGCCGCCCGGACCCCGGCCGCCCCGACTCCGGCCGCCCCCGGACCCCGGACGCCCCGACCCCGGCCGCCCCCGATCCCGGACCCCGGCCCCGGCCGCCCCCGGACTCTGGCCGCCCTGGACCCCGGCCGCCCCCCGATCCCGGACCCCGACCCCGGCCGCCCCTGGACTCTGGCCGCCCCCGACCCCGGCCGCCCCCGGACTCTGGCCGCCCCCGATCCCGGACCCCGGCCGCCCCCCGATCCCGGACCCCGGCCGCCCCCCGATCCCGGACCCGGCCGCCCCGACTCCGGCCGCCCCCAGACCCCGGACGCCCCGACCCCGGCCGCCCCCGATCCCGGACCCCGGCCCCGGCCGCCCCTGGACCCCGGCCGCCCCCGATCCCGGACCCCGGCCGCCCCGGCCCCGGCCCCCGCGGCGGCTCCGTGTCTTTCTGTGAAAGAGGCCGCTCAGGCGGGGCCGCGCGTCGCCAGCGGACAGTAAAGCGCGGACGCAGCGTGGTTGGTGTGCGGGTGTTGCCATTTGTCACCTGCTCGCGGTCTGCGGGCTGCTGCGCGGGCCGCCCCGCACCCGGGCGAAGGCCTGAAGGAGGCGCCCCGGGCCTGGCCGGGCCCAGAGTCCCCCACAGCCCCGGAGCCCCGCAGCCCCGGAGCCCCGCAGCCCCACAGCCCCCACAGCCCCACAGCCCCACAGCCCCGGAGCCCCACAGCCCCCACAGCCCCACAGCCCCACAGCCCCACAGCCCCCACAGCCCCACAGCCCCACAGCCCCCACAGCCCCACAGCCCCACAGCCCCACAGCCCCGGAGCCCCCACAGCCCCCACAGCCCCACAGCCCCCACAGCCCCCACAGCCCCACAGCCCCACAGCCCCACAGCCCCCACAGCCCCGGAGCCCCCACAGCCCCACAGCCCCACAGCCCCACAGCCCCCACAGCCCCACAGCCCCACAGCCCCACAGCCCCCCACAGCCCCACAGCCCCACAGCCCCACAGCCCCACAGCCCCCACAGCCCCGGAGCCCCCACAGCCCCCACAGCCCCGGAGCCCCGCAGCCCCCACAGCCCCGGAGCCCCACAGCCCCACAGCCCCACAGCCCCACAGCCCCCACAGCCCCACAGCCCCACAGCCCCGGAGCCCCACAGCCCCACAGCCCCACAGCCCCCACAGCCCCACAGCCCCACAGCCCCGGAGCCCCCCACAGCCCCACAGCCCCGGAGCCCCCCACAGCCCCACAGCCCCCACAGCCCCACAGCCCCCACAGCCCCGGAGCCCCCACAGCCCCGGAGCCCCCACAGCCCCACAGCCCCACAGCCCCCACAGCCCCACAGCCCCGGAGCCCCCACAGCCCCCACAGCCCCCACAGCCCCCACAGCCCCACAGCCCCACAGCCCCACAGCCCCCACAGCCCCACAGCCCCACAGCCCCCACAGCCCCACAGCCCCCACAGCCCCACAGCCCCCCACAGCCCCACAGCCCCCCACAGCCCCACAGCCCCCACAGCCCCACAGCCCCCACAGCCCCACAGCCCCACAGCCCCGGAGCCCCCACAGCCCCACAGCCCCCACAGCCCCACAGCCCCACAGCCCCACAGCCCCGGAGCCCCCACAGCCCCCACAGCCCCCACAGCCCCACAGCCCCACAGCCCCGGAGCCCCACAGCCCCCACAGCCCCCACAGCCCCCACAGCCCCACAGCCCCCACAGCCCCCACAGCCCCCACAGCCCCACAGCCCCACAGCCCCACAGCCCCCCGGAGCCCCCACAGCCCCCCACAGCCCCACAGCCCCACAGCCCCACAGCCCCCCGGAGCCCCCACAGCCCCCCACAGCCCCACAGCCCCACAGCCCCCACAGCCCCACAGCCCCACAGCCCCCACAGCCCCCACAGCCCCCACAGCCCCCACAGCCCCCACAGCCCCCACAGCCCCACAGCCCCCACAGCCCCCACAGCCCCCACAGCCCCCACAGCCCCACAGCCCCCACAGCCCCACAGCCCCCACAGCCCCCACAGCCCCCACAGCCCCCACAGCCCCACAGCCCCCACAGCCCCACAGCCCCACAGCCCCCACAGCCCCACAGCCCCACAGCCCCGGAGCCCCCACAGCCCCGGAAAGAAGGGATGAGGCGACCAGCCAAAGAAAGGAGGCGCCGGCCCTGAACCGGCTCCAGCCCGGGCGGATCCGAGGACTGGAGCAGAGGCACGGGGGACGGAGGGAGGCGGCCAGGACCGGACGCAGCCCTGGGCCTCAGGAGAAAGGGCCGGAGTACGTGGCAGGAAGGCCAGGCCCCAGTACGTGGCGGGAAGGCCAGGCCGAGTACGTGGCGGGAAGGCCAGGCCCCAGTACGAGGCGGGAAGGCCAGGCCCCAGTACGTGGCGGGAAGGCCAGGCCCGAGTACCTGGCCGGAAGGCCAGGCCCCAGTACGTGGCGGGAAGGCCAGGCCCCAGTACATGGCGGGAAGGCCAGGCTGAGTATGTGGCGGGAAGGCCAGGCCGAGTACGTGGCGGGAAGGCCAGGCCGACCGAGGCAGCGCCCGACCCAGCCCTGCAGCTGACACCCTAGTGTCAGGGAGGGAGGAGAGGTGAACAGAGATGGTCTGATCTCAGGGGTGCCCAGGTCCAGGGCCTCCGCCATGCCAAGCCACCGAGAGCTCCGAGCTGGTCGGTGAGAAGGTCACTGGTGGTCGCACCTTCAAAACTGATGCTGGACCCGCAGCCAAGGCAGATGCTGCTGTCCAGCCCCACGAAGTCTCTGTTCTCCCTGCCCATCCCCATCCTGCCCCTGTGGCCTGATGTCCAGCGGACCCCAGGACAGTACGTGCGCAGGGAGCAGCCCTACCAAGGCCCACATCTAGCACAGTCGCTCCTCATGGCCATTCGCAGCCAGCTACCAGACAGCCTCAGGACCACCAGAAGACACCTGCTTGCTTCTTCTTCTCCTCCTCCTTCCTCCTCTTCCTCCTCTCCCTCCTCCTCCCCTCCTCTTCCTTTTTTTTTTTTTTGGGTCCGGTCGTGGGGCCTGAACTCTGGGCCTGGGCGCTGTCCCTCAGCTCTTCAGCTCAAGGCTAGCGCTCTACCACTTGAGCCACAACGCCACTTCCGGCTTTTTTCATTTTGCTTATGTGGTGCTGAGGAATCGAACCCAGGGCCTCATGTATGCAAGGCAAGTGCTCTACCACTGAGCCACCTTCCCAGCCCCTCCTCTTCCTTTTTCTGTCATGGGGCTTGCACTCAGGGCCTGGGCACTGTCTCTGAGCTTTTTCACTCAAGGCCAGCACTCTACCATTTTGAGCCACAGCTCCACTTCTGGTTTTCAGGTGGTTTATTGGAGATAAGAGTCTCATGACTGGGGCTGGGAAGGTGGCTCAGTGGTAGAGGGCTTGCCTTGCATACATGAGGCCCTGGGTTCGATTCCTCAGCACCACATAAGCAAAAAGAAAAAAGCCGGAAGTGGCACTGTAGTTCAAGTGGTAGAGCTCTAGCCTTGAGCTGAAGAGCTGAGGGACAGCGCCCAGGCCCAGAGTTCAGGCCCCACGACCAGACCCCCCCCCCAAAAAAAAAGTCTCATGACTTCCCTGCCCAGGCTGGCTTTGAACCTCCATCCTCAGGTCTTGGCCTCCTGAGTAGCTAAGATTACAGGTGTGAGCCACCGGCACCTGGCTTGATGTTCCTTCACCATGTCCTTGCCCTGACGGCTATAATTATTTACCCATGAGTCCTGGAACTGGTAGGCCCTTTCGGCCAACAGAAGGGGAGGGAAGAAAGAATGCCAGAATGCAGCTTCTTGAGGGACAAAGGCATTCTCCCCACCCCCCCAGGGAACAGGGGGCTGCCTGGCCTGGGAGAGTTTAGGACCCCAGGCCCCAGGGGCTGGGAAAGGGGAGGGGGGGCTGCCCTGGGGCAGAGGGCAGCTGCCGTCCACACCCTAGGAGGAGGCTGGGCCCTGCCGATCAGGAAGCTGATGCTGGAGACCCGGCCTCAAGGGAGCTGCTGACCTGCCGCACTCCCCCAGCCCAGGCCCGCGGGGCCCACCCCGCCTCGTGTCCTCCAATAGGGCTGCCGGAAGGCAGGTGTGAGCAGGCCTGGATCCCAGCAGATATGCCTCCCCTGCATCCTCCAAGGAACACACCGGAGGCCCTGCATAAAGGTGATGCACATGCTCAGCGCCACGGGGCCCGAGGGTGCCCTGGCTCTCCACCCCTCATCCCCCTGGCTGCTGCCTCTGCCTTGCACCCTGTGGTGCTCCCAGAAAATTCCTGGATACAGATCCATGGCCTGCGTCAGCTCTGTTCACCTTGGGAACTGTACCCGCCCTCCTCGGTCACACACAGCCTCGTCTCCGCAGGGACTCAGCACACAAGGACACAGGGATGAGCGGAGCCATGAGAACTGAGGGAAGGCTGGTCTGGAGGCACAGAGTGCGTGTGAACAGTGGGAGAAGGGTGTCGATCCTGTGAGGGGCATCAGGATCAGGCAGAGTGGGAGTCCTGCCCTGTCCAAGTCCCCCTGGAGATGCACACTCTCAGACCGCAGAGCCCCCTCCCCCAAATCCTTAAAAAGTCAGAGGCATAGCCAACTAGGTGGTTGGGGAACAAGTATTTTGCCAGAAAGCCTCAAGCCTCTGAGGGAGAGGGCTGGCCATTGCTTGCCATGGCTCATTGGGGAGGAGTCTCCAGGCCCAGGAAGGACCCCCGTTCACCTTCCAAATCCCTGCACGTCTCCACACCCAGTGTGAAAACAGGCCCCAGCATTACTCCCAGGCCTAGCTCTTTCCCTTGGGCCTTGGGGCCTGCTGCACTCCAGTGGTGTACATTCCAGGCCGGCCATCTGCTCACTGGCCCTCAGGTCTACACTAGGCCCTGACCTCCTACCAGAGAAGACTACGAGGAATTTCCAGTGGGGCCCCGGGTCAGAGGGGACTAGACAGCTGTAGATGGACGCTCTATAAAGAGGGAGCTAGTGACTGCGGGTGTAGGGACAGCTGGGACAGAGGACAGGCTCCCATCTCCCTCCTGAGAAATGAGTCACTAGGTGGGAGGAGAGAGGGCCCCGGCCTCCGCAGCCTGCAGAGCCCATCCTGGGCACAGCCACAACCGGCAGTCCCGGGGCTGAGCAGGAACCTCAGCCAAGCCTGTCCAATGGGCGCAGGGCTCCTCTGAGTCGGAGACACCCTAATTGCCACCTGCTCAGGCTCCAGAGCCAGGGGCACCCCAGATGAAAGGGACAGACCGACTGGGAGGCGGCAGGACGGCGGACAGTCACAGGTCCCGGGGACACTGGAAGTCAGCCCAGTAGCAGCAGGGTGCCCAGAGCTCCTGAGGGGCCCAGGAGGTGTCGCACAGCTTTGGGGGTGCAGAGCCCACTTGCCTGGGGAAAATGGGGTCCCACCTACCTCTGAGTGACAAGGCTTGGAGACGCCAGCACCCAGGCTCTGTATCCACTTGCTGGGCCCACAGAGGGGTCACACCAGCCCGAGGAGACACTGAACCCAGGGAGCCGGGGGACCTGGGGTCTGCAGCCCTGCGTGGGCATCACCAGAGGTGGTCTCTGCCATTCCTGGGCTGGGTAGAAGGCCAAGAGCAGGCCATCAACAAGCCCAGGGGCCACAAGCAGAGTCTCACTAATGGCCGTGGGGGTCTGGGAGGTGGAACCATCACCTTACTGTCCACAGAAGCCAGCCCTGGCTCTATGAGCCTCAGTTTCCCTTCTATGCCAGAGGTAATGAAATGAATGCTTCTCCCTGGGGGTCTTGCTGGCCTGTAACGTCGCCATTCACGGACCGCTCTGAGGCCCTGCTGGCCATGAGTTCAGCATACATACCCACATACCCCATCCCGCCCCCCCTCCCCTCTACCCCCCACCTTGGGTTCCCACTCAGAAACAAGCCTGCAGTCAAGGGGGCCTCAGAAGCTGCCTCTCTGGGGGTGTTTACAGCCCCTCCCCTGCTCTGGAGGAGGAGGAAATGAGGTTGGTGGGCCTGTTCGCAGGTAGTTGAGACAGCCTTCGAATAACCATATAAAAGGGCCGGAGGCTGGGGCTCCACCCCGGCAGGATGCCCCTAGCACAGCCCCCTGGGAATCTCACACTCTATGGCTTTGAAGTCCCAAAGGGGGTATAGCCAACCCCCACCTTTGCTGTCTCTGACACCCCTCCCCTGAGCTCCCACTTTCTGGGTCCTAGGGCCTCAGTTTCCTCTTTAAGGATGAGCCCAGAGGCTGTCATCAATGCCTGGCATCTCCAGGAAACTTGGAGTTGTTTGGGAGCCTCGGGGTAGCAGGTGTGGAATCGCTCTGGATCTTCACATAGGAGCAGGGCGGGGGGCGGGGGGCACCTGTGCACAGACAGAGCAATTGCAGAGCAAGGAGACCCAGTCCCCTGGCCTCAGGCTTCAGCAGCTCGTCCTAGCCTCTAGGGATCCCTAGAGCAGCCAGGAATCTGGAGCAGTCCCTGGGGCCCTCCTGAGAGGTGATGCCCAGAGCTGATCCCTGGTGTAGAAGGCTAGGGAGGGAGTGAGTTGGAATTTGCTGGTTTCACAGGCCCACTGATCTGAGGACCAGGATGTTATAGCGTTGATGCCAGGCCCAGTTTGCCAGGGAGTGGATTGCCAATTCTGAATCCCAGCAAGGCCATCCTGGCTACAATGATCCACCAAGAAAGTAGCCCCATGACCTCTCTCCGCAGAACATAGTCCAGAGGTCCTTCAACGCCTCCCCTGGCCCGTTCCCTAGGGCATCTCACCTGCAGTGGTGAGCATGCTCTGGAGCCAGACTTCATCATCAGGTCAGGCTCAGTGCTGGGCAAGACTCAGCTTGAGAACACAAATGATGGAATCCCCGGTGGAGGGCTCACAGAGGGTCTGTGGGACCCAGGGTCCTCCCCTCTCCATCCGGGGACCGGCCATGGTTCCGGCCTTCTCACACACAGGCCCTGCCCTCCTGCGCTGTTTGCCAGGGAGCTGACATTCCTTCCACCTGCCCAGCGGGGCACAGAACACAGCCCGGTCTTGGAGTGTCTGGTACCTGGCTCCATCCTAGGGCCGTGGGGATTTGGTCCCACACTAGGGCCCAGCCTCCCTTCTTCCCTCCCTCCCTCCCTCCAGCTCTTCCTTACAGCCACACCCCAGCCTCCCAGACCCTCACAGTAGCTTCCCCTACCACCTGGACGGGTGCTGGCATGGATTCCCCATTCCTCTCCCAGAAACCCTCTCTAGGGGAAAGGGAGATCACAGCCTCATCTTGAACAATTCCTGTCCTCCAGGACTGGAGAAGGAACTTTGTCTACCCCCTTCCCCCTGCACTAGCCCAGCCACCTGGACAGAGATATATTCACCCAGAATTCAGCCTCAGTCTGGAGATCTGAGTCTTAGGATGCTGAATTTTCAAGGTGCTATTCAAGGCTTTTCTCTGGGTTACCAGGTGGGCTTCTGGGAGTAGTCAATGGGGTGGAAGTGGCTGTTTCTGTAGCCCTGACATCCTCCTATAATTTTGAGATGCCATCCTTGCAGTGGCCAGGGGCCTGGCAGCCTTGGAACTTGGTTGCCCTGCCCTGCCCTGCCCTGGGAGGCAGCTGGGACAGGAGCTACAAGCTGTCAGAAGGTGTTAATTGCTGTTTAGCTCTGAGCCGGCTTCTTGCTCTTGTCCCCCCCCCTTTTTTTATTTGAGCTTCTAGAACTCATGGTAAATAGTCATTTGGCTCTCTGGGCCCTGCAAATTGGTGTTTATGGTGTGAAGATGAGGAGGACGCAGGAGTTGTCCACCCAAACACAGGCTGGCTTCAGGGAAGGGGGAAGGGAGGGAGGCGGGGGGTAAGTAGTACCGGACACCCCTTGCCCCTTCGAGGTACAGCTCTGGGGCCTGCAGTTGATCCAGCAGGCTTTCTGCCTGTGTAGAAGGGAAATTCCTCCAACAAGAAGCTGTGAAAGGGCTGGGAATGTGGAAAGTGCTTGCCTAGCGTGCATGACGCCCTGAGTTGGATTCCTCAGTACCATACAAACAGAAATGGCCAGACGTGGCACTGTGGCTCAAGTGGTAGAGTGCTAGCCTTGAAATGTGAGAGCTGGGGTAAGGCCCAGAGGCAAAGTCTATGCTAGGCATGCAGGAAGCCTGCGTGTTCCCTGACAGAACAGACACACTCTGAGGTTCACAGGCCCCGGCACACACCCTCTCCCGACCACACAGGTGAAAGGCGCACTGCAAACAGCTAGAGGGGGTCTTGGTGCAGGAGGGTGCGTAGAGGAGCTCCAGGTCTGAAGAGGTGGACGCAGGTCCTGTTAGGAGGCAGCCAGGCAGGCAGCTGCTGGCAGAACCCCTGGCTCCCTGTGTGGCAGCTCAGTAGGTCTCCCCGCCCAGAAGCTCCACCTGGCATGCCTCGGCCTCACGCTGAAACCTTGCTATCCCTGGCAGAGGGGTTAGATGCTCTGTTGTCCCATCGTTGCCATTCTGATAAAGCAAGCTGGAACTTTCACCTAACACACAGGCATGCAGGGTTCTTTTTGATCGGTCATGGGCCTAAACCCTGTCCCTCAGCTCTTCAGCGCTCTACCACTTCAGCCACAGCACCACTTCCGGCTTTCTTTTTCTGCCTATGTGGTGCTGAGGAATCGAACCCAGGGCCTCAGGCATGCAAGGCAAGCGCTCTACCACTGAGCCACCTTCCCAGCCTGACATGAAGATTTAGAGATGCAAGTCCAATACCTCTAGAAAGGCCATTTAGCACCTGATATTGGAAGTGGATCCTGGAGATTGCACATGCTTCTTTCCTGGCTGCATTTTGGTCCAGATTTGAGGTTCTTCAGGAGATAGGGTCCTGGTAGGCTTCTCTATGATACAGGGCTGTACCTCTTCTGCTCCCCAGTTTGTAGTTCTCAACCTAACGCCTCACATTCTGGACCTGCAGAGGAGCCTCTGGTCCATAGAGGAAGAAACGGAGCCCCAGGCAGACAAGGCTACTGGTGTCTTTCATCCCACCTAGAACCTTCACACCTGCCCCAGCCTCAGGTGTTCGCTGATGTCTGCAGTAGTCATCTCACCATTTCCGAGAGAGTCCCAGTCCTCTGATCTCGCTTCCTTCACGACCTGTTCTATAAGCCACTAACCCAGGCCTGAGTCCAGCTCCCTCGCTTCACGGTGCCTTCTGGACTCCGGAAGGGCCGACTTGCGCCTTACTGCAGGTTAGACGCTGTCGGTGACCGGTGGTGAGGAGAGAGCGCGTGGGGATGGTGCAGGTGCGGGTAAGCATGGCGCCAGTGAGGAGAGCACTGCGGATGGCAGGGAGAGCCAACACAGGCAGGTGAAGATGCTGAAGGAGAGAGAGGCTGGGCAGGTGGAGGAGACACAGCTGAGCACACTGAGGGTGGAGCGGAGCTGAGGTGAGGACAGCGGCAGGTGAGGCAGGGGCTGATGGGAAGGCTGCCGGGGAGGAGGATGCAGTGGGACAGTACCTCCAGCGCACAGTACCTCTAGCACACAGTACCTCCAGCGCCGGTGCAGGTGGAGTTGGCGCAGGGGTGGTTTTTGGTCACTCCTGCTTTCCCTGTCTCCCAGCGTAGCCTGGCATGGAGGTAAAGAGGTGGTTTTTCACCGGGGGCCCAGTCCCTTCCCTGGGCCTGACTGACCCCGGGCAGGCCAGGTTCCAGCCCCCCACACGCTCCAGAACACAATCGGTACCAGCCAGGGCCGTCCTCATTGCTCTCTGGTCCACCCTGTCCAGGAGCCGCGGGGAACAGCCCTGCACCTCCCCCCGGGATCCTGGGCTGGACGGGCAGCCCCTGCTCCTGGACCTGGACCTCCTTGGCCCTGGAACAGAGGTCTGCCCGGTACTCACCTCGTGGGCTCACCAGGAAGCATGCCAACACGCCTCTGAGCAGCCTCGGTGTGACCCGCTTTTCCACGGGCTGGTTTTCTGCATTTTTTTCCCTCTCAAGGAACGGAAGCCACCCGGTGGTGCTGGCTGCCCGGGGTCTCCCCACACAACCTGCCCATCTGCCTGGGCTCACGGCCTAGCTGTGGGGGCCTCTGGGCCTGGAGGACACTCCACGCGCTGTCCAGATAGATGCCCTGGCCGCAGGTGGGCAGCACCCTGGAGGGTCCATTAGGACGCTTCACGGCTCTCCCATGTTTCTCCTCTGCCCCTCCTTCCCCTTGTCTCCCTCATTTCAGTCAAATCCACAGGATGTGTTGAGTGTGTGTCCACATGTCAGTGTTAGGACTTGAACTCTGTCCCTTAGCTTTTCCACTCGAGGCTGGGGTTCTGCCACTTGAATCACAGCTCTGCTTCTGACGTTTTGCTGGTTAATTAGAGATCAGAGCCGCATGGACTTTCCTGCCCAGGCTGAATTCAAACCATGATCCTCAGATCTCAACTTCTTGAGTAGCTGCGATTGCAAGCGTGACCCATGGACACTGAGCCCCCAGATCTCAAGGGCCCCAGTCCTGAAGAACACCGCACCTGAAGGTAGAGCAGCCATCCCTTTGCCCCACTGCCTGCCGAACGGGCCTCACCTGTGTGCACTTAACCCTGCAACACCTCCTGGGAAGTCCAGCCACGCCCTCCCCAGCAGTCCTGAGCAATAGAGATTCAGGGGCCAGCACAAGCAGAAGCTGGAAAGCCCCTCCTAAGAAACAACGCCCGTCCAGTTGTGGACCCCTACCGATCTCGCAAGTAAAGGCAGGGAGTTGGCAAGAGGAGGTGTCAACCCAGGATGGCCCAAGAGCCATAGACATACCCCAACAGACCCTGTCTATTGTTCCCCCAGAGACAACCCTGCCAGTGGAGACAAAGTATTGGACGTCGGAGGACAGTGGCCTCATTTGGGACCAGAGGGGGCTAGCCAGCTTAAAGTCAAGGACCACATGAACATCCAGGCTCAGGGGCAGCTCCAGGCCGGGGTGACTGCCCTGGTGGCCAGTGCAGGCCCGAGGGGCCGTGGAGGGGCCCACACCCGGCCCAGACTCTGGCCCGGGCGCTGAGGGTGGGGCTGGGCTGGCAGGTGCTGGGCTTTTTAATTAACCTCTGCTGGCTGTTCCGGAAGGCCCCAATTAAGTACAGGATGCCAAGGCCCCGAAGGGTCAGACGGGCGGGTTTCGGTGGAGGCGCAGCGGCTGGGCAGGAGCGCCCCCTCCTGACGCCTCCTGCGGAAGCCTGCTCCTTGGAAGTGCTGTTCAGGGTGACACCAGGCCTCAGCCGGCCTGCCCGTCTGGGGCTTGACAGCTGTCTCCTCCAGCCTAGGTGGCTACCTCGTTCGGTCAGGTTCTGCTCATTTTTCACCTGCCCCAGAGCAATCATCTACCTGCTTGCTCAAGAAGCACATAGTCCCTGGCATCTGTGGTATGTCCACTTTAAAGGCAGCCAAAAAAATAAAACAAACACTTCAAATGTGCCTGTACAATGGAATCCAGCAGAGTGAAGGGCTGGGAGAAGCTAGGGAGGCTGTTCTAGCCATGAAAACAAGAAGCAGGAACTACAGAAGGAAGGGAAGAAGCTCACCTGGAAGAAGGAACAGTAATGTCAAGGCTCTGGGCAGGGGAGAGAGGAGGGCTGAGGAGCTAGGGCATGGAGGGAGGGGGAGGGAGAGGGACCCACAAGCAAGAATAAGAAGGAAAATAGATAGTTCTCCCAAGAGAACATATAGATGACCAAAAATCCATGAGAGATGTTCAACATAATTACCCAAGCAATGCACATCAAGACCACCAGTGATACCATCTTATAAGCGTCCATTATGATGGCTGGTATTGAAAAAAAACAGCAACAAGCATGTGAGCAGAATAGCTTACATTCGTCATCTCAGGAGGCTGATGCAGGATGATTATGAAACTGTCGCTGGCTTGAGTACATAATGAGACTATCCCAAAAATAAAACAATGAAGCAAGCAGAATATAACCAGTGTGGAATATAACATGTGCAGAAGCTGGACTCCTTGAACAATGTTGATGGGCATGAAAATAAAAACAGTATGATAGTTCTTCAAATAATTTTTTAAATGATTTAAGCCAGTGACAGTTTCTCAGGCTGGTAATCCTAGCTACTCGAGGCTGAGCTCTGAGGATTGAAGTTTGAAGCCAGTCCAAGCTGCAAAGTCTGGGAAAGACTTCTCTCCAGGTAGCCAGAGGTGGAGCTGTAGCTCCAGTGGTAAAGTACCAACCTTCAGTGTAAAAGCCAAGCTAACCCTCAAGGCCCTAAGTTCAAGCCACAGTACTGGCACACACAAAGATTGATGGGCTTGGGCTGGGAAGGTGGCTCAGTGGTAGCCCACTTGCCTAGCATGCCTGAGGCCCTGGGTTCGATTCCTCAGCAACACATAAGCAAAAAGAAAAAAGCCGGAAGTGGCGCTGTGGCTCAAGTGGTAGAGCACTAGCCTTGAGCTGAGGAGCTGAGGGACAGCGCCCAGGCCAAGAGCTTAGGCTCCACGACTGACCCCCCCCCAAAAAAAAATTGATGGGCTGACAGCAAATGCCCATGTGGTAGAGCACCTGCCTAACAAAAACTAGGTCCTGAGTTCAAACCCCAGTACCTTAAAAACTGGTTTAAATAGAAATAGCTTATGATTAAGCAATTCCACTTTGGGATAAATGCCTAAAAAAGATGAAAGCTGGTTCTTCAAGAGACATTTATACACTCCTAACTCATTGTCATGACAGCATTATTCACCATAGCCAAAAGGTGGACACAACCCACATGTTGAGAAATGGGTGAATGGGAAAAACAAAGTATGGTCCAATGGAATATTATTCGACCTTAAAAAGGAATGAATTCTGACACATGCTACATAAATATAAATCTTGAGAACATTATGTTCAGTGGGGAAAAAAGCCAGCATTGAGTGACAAATAGAAGCTGGGCATTGGTGGTACATGCCTGCAGTGCCAGCTACCCAGGAAGCTGAGCCCTGGGGAACATGATTCAAAGTCAGCCCAAGCAAGAAAGTTTGTGAGACTTATCTCCAATTTACTACCAGAAAACCAGAAGTGGAGCCATCTTTCAAGCAAAAGCAGCTCAGGGACAGCGCCCAGGCCCTGAGTTTAAACCCATGACCAACCAAAAGAAAAAGAGAGAGAGAGAGTGAGAGAGAGAAATAGTAGGGTTCCTAGAGTTGTCAAATTCATAGAGACAGAGAGTAGAGTAAGTGAGTGCCTAAAGATAAGAGAGGATGAGCAAGAGTGTTTAATGAGAATAAAGTTCCAGAAAGTTCTGAAGAGCGACAGTGGAGAGGACTGCAGGGCTCTGTGAATGCACTAATGCCATTTAAAGATGGCTACCAATGCAAAGGGAGCCCCCGTTTCTCCCTCCTGTGCAACACGCATCCAAGTCGTGCCTGCCACCCGGCGTGATTTGATGGCCCTACATAAAGTCCATCTTACCATTCTAGTTTGAGAAAATGGTTGAAACACTTGTGGTTTTTGTGTTTTTTAGCATACAAAATGATAAAACAGGCATCAGTTTCAGTTGAGCATGGACTATTTGACCCCCAAAAGCCTGAGATTTCTATCAGACACAGAGATCACGGGTTCTAATATTCAGCCGGAAAGAAGGCAAAGACGAAATCTTGTTGTTGTCTGCGGCCATGTACATAAAACTGGAGAATATTATGTTAAGTGAGAGAAGCCAGATATAGAAAAACAAATGTCTTTCCTGATGAGGAAGCTAAAAATTGACCTCCCAGGAAAGTAAATTATTGGTCACAGTGTTCTCGGGGGAGGCTGGATAACAGGGATACAGAACAGACCTGACGGGAGGGACAGCTCTGGTTCTCCACAGCAGGGGGGGTAATGGGGCACTGCAGATTATTACACACTTCACAAAGACCTAGGAGAGCCGGGCACTGGGGCTCATGCCTGAAATACTAACTACTCAGGAGGCCGAGATCTGAGTTCAAAGCCAACCTGGGCAGAAAAGTCTAGGAAACTCTTATCTCTAAGCACAGAAAAAGTCCAAAGTGGAGCTGTGGCTCAAGTGGTTGAGTACTAGCCTTGAGCAAAAGAAGCTCATAGACAGCGCCCCGGGTCAGAGTTCAAGTGCTAGAATCAGCACCAAAAAACCAAAACCAGGGCTGGGAAGGTGGCTCAGTGGTAGAGCGCTTGCCTTGCATGCCTGAGGCCCTGGGTTCGATTCCTCAGCACCACATAAGCGAAAAGAAAAAAAAAAAAACCCAAAACCAACCAAACAAAAAACAAACAAAAAAAACACCCAAGGGAGGTGGGGGAAATGGGGGGGGGAGGATGGGATGGGAAGGGGAAACAGAGGAGGCTACAATGCTTGATAAGAAATGTACTCATTATTTGCCCATGTAATTGTAACCCCTCTGTACAGTATTTTCACAGTAAAGAAAAAAACCCAGGAGAGGAACTTGAAGGCCCCTAAAACAGGAATGGTGGATGCCTGACGCCCTACCTAATCACTCCCAGATCATCACACTTACCCCTGAAAACGTACAGTTGTTCATTATTATTGCCAGTTAAGATGAAAACACCACAGCCCCCGGTGCTGGTGGGCTCTCACCTCACGATGAACCTGTCCCCTGAGATGAAGGACGGAGATCCCTCCCTTGCCTCATGGACTGCTGTGCTGACGCAAAGCAGAGTTAGCAGAGCTGGTGGGGCAACCCATCCCGAGACATCGCCCTCCAAGTAGAACCCTGCCCACCTGAGGGGCCATGTTCCCTGTGGGACCAAGGGCTGGACTATGAGATGGAAAACAGGCTAGGGCACGTGGAGAAACAAGATGCTTAAAAGGTACCAGAGGTCTGGCACTGGTGGCTCACACCAGTAGTGCTGAGGCTGAGATCTGAGGCTCACAGTTCCAAGCCAGTTCAGAGTAGAACGTCTGAAACTCTTACCTCCAAAACTCTAGAAGTAGCTGAGCGCCTGTGGCTCACGCCTATAATCCTAGCTACTCAGGAGGCTGAGATCTGAGGATCACGGTTCAAAGCCAGCTCCGGCAAGAAGGTCCTTGAGACTCTTATCTCCAACAAACCACTAGAAAACCAGAAGTGGCACTGTGGCTCAAGTGGTAGAGCGCTTGCCTTGAGCTGAAGTGCGCAGGGACAGCGCCCAAGCCCAGAGTTCAAGCCCCATGACCGACTAAAACAAAAAACAAAAAAACCCTCAAAAATTCTAGAAGTAGAGCTGTGGCTCCACTTCCACCAGCCTTGAAAGGAAAACAGCTGCAAAAGAGCACCTAGGTCTTGAGTTCAAGCCCCAATACTGACACACACAAAACACAAATCTTAAAAACCAGGTCACAGAGGTCATGCCTATAATCCTAGTTGCTCAGGTGGCCGAGATCTAGAGGACAGTGGTTTGAAACCTAGCCAGGGCAGAGAAGCCAGGCTGGAGGCATACGTCTATTGGAAAGAGACTGGTATGGTCCTAAACTGTGGCGAGACCTCACCACCCAGCAGTCAGCCCTGCAAGCGTGAACACCCTGAATGACCTCGTTTCATTCTGCCTTTGGCACTTTCTGTCTGTTCCTAAAAGGGTCCAGATCAGGGATCAGACATTAGGCTGTCTTCCTGGGCCTCTGACAGACCAGGTATAAATCAGGAATCCCAGAACTCCTTCTTGGATTGGATTCATTTTCTCCAGTGACTCAGAGTGCACAGGGAAACACCAACTTTACTTGTTTATCATAAAGGGTATTGCAAGGGATGCAAAGGAGCCAGGAATTAGGAAGGGGCTGGAACTGCCTTGCCATCCGAGCACTGCCCTTCAGGAACTGCCACCTCTTTACCTAAGAAGCTATTTCTAGGGAGGCTACATTAGGGAAGGTGGCTGATTAAGCCCCGGGCCACTGGTGATCTCCTGGAGTTTAGGGCCCAGCCCATCCCTGGAAGCTGTAGGTGAAGCAGAAAGTCTCAATCCTTTGATCCTATCTTAGCCTTCCAGTAAATCAACCCCATCCTGAAGCTACTTAGGGCAACCAGCCTGCAATAACTTGTTAGCATACAAATGTGCTAGAGATCCAGAGATTCTCACTCTAGGAACTGTACCACAGGAAACAGAACAATGACCAAATGGTTATTTCCCAATCTATGTGGCCTGGAGAAGGGAGTGGGCAGAAATGGGGAAAGGTGGGGTCTTCCCCTCCCCCCTCCAAGGAAGTACTTAAAGGAATAAAATTCTTCCTACACTGGGTCCAAGAGGTCCTGATGATGATTTTACTGTACTTCCTTCTGATGCTACACAGAACCACCTTGAAGCCATTGCTAAGTTAGATCTTTCTTGGCCATTGTGTAGTTGTCTGCTCAGAGCCTCCTGGAAAGGCAGAGTGGGACAGAAAACCCCAGAAAGGTGCACTCTGGCTGGATGGGGGGGCTGGGAGCCCCCATCTCCCACCCACACCGGTGCAGTAGTGCCTTCTGTCAGGACAGGTATCCTAGGGAATGTAGCAGCCTTCAAAGACACCACAATGCCAAGTCTCAAGAGGACATCAAAGTGCTGGCCACAGGCTGGTGTGGGCCACTGAGCTCCAGTGGGCTCAAGCCCAGAATCCTCGTGGATTCTGCTCATCTCACAGACGGACTGCAGAGGCTGCACACAGCGCACAGGGGTGAGGGGGGATCCCCCAAGAGGCAACCATTTCCGTGCGGGACTCCCACTGGGCACTCCTGCCTCTGCCCCTTAGTTCTAGGCATCCATCTGTCCTTCCAGACACCTTCCCCAAGAGGCCTGCCTGAGTGGCATGACTGCCTGACCTGGTCCTCAGAGACAGGCTCCAGAGGAAGAGCTCAGGCCCAGCCCCAGCCCAGCTTAGATCCGCCGGGAGCTCCACACCTCTCTCCAGCAAGCTCCTCTCGCCCCCTGCTGGTCAGAGTTGGTCAGCCCCGGTCACACGGAGGAAAAGACAATGAGTCCCCAGGCTTCTTTCCTCAGGTAACTAAACTGCTCCGTTGCTTCCGGGCCGGTAACGTCCCCAAGCTCGTCCACTTGTCTCTCTCTCTTACTAAGGTTGGGTCCCAGACCAGAAGCACAAAACAAAGATAAATTTCTTTCTTTTTTTTTCTTTCTGATTCCAGAGTTTGAACTCAATGCCTGGAGCTTGCTTGGTCAGATAATGAATGCTCTGCCTTTGAGTCCCACCTCCAGCCCAGATTTTGTTGTTGTTCTTGTTGTTCGTGGGGCTTGAACTCTGGGCCTGGGCACTGTCCCTCAGCTCTTCAGCTCAAGGCTAGTGCTCTACTACTTGAGCCACAGTGCTGCTTCCGGTTTTCTGGAGTTTCATTGGACTCATGGACTTTCCTGCCCATGTTGGCTTTGAGCCTCCATCCTCAGATCTCAGCCTCCTGAGTAGCTGGGATTGCAGGTGTGAGCCACCAGCACCCAGCTCCAGCCCAGATTTCTGCTTGTTAGTTTGGAAATGAGTCTAGTGGAATTTGCTGTATGAGGTGGCTTCAAACTGTGTTCCCCTGGGTCTCAGCCTCCTGAGTAGCTGGGATTACAGACATGAGCCACCAGTGTCTACCAGAAGGTATATTTCTTTCTTTCTTTTTTTTTAGAGGGTGTATTGCTTAAACCAGCAGTCTGTTTTTTTTTGTTGTTGTTGTGATGTTGCGGTTTGAACTCAGGGCTTTGTGCTTGCTAGACAGGCACTCTATGCCCAGTCCTTTTTGCTTTATTTTGGGGCTAGGGTCTTGATTTTCCAAGCACATTGGCCTTCTTGTTTATGCTTTCTATACAGCTGAAATGACAGGCATGCTACCATCAGGCCCAGCTTTATCGGTTGAGATGAGGGAGCTTGTAAATTTTTCTGCCAGGGCTGATGTTGAATTGCAATACTCCCAAACATCACCTCCTAAATAGTTAGGATTACCAATATGAGCCACTACACCCAGCAATATCTTACTTTATTGTTGTTCAAACTGTATCTTAAGGCTCAGGTGGTAGAGTGACAACCAATGAGAACTGAGTTTGAGTCTTGGTCTCATAAGATACAGATTTTTTTCTTTTGCTAAGTAAACTCTTTAAAGAGAATTTGCATTAGGACATACAATATGATCATTTTTTACTGGAGCCTTAGCCTACCTAGGACTTGATAAAGGCTTGGGATTTATCAACATAGCCCAGTTCACATTTAACCACTAATTAAATAATTTATTGAATATAATAGTTTTTTTGTTTTGTTTTTTGTTTGCCAGTCCTGGGGCCTGGACTCCTGGCCTGGGCTCTCTGTCCCTGAGTCTCTCTGTGCTCAAGGCTAGCACTCTACCACTTGAGCCACAGCACAACTCCAGGCTTTTTCTGCGTATGTGGTGCTGAGGAATCAAACCCAGGGCTTCATGCATGCTAGGCCAGCACTCTACCACTGAGCCACCTTCCCAGCCCAATAATTTACATAGGGTACATGACTGAGAGAGGGTACAGTGTGATTTCAGTATCTATAGATAACCTATAATGTCAGATCCGTCCAACCTCTGGACCATCTCCTGCAGACACGGCCTTCTGAGGTTGGATCGCTGCCCTCCTGGGAAGGTCTGGTCGTCTGGAAGGTCTGGGGCCACGGGGGCCATGGAAGAGCTCACAGGCCTGTTCTGCCTTTTGCTTACGTGAACATGTGTTTCCAGGTACGAGAATAACCTCCACGCAGACCGCCCTCCTGGAGGAGTGCAGCCACGAGCAGGGACGGTGGATCGCGCCTCTTCTGGGAGCCTGGCAGTCCAGGCGCCCGTCCCGGGCCCGCGAGGCCCTTGTCCGGAGACGGTGCTGCCTCCGCTGTCCAGGCCCAGCGCCCAGGCTTGCAAGGGGACCCCGCTTACGTCCCGCGGGGGTGGGCTCGGAGGGCCCGGACGGCCGGGCCTCCCCTCCGGCTCCCCGCGGCCTCCCCTCCAGCTCCCCGCGGCCTCCCCCCCGGCTCCCCGCGGCCTCCCCTCCGGCCCGGCCTCCCCTCCGGCTCCCCGCGGCCTCCCCTGCGGCTCCCCGCGGCCTCCCCTCCGGCCCGGCCTCCCCTCCAGCCCCGCGGCCTCCCCTCCGGTTCCCCGCGGCCTCCCCTCCGGCTCCCCGCGGGCTCCCCTCCGGCCCGGCCTCCCCTGCGGCTCCCCGCGGCCTCCCCTCTGGCTCCCCGCGGCCTCCCCTGCGGCTCCCCGCGGCCTCCCCTCCGGCCCGGCCTCCCCTCCGGCTCCCCGCGGCCTCCCCTCCGGCTCCCCGCGGCCTCCCCTCCAGCTCCCCGCGGCCTCCCCTCCGGCCCGGCCTCCCCTGCGGCTCCCCGCGGCCTCCCCTGCGGCTCCCCGCGGCCTCCCCTCCGGCCCGGCCTCCCCTCCGGCTCCCCGCGGCCTCCCCTCCGGCCCGGCCTCCCCTGCGGCTCCCCGCGGCCTCCCCTCCGGTTCCCCGCGGCCTCCCCTGCGGCTCCCCGCGGCCTCCCCTCCGGTTCCCCGCGGCCTCCCCTCCGGCCCGGCCTCCCCTGCGGCTCCCCGCGGCCTCCCCTCCGGCTCCCCGCGGCCTCCCCTCCGGCCCGGCCTCCCCTGCGGCTCCCCGCGGCCTCCCCTCCAGCCCGGCCTCCCCTGCGGCTCCCCGCGGCCTCCCCTCCGGCTCCCCGCGGCCTCCCCTCCGGCTCCCCGCGGCCTCCCCTCCGGCTCCCCGCGGCCTCCCCTCCGGCTCCCCGCGGCCTCCCCTCCGGCCCGGCCTCCCCTGCGGCTCCCCGCGGCCTCCCCTCCGGCTCCCCGCGGCCTCCGCTCCGGCCCGGCCTCCCCTCCGGCTCCCCGCGGCCTCCCCTCCGGCTCCCCGCGGCCTCCCCTCCGGCCTGGCCTCCCCTCCGGCTCCCCGCGGCCTCCCCTCCGGCCTGGCCTCCCCTCCGGCTCCCCGCGGCCTCCCCTCCGGCTCCCCGCGGCCTCCCCTCCGGCTCCCCGCGGCCTCCCCTCCGGCCCGGCCTCCCCTCCGGCTCCCCGCGGCCTCCCCTCCGGCCCGGCCTCCCCTCCGGCCCGGCCTCCCCTGCGGCTCCCCGCGGCCTCCCCTCCGGCTCCCCGCGGCCTCCCCTCCGGCCCGGCCTCCCCTGCGGCTCCCCGCGGCCTCCCCTCCGGTTCCCCGCGGCCTCCCCTCCGGCCCGGCCTCCCCTCCGGCTCCCCGCGGCCTCCCCTCCGGCCCGGCCTCCCCTCCGGCTCCCCGCGGCCTCCCCTCCGGCTCCCCGCGGCCTCCCCTCCGGCTCCCCGCGGCCTCCCCTGCGGCTCCCCGCGGCCTCCCCTCCGGCTCCCCGCGGCCTCCCCTCCGGCTCCCCGCGGCCTCCCCTCCGGCTCCCCGCGGCCTCCCCTCCGGCCCGGCCTCCCCTGCGGCTCCCCGCGGCCTCCCCTCCGGCCCGGCCTCCCCTCCGGCTCCCCGCGGCCTCCCCTCCGGCCCGGCCTCCCCTCCGGCTCCCCGCGGCCTCCCCTCCGGCTCCCCGCGGCCTCCCCTCCGGCTCCCCGCGGCCTCCCGCCCCCGTCGGGCCGGCCAGGCGGCCCCTGGCTGCGGGCCGGCGCCCGACCTCCATCCCGAGCGCTCTGACTGAGCGGCCCCGGGCTCCTCGGGGGTCGGGCACGGCGGGGACCCGGCCCTTGGGACCCCGCGGGGGACGCCGTACGCTCCCGGGCTGACGGTCCTCCGCCTCCCGACTGCCGCGCCCGGGGCTCGCAGAACCGGGACGGGCCTCGGGCTCCGCGTCGGGGCCACGGGCGGGACGACCCGCCGAGGCACGTGCGCGCGCCCGCCCACCCGGAGGCCACGCCCACCCGGGCGCCCCTCCGGGGACCGGCGCGGGCCCGGGGGCGGGGCCTCTCCGGGTCCTCCCCTGCGGCCCTCTTGGAGCCAGTGCGCGTGCGCGGAGCGGGCCGAGGGCGGTCCAGCCGGTGTGCCCGCCCCTTTCCCGGCGTGCGCCGCGGCCGCAGGCGCTGACGTGGCTGCCGTCAGCGCCGCCATCTTGTGGGAGCGAAACCAACGCCTGGCTGGGAGCGGCTGCTGCTGAGGTGAGGCTGAGGGGCGAGCGGCCGCGGCGGCCGCGGGCTGCGCCGGCGGGGCGGCCGCGGGCTCGCGGGGGCTCCGGGGCGCGACCGGGGCCCGGGCGGCGCGGCCGGGCCCGCGTCGGGCCGCACGACCCCCTCCGCCCCGCAGTCGCCCGCAGCGGCCCGGGCCTCTCCCGCCAGCCCGCCGCCGCCGCCGCGGCCCGGAAGCCCCCGCCCGGCTCGGCGCCGCCCCGAGGCTCGCTGCCCGGTGCCCGGCGGGGGCGGCGGCGGCGGCGGGCCCGGGCCGCGGGGCCCCGAGCGGGGGACGGGCGAGCCCGCGCCTCGGCGCACGGCCCGGGCTCGGGGGTGGGGAAACTGAGGCGCGGGCCGGCCCGAGCCGGCGTCAAGGTCACGCGGGCCCCGAGGGCTTCCCGGCGGACGAGGGGGCCGCGCGGGGCGCCGCGCACGGCCCGCGGCGCGGCCGCCCCTCCCCGCGCCCCGGGGGACGGGCCTGGGGTCCGCGCCGCGGCGGCCGCCGGCCCCGTCCTCCCGGGCCGGTCCCTCCCGCGGACGCCGGCTCCCGCGCGCCGGAGCCTTTAACCCGACCGGCGTTGGTCACGGGGCCGCACTGCCGCCGGGCCTCCGCAGCACCGACCCCCTCCGTCCCGGGACTCTGGGCGGGCCGGGCCGGGCCGGCCTGCAGCCGCTGCCTGGCGCGATCCTGGAAGTCGCCGTGGAGAGGGCCTCACCGCAGCCGCTCAGCCCGCGAGCGGTCAGTTGGCAGTTCTTGTTTCCGAGCAAGTGATGAACAATTTTTCCTGCCAGCTGATGTTTTCTGCTGTGCGTGTGTGTGCGTGTGTGTGTGACTAGTGGGTCGCTGCGATGTGTGCGTCCCTCGCTGTGAACCAGTGTCTAACATGCGGAACTGAGTTCTCAGCAACACTGGTAGCAAGGATTGTGAGGGCTTGACACCAACAGTATTATTAACCCAGCCCCAAATGGAAAGGTGTTGCATGGTGTAGGTGCGGGCCACAAGTCTAGTTGGCCACAGGTGTGCTGTCTTCTTGCTATACAGGGTTTTTTGTTTAATACTGTTGGGCAGGGGGACATCTGTCACTTGTCCTCAGGTATCTTGTTGAAAATGAGACTGAATTCCTGGAACACTGCAATGTGTCTTGCCCTTGAGGCAGATAACAAAAGGGGTGTTGATGTAAACAGACCAGTGGGGGGGGGCGTGTAGCTCAGTGGTGAGGCACTTGTCTAGTATTCCGGCTCAAGCCTTAGCAACGGAGTGGAGTGTGTGCACACACAAAATATTTAAGGCGATTGGTGTGGGTAACACCTCACAGCTACTCATTGTGGAATAAAAGAAAAAAAATGTGGGCTTTGTATGTAACTCAGTGGCAGAATGCTTGTTTGATATGTTCAAGGCCATTAGCTCTGTGCTCCTCAGTTCTGGTTTAAAAACATAGTCAGTGGGGAATGAGGGAGAAGAAAAAGGCAAAATGGAGAGGGAATAATTCCAAAATAGAGTACAGCCATGAAGAAAAATCATAGTGAAGGTATTCTCTGTGTTTCTTGCACAATATTGTGTGGAGAGGGTATTGGGCCATCTCCACCTACCCAGTGGCCTCTACCCTGTACCAGGCAGGGCTTGAAAGTACAGGGAAGGACATTTGGCTTTTGTTTTTAAAGGTAAAGTTAATATGGGCCACACTGTGAGTTGACCCCAAGTCATTTAACCATAGAGTAGACCAAACAAGAAAAACTTGTTGTTCAAGTTCATAGAATAGCACAGAACTGTGGTTAAAGAGGTGGATCGATTCTTCCTAACACCCTCCCCCCCTCACCCCCCCCCTGCAGATTCTTCAAGTTAAATGTTGGACTGTTGTGTAGATTTAAATCTGCTCTTAGTCACAAGCTCTGCTTACCAAGCTTTTCTGAAAATTCCTCCAAGAGATACGGGTTTCCACTGAGCAGATGGTCAGACCCCAGCTGGCCTCAGCTTGCTGCGGCCTCCGTGGTGTGTCCTGTGTACTCTCATGGACAGTCTCTCCCTTTGGCCTTTTGCCTTCGTAAAATTAGGACAGTGAGAGGAAATAAAGTGCTTACCTGTTAGAGGTAGCTGGGAGAACTGCATAAAAAACCCTTTTTGTTGGGGTCTTTAGTTAGATAAGAACTTGTCATTTTGTGTGTGCTATAGCCAAACAAGATTTAAGGGCTGGGTGTGGTGGTTCATACCTGTAATCCCAGCTACTTGGGGGGCAGAGATTGCAGTGAGAAGCCAGCCCTAGCAGAAAGTTAGCTAGATAACCCTCCCCCATCTCACTCAAGCAAGGAGGAGGCTTAGTAATACCCCTCTGTGATCCTGTGATCCTAGCCACGAAGGAGATACAGGTAAGATGACCTCTGGCTGAAGCCTGTCCTGAGCAAAAAGTAAACTGCCTGAAAAACAAAGCAAAAAAAGGGTGGAGAGCATAATGCCAACTCCTGCCTTAGATCCAAACTATAGTACTAAAAAGGAAAAATTGAACTTGCCCGCTAGGAGGCAAAGGATGGATGCTTGGGTGAGTGGGGGCATTGGGAGTCTCAGGCAAATGCCTGAGAATATATATGCCTGTTGTGATAGTTATAAATGCTTTGAGGTGCCATTGTAGCGCCTGGGTAGCTGTATCTCTTTTGGGAAGTAGCTGTATCTCTTTTGGGAAGTAGTTCAGCATTCTCAGGTGGGTCAGATGGCTTGATTTGTTGGTAAACTAGTTGTATAGCTTAATACAGATACACCCAAGTTCTTTATTCTCAGGAGGATCTTAGGTGTTCACCTAGAGTTCTGTCCCCCAGCTTGCTACAAGTATAGAGGAGTTGTGAGGCTACCTGTTTAGGACACCACTGACCTACTGATCCTGTTTTTTAGTTTTCACTTAGAGAGGGCAGCCTACTGGTAATCAATGACAGGAAAGAGTGGCACTTTTTTTTTTTGGCCAGTCTTGGGGCCTGAACTCGCTCTATCACTTGAGGTACAGCATCACTTCCGGCTTTTTCTGCTTATGTGGTGCTGAGGAATTGAACCCAGGGCTTCATGCATGCAAGGCAAACGCTCTACCACTGAGCTACCTTCCCAGCCCCTAGATTATATTTTAACTTAGATTATGTTCTTTTTTTTTTTTTTTTTTGTCAGTTGTGGGACTTGAACTCTGGGTTTGGGCGCTGTCCCTCAGCTCTTCAGCTCAAGGCGAGCAGTCTACCACTTGAGCCACAGCACCGCACTTATATTTTAAATGTCATATCTTTTAACATTTTTGGTGGTGAAATTTTCCGTGAAATGTTTGCAGCCTTTATAGCCTTTCTTTACAACATCTAAATATTTACAGCCTTTCTTCATAGCATTTCTCTTCTTTTGGTATGGTAGCAGATTCTGAAAATTATCGGGAATGAGCAATTTATTTTGTCAGTCATGGGGCTTGCTCAGACTGGGTGCTGTCCTTGAGCTCATTTGCTCATGACTAGCACTCCAACACTTTGAACTATAGCACCAATTCCAGTTTTCTGTTGGTTAATTGGAGATAAGAACTTCATGGATCTTACTGCCTCTGCTGGCTTTGAACCATGATCCTCAGATCTCATCCTGGATAGGATTACAGGTGTGAGCCACCAGTACCCGGTTTCTGAAATGTATTGTTACTGTTGGCATACACCTTGTCTCCCCTGGGTGTTTGAACCTGTGGGGGTGTTGGATTTTTCCTTTCAGGGATTTGTTTCAGTGTGTGTGTGTTTCCACGTTGTTACAGGCTCAAGAATTTTCAGGCTGAGCCATGCTTGTGTATAGTTTAAAATGGTGCCATGTTCATTATTGACCCAAAAGGTTTTTCCTGGTAGACTGTCTTTTTCTTTCTTTCTTTCTTTCTTTTTTTTTTTTTGGTCAGTCGTGGGACTTGAACTCTGGGCCTGGGCACTGTCCCTCAGCTCTTCAGCTCAAGGTGAGCGTTCTACCACTTGAGCTATAGCACCACTTCCGGTTTTCTGGTGGTTTATTGGAGATAAGAGTTTCACGGACTTTCCTGCCCAGGCTGGCTTTGAACCACGATCCTCAGATCTCAGCCTCCTGAGTAGCTAGGATTACAGGCGTGAGCCACAGGTGCCCGGCCTAGACTGTCTTTAGAAATAGTATATCTGCGGGTTTATATGGTCTTTTTGATACCAAGAGCATGGTAAATATTCTTTTGCTATCACTTTCTCCTCTGATAATGAGTCACTTGTGAGAAGTGTAGTGGGAGAAGATGGGGTAGGAGGTCCCACATAGTGTGATGCGTAAGCTGCATTGCTGATGGAGCATCTGTGCAAGAAGGCAAGAATGTCTCCTGGTAGGGGACACTGGAGCAGAGATATGATAGAACAAGGGAGAACCCAGAGGCTTCTCAGTGGTCTGAAAGAATTGGAGAAAGGACCCTGAAGTGGGTGGGTATGAAGTGTGGATTTGGAGGCCTCCTGTGAACAGCGCGTGAGGGTGACATACCTGCTAGCAAGTGACCTTGGTCCCTGAAGCAGCTGTGTCGTCCCTAGAAAAGGTCCTTTACATGTTGTGGGAGCCCTGGCAGGTTGGGTGGCAGCGTTGACACTTGATGGCAGCAGCAGGAATGCATTTGGTTAGCTTTGATGGCGCTGGAAGCTCATATTGTGATGTTCTCCCTTGTCTGTGACAAGGGTAAGCTTTTTTGGGGTACAGTTTTAACAGGTGCTCTGAGCAACTATCTTATAAGTCAGGAGCAATCCTGTTTTGTTCTCTTCAGAAACTTAGCAAGAGTTATTTTCTGTTCCTAGGGGGAAATGTCATCTCATAGTGGTTCAGTAGCCTTGTTAGTGCACCGCTCCAGCCACCTTCTCTTGAGGCTGGGCCAGCACTGAAATGCAAGTTTCAGTAGAAGTCACTTCCCTTTATCTCCTTGTGACAGTTTTCGGGCAGCCTCATGGGGTTTTCTACAGTTGTGCGTGTCAGCTGGTCAGGTTGACTCAAAGCACTAGACTGTTGCAATGCAAAGGGGGAGGGAGTGGTGGGAAGCGTTCAGAGTTCTAGCATGAAGAACTGGGGGAAGTTGCTTGGGTATTGCATGTTTGAGAGGGTGGGTGGAGAAGTTGGAGGTGGAAGCCTGAGGTCATCATCTGTCGGACCTCCTCACCCTGCAGAGAAAGGGAGAGTGGGGCGGGGGCAGGTATCTGGAAACCAGGGGCAAGATATTAACAGATGAATATTTGAAAGGAAGGCTTTCCTGACACAGGCTGCCGGAGATCTGGAGCGTGTCCAGAAGAACACAAAGTTCAGTGAGGACAAGTGCTCTCTGGAACTGGAGGTGGAGCTGTCCCTGTCCCTCTGAGTGTCTACCTGGTGTGATGATCCTGAGCTGAGGGAACCTATTGACAGCTCCTCTTCCACACACACTTTTCTCTTCCTTTCCAAAAGCAGGTCTATGAGTGGTTTGAGGAAAATCCACAGGGAGTTTTACTTTATGAAAGCACCACCAGCCAGTAGCTGTTCTAGGGTGGGAAAGGGGCCCTAGGACACTGGGTCCCTCAACTCCATACTTGTGCAGGGAAGAAGGCTCATTGTGTTTTGAAGGAAGCACATAGTTGAGCTAGCAAAGCTAAATTGGTGTGATTTCCCTCACAAGAGAAATTTGTCTTGTTTACTAGGACTGTTCCTATTAAGCCCAAGCATAGTGGTGGTGTGTGGACGGGCAGTAAATTGGTAGATAACTTGGCCTGCCCCTCTCTGAAAGCACCAAGGCAGAGACCTTGCAGGTCATTATTACTGCAGCCAGGAGGCCTCTTAATGAGGCTTGTGACGTGTATTAGGAGCAATATGGTCTTAGTTGTCCTCTCTCAGTTCCATTCCATGGTGTTAAGTTCCATCTTCTGTGGAGAATAATTCCACTACAGAACGAACACTGTCCATGTGTCTGAGAAGATAAGGACCAGCCTGGGGCCTACCAAAGAGTCAAGGTTCTGGTCACAGGGTAAGCAGGGCACTTCCCTGAAAATACCAGAGTGACCCCATGCTGATGATCCTGGGCCTGCAGAGTGGATGAGGTATGAAGGTTGCTGACCAGACTAGTGACAAGGTCCATAGTGCAGTGCTGGGCTGGACTGGGCCACTCTCCCCTGACGTCTGGGTACTTTCTCACCTGCATCTTTGTGAAGTTACTCTGGTTTTTGCCAATTTCAGTTTATTTGGGGGTGGATGCCTGTTTGTGTTTCTTTGTGTGTAGAAACAAGCCATGACCTCCCACATGGCTAGGTAGCTCAGAGGTACACCACCAGCCCCAGATTTTTGTTGGTCTTTTTTCCCCCACTGGTGGGATTCCAGACTTAATTTACATTTGCAGGTAAAAATTGTCTTGATAACATTAGGGCCTAGGCTCTGCTGCTGCACAGATGCAGGACCCAGACTCCCCGACAACAGAAGGGAAGGGAAGGAAGTGTGGGTTTTATTCGAAAAGGCCCTTGTGTCCAGTAACACATCCAAGTTCTGTTACTGAAAGAACAGAGCATGACTTTGAACAACAACCTGCATCTGTCTCAAGGATGTATGCAGAGATATGGAGTAAGATGCTCCTGCCGTGTGCCCTAGAACAAGTCACCACAAGTCCCAAAGTTGCGTTTCTCCTGAATTCCTTCTTATAGCTCCAATCAGAAGTCATGCAATTCAAAGAACTGCCCACCTAGATTTCATGGGCTGTTTGAAGTTAAGTTAAAAAATAGTAACAAGCCAGGTGCTGGTGGCTCTTGCCTGAAATCCTAGCTACTCAGGAGAATGAGATCTGAGGATTGCAGTTTGAAGCTAGCTTAGGCAGGAAGGTCCGTGAGACTCTTATCTCAATCACCAGAAAACCGGAAGTAGAGCTGTGGCTCAAGTGGTAGAGCTATTGCCTTGAACAAAAAAAGGTCAGGGACAGTGCCTAGACCAGGAGTTCAGTGAGTAAAAATACAGTGAAATGAATAAAATAGTAAAGAAAATATGAATAAGGAGAAATACAAAAATGCAATTAGTGGACAAAGCTCTTTGACAACAGTTACTATAAACCTAAAACTCAGCTGACATGAGTGAAACTCATTTTTGTCAGCACACAAACTTAAGAATTCATCTGAAGTTATAGGTTTGCAAAGAGTGAATTTAAATTTCACTCATCACCTCACTGACAATAGATCTGGTAGGTAATGCCACTGCCTTAACACACCACCTCTGAGGAGGCGGCCTGCAGAGCAGATGTGTGTGAGGGCTGAGCCGAGCCTGAGACTTGGGGTGGGCCTTTTATGGCTTCAGATCTGTGCAGACTGCCTTTGGTGCCTCACGAGTCCCTGGAGACACCTTGAGAGCAATTCTAGAGTGCTCTTGTGGGTTCTCTGTCATGTTCCTTCGCCCCTTGATTGGATCCACAGAGTCGTGGGCTAGCCCTAGGCACAGGCTGGTTGAGTCATGCTTCTGTCACAGGCCGAGGCCTACACTTTTCAGGTGTGCCTGTCGGTTCCCATTATCAGCACATTCTGTTTTTCTCTTAGATTTTGTGAAATAGTGATAAAGCATAGTGGAAATAGTTGCAGAAAAATGTCAAACATAGAAGCGTCAAATGTTTGGCTGAGCTGCATATGATGAGCTGAGATTTTATGAGTAACCAAGCTCCATCCTATGTAGCACAAAAAAACTGTACACAGATGTTAACATGTAAATTGAATCCCATATGAAAGTAGAGGAGTCCTTTAGGTTACAGACCTTTTATTTTGGAAAGGAATAAGGCTTTTACATAAAAGATAGTCCGGGCATCTTGTGTCTTTTTTTCCCTGTTGGGAAACAATTGCTCTTTGCTAAGAATCTTTTTTTTTGCCAGTCAGTTTTGGGGTTTGAGCTCTGGGCCTGGGTGCCACTTCTGGCCTTTTATGAGTAGTTTATTGGAGATAAGAGTATCATTGACTTTTCTGCCAGGGCTGCCTTTGAACCCTGATCCTCAGATCTTACCTCCTGAGTTGCTAGGATTACAAGTGCGAGCTACTAGAACCTGGCTTAAAAACCATCTCCTTCCCACGCCCTCCCCCCCCCCCCCACGCTTGGGTTCATGCCTGTAATCCTAGCTTCTCAGGAAGCTGAGGCCTGGAGGATCATGTTTTGTTGGCAGAAAAGTCTTCAAGATTTCATCTCTAACCAAAAAAATTCTGGGCTGGAGGCATGGCTCAAGTAGTAGAGTACTAGCCATTAATTTAAAAAGCCCATGGAGCCGGGCACTGGTGGCTCACGCCTGTAATCCTAGCTACTCAGGAGGCTGAGATCTGAGGATCGAGGTTCAAAGACAGCCCGGGCAGGAAAGACCACGAGACTCCTATCTCCAATAAACCACCAGAAAACCGGAAGTGGCGCGGTAGCTCAAGTGGTAGAGTGCTCGCTTTGAGCTGAAGAGCTGAGGGACAGCGCCCAGGCCCAGAGTTCAAGCCCCACGACCGACAAAAAAAAAAAAAAAAAAGCCCATGGAGACTATGAGGCTCTGAGTTCAATCGCTCAGTATTGGGGCTTGAACTCAGGTGATTGTTGGCAAGCACTCTGCTACTTGAATCACACCCTCAGTCTTTTTGCTTTTAGTGTTTGTGTTTCTTGTATAGTCTGGATGCCCTGCTACCTTCATAACAATACTTACCTTTTTTTTTTTTTTTTTTTGTGCAGTCCTGGAGCTTGAACTGAGGGCTTGGGCATTATCCCTTAGCTTTTTTTTTTGGGGGGGGGTCTGGTCGTGGGCCTGAACTCTGGGCCTGGACGCTGTCCCTCAGCTCAAGGCTAGCACTCTACCACTTGAGCCACCGCGCTGCTTCCGGCCTTTTTTTTTTTTTTTTCTGCTTATGTGGTGCTGAGGAATCAAACCCAGGGTCTCATGTATGCAAGGCAAATGCTCTACCACTGAACCACCTTCCCAGCCCTCTCTTAGCTTTTTTGCTCCAGGCTAGTAGTATACCACTTGAGTCACAGCACCACTACTTCTGGCTTTTTGGTGGTTAAATGGAGATGAAAGTCTCATGGACTTTCCTGCCCAGGCTGGCTTCAAACAGAGATCCTCAGCTCTCAGCTTCCTGAGTTAACTAGGATTATGGGCCAGCCAAGTGCATCTGCTTAATTCTTTTACCTTAATGTCTTGAGTAGATCAGATTATGGACATTCACCACTCCTGGCTTTTTGTGTGTTTGTTTTGTGCTAGTATTTGCACTTGAATTCAGAGCTTCTCATTCCCCATTGGCGCTATTACTCGAAGTTGGTGCTCTACCACTTGACCTACACCTCTATTTCTAGCTTTTTGCTGGCTAGTTGGAGATAAATCCTCTGTATTTGTCTGCTTAGGCTGGCTTTGAATGGAGATCCTCAGATCTCAACTCTCTTAGTAGCAAAAGCAACCAGCACCCAGCTTGGCAAAATATTGCCATACATAAGTTCTCTCAGAATATCTTTAAATTAGTTAATTTTTCTCGTTAGACATGAAAGCTGAAATTATGAGCTATTGATTTACTACGTATAAATCAGTGTAAATTTAGAAGTCCATTAATTTACACTGTACTGAATTTGTTCATAATAAAACCTAAAAAACAGGAAAACAAAGAAACTCCTTAATGTCATCAGTTTCTCATTCAAGTAGGATGTGTGTGAACCCTGTTCCCAAGGACCGAGGACCCTGTTAAGTTAGCAGCTAGAAACGGGAGACGTGTCTTACTAGAGAAATTCTGTCACACTGGCACTAACATTTTGAGGACTAAGCTCGAGTGACCGGTATCATGGAGACTGTATCCCAGGAAGGCCCACAGAGCCCTGTGGAGGAAGGGTAACATCTAGGATAAGGCCACCCCACGCTGGTGCCCTGCTTCTTACCACGCACGGTTTTCCTGAAGGAGCTTTCTTGTCCCAAGGTGAAGTCTGAGTACCCTGCTGCCGGGCCTTACCTGGACGCTTGTCACCCTTCCTGAGGCACCCCTCTGTGGTTGGGGCACAGACCACACAGACAGAAGACTCTTAGGGAAGTCTAGTTTCACTGCTTCCTCCTAGAGTAATGCGGCAGAACCTGAAGAACAGGTTTACCTTCTGCGCAGGATTCTGGTGGAGGAAAGGTGAGCCACTGTTAGGCTAGGATCCACTGTTGTACCACTGGGTTTTTCTACCACTATGGAGTCCTCTTGGATTTGGGCCTGTTGCTGAAACAGTAGGTGGTGCTTGGAACCCACTGGAAGTCTAGGCGCCAAGGCTGGAAACCCTGACCACCATCTACTTTGGATTGCTGGGTGGGCCTCGGTGCTAGTAGGCTTAACCTGAGACTTGATTGAGGTTCATCCCATCCTGGCCCTCTCCAAATGGTGTGGCCATTCTGCCTTTTGGAGAGCTAGGCTGTGGTCACTGTGCTTTTCACAGCCTTTCTGTCTATGGGGCTGTGGCCTAGACCTGCACATTAGGGGATGGGACACCCTTGCCAGACTACATCAGGCTCCAGTGGACTTTTTTTTTGTCATGGGGATTGAACTCGGTCTGGGTGCGGTCACTCAGCAATTTCAGCTTAAGGCTAGTGCTCTACCACTGAGCCACCTTCCCAGCCCCTCCAGTAGACTTTTTTTTTTTTTTTTGTCGGTCATGGGGCTTGAACTCTGGGCCTGGGCGCTGTCCCTCAGCTCTTCAGCACAAGGCGAGCCCTCTACCACCTGAGCTATAGCACCACTTCCGGTGTTCTAGTGGTTTTTATTGTAGATAGGAGTCTCGTGGTCTTTCCTGCCCGGGCTGTCTTTGAACCTCGATCCTCATATCTCAGCCTCCTGAGTAGTTAGGATTACAGGTGTGAGCCACCGGCGCCCAGCTTCCAGCAGACTTTTATAGGCAGTGATGTACTCATGTAGCTACTCCCTGTTTTCCCTGCTGTTGTGTATGGGGCCCTGTAGGAGTTGAGAACCCTTTCCCCTCAGTTATGCATATTTTGGTTCATGTTTTTGCAGCATGTAAAAATGAAGGAAGCCATCCAAGAATTCCTCTGTCACAGTATCCCTAGCACCACCAGTAGATTTTTCTTGTTTCTCCATTGACATCTACTTGAGATTTGTGGATTTAGAAAGTGAGGATGGTACTGGGCACTGGTGGCTCACGCCTGTCATCCCAGCTACTCAGGAGGCTGAGATCTGAGGATTGTGGTTCAAAGCCAGCTGGGGCAGGAAAGTCCTTGAGACTCTTACCTCCAAACAACCACCAGAAAACCGAAGTGGTGCTGTAGCTCACGTGGTAGAGCGTTATCCTTGAGCTGAAGAGCGCAGGGACAGCGCCTAAGCCCAGAGTTCAAGCCCCATGACCAACAACAAAAAAGAGCATGGTGGTGCTGGGAATGTGGCTCAGCGATAGAGTGCTTGCCTAGCATTCATGAAGACCTGGGTTCTACTCCTCAGTACCACATACACAGAAAAAGCCAGAAGTGGCACTGTGGCTCACATGGTAGAGTGCTAGCCTTAAGCAAAGGCAGCTCAGGGATCATGCCCAGGCCCTGAGTTCAAGCCCCAGGACTGGAAAAGAAGAAAAAAGAAAGGGAGGGAGGGACGACGGCCTTTACTGCTTCTGTGCCCAGCAGCGACTAACTGTCGAGGTTGTGTGGACATGGGCGTGCTTAGCAGGGTTGCTTCCTGACTTGTTTGCTTGATTTGGTTTGGTTTGGAATATATTTTGAGAGAGTGATTGTGTGCACACCTGCTTGTATTAGGCTTGAGTTTTTACTCATACATACCTCTTGGCTGTCCTTCACGCTGCAGTCCATCTAGTGCTGCCTGCCCCTCTGCATTATCATCTTTGGCTCCTCCTTTTGCCTGGTGCCAGGGTCCTCATGGGAACTGTGTATAAGAGGTAAGGCCTTGTGATGCTGAAATTCTTACTGTAGCTGGTAGGATTACAGATTAAAGGCTGGCTATAGTCTCCGAATTTTAAGAGCCTGTTGTACACTGGTTCTGTCGGTATGGCAGCCATGCATGTCTGTCTGGAGCATGAAGGAACCTTGTCTCTGTAGTGTGCTTGCTTTCCTGTCTTTTTCCCCTTTATGGCCTAAGCTGTATTCAAACTCTGGGTTCTGTGTTAGCCTCTCAGGTGCTAGCATTGGATTATAATGGTTTTCCTTTTGTATCTGTTTTTGTCTGGTTCTGCTTTCATTTTGAACTTTTGTAGTGTGAACAGATTGCCTCATTTTCCCCCTTTGTTTCCGTATCTTATTTTGTGGACACTGTATCTTTTAATAATAATCTTTTGTTTTCTCTTACAAGAACATGTTCCCTGTCTTGCCTGTTTTCCTCCAAATCCCCCGCCCCCCTTTGCTTGTTGGAGTCTTATATTTGAGACTCTTGAAGAGGTGAGGGGCTAGGCTAGGCTTTTGGGGATGGTGCTTATATTCAGTGGGGTGTTCTGGGAGGTTCTGTCTTGTGACCTCTTCTGTGTGTTTCCCTGGTGCCTCTCACCCCACAAAAGCACTGCTGGATTCCATCCATGGTCTAGATGTTCAGACTTTCCATCTGGCTGGATATTGGTAACCATTTTTCTGGGAGCCTCAAGCAAAGTGTGCATGTAAGAGGCCTTTGGTGCTGAAATGACTGTTTATCCTACCTAATTCCTAATTAGTAGGACTTTGAAGGGGGAATGTGTGGGTCTCAAGGGTCTCCCTTTTCTCCCCAGTGGATGGTGAATTCAGGGTACACTGGGAAATAATCTACTATGTTCTACAGAAACTTTGTCCTCTGTACCTGGGAGCTTGGCTGTCTCCAGAAAGAGGGCCATGATAACTTGAGACCTAGTGTAATGTTTTGAATGTGATACTGTGAAATGAGAAAGAACCGTGTCCAGAAAGCACTGGGTCTCTGGTCACATCTGGGGAAATGTATACAGATCATCCAGGCATCAAGAAATGAGATTTGATTTCTCTGCATTGACCGCAGTTGGAGGTAACCCATTAGAAGGCTACTGCATAGCATTCACCTTGTTGTAATGTTAGAAGAGGAGGGATGGTGAGGAGTGAGTGGGGCCTTGGACGGTTGCAGGTTCACTGGAGGAGTGACTCCTAAATACTCTTGGCTGGCATATAGGCTGTGGTCAGAATGCCCCCCATTTGGTCTGTGAGAAGTTGGACTTGAGTACAGTAATGTTAGGTAGTTTCACAAGGCTCTAACCTCCTGGACAGATGAGTGCCTCATAAAGAAGGGCCTTGGGGAGTGGTTCTTAACAACTCTGAAGACACCAGATTCCTTCCCCGCAGAGGACAGAACACCATCAGACATCCACCCTCCCAGGCCACGGCCTCATTATTGATAGACCACCTGGTGTGTGATCTTCTGTCATGGCAGCACAGAAGGCACACTGATAACTTTTTGAAGGCTACAAGACTTCCATTGGTTATGTTTAAAATTAGGTGCTAGCAGTCTGACTTTTCTATCATTCATCATTTTAGAAAGTGATGAAAGCCCCTGTTTGGACAGAATGAAAGTGCCCACCATATGGTTACACCAGGGCCTAGTGTCTGATTTTCAGAGGCCCTGTCAGCCTCAGACCAGGCTCTGATGAACTGGTGATAGCTGACGTGATTGATGCCCAGCATTTCTGGTCTGCTAGTTGATGGACACGAGTCAGCGTGTGAGCCCATGCAGGAAGGAGTGTGCCCTGTATGCATACTCTTCACAAAGGGTAGTGGGGGCTTCTTGTTGTACCTCATGGGGCCCTGGCTCTTTGGGTTGCCTGGCATGGATGGCATGATGCCACAGTGCTTCTTGGGCTTGCTCTGGGCTGCACTACAGTCAGGATATTTTAGAAACACTGGGTCTGAGTCTGCACTATGACGTGTTCTCCATTCCTGGGCACCCCAGGAATGCTGGGAGCACCCCCCCCTCGCACCCCCTCTGTTCTCTAGGTGTGATTCCTTGTTGCTTGCTGGTACACTGGAAAAGCTATTTCATGTAGAGGTCTCACATGTCTCCAGAAAGCACTGTTTTCAGACAGCACATGAGCCATTGTGCCCAAGCATGGATGTGGTTAAGTCCTGCAGCTTGCTAAATGCAGGGCCAGTGAATTGAGGAGGCTCTGTGCCACAGCCGCCTCCCTGGCTGGACATGTAGCCACAGGACCTAGGCGGCCAGGTGGGCTCTTCAAGTTCCTTGGTGAAGGGCATTTGTGTTACACATTCATTCCTCTGTGGGATTTTAGAAGGGACCGAGGAGTCCAGGGTGGATAGGTTGATTTGCCACAGGGTTCATACTAGCAGCACAAAACATTCTTGGGATACCTTGCTTCCCCAGGTCTCTGGCCAGTGTCGCCTCCACCTGTCCACAAGCATGGGGAATATCTTTGCAAACCTCTTCAAGGGCCTTTTTGGCAAAAAAGAGATGCGCATCCTCATGGTGGGCCTGGACGCTGCCGGAAAGACGACAATTCTGTACAAACTGAAGCTGGGGGAGATCGTGACCACCATCCCCACCATAGGTGAGAAGCTGAGCTGAGACCGCGGCCGGGTGGGGCTGGGCCTGGTTGGAGGCGCAGAGGGTCCTCAGCTGCAACCCTGCCCCCAGGTTTCAACGTGGAGACTGTGGAGTACAAGAACATCAGCTTCACTGTGTGGGATGTGGGTGGCCAGGACAAGATCCGGCCGCTGTGGCGCCACTACTTCCAGAACACCCAAGGTAATGGGACAGCCCTCGTTGTAGACCTCTACTACCGGGCTCCTTCCAAGGCCTAGCCTCTGCTCAGGTCCCATGGCCTTGCTAACTGCAAGTCAAGGCCCCACAGAGCCAGGCCAGGAAGAACGGCTGTAATCTCGGGATTGGGGCCATGGCCTGTGGGGTGGGTGGGTGGGTGGGTAGTGTCGAGCTTAGGCAGTCACATGGCTCCCTTGCAGGCTTGATCTTCGTGGTGGACAGCAACGACAGAGAGCGTGTCAATGAGGCCCGTGAAGAGCTCATGCGGATGCTGGCGGAGGATGAGCTCCGGGATGCTGTCCTCCTGGTGTTTGCCAACAAGCAGGTAGGTGCCAGCAGGGTCCTCCCTCACGGCACCCAGGTCAGGGAGGGGGAGGACAGCTTGCTGGTGGCCCTTGTTGCTGATCCACCCTTCCCCTCAGGACCTCCCCAATGCCATGAATGCTGCCGAAATCACAGACAAGCTGGGGCTGCACTCGCTACGCCACAGGAACTGGTACATTCAGGCCACCTGTGCCACCAGCGGGGACGGGCTCTATGAAGGACTGGACTGGCTGTCCAATCAGCTCCGGAACCAGAAGTGAACCAGAACTCCCCTTCCCCCTCACTTCCTCCTCTCCGCCCTCCGCTTTCCTCTCATGTGGCAAACGTGCGACCCTGTGGTCCTGAGTGCCAGAAGCTGTCTCCATGGGTTGGTCACAGTGCGCACCGCACCGTGCTGTGCGTGTGCAGACGCAGCCTGCAGCCAGGTTTTTATTTAATGTAAATAGTTTCTGTTTCCACTGAGGCAGTTTCTGGTACTCCTATGCAATATTACTCAGCTTTTTTATTGTAAAGAGAATCAACTTACGGTCAGTACTGAGAAGAGATTTGGACATGTGGGCACCTGGTCTCCAGGAGCCAGTGGGTGTAGATCAGTATCGGAATCCATTTGGTGGTTGGTTTTTAACCTGAACTCAGTGCATTTTTTAAAATTGTTAAAAATACAAGCAGAACACTTGAACACATAGAAGGGAGACTATGCCTAGTGTAGGTTTTTGCAGTAACCGCCTGAATGCTTGGTCCATCAGATCAGCTAGCTGTTCCCCTGTGGAACAGGAGAGACGGTGACAAACGAACCACCATCGCTGCATGGTCACAGTAGAGCCCCCGTGACTCGCCTGTCTGTGGATCACCTGCATTCCATAGCCTTGTGCTTGTACTCGTGCTCACACGGTCACCAAGGGGCTGGCAGGGGCCGGGGCAGGGCCTCATCCTTGATGGGCCTGTGGCCTAGCAGCCGCCCGCGTTCCCAGTTCTGGCGCCTGCTCCGAGTACCGGCTGGAGGCCTGGGTCTAGCCAGCAGGAGTCTGCAAGCTGGGAGAGTCGGCCCACTCCAGACCCAGTCCCAGAGCACCCCATCTCCATGTGTGAAGTAGCTTCCTCCCTCAGCCTGCAAGGGTCCGATTTGCCATCGAAAAAGACGACCTCTACTTTTTTTTCTTTTGTATTTTGATAAACACTGAAGAAGCTGGAGCTGTTAAATTTATCTTGAGAAAACCTCAGAACTGGTTTATTTGGTGTCGTGGAACCTCTTACCGCTTTCAATACACAATTAGTAATCAACTGTTTTGTATACTTGTTTTCAGTTTTCATTTCAACAAGCACTGTAATTATAGCTATTAGAATAAAGTCTCAACTATTTCATGGGCTTGTCAGTGGGTCACTGTCACTGCCAGGAGGCTGCCTGCTGGGAAGGAAGCAGAGGCCGATAGGGCCTTCCCCATAGAGAGCAGGTGGCTGGTCTCCAGGCCTGGACTTTTCCCCTCATACATACGTACATGGAGAAGACAGCACACTACACTTCCAGAGGAAAGGGTGTAGGAGTCTTGAGTGCTGTGGGGCCTTGGCCCCTGTGTGGTCCCCGACCCTGTGCACACATGCATGCCCAGCAATGGCATGGCCACCAGCAGGTCAGAGTACCTCCCTGTCCCTCCACCACCTTTCCCCCAGCCAGGACAGTCTAAAGTAAGGGCAGTCTCCACTGAAGGCAGCCACATGCAGAGTGTAGGCCAGGGTGCACGCCATAGTCTAGTGGACACTGAGGGTCTGCCTGGGCCACAGCATTTATAATTTCAAGTCAGAAGCAAAAGAATTCAACAATAAATACACCATTACAGATACAGCCACACAGCCTGTTTTCCATTCACTATGCCCAGGCCCCCACGAACCCAGGGTACCTCTCTGTTAACTGCCCAGTCCACTGTTTCAGGCAGGGGCCGGCTGGGACTGTATGTTGAGGGGGGAGGGGGTGCACCCGCGAGCTGAGCCCAGCCCCTAGGCGCTTCAAGCCCACCACCCTTCCAGGCTCAACCTGGACCGCCTGGCCTTTGAAAAGGCAGCTCCTGTGGATAGGCTTTTATTTTTCAGATGAGTACAAGATGAAGGCTTGCTCTGGTCATACAAGATGTAGCAGGAATCACTACAAGACATCAGAAGTTACTGAGGAGGTGGTTCCAGGCTAGCCTTGGGCAAGAATGCTCACAAGACTTCATCTCAACAAACACAGGTGCCTGTCACTCCAGCTACGCAGGAAACATAAGACTGTCTCAGAAATTACTAGAGCAAAAAGGCTCAAAGCATGGCTCAGCTCAAGCTAGAGTACCTGTCTAGAAAGCATGAAGCTAAGTTCAAACCTCATACTATACCCCACCCCACAAGTCCCTTCCAGGCTAAGACTGTCCAGTACGTAGGAGACTACCGCCTGAGCCCAGGCCTCTTACCCTTCCACATTCCCCTGCCACTACGAGGTAATGCGCTACTTTCGAAATACATTTATTTAAGTACAAAGTGAATGAAAAGCAACCATGCTCGGTTACGGCTCTTGGGCCTGGACTGCTGCAAGCAGACAGCAGTCTGTAGTGTGCAGGGCCCCTCAGTTAGCGCCACCCTCAAGGGGAGTCTGCAGGGACCCAGGTCAAAAGGAACCTGGAGAAGTTTCCCCAAGCAACACCACCTGTCCCTCGGCAGTCAATCCCCCAAAACCCACAGGTGTGGTGCAGGGCATTCCAGGCAGCAGCCCCTGCTCTGCCTGCACAGAGCCTCCCCATGGCAGGTCAGCAGGTAACCAAGCACAAAGCAGCCAGCCAGGGCTCTGGCGGGTATCAGTCCGCACTCAGTCATCTGAGCCTCTGCTCGGCCGTCTGTGGGGTGGGCTCTTTCTGCAGCCCCCGCTAGGCCCCCGTTTCCTTCTCTTACAGCTGGGGGAAGAGGAGTCCGAATCGTGGCGCCGGCGTCTGGGCCTTGGAGACAAGGACAGTGAGACAATTAGGAAGGGCGTTGAGCAGCACTTGCGGGGCCATGCCCTGAGAGCGGCCCAGCACCCTGCTCAGGCCCGCTGACTACAGCCCTTTCTACTTGAGCTGCGCTTGTGCCTACCGAGTGGGAGAGGGAGAGGAGGAGGAAACCTCAGCATCCTTCCTGTGTTCTTTGTCTTTCTTCTTCTTATGCTTCTTATGTTTCTTCTTCTTTTTCTTTTTTTCCTTCTTGCTTTTCTTGTGGCTCTCGGCACTGCAAGAGGAAATGGCTAGCCTTAGCCTCCTGCCCTCCAGGGAGGACCGGTCAGGGCCTCGGTGGGGCCGTGGCTCCCGTGTTGAGTGGAGGCTCAGCATGAGCCCACGCTCACCAGGCTGCGCAAGGCCTGGTCGGTCGGCAGGAGACGCGTGGAGCACTCCATTCCCCGGGAGGAAGCCGGGACGGAGCCAGCCCGGTCCTCTTACCCGGGGTCGGCCTTGTCTTCCACGCGCGGCTTCCTTTTGGCGGCGGCTGGAGAAGTAGCTCGGCTGCTGCTGTCCGTGCGGTGGTGCTGCGGGAGAAGGGGCGTGGTGGGGAGGGCGAAGGGGCGCGGGGAGTCCCGCCCGGCCCCCCGGGGAACTCAGGGGGTCCCGGCGCCGGTTACCGTGAACACCGACAGCCCCAGCTTGGCGGCTTCCTTGTCCTCCCGGGACAGCGCTACACGGCCCGCGGAGCCACTGCGGCGAGAAGGCGGTGAGGGCGGCCACAGGGCGGCGCCCCCGCGTGCCCTCCCCGCATGCCCTGCCCACGTGCCCTGCCCCTCCCCGCGCCCCGCCCCCGCACCTCGTGCTGCCCCGCCCCCGCGTGCCCCGTCCCGCATGCCCCGCCCCCGCGTGCCCTCCCCGCATGCCCTCCCCGCATGCCCTGCCCCTCCCCGCGCCCCGCCCCCGCACCTCGTGCTGCCCCGCCCCCGCGTGCCCCGTCCCGCATGCCCCGCCCCCGCGTGCCCCGCACCTCGTGCTGCCCCGCCCCCGCGTGCCCCGCACCTCGTGCTGCCCCGCCCCCGCGTGCCCCGCACCTCGTGCTGCCCAGCCCCACGAGCCGGTCGACGCCTTTCTCCTCCGGGTCGCCGCCCTCTCGCTTGCAGATCTCCACGAAGTCCTGCGGGGAGGAAGAGACCAGAGAGGCTCGGCCGGCCCCGCGCCCCGCCCGCCCGCCCGCCCGCGCCCGTCCTCCACTGACCTCCTTGCTCAGGCCGGTGGGCTGCTTCCTCACGTTCTTGTAGCCGCTGCGGAGGAGGGGGGCGTCAGCCGCGCGGGGCCCCGCCCGCCCCCGGCCCGTCCCCGGCCCCGTCCCCGCCCGCCCCCGGCCCGGCCCCGGCCCCGCTCCGGCCCATCCCCGGCCCCGTCCCCGCCCGCCCCCGGCCCGGCCCCGGCCCCCATCCCCGGCCCCGTCCCTGCTCCGGCCCATCCCCGGCCCCGTCCCCGCTCCGGCCCATCCCCGGCCCCGTCCCCGCCCGCCCCCGGCCCGGCCCCGGCCCCGCTCCGGCCCCCATCCCCGGCCCCGTCCCTGCTCCGGCCCCCATCCCCGGCCCCGTCCCCGCTCCGGCCCCCATCCCCGGCCCCGCTCCGGCCCATCCCCGGCCCCGTCCCCGCTCCGGCCCCCATCCCCGTCCCCGCTCCGGCCCCCATCCCCGGCCCCGTCCCCGCTCCGGCCCCCATCCCCGGCCCCGTCCCCGCTCCGGCCCCCATCCCCGGCCCCGCTCCGGCCCCCATCCCCGGCCCCGCTCCGGCCCCCATCCCCGGCCCCGCTCCGGCCCCCATCCCCGGCCCCGCTCCGGCCCCCATCCCCGGCCCCGCTCCGGCCCCCATCCCCGGCCCCGCTCCGGCCCCCATCCCCGGCCCCGCTCCGGCCCCCATCCCCGGCCCCGCTCCGGCCCCGCTCCGGCCCCCATCCCCGGCCCCGCTCCGGCCCCGCTCCGGCCCCCATCCCCGGCCCCGCTCCGGCCCCCATCCCCGGCCCCGCTCCGGCCCGCGGACACTCACAGCGCGGCCAGCAGCGCCTCCCGCTCGGCCTCGCGCACGGCCGCCAGCTCCTCCTCGCGGCTCGGCCCCGCGCACGGCGCGCGGCCCTTGGCGTACCAGGTGAGGTCGCGGCCCTTCTGCCAGCGGCCCACGGGCGCCATCAGCGAGTTCCCCAGGTAGTTCTCCCGCTGCTTGTCGGTCTTCACGTCCTCCCAGTTAAACTGGTCCTGCCCGCCGCGCACGCCGCCGCGGCTGGACCCGAACATGGCGCCGGACACGACGCGAACCCCGGCGCCGGCGCCCGCACAGCCCCGGGCCCACGGCGCGGCCCTGAATGGGCGGCGTGACGTGACCGCCGCGCCTGCGCACCGCTCTACCAGCCGCCGTCCGCGACTGCGCAGCGCGTCACCCGTACTTCCTCCTCCCCCAGGTCCGACCCCACCCTCCTTCCGGCCCGGCCGGCTCCTGGTCCCCGGGCGCCGTCCCCGAGCCCGGGCCGCCGGTGCCCGGGCCGCCGGGCGGGAGGACCACCGCTATTCCCGGAGCAGCGGCAGGCCCGGCCAGCCGGGCGCCAGGAGGCTGAACGGTGGGCCTGCCTGCATCCCCAGACGCACAGAGCGTTAGAGGCCGAGGGCCTGCCTCCAGAAGGCTCTGGACTCAAACCGGCAGGAAAGAAAAGGGGGAAGCGCGGGCAAAGAGAAGCCCCCATGGCGGTCATCCGCGCATGGCGACACTGGTCTGGACGGCTTCTAACCAGAGCCCTGCGGGCGCCCATTTCGGGTAGCCTTTAGGTGCATAGTGCCTCCAGGACTCGTCGTTTCACCCGGGGGAGACCAGAAAATGTGAATTGTTTCTCCATTACACATTGCAGTCAGTATGGAGGGGTGTGCTGGAAAGGGGTGTGTCTGCTTTCTTAAGAGTATTCAGTAGAGCTCAATCTTGCAGTTCCGGCTCCAGCGGCACCCAGCAGCCCTTGTTAGACTGAATGTGTCCTACATACACTTCAAATTCATGTTGAAAAATAGTCTCTCCAGGTAAAATACCTGGAAGGAGATGAAATAAGGAAGCAGAGCGTCATGAATGAGATCAGTGCATGTATAAAAGGCTCCTAGCTACTCGGGAGGCTGAGATATGGAGGACCAGAGGGTCATGGTTCGAGAAGCATAAAGCAAGGCTGGAGTGCCCTGAGCTCAAAGCCTGACAATGGCACACACACTTTAAAAAAATACAAAAGGACTGGGCACAGGTGGCTCATGCCTGTCATCCTAGTTACTCAGGAGGCTGAGATCTGAGGATCACAGTTCAAAGCCAGCTCAGGCAGAAAAGTCTGTAAGATTCTTATCTCCATTGACCACCAGAAAACCGAAGTGACGCTGTGGCTCAAGTGGTAGAGTGGTCGCCTTGAGCTGAAGAGCTGAGGGACAGCACCCAGGCCGAGTTCAGGCCCCATGGCCGACACACCCCCCCTAAAAAAAAAAAGACCCGAGCCCTGTAGCCCTTGTTCTGCCACCTGATGACAGCCCTGAACAAAGGCCTCACCAAAACCTGATAATAAGGGCATCCTGACTTTGGAAACTTCAGAGTCCCAAAGAGCCCCCACTTTCTTGGTCCTGAATAGAACAGAGAACTTTGCCTACTCTAGGACTTGGTGAGCTGTAAGTTCTTCCTGGAAGGCCAGAGACCAGGCCTTGGTGTTGAGCCTTCCCAGGCACTGATTAAGGTGGTTCTTGCCTAATACTGAAACAGACTGAGCCTCTGAGCCAAACTCCTCAACTCTTACATACATTCTCTGGTTTCAGACCTAAGTAGACCACTTCTCTTTTTCCTTTTCCATCACAAGGTAGTAAGCTGCTTTCATATGCAAGTTTTCCTAATAAATCCTCTGAGCCAGTCATCTTGGTGTTCAGTACTTGTTTCTTAGGGATCCTCAGACAGGGGCTGCTAGGAAAAGCCCTGAGCTTGTGTCCTAGCTTAAGACAGCAAGTCCCATGGGGCACGAGCACCCCAGGCACAGATGTGTGGCATGCAAAGCAGCCAAGGCCAGCCCTGTGGGCCACAGTGACAAAGAACGGAGCCACTTGATGTCTCCAAAAATATGTCTCTCGGGCACAGGGCGGCAGGGCCTGGGCTCCACTGCTGGCCAGCCAAGGTGTGCTTGCAACAGAGGCAGAAGGCTGAAACTGGACGTGTTGGATGTAGTCAAGAGGACTGTGGATGCAGGGCTAGTGAGGCATGCAGAGGCCTGGCCCCTACGCAGCCCTGAGGACAGCTCCCTGTCTCAGTGAGGATGGAGGCATGACTTGACTCAGGACAGACATGAGAATGAGCTGACCCAGGATGATCACAGTTCCTTTGGTGTGTCCACACTTTTGTACCTGGAGAGACACAGTAAAACTGGATCCCAACACCAGAACACAAAGCACTAGGCGACTCCATGTACTCTGCAGTACATGTACTGCAGGCCCTGTACTCTGCAGGCGATGAAAGGTTCAACACACCTACTCTGGCTGCTCTTGGATCCCCTCCACTGGGGTAGCCTTGACAGGCAAGTGCCCACAAATGAAGACTGAGGGAGGACTGGAGGCTATAACCAAGAAGGTCCCTGACTCCCAGGATGGTGAGCCTCTGCTCCCTGGTCTGCAGAACAGCAAACGGAGCGTATCTGAGGCTGAGAAGGTAGCTGGGGGATGCTGGGTGCTTTCTGTCCAGCTCTCTGGTTTTTCTGTGCTCCATATCCTTGCAGCAGTGTCTTAAACCCATGGGTTTCATCTAAACAGATCCTAATCCTTCTAGTCTGCTCTAAGCTCCAGAGCCCTACCATCTAGCTCTGAGAGGCACTTTCCAAAGATGATATGCTTCAGGGCTAGATGCACACATAAAAGATACTAACAAGCTGGCTACCAATGGCCCATACCCATAACTCAGGAAGCTGAAATCTGAGTATAGAGGTTTGAAGCCAGCCTGGGCAGGAAAGTTTCTGAGGCTCTTATCTCACCTCAATTAACGGGGGAGGAAGGGGGAGGACACGACACAGGACACACACAGAAGTAGAGCTGTGGCTCTGTCAGTTGTGGGGCTTGAACTCTGGGCCTGGGCACTGTCCCTGAGCTCTTCAGCTCAAGATTACTGCTGTACCACTTGAGCCATAGTGCCACTTCTGGTTTTCTGATGGTTAATTGGAGATAAGTCTCACACACTTTCTTGACCAGCCTGGCTTTGAACTGCAATCCTCAGATCTCAGCCTCCTGAGTAGTTAGGATTACAGGCATAAGCCACCAGCTAGTCTTGATTATAACAAAGGTCAGAGAGAGCAACTCAGCCCTGCATTTAAGTCTCAGGATTAGTACACACACAAGTGCAACACACACACGACACTAAGATGATGGCTTCAAGAACATGGGAGTTTGTTTACAGGCATAGAACTCTGCCCTCACAGTCACCCTGGGGCACCTTCAAGCCACAGTTACTTCCTGGTCTTGGACCAAAACTGTCGGTACTGCTCAGTGTCAAAACCGTCCACCAGCTCTGGCTCTTCCTCCTTCTTCTGTTGGAGTAGGGCTTCGCGTTTCCGGAACCTGGCCCGGCGCTCCTCTGGAGTCAGGGTGTCCAGGTCTAGTGGCATCTAAAAGGGGAGAAACACACGTGTGTCCACACAGACCCGTCTTAATTTTCTCTAGATTTTTGTGAGCTTTCCACAAAGCTTTTGTTTTACTAAGAGAACTATTTTTTGTCTCTTTTTCCTAAGGTTGGTGTTTTGTTTTTTTTTGTTTTGTGTCTGTCCTGGGTGTTGTCCCTGAGCTCTTTTGCTCCAGGCTAGCACTCGACCACTTGATCCACAGCTCCACTTCTGGCTTTTTGGTGATTAATTGGAGAGATTAATGGGAGTTTCATGGACTTTCCTACCCAGGCTGGCTTTGAACTGGGATCCTCAGATCTCAGATTCCTGGGTAGCTAGGATTACAGGCATGAGCCACCAGGACAGTTTATTGGAGGTGTCTTTAAACAAAACAAAACATAAAAATACTGACTTATTCATCCTATCTAGTTTTAATGCTTGGAGGAAGTTCTAAGTCAGACATTCTTCCTCTCCAACAGTCTGTTCTTCTGCACGACTGTACTGTGACTACTGCGACCTGTCCATCCTGAGTCCAGTGGCCACAAGCTCCAGAGAAATCTGGATGATGAAGGCAGCATACCACCAGCATGCGTCTTGGCTCCCTGTAGCGGATGTGGATGGTCGAGCCATCCTGCTTGACCAGCAGCACTGGGTAGAGGCGAGCATAGGCCTGGCGACGGAGACGAGTGACTGACGCCCTGTTGCTATCAGCTTGCCGGGAAGATGTGTGCAGGAAGCAAGGCACAGAGGACGCTGACTTCACAGTCCTCTGCCACAGCAACCTACACACAAAACATGGGGTACTGGTAAGTGGATGGTTTGGGGACAGAGATCACCAATATGGCCAGATCAGGGCCTAACAGAGAACTTCCTGCTGGCCATGAACACTAGCCAGGGTGCCCTGAAGAGCCACAAGGCTTGACCCAGAGTTTTGACCTCACAGCCAGGAAGGGGTCAAGTGGGTGGCTGACAGCATTGGGGACAGGAAGAAGCAGGAGCCCAAGAGTCTTAACTCCTGCTGAGGCTTTTCCTGAGGTAAGCCTGACTAGAGTCGTGAGGGGCCTGAAAATCCATGCTTACCCAAGCAAGCTGCCCAAAGCCACCATCTTTCCTTAAGAGTCCTGGTGGAACGTCAACCACTGGACCTTGTTTACACCTGCTAGGCAAGAGAATAAGGCTTTTTATTTTATCTTATTTATTTATTTATTTATTTATTTTTCTTGACAGTACTGGAGTTACAACTCAAAGCCTTGCATTACTAGCTAGGCAGGCATTCTATCACTTGGACCATAACCCAGCCAAGAAGTCTTTTAAAAATTTTGTTTTGGGGCTGGGGGTTTAGCCCAGCGGAAGGGCGCCCGCCCGGCGCGTGCAAGGCCCTGGGTTCGGTCCTCAGTCCTGGGGGAAAAGAAAAAAGACAAAAAAAGCTACAAAAATTTTGTTTTGCCTTTAATTGATCTTCCTGAAATCCTGGCCAGGAATTAAGTCAAACTCTGGTGTCTCTCTAACATCTACATCCAGTTTTCCTTCAGTATTTATAGGGAATTGGATATAGTATTCTTCTACAACTATCAAAATCCACAGATCCTCTGGGTTTTTTTTGTTGTTGTTGTTGTTGTTTTTCAGTTGTGGGACCTGAACTCTGGGCCTGGGCTCTGTCCCTGAACTCTTCAGTTCAAGGCAAGTGCTCTACCACTTGAGCCATAGTGCCACTTCCGGTTTTCTGGTGGTTTATTGGAGATAAGCGTCTCATGGACTGTCCTGCCCAGGCTCTGGCTTTGAACCTCAGATCACAGCCTTCTCAGTAGGTAGGATTACAGGCATGAGCCACTGGCACCCAGCCCTCAGTTCTTTCATATGTAAAGGTACAGTACTTGCACACAACCTGTGCACACACTCCCATATACTTTAATATTATCTATAATACTTAACAGAATATAAATGCTATATAAATAAGTTACATCGTTTACGGAATGACAAAAAATCTATAATGTACAATACAGAATCAATTAAAAATTTTTGAGTTATTTTCAATTGGCATCTGGCTGAATCTCCTAATACAGACCAGGTGTAATCACTGTATTACTTGTTAATGTATCTCACTAACAAGTTGCCTTCTAGGACGAGAATGGCCTGTGGAAGTTTTCTCAAAAACAACTACTTACTCCCAAAGATAATGAATCACATGAGGCACATGCCTGCCCATTCCAGGGGGTATGGTGTCAGGAGAGTCCTTTGCAGTTGGGGTGTACACCCTGATTTCTAAAATACTGTCTGGGGCTTGAACTCAGCCTGGGCGCTGTCCCTGCGTCTGTGCTCAAGGCTAGCGCTCTACCGCTTGAGCCACAGCGCCACTTCCAAGTTGCAGTCTTCAATGGCAGCCTCTCCCGTGTTGACGCAGCCACACCTGCACACGCGCACCCTTCCCCAGCGCGGAGAGCCCGTCCGCCGCCCCTCCGCCCGCGAGGGCGCCTGTCAGGTTGCTGACCTTAAAAACTCCTTTTCCTCGTCTGTGCCCCAGGGTCCGTGATGGGGAAGCCTTTCAGTGAACGTCTGCTCACTTACGGGGAAGGAACTCCGGAGCTGCCTTTTCTTTACGCCTGATCCCGGGCAGTCCGCACGGACCGGAGGAGTTCGGGAAGATTTCCGAGCCAGCCGGCGCGCAGGTTCTGCCTGGGCTCCGAGCTACGGAGGAAGAAAGGCCACCGGTGAAACGCGGAGCGCACGTGTCCGGAGCCCAGGCGCGCTCCCCGCCGGGCCCGGGCCCGGGCCGGGCCCGCGCCGCCGCCGCCGCCTCAGCCCCAGCGCGGGGCCCAGCTGGCGCAGGCCGCAGCCCCCCTCCCACCCCCGGGCGGCGGCCGGCCGGCCGACCGCGCCGCCGCGACCCAGGCGGAGACCTGCGTGGAGAGGGCCCGGCCCCGCGCCACGGCCCGCCGCGTCCCAGCCGGCGTCGCGTCGCGCGGGGATGACGCTTAGGGGCGGGGGCCTTTGGTGGGCGGGGCCTTTGGTGGGCGGGGCCTTTGGTGGGCGGGGCCTTTGGTGGGCGGGGGCCTTTGGTGGGCGGGGCCTTTGGTGGGCGGGGGCCTTTGGTGGGCGGGGGCCTTTGGTGGGCGGGGCCTTTGGTGGGCGGGGCCTTTGGTGGGCGGGGCCTTTGGTGGGCGGGGCCTTTGGTGGGCGGGGCCTTTGGCGGGGCGGGGCGTCGTCGTCACAGTAGCGGCGTCCGTACCTCGGCGCAGCCGCCTGGGGCGGACCGAGTCGGCTCGGCGGCCCAGAGGTCTGCGACCGCGGGCCGGACCGGGCAGGTATGCCACCGAGGCACAGCTTGGCGGGACAGCTCGCCTTCGAGGGAGGGCCGGGAGCCTCACGGCTGCCGCTCAGGTACGCCCCGGGCCTGCCGAGCGGCCCGCGACCAACGACGCCCGGGGCCGTTGGCGCAGAGGGGTGGCTCGGTGCGGCCGCCGGGCGCGGGGACGCCCGCGGACAGGGGTGTGACGGGTGTGTGACGCGGTGACGCACGCGGTGACGCACAGGGACAGGGGTGTGACGGGTGTGTGACGCACGCAGACAGGGGTGTGAGGGGTGTATGACGCGGCGACGCACGTGAACAAAAGTGTGACGGGGCGTGTGACGCGGTGACGCACGCGGTGACGCCTGGGGACAGGGGCGTGTGCCGCGGTGTGTGACGGGGTGCGCCCGCGGCCTGCGGCCCGCTCCCGCGCGGTGGCGTCCCGTCCCGTCCGGTCTCGTGGAGTAACGAGGGCCGGTTCCGCGCCGGTTCCGCCGGACGGAGCTCTGGACACCACGGCCCGCGCGCCCGGGCGGGCGAGGACGCGGCTCTGCGGGGCGCTGCGGGACGTCACGCGTGGGGCGGCTCGCGGGGAGCACCGCCCGGGCTGCGTGCACGCGGCCGGCTTCAGCCAGCGCCGAACGACTCTGGTCCGAGGACCAAAGAATCCCGCCTCCGGCAGCGGCGGCCCGCGGTGCCGCCTGCCCGGCCGGCCGCTGTGCAGCTCCGCCGGGCTCCTTTCTCCAGACTGCCTTCGGATCCTGCCAGCCTGGGGTTCTCCGCTGTGCCGTGTGCCCTCTTCCCTTGCCTCCCCTCGGCGCAGTCCGGGCGGAATGGCCTATCCCACAGTCAGGGGCGCGAGCAGACATGCAAAGTGAGAAGCACCAGCCTTCCACCCGCTGGCTCTACAAGCAAGCCGGCCTACAAGCATGGCCACACCTCAGGAATGGCGGCCACCGAACCCAGCAAAGCCTGTGCACCCGCTGTCTTCCAAGATACTCAGCTAGGCTAGCCTCCTTATAGGCCAGGTGACCGGTCTGTCAGGAAGGGAGGACTGTTGGTGCAGGACGGATAGAAGGCATTATAAAAGTCAGACTGAGCCGTGTGGCTCAGGTGTTAAGAGAGCCTGGCCAAGCCATCCTGAGGTCTGAGTTCAAACCCAGTATCACCAAAAAAGATAACTAAAAAAAGAGAAAGTGTATGGGAGGAGGGAATTCAGAAATTAGGATCCAGAACTAAACTGTAAAGTTAGAACGGCAAACACCCCTCCCATCAACTCCTTTTGTTGTAAGATTACAGAGACATATTAGGGGTAGGTACATCAGCTTTCTCTTTTGATGTATTGTTATGAACTCTTCACAAATGGACATAGGACACTGGCAAATGGAAGACCTGAAATTCAACATTGGCCCTATTCTTTGGGGAAGCCTGGATCACACCCCATGTCTTAAATTAATAGCAACAATCTTCTAGGGGACATATTGTTATGTGGAGAAGGACAATTGACAATACATTGTCCTATTTTATGTGGTTTTGTTGGTGGTAGTATTGTTTTTGCCAGTCCTCGGAAACTCAGGGCCTTAGGCAATGCCCTCGGCAGTTTTTGCTCAGGGCTAGCACTCTTACCACTTGAGCCACAGCTCCACTTCCCCAGATTTTTGGTGGTTTATTGGAAATAAAAGAGTCTGACGGACATTCCTGCCCAGGGTTGGCAGCTTTGAACTGTGACCCTCAGATCTCACTTCCTAAGTAGCTAGGACTACAGAGGTGAGCCACCAAGTGCTCAGTTATGTTGAGTTTGCTTGTTTGACATAGTTTGGCTATCAGTTTTGTTTGTTTTGGCCAGTCCTGGGGCTTGAACTCAGGGCTGGGCACTGTCCCTGAGCTTTTTTGCTCAAGGCTAGCAGCACTCTACCACCGAACCCCATTCCCAGCCCCATGGCTATCACTCTTTTCGTGTATAATTCATTGCATTTCCAGTTTTCCAGTAAACTTGAGATCTCCGTGATGCATGTAACTTTAATGCCCAAGACTACTTCCTTCCTTAGTAACCTCTGTTGCCACACTCTCAAGATGGTGGTCTGTATCTAGGAATGATATCTTTTAGCAAAATCGACATCTCTGATACTTTTTCAGTTTTGCTGAGATAGTTCTCAACCCAACTGAAAAGGTATCAATTAGCATGAACAGTTCAAGTTTTCAAGTAGAATCCACTTGCCACTTTTCAAAAGGATGTTTCATATATTGGGCTCCTTTCTTCAGAGGTCTTCTTTCTGTTGTTGGGTTACACAGAACAGGTTTGAGGAGCTGGTAGTATTGACCGTTGTTATTGAGCTCCTATAAATGAGGTCAGATGAATTCTACTAATGCATCATAATCATAATATGTACTTTCATGTAGATGTTTTACAAGTGGTGAAACAACTAGTACCTCAGACAAAAGCGTAACTGCATGAAAATCTTGTTTCCTTTTTGAAGTACTGTCCCATTCACTGAAACATCATTCCTCAGTTCAGTTCTCAATTTTCTCAGTATGTAAGTCTGTTATGAGTCCAATTGTAGTATCAAGTACCTAAGAAATGGCTTGCATTAGGCAGCTTGCTCTGGGTTACTCTAGGATGTAAGAAGGCAGCTAGCTTTAATCCATTCCATTATGTAATACAGTTGTTTTGACCTAAGCCATTTTGCTTTGAGTACAAGTGCCTCCAAACAGAATGATTCTATATTGTGTTTATGTAAGTAAACAACAATCACTTATCATCACACTATGAGGAGCAAACTGATAATTACAGTAATAAACAATTGCCTCAGCAAACATCAAAAACAGCAGATCCAGACTGACGTATACTCCCTCATCCGAACATGTGAAAGGAATGCTAGCAGGAGGGCAGGCATACACCAACCCATCACACATCAAGAATCAACAGATGAGGGCTGGGAAGGTGGCTCAGTGGTAGAGCGCTTGCCTTGCATGCCTGAGGCCCTGAGTTCGATTCCTCAGCACCACATAAGCAAAAAGAAAAAAGCCAGAAGTGGCGCTGTGGCTCAAGTGGTAGAGCGCTAGCCTTGAGCTGAAGAGCTGAGGGACAGCGCCCAGGCCCAGAGTTCAGGCCCCACGACCGGACCCCCCCCCAAAAAAAAAGAATCAACAGATGACAACTTGCAACTCTGATGGTGGGACTTCAGCTCAGCTCCCATTTAATGGGATGCACTTAAATGGTCACCCATCCTGGAGCCCTGTGTTTTCACAGCATCAGGCCTCCACAACTCTGGCACTGTTACTAAACCACCTGCCTTGACCTTCTTTGCAACTGTATCTCTTGGCATTTGTATCAATGCTGGAGGCAAGGGTTCTTTTGACCCTACATCCCTTTAGAGGCTTTCCTAGCTGGGCACCAGTGGCTCATGCCTGTAACCCTAGGGACTTACGAGATTAAGGTCTTAGGATCATGGTTCAAAGCAAGCCAGGACAGGAAACCCCTGTAATACTGTTATTTCCAATTAATCGCCAAAATTCCAGAAGTGGAGGTGTGGTTCAAGTGGTAGAGTACCAGCCTTTAGCTAAAAAGCTAAGAACAGAGACCAGGCCCTGAGTTCAAGCCTGAGCACTGACATGCACATGCACACGTGTGCATGCATGCGCAAGCACACACACACACACACACACACACACAGCTGTCCTAGCCATCATCTATATTATTGTGACATATACTGTGTAATCTGAGAATATTAGTTAAGATTAAGATTGGAATAAAGACCTGGGCATAGGTGGCTTGTGCCTATAGTCCTAGCTAATCAAGAGACTGAGATTTGAGAAATCAAATGCAACCAGCAAAAATCCGGAGGTGGAGGCACAGCTCAAATGGTTGAACACCAGTCAGAAGGGTTAAGAGTGACAGGTCCCAATTCAACCCCATTAAAGGACCTGTGTTGTCAATGGCCTAGCCTATCAAGTGACCTCTGTTGTACCTGGAAAGTTAACAATAAGGACATTGACATAGCTTTTGAAGTTGTTATTTAATAAATTCTGACTGGAAAGACACATGTCCAGCTGTTTCTGACATAGGTCACTCATGACAGGCAGGTTGCCTCTTTTCAACAACAGCACTTTAATGGGGACCACTGTAACAGCCCATTCAGAGAGAGAGCTCATTGGTCCACATACCCGACAGCTATGCAAAGGCCATCTACCCAGCAAAATCAGTGTCCTGTGAAAGGCACCTTCTCCAACGTAGAACGGCCTGCCACCATGCTTCGTCTAAGCTGGTAGAACACGGTTTTCTTATAGCTCTTGACAGGTTGGTAAGGAACAAAAGGTGCAATCCTCGTCCAGGGTCCCTAGCAGCTTTGTATTTGAAGGCTGGTTCCTTATGTGTGTTTTAAGCCAGTGTATGAAGTGTAGAGTTATTAGAGCTCCAAAACTTGAATTCCCCACACTTATTTGTCTACTCAGGAGGCGGAGATCTGAGGATCACAGTTCGAAGCCAGCCTCTACAGGAGAGTCCATGAGATTCTTATGTCCAGTTAACCACCAAAAAGCCAGAAGTAGAACTGTAGCTCAAGTGGTAGAGAACTAGTTCTAGTCTTGAGTACAGTAGCTCAGGAATGTCACCCAAGCCTTGAGTTTGAACCCCCAAACTGGCAAAAAAGATTAAAAAATATTTAGGCCACCTAACTTAAGAAAATGGATTACACTTAGACTCAGACTAATACCTGGTGTCTTACAATTCCTTGAACACCAACTCTGGACTTCTAGGGCTTGTGGGTTACTGCTACAACTAGACCCTCAACCCTTTTCCTTTTCTGGACTGATCCTTTTGCTGAATACCACCACTGCCCCCCACCCTGCCAGAGCACATCCTGAGTACCAAGTCTAAGCTATGTGCACTTGGAAATGTACTAGAGTCTTACAGGGGTCTTACCATGGCATCCCCAAAGCTTGTGTGTACCCCTGGACTAAGGAGTGTCCCTGCTTTCTCCCTATTGATCAAATCCCCACACTGTTTTTGTGCTTCATGTCTCAACTGCCCTTCTCTTGGGGTCCTTCTGTTGACAACTCCCCAGAGGACACTGACTATAAGAAGCACAATCCTGCTACCCTCTGCTCTCTCCCCTGGGACAGAATGCCACATGACTGTCTTGCCTTCACATACCACCTTTTGATAACTCCAGGGTATACTGGAAGTTTCGCTGGCAAGTGTGAGTGGTACTAGCTCACAGATGGCACATCCTGGGAAGATAGTGCTGGGAAGTGCTTGTGTGGGTTACACAGTTACCACTTCCTTTGTGTGGTGGAAGTAGCCCCTGTTTTCAGCGACTTCATTCCAGCAAATGAGCTGTTTGCCTTCACTGTAGCCTCCTTGCTAGGAAACTACTAACATCCATACAAACAGAAGGTATGCATTATGGAGTGGGCTGGGCAAATCATGGAGTTTCCTCCTTAAGCAAATGAGATAAACAATGGCATGTGTGTAAAAGATGTGCCAGATGCAATACAGCTACCTACTGTAGCTGTATTTTGCTGATCCTGGGGCTTGAACTCAGGGCCTGACCTCTGTCCCTGAGCTGCTCTGTGCCCAAGGCGAGCACTCTACCACTTAAACTACTTCTAGCTTTTTCTCAGTAGTTTACTAAAGAGTCTCTCAGGCTTTCCTGCCCAGGCTGGCCTTGAACCATGATCCTCAGATCTCAGTTTCCTGAGTAGCTAGGATTACGGTCGTGAACTACCAGTGCCCAGCATCATTACACTTTTGGACCAGGTGAAAAACAGACTCCATTGCAGACTGCCATGTCCCCTGGAGAAACCTCTAAAAGATGATCCCAACACCATTCCTAAGGTCACATAGAACCAAACACAAGAGGTTGAAAGACAAAACAAGAAAAGTAATGGCTCCTGGTTCAACAACTGAAGAGCTTTGGTTTGGACCATCTCCTGGTTTGAGCTGTTATGTCAAAAGACCCAAGCAAGGCTGGGGACTCGGTCAGAAAAGAGCCTGACTTAGCTCAGTTCCGGAGGGCCGGGCGCCACTGCGACGGGGCCTGCGCTGGCTTGACCCGGCGGCCCAGGCCGAAGAGGCGCTGCGGAGGCGTCAAGACCAAGGTCTGTGTTCCTTTCCGCTGCGACCCCTTCTGTTGGAACGAGCACCCCCCAGCCCGGAGCTCCGCGACGCCACTGCCCGTCCCCGGCCCCAGAAGCGCGGGAGCCGCCCGGCCGCCCACTCACGGCTCCGCCGCGGCCAGGGGCCCTCCCCGCCTCCCGCGAGCCGCAGCCAGGCCCCGTCCCCGAGAGCGACCGCGCGGCGGGGCGGCGCTCCGGCCGGGCGGGGCGCGGCCGGCGCAGGTTTATGACGAAAGCGGGGGGGGGGCTCGCGGAGAAGGCGAGACGACGAGCGCCGAAGAATGAGGGCCGGGTCGGGGCCGCGCGCAGCCCACCCGCCGGCGGGCGGGTCTGCGAGCGGGTCGGGGCCGGACCCGAGGGCCCCTGCCGGAGGAGGCGGGCTCGCGTCCCTTCCCGGACTCCCGGCGCGGGAGGCCCTGCGGAGAGGGACGGCTGCGAGGCGGCGGGCCGGGGCGGCGCGGCCGTGTGACGCAACTCCGCAGGCGCCAAGCAGGTCGGGCGGCCGCTATGACGTGGTCCCGCGGGCGGACGCAGGCCGCTCCGGCGCCGGATGCTGCGGCGCCCGCTGGCCGGGCTGGCGGCGACAGCCCTGGGCCGCACCGCTCCGGATGGTGAGTGCGCGGCGGCTGCTCGGGGGGCGCTCGGGCCGCCGGGCCCGCGGGGGCCGCGCCTGCCATTTAAAGGGAGGGCGCGTGGAGCGCCAGCTGCCCGCGGACCCGCGTAGCCGGAGCCCGCGCGGGCGTCCTGCCCCCCGATGGCCACGCGGCGACCCCCGAGCGGGCGTCCTGGCCCCCGATGGCCACGCGGCGGCCCCCGCGCGGGCGGCCTGGCCCCCGATGGCCACGCGGCGGCCCCCGAGTGTGCGTGTGTCCCCCGCGCGGGCGTCCTGGCCCCCGATGGCCACGCGGCGGCCCCCGAGCGGGCGTCCTGGCCCCCGATGGCCACGCGGCGGCCCCCGAGCGGGCGTGTGTCCCCCGCGCGGGCGTCCTGGCCCCCGAGGCCGCGCGTGTTCCAAGCTCTCCGGCCGGCCGGGGCTCGGCGGTCCCGCGATCGCCTAGCGGCCCTCCTGTTTTCTGCGCGTCCCGGTCCGAGTCTGCCCCTTCCTCTCTGGCGACCTGAACCTGAGCGGCCTCCAGCCACGGACGTGGCGTGGCGGTCTCTCCAGACCGGAGTCTAGATCAGGGTTTGTAAATCGCTCTCTGCCTGAGGGTCCCAGCCGTCGCTCTGTCGGACACGGCCGGTTAGGCACGGGGCGCCGCGAGCTGGAAGCGATAGGCAGTGGCCCAGCTACAGCGGCCCAGCCTGTCTGTCGGGCCACTCACCTTAATACACTGAATTTGGTTAATACACTAAAATTGGTCAAAAACCAACCAAACAAGACTGCTGATGCCATTGTGAACTGGAAAAAAAGGGAAGGACGCCTCCGTGTGCCTGGCAGCTGTGTGGAACTCTCCTTTTGGACAGCGGCTTGGAGTCCTCCTTTTCTGCCTTGCTAGTCCAGTTGAGCAAGCTGCGAGTGGCTTACCAACCCAAGTGTGAATCCCTGGCTCTGGGTCACCAAGTGTATTCTAGGCCAGGGGGTCATTTCCAGTGTTTCCAACTTGTCAGATCCAGTAGAAGAGGAGAGCAGGAAGTCAGAGTGAGCTTTCCATTCCATCTTCAGGGCACAGGTGTGAACGTTAGGTTTAAACAGAGGAAGAATGGCAAGGAGAGAGTACACGTAATTAAACAATCCTGGTCAAAGAACATTATCTCCGGGAAAGGGGACAAATGCAAAGTGAAGGCAGGGAGGCCAGGCCTTTGTCTTGATTTTAATTGATTTATGGCCCTAAGGAGTCAGGAGTCATCGAGCTTGTGCGTGTGTGTGTTGTTTCATTTTTGTTTTATTTCATCTAAATATCTGTTACAAAGGCAATGTCTTGAGAGGAGAGTTAGACTCAGGGTAGTGGTCACTCTGGGAAGGTGCAAGGCTTACTGGCTGTGTGCCTGTGTGCACAGGCACTGCCATTCATGCAGCTGGATAACCATGTCTCACATGTGTGCTCAGCTTTTGTGGGTGCATGTGGGTGCTCTGACCCTGGAGTTGAACTCAGATTTTTTTGCTCAAGACTTGTACTCTACCACATGAGCCACAGCTCCATGTCTGGCTTTTTGGTGGTTAGCTGGAGATGAGAGTCTCACAGACTTTCCTATCTAGACTGGCTTTGAACATTGGTCCTCAGATCTCAGCCTCCTGAGTTGCTAAGATTATAAGCATGAGCCACTGATGTCTGGTGACTTCCAGCTTTTTGCTGGTTAACTGGAGGTCAGTCTTGGATTTGTCTATCCAGGCTGGTTTGGAACCTCAATTCTCAGATCTCAGCCTCTTGAATAGTTAGGATTATCGACTTGAGCCACTGTACCCGGTATGGCAATTTGTTTTATAGGTGTCCACGTTCTTCTGAGGTTTTTTAGGCAGCCCTGCCAGACAATGGGCTTTTCTGGAGTTTTCTAGCACTTAGATTTCCAGACCATGCCTTACTGAGGCACACAGGAATTTTTTTTTTTCCTCAGAAAAGTTGATTTAGATAGAATCTGTAGAAAAGTGAGTTAGGACAAACTACCACGACTGTGTTTTCTTGTTTCCGCTACTGATAGGCAGAATTTCCTGCCACCATAGCTCCTTATCTTCCCACTTTATACCACCTGTCACACAAGGCAGTAGTCAGTTGACCTGGCTTTCATGGAGGCTCAGGGACACCTTGGCCCCAGCATTGGGCTTTTGGAAAAAGAAAGATCATTTCCTGAAGTCAGAAATTTGGAAGAGGCAGTATGTTTCGCTTCAGGCACACCCACACTTTTACCTCTCTGTTTGGCACATGCAGAATAGCCAGGAAACATGCTGAGGTGATTTGAGGAAGTGGTGGAAGGAGGAAATGGGGGAGAGTGATCTCAGGCAGTGAGGAAGCAGGTGTAGGAAGAAGAGACTTTATGGTCAGCTTTGACTCTGCCTGTGTTTGGCCTAGGCTTCCACCCCATTCCTCCTTGACCCTGTCCGCCTCAGTGCCTCATTCTCCACTTTTCTTATCCCTTCGTAACTCTGAGTGTAGTGGGCCTCAGTTTCCTCTCTATGAGAGTAGCTGGCCAGTATTGTGATGTCTGGGGTCCTTCCACCTCTGCTATCTATAGGTCCTAAACCCTTTTAGTCTCATGTTGGCTTTGCCTTTGACCATAGGTTGCTTTTAGGGCCCATTTAGAACTTACTCCTTCCTCTTGATGGAAGGGGATAAATTAAGCCAGGTAGCACCAGCAGGATGTGGAGACTGGCAGACGGTTGGCTGATGTCCTTCCATCCTGGCTTCCTTGAGAAGCAACAGTATGTCAGTCCCGCTCAGGTAAGGAGGAGAATGAAGAGTTGGTGGCTCTCATTTACTCTCCGGTGGAGTAGACTCCTGAAGCGGTCTGCCCACCCACATGCCCTGAGCGGCTTGTCTGAGAAGGGGAATGGGGGAGTTGAAATCTCCTTTCCAGTTTCGTCCTTCCACTGGTGACCTGAAGCCTGGGAGGGTGGTGACTGGCTGCCCGAAGGGGGAAGCTGAGATCAGGGAAGGTCTCAGCAGTGTTCCCTCCTGGTGCTCCAGTGGAAATCATGCACTGGCACAATTGGTTTGGGGCAGGCAGTTAGCATTTGAGAATGGAAAAGCCAATGAGAATGGAGGTCCAGAGTGCCTTCTCCTGTTTTCCCAAAGGAAATTCCCTCCACTCTGCTCTTTCCACTCAGTTATGTTGGGCAACTGCTAGGGCAAAGTCGGGATTCATGTGTGATTTCTGAGGTCGGGCGGTGGCACAGTACTTGCCCTGTCAGATGGCTGCTGGCTGGAGCCCTCCCTAAGTGGGCCTGTGGGGTCCGGGTCCTCCCTCAGGATGCTCCGCGCACCTCCGCAGTGGCACGGTCTGTGTGGCTTCCAGAGAAGCAACTCACGGTGGCCCCCGGTTAGCATGTGGCCAAGTGATGCCCTTCAGAACCCTGTGGAGCAGCAGGGGGGAGCAGGCGTCCTCCCGTGGCCCCTGCATCGGCCTGTCTGGAGTTCACCCCTCCAGAGGAGGTGGGCTTACATGGACACAGACCTGCAAGTCTGAGCTTCAGAGACAAGACAGGGAGGGCCGTTCAGCAGAGACATAGGTGGGGTGGGGTAACCTGCACCGGGCACGCAGGTGTTCTCTCCTCTCTTTAAGCTTTTCACAGCCCACAGAGCCTGGCTCGGGAGCTAGCATGGGCTTCCTAACCCTAGGAATGGGGATCTGGTTGAGGGCACTAGCTCATTACACCTGGTAGTGGGTAGGGTATAGAGCTGGGGCTGCCTGGACTCTCCATCAACAGGATTCAGGGGATAAGCTCCGAGAGAGACACGGGCTGCCTGCTGCCAGCCTCCCCGCCCCCGTGTCTAGGGACATTGAGCCATCTGTACTGACCTTGCAGATAGCCTACTTTAAAGATCCTTCAGTAGCTCTACCTACCTATAGCACTTTAAACCCTCCCCTCCCCTACCTCCAGTTCAGCTCTGAGGGTCCTCTGCCTTCAGTTCAGCTCTGACTATCCTCTACCTTCAGTTCAGCTCTGACTATCCTCTGCCTTCAGTTCAGCTCTGACTATCCTCTGCCTTCAGTTCAGCTCTGACTATTCTCTGCCTTCAGTTCAGCTCTGAGGGTCCTCTGCCTTCAGTTCAGCTCTGAGGATCCCCTACCTTCAGTTCAGCTCTGAGGGTCCTCTGCCTTCAGTTCAGCTCTGACTATCCTCTGCCTTCAGTTCAGCTCTGACTATTCTCTGCCTTCAGTTCAGCTCTGAGGGTCCTTCTGCGTTCGTACTTATCTCTTTGAGTCTCCGTTTCTTTGTGCTGGTGACTTAGAAATGTGTGCAGTGGCTGCATACTGGAGTCGTGTACACTGAATCTGGAGAACCCAGGGCAAGTACTGCCCATTGGGAGCTCAAGGGAAGCAGGACATGGCTGTTAGGTAGCAGCTGGCTAAGGTGGTCAGATGTAGAGTTCATGCTACCAGCTATAGACTACCAGCCTTTGGCAATCCTGATGGGGTTGATGGGGCCAGCGCCGTAGTCTGGGGAGCTTTTGATCTGAGCGCTTGGTAGCCCCATCAGGAGGTGTGTGTGTGGCAGGTGACCTTGCCGCGCACACGTTTTTTGTGTGTTCACGTGTGTGTGGCAGGTGACCTTGCTGCACACGCGTGTTTGTGTGTGTGCATGTGTTCTGCTCTCCCTACATGCAGTCGTGCTCATACAGCAGGAGAACCTCAGTAGACTGCTCTTGTGAGATTACCTTGTGGCCTACATTGGGGATTAAGAATATAAGATCTTTAGTGGCTGTGCTTCCTGAAACCTCTACCCGTAGACAATCCCACAGGAAACCTGTGTCCAACCCTATGGATATAAGGTGTTTGGGTTAGCAGGCAGCTCCTCTAGCCTCCAAATACCTCTCTGGACCCAGAACAGAGCGGCAGTGTGACTGCAGTCCGTATCTTGGTTCTTTTTTCCCAACACACACACACACAGCACACACACACACACGCAGCCTGGGCCTTCAGCTCACCGGGGCTGAGTGGGCAGCTGCGTACTTCAAGGACAGGACAAGGAACTGGCTTTTCCTTCCTGCACAGTGGGTGGTAGAGCTGACCTCTCTGTGACCCAAGGCTGGTGCCTCAGGGATTTAATTTTCAGAAGGGCGGGTGCAGGCTTGGCAGGGATTACATCCTCCCCCAACCCTCAGAGCATCGCAGCGGCTGACCACAGACGCTGCACACTGCCAAGGAGGTGGGTGCGTGCCGGGGGAAGGAGGGGAAGGAGGGCTGGCCGCCTTGCTGGAGGGTTCCCACCGAGAAGGAGGGGGACCAGGCTGGAGGGAGCTGGATGAGGCTTGGTCTGGGTGTGAGTCAGCCGGTGGGGAAGCGCTACGGGAGGTGACTTCAGGGCTGGGGTGGTGAGGTCCAGTGTCAGCTGTGGAGAGGGCTCTTGGTTTGGGAAGGTGCCACCCAGCCAAGCGTAGGGAATGAAGCTCTGACCCCGGAGTTGGCACTCGGCTGTACTGCTAGGCCTGCTCCTCTCTGGCTGCTTGGTGGCCCTGCCTGTGGCAGCTATGCTCACCTTTGTTTGTAGAGTTGAGAGGGTCCCCACGCCCGCCACCGCTCGTGGTGGGGGTCCTGAGCCTAGTGTGCGGTTTCTGGGAGCCTTGGCTTGGTGAAGCCCCATCTTCGGGGACAGGGTCATTGTCCTGTCTGCTGCCAATCCAGGGGCTCGTGCCGCGTGGCTCCCGTGGGGGCTGGCGATCTCAGGCCGGGCCTGAGCTGTGTGGGAGGTGGTGCTGCGTCACTTGGGAAAGGCCTGTGGACAGCCCTGCCATTTTCCCTGCCTTTATCTGCCATCGCTGCTGGATTAAGTGGGGTTTTGAGTGACGTCTGTCTGGTGGTGTGGCCTTGGGAGACCCTCACCACCTCCCCAGGGAGCGCGGTACAGAGCTGCTCACACCCGTCCCTGCCGTTCACTTGCGCAGTCATGTCGGGCCCCAGGCCTGTGGTGCTGAGTGGGCCGTCGGGGGCTGGGAAGAGCACCCTGCTGAAGAAGCTGTTCCAGGAGTATGGCAACCTCTTCGGCTTCAGCGTGTCCCGTGAGTCTCACTGGGGTCCGGGGACGGGGGGATGGCCTCAGACTTAGGCCCCGCAGCCCCACATGTACCTCGCCAGCCCGGGAGACACTCTTCACCCTCTGCAGCCCTGCGTCCTCCCCCCGGGGCCTGAGTGTGGACCAGTGTCCTGGCCTCAGTGGCTTGGGTCTGCATGCCTTCCCTCCACACTGGTGATGGGCTGAGCGGAACCACAGGGCTCTGCAGCCCTTCGGCGGGTGACGTATCTTTTTCCTAGATACCACGAGGGACCCTCGGCCCGGTGAGGAGAATGGCAGAGGTGAGCTGCGGGCCACAGGCAGCATGGGGCGGAGGGTGGGAGTGGCCCGTGCTCTGGGTCTGTCGATCACCGTGCACGCTGCCTCGTCTCCCTAGCTGAAGACTGAACCTGCCTCATCAGGCGGTGTGCACCATAGTGAGTGCTGAGGGCCCTGCACCCTCGTGTGTGACAGCGTGCGTGGGGTGTGCCCCTCAGCACATCTTGGGTGCTTTCTCTGTCTGAGTGGACAGGGCTGCCCCTGCCTGGAGCCTGGCCTCCTGCATGCGATCTGGAGGACTACAGCCCCATGTTTGGAGCCTCGTGTTCAGTCCCCCAGGGAAGTCAGGGCAGTGCTGCCTGTCCCGGCAGCATGAGTCTGGCAGGGACAGCCTGCGGTGTGGGATAGAGAAGGATCTTTACAAGCCCAGGAGAAAGGCCGCACCAGGCAGGGCTGGGCCTGGGCGCCCTCCGGACAGCCCTCCTCCTCTCCAGATTACTACTTTGTGACCAGGGAGGTGATGCAGCGTGACATCGCGGCTGGGAACTTCATTGAGCATGCCGAGTTCTCAGGGAACCTATACGGGACAAGGTGGGCCATGACCCAGGGGGGCCCGGGAGCCTTGCATCTGAGTCATGACGGTAGATGTCAACGAGGGGTTCGGTGAGGAGGCTCCAGGAAGTAGACAGGCCCAGTCACGCCTCAGGCTTGGCTGTGCTTCAGCCGTCCCTCCAGGGCCACACGTGACCCTCCCCCAGGAGGGACAGGGAGCGACAAGCACCTCAGCCTTCCCAGGAGCCTCGCCGGGGGCTGCGGGACCAGCAGAGGGCCTGGTGCACCGGCTGTGCCTGTGGTACCCGGGAAGTCTGGGGTGTTAGGGCCAGGCCCAGGATGGACCTCGGGGGAGGGAGGGGCAGGTCTCCCCAGACCTGTTGGAGGCTGAGTTGCTCCTGAGGACTCCGCGGCCTGGGCCAGGCCTCCCTCCATGCCCTCAGCTGGCCGTGGCCTTGTCTCTGCGCCTCCAGCAAGGCTGCTGTGCAGGCTGTGCAGGCCGTGAACCGCATCTGTGTGCTGGACGTGGACCTTCAGGGTGTGCACAACATCAAGAAGACGGACTTGTGTCCCATCTACATCTCGGTGCAGCCTCCCTCGCTGGACGTGCTGGTGAGTGCCGGGGAAGGGGCGCCCGGGGCACAGCCGGCTCAGGGGGCACGCCCGGACAGCCGGCTCAGGGGGCACCTCCCTCCCGTAGGAGCAACGGCTGCGGCAGCGCAACACCGAGACCGAGGAGAGTTTGGTGAAGCGGCTGGCGGCTGCTCGGGCTGACATGGAAAGCAGTGAGTGTGGCCAGGAAACCCTGCCCCCTCCCCAGGGAGAGGGGGCCAGAGCCTGTGCGAAGGAGTTCTCCACCTCCGTCCCAGGGGCCCTCAGACCCACTCAACCACCTGAGGACGCGAGGGAGCTCCTGCTGCAGTCTTCCCAGGGCACAGGGCACACAGTCTGTTTCTGTTTGTTTGTTTGGGGGCAGTTCTGGCATTTGAATTCAGGACAGGCTCACTGCCATTTGAGCCACTCCACCAGCCCTTCTTGCATTGATTGTTTTGAGAATAATGTCTTGCTTTAATCCTGAACTGAGCCTCGACTGTAATCCTCCTGTTTGTGTGTTCCCTTATCGGTGGGATGACTGACAGGCACGTACCTCCATGCACAGCCATTGGTTGTGATAAGTACCCTCTCTTCCCCGGACCTCCGTGTCTCTACCTTCCAAGTACCTTTAAGCTATCAAGCCCAGCTGCAGGTGCTTTGTGGTCATTAGAAATAAGTTTCCTACCTGGGCTGGCCTCAAATGGCAACCCTCAGATCTCAGACTCCTAAGTAGCTAGGATTATAGATTTGCACCACCAGTTTTCTCCTGTCCTGGGGCTTGAACTCAGCCTGAGCACTGTCCCTGAGCTTCTTTGGCTCAGGGCTAGTGCTCTACTATTTGAGCCGCCACAACATCACTTCTGGCTTTTTCTGAGTAGTTGATTGATGATAAGAGTCTTATGGGGCTGGGAAGGTGGCTCAGTGGTAGAGCACTTGCGCTGTGGCTCAAGTGGTAGAGCCGTAGCTGAAGAGCTGAAGGACAGCGCCCAGGCCCAGAGTTCAGGCCCCACAACTGGACCCCCCCCAAAAAAAAAAAAAAAAAAAGAGTCTTATGGACTTTCCTGCCCGGGCTGGCTTTGAGTTGTGATCCTCAGATCTCAGTCTCCTGATGGCTAGGGTGACAGGCATGAGCCACTGGCACCCAGCGGAGGGTTTTTCTAGTGGTGCTATGGTTTTGAGCTGGCCTCACACTTGCTTCTCCACTTGAGCCACTTGGCCAGGCCTTATGCCAGTCTTAATGAGAAGCCGGGAATAGCACTGGTGCCCACGGCCTAGGGTTCAGGGACATCAGGAGAGCAAGCCCTGGCTGGAGAGACGTCCTGAGAGTTTTCCCTACCAACCCTGTCCAGGCAGCCCCACACCCTGGCAGGTCGGGCTGTCCCTCTCCCGGCAGCCCCACGTCCTGGACAGGTCGGGCTGTCCATGGCAGTGGCAGCAGAGCAGCCAAGGCAGTGGGCTTAGTGACCGGCATGGGCTGGGCTAGACACAGTGCTCTTGACTCTGCCCTGTCCCCAGGCAAGGAGCCTGGCCTGTTCGACCTGGTGATCATCAACGACAACCTGGACACGGCCTACGTCGCTCTGAAGCAGGCGCTTTTGGAGGTGAGCCCCTTCTGCTTGCCTGCTGTAGGCAGACACTGCCACTCTGTCCCTGCGTAGACTCTGGCAAAGTTAAAGGTGGTCTGGGGGCCTGAGCCCCTTGCTGCCTGGCAGGGCGCTGGGGCTGAGGGAGCCCCTCCCAGGAGGAAGGGTGAGGGGTCAGTCCTCTGAGATCCTAGACGTCCCTCTTTTCTTCCCTCTTGGCAGGAGATCCAGAAAGCTCAGGAGACCGGCCCTGCCTGAGGACCTGCTTCACTCAGCAGGGTGTGGCCCAACTCTGCCTAGGCTCTGGTGGGGCCTGCCCTGGGGCCAGGGATGTCTGGGATCAGGAGTTGGTGAGCTCCCTTTGCTGGCCACACGGGGGCTCTGTGCCTTCGGCCAGCACCTGTGGCTAAGGGCCCACTCTCCCCCCTCCCCATCACCGAGAACCGCGAGGCGCCCGCCCACCCTCCCGGGCTGCCCCTCCAACTGCCCCTCTTCCTCCTGCTGGAGCAGGACCGACCTTTGAATAAAATAATTGTGTCGGAGCCTTGTGGCGGGGTGCTTCCATTTTAAGCAGGGCTAGGGATTCTGCCCTCCATACTGGGCCTCTGGCTGCCACCTGGCTAGCCTGGAGGAGCAGCTAAGGGGTCTCTATCCATCCCCAGGTCACCGGCATGCTGACTGGGGCTGCTCAGGCCAGCTCACATCCGCCCTGGGAGCCGGTCAGTGTAGAGCTCCTAGAGCCCTGAGTCTGACCGGTGGCATTCAGTCCCTGAGGGAGATGGGTCTGGGTCCAGGGCAGTGGACCCTCCCTCCTGGGCCGGCTGAATCCTTGACTCAGCAGGGCAGTCTGGCGTTTGCCACCAGTCCCTCCCCTCCCTGTGGTGAGCACAGCCCTGCCTTGTGTGTGTGCCTCAGTACGCTTGCTCTCTGGAGTGGATGGGGTGGCGTGGGTGAGGAGGAAAGGACAGGCCGAGGACTGGGCAGCAGCAAGTCCTGGGCTGCCTTCAGAAGTGCAGTGAGCAGGACAGGGGCACCGGCCTGACCTCGAGGTGGAGGCAGGGGCCTCTGCGCTCCTTGGTGCCCTGCTCCCAGGGACAATCGGGGATTGAGAGCTGGGGGGGGGGGAACAATGGAGCCCTTGAGGCCCCTCCTCCACCCCCATTGTGCTTGGCGGCGAGTGGCCCGGCCAGCAGCACTCAGGGAGAGCAGCCGCAGTGGCAGGTGGAGCCACTCGTCCAGAGGCTTGTGTTTCCTGGCCTGGAGAAGGTAGGTGCTAGCCAGACCCCCCCCCCCACGGAGTTGATGTGACCCACACTCACCCGCTAGGTGAGATGGGGCCGCTGTGTTGCTCCTGTAACCCCTCCGGCCTTGGCCCTGCAAGGAAGGAGGCTGACCGCCTCACTCAGCCCGAGCTCTGCATCGAGGGGCCTCACTGACTTCACAAATAGAGGTTAATCTCTGGGTTTTCTGGGCAGCTAGACCTGGAGGAGAGTGTGTGTGTGTGCGTGTGTGTGTGTGTGTGTGTGTGTGCGCGTGCGTGTGTGTGCGTGCGCACGCGCTCGCGTCCCTCCGGCTACAGTGGGGTGGGCCAGGCTGTCCAGCCGGTCATGCTGTGTCCAGAGCGTTCCAGGCGTGCTCCACTCCTCAGCTTGATGCTGAGCTTCCTGGAAGCCTGCTCTGGACAGACTGCCCTCCCGGGCAGGTGTGCCCAGCTGCCGAGCGGGTGAGATGCGGTGTTCTCGCCTGGCCTGTGGTTTTCGTGCTGCCAGGATTCCTTCTGACCAGGGCTTTTCCCTGGCCTTCCCGCTGCGTCCAGAGAGGACAGACAGGCCAAGCGCGGGTGCGAGGGAGGGAGACCAGGTAGGGCCCGTCCCCGAGGGTCTCCTGAGGCCGGCCAGGGTGTACAGAGCTGGGAGGCAACGCGCTCTGAGCGAGGGTAGGCAGGGGCGTCGGCCCAGCCGTGGAAGGGACAGGTGGGCCTGGCGGCGGGGCGGCAGGGTGCAGTGGGGCGGTGGGGGGGGGCGGGACGGGGGAGGGCGGCGGGGTGCAGTCGGGCGGCGGGGGGGCGGCGGGGTGCAGTGGGGCGGTGGGGAGCAGTGGGACGGGGGGGGGGGGGGGGGGGGGGCGGCGGGGCAAGTCTGGGCCCTGTGAGGAGCTGAGGATGAGCAGCTCCCAGGCAGCCTCACTCCAGGCCACCCGAGCAGCCCCACAGATCTCTCCACAGGAGGTGTTTACACTGCAGGATCGTAGCTTCCTCCTAGGTCCAGGCTTGCCTCATTTGTCCCCTCGGTGCCGCCTGGCCCCTCTGTCCCTGAGGGAGGAAGGGCTCATTTCCGGGCACCCCCATGTCTGCTTGGGTGTGAGGGACCCAGCTCTGCTGTGCGTGGGGAAGGCAGCGGGTGAGGCCACAGGTGCGTGAGGGGAGGAGGCCAGGCCTCTGCAGGCAGCCTCTGGTGCTCGTGAGGACCACGGGGCGGTTCTGGGGGCTGCTTCCACCCCGATGCCCAGGCCACCTCCCCAAATAAATATGATAATAGCAGTGGTGCCGGTCACAGCAGGCGCTGCGCCACCCACCTTCGACTGGACGTGTGAGGAAGGATGACCAGAGAGGACAGGTCCTCTTGGGCCTGAGAGCCCTCCCAAGGGAGGCGCTGGCGGCTGGGGCAGAGCCGGCCTGTCACGAGTCAGCTTCTTGAGACGTGCGCGTGCGGTGGAGGTCAGCCGGGAGGTGGGCATGGGTGGTTGGAAAGGACCTAAGGACCCTGGCAGGACTCAGCCGTCTCCTGAGTGGAGATTCCCAGGTTCCCTGGGGGGGGGGGGTGGCGTGGACAGTACCCAGGCTGCCTCCGGGGGGAGGAAGTGGGTTGGGGAGAGGCGGAAAAGGCTACAGATGTGCTGAAGTGCCACACAGCCAGTCTCCAGCCTGGACAGCCGAGGCTGGAGGTCTGGGCTCTGGCTGACAGCACACCTGCCGGCCAGGGTGGCAGGAGGTGTGTTGAGGCCAAACGTCCTGGGCCTAGAACCCTGCCTGCCCAGGCAGGAGAAAGTTCCTGCCCCGGGGATACACGCGGCCGCAGCCTGCAGAGCGGAAGCCCTGTGGCTTCTCTGCATGAGCGCTGCCTGCCCCGCAGGGCCCAGGGCCGTGCCACCCGGGAGCTGGGTAAGGGCCGAGCGGTGGCCTGGGAAGGACAGCCCTGTGCCAACCCCATCATCCTCAGGAAGGGGAAGAGTGGTGTGAGGGGCCACTCCGCACCACTCCTGCTTGGTAGCCAAGCCTCTGCCCGCCCCTGCCAGCACCCGCCCGGGCAGCAGGAAGCCCTGCCCTGTCCTTCCTGCTCTGAGAGGGGTGGACAAGGGACGGAAACGCTGGGCAGGAGTGAGAGGGAGTTCCCTGGTTCTTGAGCCCCACACAACCTCGTTCAGTTTGGGATAGGCAGGGTTTAGTCGGCCCCGGGAGGTTTGGGCTGGCTGGTCGGTCATGACTGCCTGCGGGGTTGGGTGTGAGTTTCTAGACAGTAGCTTTGCTTGCTTAACCTGAGACTCCTCCCGGAGTGTGACTCCAGCCCAACCATCGCTCTCCCTTCCCCATCTCAGCTCGCGGTGGGGAGAGCCCCCTCCATGCCGTCGGCACCATGACCGGCCAGAGTGCCCAAGGCTGTCGGGGTGTGGTGGGCGTGGGACAGCCCCACTGGAGACTCCCAGGATTCACTGTGAGTCCCCGCGCTGAACTCACTGTGAACACCGCCCTCCACTGGCCCTGGGTAGCTGCCACCCCTCTTTCCCTAGCCTCACCCTTTACTGACCAGCACCAGGCCTTGGCCAAGTCCCCAAGTCCCCTTCCCCCGTGGAACCTCTCATCCTGGACCTCACTGGGCTTCCTGACTGAAGATCAGCTCTCAGAGCTGGGGCAGCCCCCGCCTCTGTTGCTGAAGGTCCTTTCTCTAATTAAATGTATTTAGATTAACAAAAAAAAAGGAAGGTGTAGTTACTCAAACCTGTAATCCTAACTACTTGGGAGGCAGAAATTGGAGTGGAGGTTAGAAGCTGGGGCAGGTGGGGCAGGGGCTGGAATTAAAAAGTTAACAAGACCATTTCAACAAATGTCCAGGAATTGTGACAGTGACGTGTGTCCCAACTGTGAAATGTAAGCAGGGGAAGGCTGGGCAGGACATAAGGTGAGACACTACCTCCCAAGTAACCAGAGCAAAATGGGTTGGAGATGAAGCTCCTTCCCACGTCCCCCAGGCTCATGTCTGCTTTAGTGAGATTCATGTGTCATCGCAGTGAACTAGTTGATGATGCCTGCTTGTATCCGTGCTGCCTAAAGACCACACTCCATTCAGATGTTCTTAGGTTTCTCCTGCATTCCTATCTGGACTTGTCCAAGGCCCCTCCTGACATTCAGGCATCTCTTGTCTGGCTGTCCTCAGACACTTCTTATTTTGGCCATTTGGATGAATATTGCCCAAGCATTTTGTAGAGTATCAATTTCCTCCATTGGAAATAGGCTCGTTTTTTTCCTCGGTGTCTCAGGAAACGGGTTTTGGAATGGGAGGCCCTGCAGGTGGTATCAACATGGTGCTGACCCCAGTTGCCTGGTCAGGGGATGTGGTTAAATGTGTTCACTCGAAGTGTGAATGATTCCCTTTCATACTGTTCTCTCATGCCCCAGCGCAGTGTCTGCATAGCTCCTCTGCACTTGGGAATCTGTCTCCTGTCCTCACTTGTGCCATTTGTCCATCACAGATGAGTAACCTCCGCAAGCGTGTATGTGTGTTTAAGCATATCCATCTTCTCGGTCTCAGCCACTTCCCCAAGGAGTCCCAGTTCCTTTTCATGTATGTGTGCACGCACGCTGATAGTGGGGCTTTAACTCAGGGCCTGAGCTCTGTACCTTAGCTTTTCTGCTCAGGGCTAGTACCCTACCACTTCAGCCATACCTCCACTTCTGGCTTTTGGGTGGTTAAATGGAGATTAACCTCCTGAGTAGCTAGGATTACAGGCATGAGCCACTGGTGCCCAGATCCTAGTTCCTATTATTAGGAGTGGAGAAACCAAGATCTGGGACTCAGATGTGTCCTTGTATTTAGTCCTTTTCAGAAGACAGTGCAAGGACGTGTGTGTGTGTGTGTGTGTGTGTGTATACAGGCCCATGGGTTGCCACATAATATCTGTAAACACTCTGAGATTACCTTAAGGAATGTTCACCAGGCACACAGGCAGGACAGCAGCATCCGGATGTAAACCCATCCCTCTTGGGAGGCCTCTGAAAGGCCAACTGGGGCAGGGCCAACTACATGTGTATATGCAAGTGTGTACATGTGCATGAACGTGTTTGTGTAGGAACGTGTGTGTGTGTGTAAGAACATGTGCAGTGGCATGAAAACATACCATCGCCTCCAACAGAGTGGGCTGGGACAGCAGAGAGGGTATTGGGTAGGAGGCAAGTCACCTGTGCTGGTCGGCAATTCCAAGCTGTGTCAGCTGAAGTGAGGCTCACAGGGAGGGAGGCATGCAGCAGCCAGCAACCCACGGGATGGAGAGGGCCCGGGTCATGCAGTCAGGCATGAGCAGGTGGGTTCAGACGGGAGAGGGCAGGAGGGGAAACGCCATCCAAATTAAGTATCTTGTGCGGATGAGGCTGCTCCGGAGGGGAGACTGGCAGTGGGGCCTGAGGGAAGACCGGCAGTTAGGTCTGTGCTTCTGGAGTTTGAGTTTCCTGCAGAGGGTCTGAGTGCCAGTTTTAGGCAGAAAAGAGCTAAGGATTTGGGAGTTCCCATATTCACAACCTGAGACCAGGGCCCTGACTCTTCCAGCCAACTTCTGACCCACGGCCCTAGGAAGTCGGTGCAGAATTAATGGCTGTGACTGTGCATGTGTGCACAGTGCCAGGGGCTCCCAAAGGCAAAGCATCCTCCCTCAGACCCCAGGACAAAGTCAGCCTGGGCTGTATCATAACATTGCAATGGCTGCACTTCTCCATTGCACACTCAGTGTTAATCAGCCATTATTTACACCTGTGCACAGGCAAACACCACAAGCCAGGGCTTCCCACAGAGATCTAATTGCTAAAAGCTGCACACACACTGCTGGGCAAGTCTGCCGAAGCTACCCAGGAGCCCTTACTCTATTTGCTGGGCAAGTCTGCCGAAGCTACCCAGGAGCCCTTACTCTATTTCTCCTCTGGGCTGCTCATCTAGGGCTCCTGCTCCAGTGACGGGCAGAAGCTGGTAGGAAGCCGGATCCATCCCCTGGGAGGCATCAGGCTCCACACGTTCACGCCTGCCTGAGTGCAGGCCTGTGGGTGCACTGGCCTGTGAATGTCTATGAGCACGCTTGTGTGTGCATATCTATGCGCATGTGCAAATGTTTCTGTGTTCATGGGTGACAGGTCACGTGCTCTTCTGTGCATCTTAGTGCAGATATGCACTTTGGATGTGTGCACACGTGTCTGAGCCCATGTATGCATGTAATTGTATGTAGGTATGTTTGCATGTGTGTGGATGTGATCTGTGAGTGCACATCTATATTTACATATGTGCACTGTGTTTGCACCTGTTCTCATGTCTGTGTACATGTGTTTGACTAAGTGTGCCATGAAGGTGTGTGACTTAACACATGGGAGTGTATTGGCTCCGGTGGGGGCTGCACAGACGAGAGGAAGTGGGGCCACTTCCTCAGGAACCCCTGCTGCCCCCTCTGGCTGCTGCTTCTTCCTGAGCTGCAGGGAGAGGCCCCAGCCCCATAAAGAGGCCTGGAGCCCCGCTCCCGACGCCGCTGCTCACACACCTGCTGCAGCTGCCTCCCAGGCCTGTCCAGGGCCAGAAGTACGCTGAGGGTTGCGACGGGGTCTCGCGCCCCAAAGGAACCCAGTGGCAGGTACCGGCTGGGTGGGCAATCAGAGACGGCGGAGACCCTCTCCCAGGCTCAGGGCTCGCAGTGTCTGCAGCCTCACTGGCTGGGATCCTGCTTGCGTCCTGCTTGCTGGCCCCTCGCTGGGAACAGTGTAGGCAGTGTAGGGGCTGCATCAGGACCCTAGTGGTCTCTGGGCCCTGGGGAGCAGATGACAAGCCGGATTCAGCAGGACCAGCAGGGGCTTCCCGGGGGAAGGGGAGCCCACGCCCAGACTGGGGGTCAGGGAGGCTGGAGGCGGGGGGCTGCCAGGGCCAGGGACTCGGGTCCCACGGGCGGAGAGCAGCAGGGGTTGCGCGCACTCCCCAGTGGCTGTGCCGGGGACCGGGCCCTGGGAGACCCGAGGCTGGGGCCGCGGGCGGGGCGGGCCGGGCCGGGCCTGGGATTCTCCGGCCTCCAAGGCAGCTCGGGCGGCTCTGCGGTTCCGCGGTTCCGGGCCCGGGGCGGGCGGGGCCGGGCGGCAGGCGCGGGCCGTCTGGGGCGGGGACGGGGGGCGCGTGCGGGGAACGCGGCTTCACGCCCGGTCTGTCCCGGCCCGCGGGCAGGGTCCGCGCGGGCGGCCGGGCCCCGGCTGACCCCTGACCCCCGCCGCCCGCAGGTCCCGCCCGCCCGCGCCCATGACCAACATGAGCTGGAGCTTCCTGACGCGGCTGCTGGAGGAGATCCACAACCACTCCACCTTCGTGGGCAAGGTGTGGCTGACGGTGCTGGTGGTGTTCCGCATCGTGCTGACGGCCGTGGGCGGCGAGGCCATCTACTCGGACGAGCAGGCCAAGTTCACCTGCAACACGCGGCAGCCGGGCTGCGACAACGTCTGCTACGACGCCTTCGCGCCGCTGTCGCACGTGCGCTTCTGGGTCTTCCAGATCGTGGTCATCTCCACGCCCTCCGTCATGTACCTGGGCTACGCGGTGCACCGGCTGGCGCGGGCCTCGGAGCGGGAGCGGCGCCGCGCGCTCCGCCGCCGCCCGGGCCCGCCCCGCGCGCCCCCGCCGCCGCCGCCGCCCGGCTGGCCCGAGCCCGCCGACCTGGGCGAGGCCGAGCCCATCCTGGGGCTGGCGGAGGCGGAGGAGGCGGAGGCGGAGGCGGAGGCGGAGGAGCCGGGCGCGCCCGAGGCCCGCGGCGAGGACGAGGCGCCGGCGGCCAAGGCGGGGCCCGCGGCCGGGGCGGGCGCGGCGGGGCCCGCGCAGCACGACGGCCGGCGGCGCATCCAGCGCGAGGGCCTGATGCGCGTGTACGTGGCGCAGCTGGTGGCGCGCGCGGCCTTCGAGGTGGCCTTCCTGGTGGGCCAGTACCTGCTGTACGGCTTCGAGGTGCCGCCCGCCTTCGCCTGCGGCCGCCGGCCCTGCCCGCACGTGGTGGACTGCTTCGTGTCGCGGCCCACGGAGAAGACGGTCTTCCTGCTGGTCATGTACGTGGTCAGCTGCCTGTGCCTGCTGCTCAACCTCTGCGAGATGGCGCACCTCGGCCTGGGCAGCGCGCAGGACGCCGTGCGCGGCCGCCGGGCCCCCGCCGCGCCGCCGGCCTCGGGCCCCGCGCCGCGCGCGCTCCCGCCCGCCGCCCCGGGCCCGGCCGCCGCCCCGGGCCTGGCCTGCCCGCCCGACTACAGCCTGGTGGTGCGCGCCGCCGAGCGCGCGCGCGCGCACGCGCACGACCAGCACCTGGCGCACCTGGCCCTGCAGGCGCTGCGGGACGGGGCGGCCGGGGACGGCCCCGCGCTGCCGGCCGCGTCCCGGGCGCCGCCCCGGGCCGGGGCCCCGGCCTCCGGGACCGGCAGCGCCACGTCGGGGGGCACGCTGGGGGAGCAGGGCCGGCCGGGCGCCCGGGCCAGGGCCGGCTCCGAGAAGGGCAGCACCGGCAGCAGGGACGGCAAAGCCACCGTGTGGATCTGAGGCCCGGCGCCGGCGGCGCGGGAGGGGGACGGGGACGGGGCCCGCCGGGGCCCGCAGCGCCGGGGAGCTGGGCCCGACCCCTGCCTGCTCCCCACTCGGCCTCCAGACGGGAGGCCCAATAAAGCACGCTCCCATCACAGGCGCGCGGTGTCTTCACGGAGGGGTGCGCGCTCGCGACGCGGCGAGCCCCGCACGCTGGCAGCCCCTCGGAACAGTCCGCCCCGAGCCCAGGGTCCCGGGCGGACGCGGGTGCCCGGCCCCGCCCCGCCCCGCCCCGGAGCCCCCGCCCCGCCCCGCCCCGCCCCGGAGCCCCGCCCCGCCCCGGAGCCCCCGCCCCGCCCCGGAGCCCCCGCCCCGCCCCGGAGCCCCCGCCCCGGAGCCCCCGCCCCGCCCCGCCCCGGAGCCCCCGCCCCGGAGCCCCCGCCCCGCCCCGCCCCGGAGCCCCGCCCCGCCCCGGAGCCCCGCCCCGCCCCGGAGCCCCCGCCCCGCCCCGGAGCCCCCGCCCCGCCCCGGAGCCCCCGCCCCGCCCCGGAGCCCCCGCCCCGCCCCGGAGCCCCCGCCCCGGAGCCCCCGCCCCGCCCCGCCCCGCCCCGGAGCCCCCGCCCCGGAGCCCCCGCCCCGCCCCGCCCCGGAGCCCCGCCCCGGAGCCCCCGCCCCGCCCCGGAGCCCCCGCCCCGCCCCGGAGCCCCGCCCCACCCCGCCCCGCCCCGCCCCGGAGCCCCCGCCCCGCCCCGGAGCCCCCGCCCCGCCCCGCCCCGGAGCCCCCGCCCCGCCCCGCCTCAGAGCCCTCGCCCCGGCCCCGCCCCGCCCCGGCCCCGCCCCCGGCGCCCGCCTTCCACCCGCCCCGCCCCGGCCCCGCCCCCGCCCCGCCCCCGCCCCGCCCCGCCCCGCCTCAGAGCCCTCGCCCCGGCCCCGCCCCCGGCGCCCGCCTTCCACTTTCCCATCGTCCTTTGAAGTGTCAGGGTTCCCACCGCGGCGTTACCGAGGGAGAGGGGGGGAGGTGGGGGGCGGGGCAGGGGAGGGGCAGGGGAGGGGAGGTGGGGGCGGGGCAGGGGGAGGTGGGGGCGGGGCAGGGGAGGAGGTGGGGGCGGGGCAGGGGAGGTGGGGGCGGGGCAGGGGAGGTGGGGGCGGGGCAGGGGAGGTGGGGGCGGGGCAGGGGAGGAGGTGGGGGCGGGGCAGGGGGAGGTGGGGGCGGGGCAGGGGAGGGGCATGGCAGGGGAGGTGGGGGCGGGGCAGGGGAGGTGGGGGCGGGGCAGGGGAGGTGGGGCTGGGCAGGGGAGGTGGGGCTGGGCAGGGGAGGTGGGGGCGGGGCAGGGGGAGGTGGGGGCGGGGCAGGGGAGGTGGGGGCGGGGCAGGGGAGGTGGGGGCGGGGCAGGGGAGGAGGTGGGGGCGGGGCAGGGGAGGAGGTGGGGGCAGGGCAGGGGAGGAGGTGGGGGCGGGGCAGGGGAGGTGGGGCTGGGCAGGGGAGGTGGGGCTGGGCAGGGGAGGTGGGGGCGGGGCAGGGGAGGTGGGGGCGGGGCAGGGGAGGTGGGGGCGGGGCAGGGGAGGTGGGGGCGGGGCAGGGGAGGTGGGGGCGGGGCAGGGGAGGTGGGGGCGGGGCAGGGGAGGGGCATGGCAGGGGAGGTGGGGGCGGGGCAGGGGAGGTGGGGGCGGGGCAGGGGAGGTGGGGGCGGGGCAGGGGAGGGGCATGGCAGGGGAGGTGGGGGCGGGGCAGGGGGAGGTGGGGGCGGGGCAGGGGAGGTGGGGGCGGGGCAAGGGAGGTGGGGGCGGGGCAGGGGAGGTGGGGGCGGGGCAGGGGAGGTGGGGGCGGGGCAGGGGAGGTGGGGGCGGGGCATGGGAGGTGGGGGCAGGGGAGGTGGGGGCGGGGCAGGGGAGGAGGTGGGGGCGGGGCAGGGGAGGTGGGGGCGGGGCAGGGGAGGAGGTGGGGGCGGGGCAGGGGAGGTGGCGGCGGGGCAGGGGAGGTGGGGGCGGGGCAGGGGAGGTGGGGGCGGGGCAGGGGAGGTGGGGGCGGGGCAGGGGAGGTGGGGGCGGGGCAGGGGAGGTGGGGGCGGGGCAGGGGAGGAGGTGGGGGCGGGGCAGGGGAGGTGGGGGCGGGGCAGGGGAGGTGGGGGCGGGGCATGGGAGGAGGTGGGGGCGGGGCAGGGGAGGAGGTGGGGGCGGAGCAGGGGAGGTGGGGGCATGGCAGGGGAGGTGGGGGCGGGGCAGGGGAGGTGGGGGCGGGGCAGGGGAGGTGGGGGCGGGGCAGGGGAGGTGGGGGCGGGGCAGGGGAGGTGGGGGCGGGGCAGGGGAGGTGGGGCGGGGCAGGGGAGGTGGGGGCGGGGCGGGGTAGGGGCGGGGCAGGGGAGGTGGGGGCGGGGCAGGGGAGGTGGGGCGGGGCAGGGGAGGTGGGGGCGGGGCAGGGGAGTGGGGGCCGGGCAGGGGAGGTGGGGGCGGGGCAGGGGAGGTGGGGGCGGGGCAGGGGAGGTGGGGGCGGGGCAGGGGAGGAGGTGGGGGCGGGGCAGGGGAGGTGGGGGCGGGGCAGGGGAGGTGGGGGCGGGGCAGGGGAGGTGGGGGCGGGGCAGGGGAGGTGGGGGCGGGGCAGGGGAGGTGGGGGCGGGGCAGGGGAGGTGGGGGCGGGGCAGGGGAGGTGGGGGCGGGGCAGGGGAGGAGGTGGGGGCGGGGCAGGGGAGGTGGGGGCGGGGCAGGGGAGGTGGGGGCGGGGCAGGGGAGGTGGGGGCGGGGCAGGGGAGGAGGGGGCGGGGCAGGGGAGGTGGGGGCGGGGCAGGGGAGGTGGGGGCGGGGCAGGGGAGGTGGGGGCGGGGCAGGGGAGGTGGGGGCGGGGCAGGGGAGGAGGTGGGGGCGGGGCAGGGGAGGAGGTGGGGGCGGGGCAGGGGAGGTGGGGGCGGGGCAGGGGAGGTGGGGGCGGGGCAGGGGAGGAGGTGGGGGCGGGGCAGGGGAGGTGGGGGCGGGGCAGGGGAGGTGTGGCCAGCGGCAGCCCGGCGCTGCTCGGCAGCCCGGCTGTCTCCAGCGTCCTTGGCGCCCAGCCCCAGCAGCCTCGCCCCAGGCTGCAAACCCTGGCGTCCCTGGGCTCACCCCAGCCAACTCCGGCCTGACTGGTGGGCTGCTGACTGTGAGGGGCACTCTGACCCCAGCTGGGCCTCAGCCCTGCTCACCCCACTTCCAGGTAACCTGCCACCAGGTGAGCCCCATTCCCCAGTGAGCATGGTGGCCTCCAGGGGAACCGCACTCCAGGTAGGCTCTGACTCCAGGTGCGCTCCAGGGAGTTCTGCCCCTAGGGGGCCCCAACTCCCGGGTAAGCTCCCAGCCTCAAGCTGGCCTCCAGGAGAATCCTGACTCCAAGCTGAGTCCCAGCACTCCGTGAGCCCTTCCTAGATGAACCTAACCCAGCTAATACCAGCTGCAAGGGACGCACAAATGGAACTCTACTTTGCAGGTGAATCAGCCTGCTTGGGCTGCTGCAATACACACCACATTCTGGGTGCCATAGAAAAGAGCTTTATCAGCCAGGCACCAGTGGCTCACGCCTGTCATCCTGGCTACTCAGGAGGCTGAGATCTGAGGATCACCGTTCAAAGCCAGCCCGGGCAGTCAGGTCCGTGAGACTAATCCCCAATAAACCACTAGAAAACTGGAAGTGGCGCTGTGGCTCAAGCAGTAGAGCGCTCACCTTGAACTGAAGAGCGCAGGGACAGCGCCCAGGCCCAGAGTTCAAGCCCCCTGGCCGCTTTATGTAGTCCTGGTCAGGATGGGGTGTGGGCGGGGCCAGTGCTTTGCTGGTCAGGATGGGGTGTGGGCGGGGCCAGTGCTTTGCTGGTCAGGATGGGGTGTGGGCGGGGCCAGTGCTTTGCTGGTCAGGATGGGGTGTGGGCGGGGCCAGTGCTTTGCTGATGGGGTGTGGGCGGGGCCAGTGCTTTGCTGGTCAGGATGGGGTGTGGGCGGGGCCAGTCCTTTGCTGGTCAGGATGGGGTGTGGGCGGGGCCAGTGCTTTGCTGGTCAGGATGGGGTGTGGGCGGGGCTAGTGCTTTGCTGATGGGGTGTGGGCGGGGCCAGTGCTTTGCTGGTCAGGATCGCGGTGTGGGCGGGGCCAGTGCTTTGCTGGGCAGGATGGGGTGTGGGCGGGGCCAGTGCTTTGCTGGTCAGGATGGGGTGTGGGCGGGGCTAGTGCTTTGCTGATGGGGTGTGGGCGGGGCCAGTGCTTTGCTGGTCAGGATCGCGGTGTGGGCGGGGCCAGTGCTTTGCTGGGGCCTCTGTACTTGGCTTGGAGCTGCCATCTTCGCTCGTTTCCCACGTGGTTACCCTGTGTGTGTGTCTGTGTGCTGATCTCTTCCCGTAAGGACCCGCTATGCTGGACAATGACTGCCCAATGACCTCGTTTTACTTTGTCTCTCCAGAGACTTCATTTTCAGATGCACCCGTGAGGGTTGTAAACTCTGAGGGTGTGGCAGACAACTCTCAGGCTAGAAAGCATTTGCCCAAGCTGAAAGCTGTGCACAAGATGAGAGGACAAAGAGCCTGCAGGACAGGCGTCTCTCCTTGGAGACCCGGGTGACTTAGGGCCTGTAGTCAGACCCTCACGGTGGGAGCGGCCTATGCGGGGCAAGCCCCCATCCACTGGTTCTACCTCCAGGATCAGCTCCTAGGCAATGCTGCCATTACTACAATCCTATGACCAGCCCCGCAGCCCCTCACCCAGGATGTCACCTCCTGTTGGTATATCCAACACGCTCAGCTCTCGTATCTCCTAGAGGCTAAACCCACCCAACTACCAAACTAGCACATAATAGACACTTAACTCCTTAAAACACCCCAAACTTGCTGGGCACTGGTAGCTCACACCTATAATCTTAGCTATTCAGAAGGCTGAGATCCGAGGATCATGGTTCTAAGCCAGCCCAAGAAGGAAAACCTGTGACTTATCTCCAGTGAACTATCAAAAGAGCCAGAAGTAGAGCTGTGGATCAAATGGCAGAATGCTAGCCTTGAGCAAAAAAGCTCAGAGACAGTGCCCTTATCCTGAATTCAAGTCCCAGGACTGGAGGGAAAAAAAAAAAAAATCACACCAAAACTCCGTTTTCTTGTCTGCCTGGGATGGCTATAGGGAATTTGGGCAGAACCTGGACACTGCTGACAGACAGACGCCTGGCATGTCAGGACCCTCCTCCCTCACAACAGTCTAGGCTGGCGGGACAAACATGGTCCAAGCCGGGTAAGAGCTGCTTAGAGTTTTTGCTGGGCCTCCAAATGAACTAGCAGCAGAATAAAAGCCCTCACTTTACACCTGTGTTTTTTTTTAATCTTTTTCCTACAGTCACTTTGTAATTACCTTGGGTTTTAGGAAGGACAGGATTTACAGATAAACATCTTGGGACATAGGCAGAGTGTCCCCCAGAGTATCTTTTTTTACAAAAAGCCATCTTGTGGTAAAAGACAAAATTGCCTCAAAAAAAAAAAAAAGGAAAAAGACAACCAAAGGTTCAGGGCAAAACACCCGAAGGTGACACTGACCATCCCCACACCCCTCATGTGATGAAAGGGGTAACTTTGGCAGAAACAAAGACCAAGAGAATGTTCTTCTAAGCCACCATCCCCGCCATCTAAAGCTCATATGCAAGCATGGTCACAGACACACTAAGTGCTGTCTCTGCTTGGCATACCACTGCCATGCAGTAAATCTTCTTCTGCCCTTCCCCCTATCTCTTTAGTTGGTGTGCAGGGGTGAGTGGCCACACCTGACACAGAATTCATGAAGTTTGGGCCCAGGGTCTAGAAGGTCTGGCTTCAGAGGGGCATGGCCGGGCAGTGCTGGAACAGGACCAGTCAAGCTTCATCTCTCCTTTGTTTCCACAGCCTCAGCCAACTGGCCATTATGCATGGGAGTTTACGGAGGGCTGGGGTGGAGAGGGGCATGTTCACAGACACCCCCAGAGTGGGGCAGTTCCTTTCTCCTTCCTCTGGGAAGGGAGGAAGCCATAAGGAGAGAAAAACAGGAAATTATCACTACCCTGGGAAGTGGGGTCTAGGATCCCCAGTAGGCCAGATTTCTAGTTTTTCCTACCCTGTATGTGTCACTGATAGTGGGCTCCAGCACCTGAGGCCAAAATGGCCTCTGGGCTCCCTGGAGCCTCTGGGGCCCAGGCCACAGCCCCCTCCTCAAAAGGACATCCGCGGCCCAGCTGCCCAGACCTCTGGGGAAGTAAGCTTGGCCAACTCAAAGCGGGAAGCGGGGAAAGCTTCTTGGGCAGGGTCCTGGAGCCACCAACACCACATGCTTCAGGAGCTTTTGTTTTCTTTGTGTCCATGTGCAGTTAAATGACACATGCTGCTGCTGGCTGTCCGCCAGGACAAGGCTGGGGAATGCATTCCAGAGTTCTCCGAGTGGCCCAAGCCCAGGGCATCGGGGCGCTTGGTGGTCTGCCTGCTAGCCCTTCCTGCTGTCCTGTGTGGGTGGGAAGCCAGCTCCTCTGCTGGCCCAGGGATGAGGTGACATTCGACCAGAGGAATGAGCTGATGAGAGGCCCGAGGAACGTGACCTTCACTTCACGGGCGCTGCCCTGTGGTGCAGGCCTGGGCTGGCTTCCTTTCTGTCCTCACCCAGGGTGGCAGGGAGGTGCCGGGTCATCCGCAGGCCCGGGGAAGTGGAAGCTGTGACCTGTCAGGGGCACATGCATTCCAGTTACCACTGATGTCAGTCAGGAAGCCTGTGGTCAAGGGGGACCGAGGGTTGGGAACCAGCTGGGGGGCTCCTGGCATGGTCCTCTGTCAGTCTAGACGGTCCTAAGGGACTCGAACTGGGAGGAATCCAGAGCCTTATAGGATTTGGGGCAGACAGGAGGGGACCTGAAAGGCAAAGCTTAGGGCCTGGGGTCTGATCACAGTCAGAGAAACACACACTAGGGGCTGGGAAGGTGGCCTAGTGGTAGAGCGCTTGCCTTGCATACATGAGGCCCTGGGTTCAATTCCTCAGCACCACATAAGCAGAAAAAGCCAGAAGTGGCACTGTAGCTCAAGTGGTAGAGTGCTAGCCTTGAGCTGAAGAGCTAAGGGACAGTGACCAGGCCCAGAGTTCAGGCCCCACCACTGGCCAAAAACAAAACAAAACAAAAAAAAAGTAAAACACACACTAAGGCTTCTTTTTTTAGAGATCTACCTGAGACAGTAATTCACTTATTTGTCCAATGTTAACTGAGCCCCTAATGCATTCCACGCACTGTCCTAGGCCCATGGAACCTGTGGAAGGCAGCTGGAGCTACCCTGAAGTTGGCTCACCCACAGCAGGGCAGAGGGACTTACAAGGAAGGCCGCCCGTCATGGCACCACCACCAAAAAACTATTCTTTTTTTTTTTGGCCAGTCATGGGGCCTGAACTCTGGGCCTTGGCACTGTCTTTCTGCTCTTCAGCTCAAGGATAGTGCTCTACCACTTGAGCCACAGCGCCACTTCCAGCTTTTTCTGCTTATGTGGTGTTGAGGAATCAAACCCAGGGCCTCATGCACACCAGGCAAACACTCTACCACTGAGCCACCTTCCCAGCCCCAACACTACTATTCTTGAAACTGGTATTTTGTTATATGCATAGGAAATGGACTTGATTTATGAAGAAGGTGGGCAAAGAGGAGACTGGGTAGAGGTCCAGGTCACAGCTGTGAATGGCCAGCCCAGGTGAAGCTGGCTCAAAGGATAAGCTCAAACTTCTTTAGTGAAGACATGTGAGTGAGAGGAGCAGAGACTAGCAGACAGTAAGCTGTTGCTCACAGAGAACCAGGGGCTTAGGGGAGATATAAATAGCTTATTCCTGTACATGCAAAGCTCAAGGTATCAGATGTGCAATGGAGGTGGTAGGCTTGGGGGCTAGGGGAAGTGCCTGGTCCAGCAAATACAATTTGGAGCTCCGGGAGTATGGGAAGGATGGTGATACGTCATGAGAAGGAGCTTCATACACCAAGGGGCTGGGAAGAAGGGCATCAAGGAGATCCTAAAGAGGAGCTGGTGAGGTAGGAAGACCAGAGAGCCGAAGAGATAGAAAAATGAACCGTGCCAGGCACAGCCAAAGGGCCTAGGAGAGAGCCCCAATCGTGATCCGGGCAACACCAAAGTATTACATCACTACCGCTGGGTTTATCTGCAGATGTGGTCAGGAGCTTGATGGTGGTAATGGACCAGGGGAGGTATTTATGCACAGGTTGTGGGCAAACAGGGGTCACCCACCACCTCAGCCTTGGCAGCAACCTCCCGAAGGAGACAGGTGTGGGACTTAAGAAGAGAGGAAGCAGCCAGGGATCTGGGAAAGACAGCTCACTGGTTTTCAGTTTTCCTATAAAAGGTAGGAAAGGCTGAGGACAGGGCCAGGGAGAGAATCCAGAGCTCTCCTTGTGCTTTCTTCAATATTCAAGATTCACAGGCCTCTCCACAGTTTGATGTCTACAGCCAAGCGTCATAGCCTGGGTGGCTTATCAACAACAGACATTTCTGTTCTGGAGGCTAGAAATCTGCCATCGCATGGTGAATCCCCTCTCTCTGAGGGCCACTTCTTGGTTCATGGTCAGTCCTTGCTAAGTATTTACGTAGAGGAAGGGGAAAATTCTCTGGGCACTAATCCTACGACAAGGCCCTCACACCCAATCACATCCCAGAGCCTCCTCCTCCACATACCTAGGGGTGAAGATCTCAGCATGTAAGTTTGGAGACGGAAACGTTCAGTTATCAGCGGTCTTTGACCCCCAACGTGAGGAATCTGGAGATGGGCTTTTAATGAGGTCCTTGGGGTGGCCTTAGTCACATGCAGAACTGGTGTTCTCACAAGGCAAGGAGACTAGGACAGGACACCACCGGGGGATGTCTGCGCCTCACCACTTCAGACCGGAAGCCGCCTGCTTATAACTCCTGGGGCTGGGCAGGCGGCTCCGTGCCAGAGCGCCCGCCTGGCCCGCCTGGGCGCGGGTTCGAGTCCTCAGCGCCCCACAGGCGGAGCGCGCCGGAAGTGGCGCTGCGCCCGCCTGGAGCTGCGCAGCTGAGGGCGGCGCCCGGGCCCCGAGCTCAGGCCCCGCGACCGGCCAAAGAAAACCCCCCAAACAAAAGCGTCGGGGCGGCGGCACCGGCGCGGGGTGCGGCCGCGCTGGCACGCGGGGACACGCGAGCGCCGGCCCGACAGCGCCCCGCGCCCCGCGCCTAACTCGGCGGCACCCCCGGTTCCTCCGGGACCCCGGCCTCGGCAGGCGAGGGGCGTGGCCTCGCGGGCGGAAGCCCCGCCCCGCCCGCTGCTCCGCCCCGGCGCCCGCCCTGTCACTCAAGAGCAAGATGGCGGCTGCGGCGCTGCTCCGCGGCGCGCTTCCGGGGCGCGGCAGCGCAGCCTGGCGCTGGCGGCTGCACGAGGCTCCGAGGCGCCGCCTGACTCTCGGCTCCGGCTCTCCGGGCGGCGACCCCGCGGACGGCGCCTCCTGGGACTGCTTCCTGCTGCATGAGCGCGCTCTGCTGCGCGTGCGCGGCCCGGACGCGGCGCCCTTCCTGTTGGGGCTGGTGACCAATGATCTGCCACTTTCGAGCCCCGACGCCGGCGCGGCCCCACCCCCTGCGCGCGCGGCGTACGCCCACTTCCTGAACGTGCAGGGCCGCACCCTCTATGACGTCATCCTGTACGGGTGAGCGCGGGCGGGGCGGGAGGGCGCGCGGGGCGGCGCGGGGGCAGAGCCTTCTAGAAGCCCGGGGAGCGGGCGTGGCCGGAGGACGGCGGGCCTCGGGTCTGGGGTCCGGCGTCGGCCTGCCCTCCCGGGGCCCCGCGCCGGCCCCGCGCCGCCCGCCCGCCCGCCCCGGCCTTGCCCCCGTCCTGGCCGCGCGTCCCCCGCACCCCCCGGAGATCCGGCGGAGGAGCGTCCCCGGAACCCGGGGCCCCCGCGGGGCTCTCCTCGGCCCTGAAACGCGTCCCTTCTCGCGTCTCGTCCCGTGGGGCACTTTGGACCCAGAACGCGTCCGCGTGGACTAGACCAGCCGGGCTGCTCTGCGCATGCGCCCGCCCCGGGGCCGGGCCCGGCCTTGCATCCAGACCACCAGAACCCGCCAGAATCCGACGTCCTCCCTCTCCCTCTCTCGTGGTGGTACCGGGGCTTGAACCCAGGGCCTTTTTATTCGAGGATCATACTCTGACGGCTCTACTTCCAGCTTTGTTTGGGGGTGGTTCATTGGAGATGAGTCTCACGGACTCTCCTGCCCGGGCTGGCTTTGAACCGCGATCCTCAGGTCTCGGCCTCCTGAGTAGCCAGGGTGACAGGCCTGAGCCTCGGGCGCCCGGCTTCATCTTAAATCTTTTGTGTCAGCAATGTGTGGTACGTGTGGCCCGGCTGACAATGTTGCTGTTGTTGTTTTACTTTGAAGTTGCTCAGAAGTGATAGCAAGCTGGTGGTGGTCGTTCACACTTGGAATCCTAGCTCCTCAGGAAACAGACCCGAGGATTTGGGGTTTGAAACAAGCCCCAGCAAAAGCCCGTGAGACTGTCCCCAGTTAAACACACAGCTGGAAGTGGAGCTGTGGCTCAAGTGGTGAAAAAGTCTGAGTTCCTCTGTCATGTCAACCCCCGAGTTCAAGCCCCAGGATGCTTGGACGTACACAGTGGTCAGTAGACACCAGTCTTGGAATTTTAAATTTAGATGTCATCTTGTGGCGGTGCTGCTCAGAATAAGGAACAGTTCCCGGATGGTCAGTTGACAACAGCACACTGTAGGGTGGATTGGGTTGCTAAGTTGGAATATTTATCAGGTTATATTCAGTACATTTTCATATTCAGCTATTTTCAATGTACAGTGAGTTACATGGATGTAACAGCAACATAAGTTGGAGCTACTCTGGCATCTATTCTGCCCACTGCTGTTAACATACTCGCTTTATGATGTTGTGTGGGGCCCTAAGACTCCTTTCTTACTTCTGCTATCGCCTTTTTATCTCTCTTCACGCGAGTCCTTGGCCCCTTGCCATCCTATTCTCTGGGAATACAGGACTTCAGTTTTGTTTTTTAGGGCTTTTTTCTCCTTTTCACACCTTTCCACCTGGCCCAGGGTGTGTCACCAGTTTTTAGTAATGGGTGATTTTTAACTGCATTCTCTGCTTGGTGACGGTGAGTTCCCACAGTCTGAGCACGTGGTCTGTCAGTTGCTGTCTGGCGTGCTGAGGCACTGTGGCCGTTTAGCACTGGCCTGAGGCTCAGCTCAGACCACATGCTAGCGACCCCCTGAGCAGGGGCTGTTGAATAATCTTTCATGAAAGCTTCCCTCTCCCATCCTAATTCATTTCACAGTCCTTTCACTCCTCAGCAATGGGATGGTGGTCCGTCAGCCTCCTTGGGGATTTTGGGTGCTGGCTGGTGTTGCCCACATTTTACCCTGCCCCAGCTCCGCGGTGGCTTGTAGGGGATTAAGACTGAGCTCTGCTGTCTTTCCTGCATTGCTGCCCGGGATGCTTAGGGGTGAGTCTTTGAGCTTACCCTTCTTCCTCAGTTGGCTGCTGTTTCCCTCGCTGGCTGCTGTGATGGGGAGAGGGCAGAGCTCCTGGAGCTCTGGAGTGTGCCGGCTGATGTGGTACCCTTCTCTGTGGGCATGTCTCTGCCTTCTTGCTCTTTCTCAGAGCTTGTCTCTGTCTCCCCCAGCCTCCCTCTCTATCTCTCTATCTTTGGAGGTGTTTTTTTTTTCCCCTTTGTTTTTGGTAGTCTTGCTAACAAGTCCAAGCTGGTCTCAAACTTTCACTCCTTGTCTCAGCTGGGATTATAGGTGCACACTACCATGCCAGACAATGTGGATTATTTAAACTTTCATACTTCCAACTTCTTATCCGTGAGGCATTCCTTTCTCTCAGTACCCTGTTCTGCTTCCTGGATCAGTATCTTTTCTCAGATAAAGCTCTAGATTTTTTTTTTTTTTTTTTTTGTCAGTTGTGGGACTTGAACTCTGGGCTTAGGCGCTGTCCCTCAGCTCTTCAGCTCAAGGCTAGTGTTCTACCACTTGAGCCACAGTGCCACTTTGGTTTTCTGGTAGTTTATTGGAGATAAGAGTCTCATGGACTTTCCTGCTCAGGCTGGCTTTGAACTATGATCTTCAGATCTCAGCCTCCTGAGTAGCTAGGATTACAGGTGTGTGCCACTAGTGCCCAGCTAAGCTCTAAAATTAAAAAAAAAATTGTTGGCTGTTATTTTTTTAGGAAATTTTCTTTTTTTTTTCTTTTGATCAGTACTGAGGTTTGAAATCAGAACCTTGTGGTTAAAAGGAGTCACTCTTACCTCTGAGCCGGACTTCCAGCCTAGAGTTTGCTTGTCATTTTTGAGCTAGGGTCTCATTTTCTGGTTGGGTATGCACTAAGGAACAAGAGATGTGCAGAGACGTAAGCTGTGACAAGTCTTCAGAGTAGTCAACCACCTTCCCAGGAGCTCTTTTCCCAAACGAATGGTTGCAAGCCCTTGGTCTGAGCCTAACCATCTCCTCTTGGGCCTTTGGCAGCCCTGGAACCTACTGGTAAATCAGCTGGCTCCTCAGTGGGTTGGTAGTGTACTTCCAGTGCAGTCTCCAGCACAAGGCCCAAATGGTTGGAGGCTAGATCTACACCAGAATTTGTAGGGGCTGGGCTCAGCAATTATACAAGGCGATCCCTTTCTGTGTCTGCCTGTGCTTCCCAGGGACAGTGCTGTGTATCTGTGGATGTGGCTCTCTGTGTGTTGGGACTTTGGAAATGTAGCCCTGAAACTCCACCGTGTGTTTGCCTAAGGGCAAGACTGTCTGCATTGTTTCTCATGTATTTGTCCGTGCTTAATGATGAGACTGGGCCTCTTTGGCCTGCAGTGCACTTGTCTGTCACCAACCCTACCCGCATTGGCAGCTTGCTCTATGTAGCCAGTCCTGACTCTGCCTGATGGTCTTGCTTGTCTGCTCCTCCCATGTGGGCAGAGTGGGGTGGGGTGGTCCCACATGGCTGTGAGCACTGCCCTTGGCCCTCCAGGGGCACGGTCAAAGCGCACACTTGTCTGTCTGTGATGCTGTTCACTGGTGGTGCAGCCGGGCACTGCTCTTCGTGCTTTGGTCTTCATCATTGTTGAGTAGGCAGTGGGCAGAGACTCCTTCCCATTCCCTAACCCCCTCCCTCTCTCCTGACAGGCTTCCCGAGGGGGCACCGGGCTTCTTCCTGGAGTGCGACAGCTCTGTGCTGGGAGCCCTGCAGAAGCACCTTGCACTGTACAAGATCCGACGGAAGGTCACGGTGGAGCTGAGTCCAGAGCTCCACGTGTGGGCTGTGCTGCCCAGCGCCCCCCATCTGTCCAGAGCTGTGCCTCTGCAGGAGAGGGCGGAAGCCACTGCCATCCTGGCCCGTGATCCCCGGACTGCATGCATGGGCTGGCGGCTTCTCACCCAAGACCATGGTGTAACTCTTGTGCCCAGGGGCCGGCTTGGGGACCTCCGGGATTATCACATACATCGATATCAACAAGGTATGGGAGGTTCGCCGGGACGGGTGGAGAGGAGGGGCGGGGAAGGGGAGCCCACATAGCTGTGTGGCCCCCAAGTGGGCAGGACAGGTAGAGAGGCTGGGTGGGATTGTCCTGCCCATTTGGACAAGACTGACAGGACTGGGACTCATCTCTCTGGTATCTGACCCCCCACAGGCATCCCCGAGGGGGTTCGAGACCTGCCTCCGGGAGTGGCTCTACCCTTGGAGTCCAACTTGGCCTTCATGAACGGCGTGAGCTTCACCAAAGGATGCTACATTGGCCAGGAGCTGACCGCTCGCACCCACCACATGGGTGTCATTCGAAAGCGCCTCTTCCCTGTGCATCTCGAGGGCCCTCTCCCTGAGCGTGGCATTGGCCTTGGCACTGTGGTGCTGACTGAAACGGGACAGACAGCTGGCAAGTTCAGAGCCGGCCAGGGGAGTGTGGGACTGGCCCTGCTTCGGTCGGACACCATCAAAGGTCCTCTCCACATGAAGACCTCTGAGAACCGTCAGGTGGCTATAACTGCCTCAGTGCCAGACTGGTGGCCTCCAGCCACCAAGTAGCCCTGTGTGCTCAGTTACTGGGGTGCCACAGTCTGTCTGCTGTGTTCCACTAGGTATGAGCCCCACTTCGCATGGTGCCCCCTGAACGCTCAACTGGAAAGTCCCTGTGTGCCCCGGGCCATAGTCATGCCCAGCCACCACTGATTCTTCTTGGGGAGGGTCCCATACTTGACCGACATCCTCTCCTGGAACACCCTGTGCCTGGGCCAGCAGGAACCCCCTCAGCCAGGAGAAGAAAGGGCCGGACAACCCAGTTGGGTTCACATATGAGTCCTTAGGTCAAAGACAGCATGGCATTGGTGTGGGCTTGGGCAGCACCTTGTTCCCAGCTGGAAGTGGGACACAGCATGTCTGCTGTGTCAGCAGGCTTTGGAAAAGGCTTCGTGGTGGGAGTTTGTCTGAGGTTGGAGCCATGGGCTCCTTGGGACGGGATGTCTGCACCCCGAGTCAGCATGGCTCCTTGGGACGGATTCTGCACATCTGAGTCATCACTTTCTAAGGGTGTCTCTGTGACTAGTTAACGCACACTGTGGGGTCTAGAAAGGCACCCACAACACACATGCCTCCTGCTTTTGCCTCTGGAAGTCTGCTTAAGGGTGCTTAAGTCCTGGCGGAGGGGCTTCTACTTGAGGTGTTTTTCTCTAGTTTGAGAAACTGCCCTGTGGTGTAAGTATGGGAGCAGCTCCCGGCCAGCGGTGAGGCGCGCGCCGCTGGGACTGGCAGCCTTTTCCTGTTGTAATGTGAACATGCTGCACAAGCAGGGAAGGGTGTATTAAAGTGTGGCCTACAAACAGCCACGTCAGAACTCTGGTTTCATTTCAGGCAGGAGGAGGTTGGGATGTGCTTTGGGGGTTGGTAGACTGGACATGTGCAGTTGCCATCCCTGGAGAACAGCAAACACCCGGTGAAATCAGCATGTCTCAGCAGAGCTCTGTGCACAGTGCTGTTGTGAGCAGGGGAGGGTCAGGTGTGGCCAGCGCACGCTCGGTTCTCAGGACTTGGGCAGCTGGTGGCTCTGAGCTTTGGTTTGCAGGTCCCAGGCCTAGGGGCCCCCAAGCCTAGACCACCAGTGGCTGGAACAGGGAGGGAGCCTATTGCCGTGCTGGAGCCCGGTCAGGGGCCCTGACAGCCTTAGCTCTGGAGGCCGTCTAGGCTGGTGGCCTCAGTGCCCCTGCACAGAAGTGCAGTTTTCAGTGGCCTGGGAAGGGGCTGCAGAGGCAAGAAGAAGAGGGAGGACCAGGAGGCTGGGCACTGCCTGGCATGGACTGCATAACTGGGTACAAGGACCAGGCCAGCACAGCGACTGAGGCGGAGCCTCCCCCGAGACCCCACGGTGCTGACGAGTGTCACCACGGGGCCCAAGGCCACGCCTGGTTGGCTGCCTGTAGGCAGGAGCAGAGACTCCTCCTGGGGCCATAAGGCTGTGCAGGCTCTGGCACGTGCCTGCCTTGTTCTGGTTGGGCTGTCCGAGCCTGGACCATGACCGCACGTGTCTGTCACGGCCTGGCGTCTGGCTCCCTTTCCCCCTGGAGAAACACGCACACGCATGCTCGCATGCACACATGCAAGGGAGAGGAGCATGCCAATAGGAGCTACTTGGAAGCCGCCGCAGCCGTGCCTGGCCTCCGCAGAGGACATGTTTCAGAGGTGTCCCTTCGTTGCCACCCCCATGCCTACAGCATTTTCGTCTACTTTGAGACATCTGGGAGGACTTGAGGCCAGTTTTCTCTCAGGTTGCACCTGCCACGTGACTGAAGGCCATCCCTTGGAGGTTGTGACTCTGACGTGAGTGTTTGTGTCTGAGCTAGACTGTTCTGGGTCTGTTACATACTCGGCCTTGTGCAGGAGCCTGCCTGAGAGTGGGGGTGGGTGGGGCCCAAGGCCTGGTGCTGTTTGGGGACTACTCAGTTTTAAAGCATGGTTCATATGGAACAGATACATATTTCTTGGAAAAACTAAGCCATGTTAAGCATGGTGGAATGGGCCTGTAGTTCCAGCTCCTCGGGGGGAAGAGCCAGGAGGGTCATGAATTTGAGGCCAGCCTGGGCAGAGTCAGTGAGACCTATCTTAAGACAGAATAGGATGGGGTGTGACTCAAGTGGTTCAATCCTTAGTCTCCGCCACCCCCCCCAAAAAAACTCAAATGAACAAAATGAATCAGCTTTATGGGGAGGGCTGGCTTAATTCTCCAGGACCCCCTGTGTGTCCTGGTGTGAGATGAGCTATCGTAATTTAACACGTACAGCTGGGTTTCTGCTGTAAACCTTTCGGAGCAACCACTCCGAGTCGTCTTTTAGAGAAAGCCTTCCAAGGAATCGTGACTCCATCCTGGGAAGATAAACTCTTGTGTTCGATGTGGGAGACTGGTCTCAGAGATTTCCACAGGCTCCAAGCTGTAAGATGCGTCCTAATTGCCTGGCACCTTACCCCAGGTAGAAAGGGAGAACTACTGCTTCCTATTTCTGTTGGTAGAGGAGCTGGCTTTGGACTGGTTGGTTTTCGTATTGCACTGTGTCATGACCTCTGGGAACTAACTGGAGGGAGTATCGAGGGGTGAAGGTAAGGGGTCAGGTTCTCTCAGAGGCTTTTAAAATTTTATTTTTATTTATTTTTTTACTTTATTAAAACATGGAACTGATAGTTTATGCCTGTAATCACAGCTCTTCAAGGAGGCTGAGATCTGAGGATTAAGGTTTAAATCCAGCCCAGGAAGATAAATCTATGAGATTATTATTTCCAGTTAACCAACAAAACCAAAGCTGGAACCGGAGGCATGGCTCAAGTTGAGTGCCAACCATGAGTGGAAAAAACAACAGAGCAAGAGACTGAGGCCTTGGGTTCAATCCCCAGTACTAGCACAACTCTCCCCCGCCCCCCAAAAAAAGTTCACAAAAATTACTGTGTATGAGCCAGGACCATTAGGAAAAGAGTACAGTCAAGTACATTAAGACATTGAAGTAACCCAACATATAAAATAAATACATTAAATATATCTAACAAAATAAGGTATTTACATTTGAGTAAGAATATAGAAGTGGTCACTTGCCCATGGCTGGGAGGGAAGAGGGAGACACTGGTTGATAGGTAAAGGTCACAGTAGAGGGAACAGGACCTGTTCTTACACAGGTGACTAGGCACAAACACCGGCATATGATTCAGAATAGCTGAGAGGACTGAGAATGTTCTCGGCATGAAATGATAAATGCGCAGAAACAATGGTAGTAGTATAATAGGTACTTAGAAACTGCTCTTGCAAGAAATACTGGCTCCTCATTTGGGCCCATAAGTTAACTAAGAGCAAGATAAAAATCTGACATCTCTAATAATTAAAAAAGTCTGACATCTCTGCTTCCATCTGTACCTTGGATACCAAGAACAACAAGATTGATAATTAGCATATGTATTTATTTGTTGTGTTGGTACCGGGGTTTGAACTCAGCTTTACGCTTTTGCTTGGCTTTTTCTGCTCAATGCTGATGCTCTATCATTTGAGAACTGGGCCTGGGTGCTGTCCCTGAGCTCTTCAGTTCAAAGCAAGCACTCTACTACTTGAGTCACAGTGCCACTTCTGGTTTTCTGGTGGTTAATTGGAGATAACAGTATCACACTTGGCTGCCTAGGCTGGCTTTGAACCGTGATCCTCAGATCTCAGCCTTCTGAGTAGCCACCGCCACCTGGCCACAATGAATTTTTCTCCCTCTAGAATGGGATCTCATGTAAGAAATTCTTGCACAAAAAAGTTCTCTCAAAATTTCTTCTAATTTGGGTTTGGTTTTTAAGACAGCATAGCTTTTAAAAATTCATTATGTTTTAAAATTCATTGTAGCTTTTTAAAAAATTGAGGTAAGATTCATATAATGTAAGATCATTTTAAAGTGTGCAGTTTGGAGTATTTGGTACAGTACAATATCATGCGCCCATTACTTCTGCATAGTTTCAGCATATATTCATCAGCTCAGAAGGAGACTTGGTACTCAGGAAGCAGTCACGTCAAGTTCATCCCTGTCCAGACCCTAGCAATCATAATGTGTTTACTATCTCTATGGATTTACCCTCTGTGAACATTTCACCTTTATATGGAGTTATACAAGCATGTGCCATGGCTCCTGTTCTTAGTAGGATGTCTTTTGAGATTTCTTCCATTTAAGGCTTAATAAGGTTTCATTGTGTGGATCACACCTGTAACTCTAGCTACTCAGGAAGCTGAGATCTGAGGATTAAAGTTTGATGCCAGCCTGAGCAAGAAAGTCTGTGAAGCTCTTATCTTCAGTAAGAGCTAGAAGTGAAGTTGTGCGTCAAGTGGTAAAGCATCAGCCTTGAGTGAAAAAGCTAAGGGAAAGCAGTCAGCCCCTGAGTTTAAGCCCAAATACTAGCACACACACATACATACACACCCACAAACATTCCTTTGTGTGGATGTGTTATTGGATGCTGGTTTTGATTTATTGTTGTATCCAGGTTCTTGGCATCTTGAGTAAACAATTGAGAAACACACACACACATACACACACACACAGAAACACACTCATCATTAGAGAAGCATAGATCTATTGACAAGTCAGTAAAGAGTAGTATGGGAATATGATCCATGTTGGGGACTGGGCCTGAGCAGGAGAGCTTCAACTCTTGGGAGAAATGATATGCGATGTATAAACATGAATCCTTAATTAGGGTGTTCTGATCATTTACTTAAGTATGACAGCTAACTGCAGTACTGTGCATGTTTATCCATTCATCTGCTGGGAGATGTGGATTGTTTTCATCTTTTTATTACCTCTGGCATTTATTTCTGATAGGCTTTCCTCGTATATGAGGATGTGTTTAATGGTGTCTTTTTCGGTGCAGTGCTGGGGCTTAACTCAAAGCCTCACACTCTTGCTTAGATTTTTCACTCACCCCATTTGAGCCATGACTCTAGTCCTGAATTTTTGCTGATTAATTGAAAATAAGTGTCTTTCAGATTTGTCTGCCCTGGTTGTCTTCACGCCTCATAGCCCAGCCTCCTCAGGAGCTAGGACTCTATGCGTGAGCCACTATCAGCTCTCCTTTTCTTTGCTCTTTATGCTCTTTTTTTTTTGCTTTAGATTGCATAAGCTCTATTAATCAATCTTCATGTTCACTCATTTTTGCCTCTGCTTGTTAAAAGTTTACCATAAAGACTCTAATGAATGTGCCAATTCAGTTATACTTCTTACCTTTAGAGTTTCCATTTGGTTGTTTTGTCTGTTTTCCAGTTTTTATGATGATGAGGTGATGTTGTTGTTAAAGGTGGTGTGGAGAGGGGTTACAGTGACAGAGGGGTTAGTTACATACACAGGCAGTGTGGACATTTCTTTTTGGACGGTGTCACTCCTTACCTCACGCTCAGTGTTTCCCTCCAGTCCCTACCCACAAGTTGTATAGTTCACTTTCAGCATAGTGCCTGGTGTACCACTGCTGCATTTGTCCACCCTTGGTTTTTGGTTTTTGTTTTTCTGTTTGAGACAGCACCTTGCCAGCCCAAGCTGGCATCAAACTGCAATCTTTCTGCCCCAGACTTCCTTCAAGTGTTGGTATGACAGGAATGTACCTCTTTTCCTGTTAAACATCATGTGGATGTTTTTAGGTTTTTACCTTAATATCCAAAATTTACTGTTATTCTCTATTTAATAAGACATCATACTTTTATCTTTCTTTTCTAAGAATGGCCAAGTTCTTTGAACCTAGTTTTAATAGCTGTTTTGAAGACTTAGACTGTTAATCTCGTATCTGCTTCCTCTCACAGTTTATGTTGCCAACGTTTTAGATTCCACATGAGAGCGATATGTGGAACGTGGTGTGTAAGTGAGTGATAAGGGCTGCTTGTCTTTCAGTGCCTGGCTTGTTTTGCTTAATATAATGATCCATGTCCCATCCATGTTAACACAAATGATAGGATATTTTTTTTTTTGTAGAGCTGGGTTTTGAATTCAGAACCTTGTACTTGATAGGCAAGCACTCTACTGCTGAGCCACACTTTCAGTCATATTTTGTGCTGCTTACTTTTTTTTGGGGGGGGGGTCCGGTCATGGGGCCTGAACTCTGGGCCTGGGTGCTGTCCCTCAGCTCTTCAGCTCAAGGCTAATGCTCTACCACTTGAGCCACAGTTCCACTTCCGGCTTTTTTCTTTATGTGGTACTGAGGAATCGAACCCAGGGCCTCAGGCATGCAAGGCAAGCACTCTACCACTGAGTCACCTTCCCAGCCCCTGTGCTGCTTACTCTTGAGTTAGGGTCTTGCTTTCTGACTGGTTGTGTGCCTGAACCAGAATCCTCCTATTTTACACTTCCTTCAGTAGCTGGAGTGACAGGCACAGGCCACCACGCCCAGCTTCTTCCCTTGAGAGGAAGTGTTTCCAAACTGGCCTGGAACGATGATGCTCTTGATCTCAGCTTCTCAACTAGCTAGAGTTTCAGGTATAAGCTACTTACCATCGAGTGCACTGGAGTCCATAGCTCTCCCCTTTAGATACTGAGGGCTGACTATATACCTAATAGGGGTATTGATGGATTGATCCCTGGTGTATCTCTCTCTCTCTCTCTCTCTCTCTCTCTCTCTCTCTCTCTCTCTCCCCCTCCCTCTCTCTCTCTCTCCCTCTCTCTTCTCTCTCTCTTCCCTCTCTCTCTCTCTCACACACACACACAAGAAATGTTGCAAATGTCACAGAGTCATCCGTTGGAATGCACAATTACATCTTCTTGTCATCAACTCCAATAACTTAAGTTAAAAAAAAAAAAAAGTTGGTATGGCAGCTCAAGCCTGTAATACTAGCTATTTAGTATGGTAAAGATGGAGGCTTAAGATTCAAGGCCAGCCCTGGGCAAAGGAAGTTCCACAGACTACCTCTACCAGTGGCTGGGCCTGGTGGCACGTGAGCCTATTGTTTCAGCACAGTGGCTGAGTGCAGCGGTGTGTGCCTGCATTCCCAGTGACATGGGGCGGCACAAGTACAAGGATACCGTCTCAGTCTGGCCTGGGCATAAAGCAAGAGCCTACCTCAGCAAACAGGACTGGGAGTGTGGCTCAAGTGGTGGAACACTTACCTTTAAGCATGAGGCTCTGAATTCAATCCCTATCACCACAAAAAAGAAGAAAGAAAAAGAAGGAAGGGAGGGAAGGAGGGAGGGGGGAAGGAAGGAGGGAAGGAAGGAAGAAAGGGAGGGAGGGAGGAAGGGAAGGATAAGGGAGGGAAAGAGGAAGGGAGGGAGGGATGAAGTAAGTGAGTAAGTAAGTAAGTGTTGGTAGCTCATGCCTGTAATACTAGCTATTCAGGAGACTGAGATCTAAGGACCACAGTTTGAAGCCAGCCCAGGCAAGAAAGTCCTTGAGATGCTCAACTTCAATTAACCACCCAAAAGGCCAAATGTAGAGCCGTGGCACAAGTGGTTGAGTGCTAGCCTTGAGCCAAAAAAACTGAAGGACAGTGCCAAGGCCCTGAGTTGAAGCCTCAGTATCGACACAAGAAAAGTATATGTATTTTAGGTAAATGTGAAACAAAAAGAGGGGACCTATAGTTCCAAGGAATGGAGAGGCTGGAAAACCAGCCAGAAAGGTTGCGGAGCTGTGCTGTGTGGCTGTGCAGGCAAGGCGGGTATGAGGAGGGCTGTAGGTAAGAGGGCTTCATCTCTTCCTGGAGGACCTCTAGGCAGCTGAGCAGCAGGGATGCCCTCTTTGCTCTCCCACAAGCCTATCCTGGGAGACTGTGGGGCGTGCTCTAATGCTTGCCCATACCAGTTCACACATGTACACACACACGTTTACATTAACACATGCAACCACGTATGCATGCACACACAAGAACACACACCCTCCAGCTGACATTCAAATGCAAATGTAAGATGTCATACATGTGCGTGCAGTCATATAACGCAGCTATACACATGTGCACATGCATGCATATATATATGCATGCTTAGGAGCAGCTGTGGCTCCTCATCAAGTTCCTGGGGGAAATGTCTTCCACTCCCTCCCTCCCTCCCACCCTCCCTTTTCTTTTCCCTCCCTCCCCCTCTCTTTCTTAGTTCCCACCTGCTCGCGAGGCGGTGCTCTACCACTTGAGCCACACCCCGGTCTTACTTCTTTTCTTCATCATTGAGAATATGCACTAAGCTTGCCTCCTCCAAAATCAATCAGGCTTTTCGGAAGTGATGAGTTCATGAGCATGGAGCTTCATGAGTGGGATTATTGTCCTTGTGAAAAGAACAGAGAGCTCTGTGGCTCTCTTTCTGCCAATGAAGACACAAGATATTGGTCAAACGCACCCTAGCAGAGGGTCCTCAGCACAAGCTGGGGTGCTAGCAATGACAATGGCACCCTGGAACTGTTTCAGAAATAAGGGTGGAGACTGCAGGTGTAGAGCAGCCTCAGCCCGGCACCTGGGGCTCCTCCCTGTCTTCCTCCAGCTCAGTTCTCTGGCCCCTGGGCCATCCTCCCATGCCCTGCTCTGGCTAACGACTTCCCTGGCTCCCCTGGTGCTGGTAGTTGGGGAAGAGCTCTGTGGAAAAGATGCCCAGAATATGGGCTGCAGGGCACTTGCCTCGGCTCCACCCGCCTCAGTGGGCGCCTGTGGGGAGAGCTGCGTGTCCCTTCAGACCTGGGCTTCTGGTGGCCCTGCTGCCAGCCCGCCCTCCTGGCAGGGTCTCCACGTCAGATGCACATGTCCAGGTCCCTTGGCCTGACCAGTCTGGGTTTTCTCGGCGGCCGAGCCTTGTTTGAAGATGGCTGAGCACAGCGGGCAGGATCAGCGTGGCCCTGGTCACAGGTATGTTTAGGGTGCAGTAGGCAGGGTCCAGGGATCTGGGTGTGGCTCCTGGATACCCCCTCCTTCTGCTAGGTTCAGGTGACTGAGCAGCCACCCAGGTGTTCCAGGGCGTTTGGGGCTGGTCCTGGGCCCCTGGGTACCCTCCTCAAGGCTGTTCACTTGACCCCTCAGAGTCATTCTGAGCCCCACGCTCCTTCCCCGACCTGGCCCGAGGTGGACAGGCTCAGCTGCGCACACCCCCAACCCCAGCCCCACAGGAGGCCGCAGGCGTCTTCCTGTCCCTGACCATCTGCCCTTTGCTTCCCTGGGGCCGAGGGTGAAATCAAATCCTGGTGACACCCAGGCTATTTTGGAGATGGGCTGGGCTGGCCAGCGGTGGGGGTGGGGCGGGGCCAGCCTTCCTCAGCCGAGGGTGTTTGCCTGTCCTTTCGTCCCTGTCCAGTCTGAGGACCAGCCGGAGTGTGGGCTGCCGGGGGAACCACACTGTCCTGGGCCCTAGAAGGGAGGCGCGACCCGGCAGCCCCTCATCTGCCATCAGTGGCCCAGCCTGGGCGCTGCCTGAGCCCCCGCAGAGACAGGTGAGGGGCAGAGCTGCAGTGTGTTGTGGGGGTCAGGCTGGGCGCGTGGGGAGGAGCTGAGCTGAAGGTCATGGTCATTCCGCGGAACTATGGAGCTTTTAGGGGTCCACCCCCTGGGCAAAGAGGGGGCCAGGTTCCCACTTCTCATCCAGGGATGAAGAGTTGGGAAGGGACAGTCTGTCCTGCTGGGGTCTGGAAAGGCTGGGACTGCCATCTGTACCCACCGCGTCACTGGGCTGTCCCTCGCTCTGAGAGTGGCTTGGGGGTCTTGCCAGCCCTGCCCCCAGCTCAGATAGATGCCTGCTGACAGCTGGGGCTATTTTGGGCCTGTTGGCTCAGTGGAGGGGACAGCCAGAGGGGCACTGACACTTGACTCCAGGAAAGAATTTCCTCTGGAGTGGGGGAAGCCGCAGGCCCAGGGGTCTAAGGTGAGGGGCAGATTGCCCTTGGAAATCCCTTCTGGAAGGGCATTGGGGGCACAGGCCTGTGAGGATGTCGTTGGGTTGGTGGCAGCAGGAGAGGGAGGGCTGGTAAGGTGGACATCACTCCCAGGCTGGGCTCCTCCTGAAAGCGTTTCACCCTAGGAGGAGCCAAGACGGTGAAGTTCTGTTAAAGCTGGTGGAGGGGCGGAGGGGTGGAGGGGTGAGGCGGGTGGAGTGGTAGGTGTGCATTGGTAGAGTAAGTCCGGGTCCTGATCCTGCTAGGCTAGACAAGGCCTCCAAAGGGCAGAGGACCCAAGCGTGGCAAGAGGCAGACCTCTCCCCAGGTAGACATCCGCAGGAGAAGGGAGCTTCTGGACAGCTTGAGGGGTGGGGCCTCAGTTTCCCTTGGTGGGAGAGCTTACCATCCAGAATGCATATCTAGAAGCCTCCGAAGGGAGAGCAAGAAGCTTCTGAAGTTATCCTTGTCTGGGTTTCTGGAAGCCGCTGAGGTAGTCTCTCTTTCCTTGTTTGTAGCGGAGTACCCAGGCAGGAGGGCAGCTCTCCAGTCGTGAAATGTGTGTTTCACGAGCCTCTATCCGGCCTGAAGCTGCGGAGTGGGGGTGCCTGTGTGGTGGGTGACTGAGAGGCTCCAAGACACGGCCCCCTTAGGCTCCGTGAACAGTAGGCAGTGCCTGGGCATGCCACTGGCTGGCCAACGTGCTTGTGGTGGGCACACAGGCACAGAACCGGCAGCAGGGCCATGGTGACACTGTCCCTGAAGGCCCCATGAGGCCAGGGGCTTGGGTTGACTTATGTACCTGCCAAAGCCTGGAGCCAGCTTCTCTGAAACATATAGGCGTCATACTGTCTATACACTCTTGCTCCTGTGTCTGGCAGAGTCAGTGTAGGCTCTTCATGTGGTAACAGAGGAAGAAGAGAGTTAAAGTAGAGATGTCCTGTCCTGCCTCGGGGCCCTCACAGACTGATGCGTTAATTGGGGGGTGCTGGAAAGACCTCAGTGCTCAGAGCTCCTGGATAGATGATCTCAAAGCAGCCTTCCATGGAACAGATGCTGAAAGCCCAGGAAATCTTGAGCCCTGGTCTGGGCTGCAGGTGGCTCCTGCCTAAGCTCTCCTGAAGCACAGGGAGATGTGGCCTGGCTGTGGAGAGAGTATGTTGCCCAGAGGAGAGGGTGCTGACTGCACAGTGAGTCAGCAAACCAGCGAGCGCAGCACAGCTTGGTCTAGGCTCAGCCTCCTGGAAGGGATTACAGGGATTAGGTACTTGACTCACCGGACCGAGAGCCGGAGGGCCGGCGGGACATGGACCCCACTCATCCCATGGAGGCCAGCTCAGGCCCAGAGACTGGGTGCTTCAGTGGGAGAGAGTGCTGTGGTGCAAGCCTCTTTTCACCAGGATGATCATGTCTGCACAGGAGTGGAGGGAGTTAAAGTACGTTGTGCCAGCAGCACAGGGTGCTCGTGTCCTTACATAAGGCTGTGCAGGCAGACAGTCTCATCTCATCCCATTCTAACAGGAGCTGGCGAGAGCTCAGCTCTGGGTGAGCCTTTGGAAGACAGAGACATGCAATCCCCGGCAGGGGGCAGAGCTAGCAAGGCCATGGAGTGCTGCGGATCAGGCCGCTCAGCCCCGGGCTCCCTCAGCCCAGCCGGTCTTGACCTGGAGCTCCTAGCTCTTCTCAGGAGGCTGAGATGTTGCTCAACTCCAGCGTACAGCATCCTCTAGCTGTCCTTCCCAGTCACTTCACTGTATGCACTGTCCCCCACCCCACTGGCCTAGGCCCACAGGGGGCAGAGCAGTAGGTGGGCGGCAGGGATGGGTAGGACATCAGAGTGAGTTGGGATGCCAGCCTATGGGCTGTTGGAGCCCCTGTGGTTGGAGATTGCCTTTCCTTTCCTTTCCTGCTGGTTAAGGAAGAACATACCCTCCCTGGGGGAGAGGGGAGGGGAGGGGCCCTATGGAAGAGGGGAGGCCTGCTCCGGTCCAGGGTGGCTGCAGGCAGGGTAACCTTCTTGGTGGGAGAGGGGGTCTGGGAAAGGAGGAGGAAGATGATGTGGCACACACTGAGAAGGGCAGGCTGCGGTAGAGAACCCCTCACCTACGGTGTACCATAGAGACAGGAAAAAGATGGCTGACCACTAGAACCTCAGTCCTGGTGGGTTCGGCACATCCCCACCTCTGCATGGCCAACACTTAGCCAAACACGCAGTTGCAGACGCTGTGGCACCATGGTGTGGGAGGAGGAGGCCAGGCACCCGCAGGAAGAGATGCAGAGCTGCGTGGGGAGTTGCATCATGTGGGAGGAGGCGGCCGGGCACCCGCAGAAAGAGATGCAGAGCTGCGTGGGGAGTTGCATCGCGTGGGAGGAGGCGGCCGGGCACCCGCATGCAGAGCTGCGCGGGGAGGAGGCGGCGGGACACCCGCAGGCAGGGCTGCAGAGCTGCATCGCGTGGGAGGAGGCGGCCGGGCACCCACAGGCAGGGCTGCAGAGCTGCGTGGGGAGTTGCATGGCGTGGGAGGAGGCGGCCGCAGGCATTGCTGCGTGAGGAGTTGCATGGTGTGGGAGGAGGCGGCCGGGCACCCGCAGGCAGGGCTGCAGAGCTCCATCGCGTGGGAGGAGGCGGCCGCAGGCATTGCTGTGTGGGGAGTTGCATGGCGTGGGAGGAGGCGGCGGGACACCCGCAGGCAGAGCTGCGGAGCTGCGCGGGGGCTGCCAATGGACGGGAGGAGGCGTCCGACAGGAGGGCGCCCTTCGGCCAAAGGGGCGCACCTGGCTGCCGGAGGGCGCCGGGGCGGGCGGGGTCCCAAGAGGGATTTTCGCGGGCGGAGAGGCCGCCTGGGCGCGGGGTGGGCGCCGTCCTGGCTGGAGGGCTCGCTGAGGGGTGGGACCCCGCCCCGCGGGCCGCGGCGCTGGCGGTGCTGCGGTGGCGGCGTGGGGAGGCTCTGAGGCGCGCCGAGGCCTCGCCCGCGGACGGGAGTCCACGCGGGAGCGGCGGGCGGCGGGCACAGGCCGGCTCCTCCTTCCCTCCGCAGGTGCCCAGCCCCGCCGGCGCCATGGAGCGCGCCTCCAGCGGCGCGCCCCGCTTCCTGACCAGGCCCAAGGCCTTCGTGGTGTCCGTGGGCAAGGACGCCACGCTGAGCTGCCAGATCGTGGGCAACCCCGCGCCGCACGTGAGCTGGGAGAAGGACCGGCGGCCGGTGGAGGCGGGCGCGCGCTTCCGGCTGGCGCAGGACGGCGACGTGTACCGGCTCACCATCCTGGACCTGGCGCTGGGCGACGGCGGGCAGTACGTGTGCCGCGCGCGCAACGCCGTGGGCGAGGCCTTCGCGGCCGTGGGGCTGCGCGTGGACGCCGAGGCGGCCGGCGCCGAGCAGGCGCCCCACTTCCTGCTGCGCCCCACCTCCATCCGCGTGCGCGAGGGCGCCGACGCCACCTTCCGCTGCCGCGTGCAGGGCTCGCCGCGGCCGGCCGTGACCTGGTCCAAGGACGGGCGGCGCCTGGGCGCCCCCGACGCGCCCCGCGTGCGCGTGGAGGAGCGCGGCGAGGCCAGCGCGCTGTGCATCCGCTCGGCGCGGCCGCGCGACGGCGGCACCTACGAGGTGCGCGCCGAGAACCGGCTGGGCGAGGCGCGCGCGGCCGCGGCGCTGGCGGTGGACGCCGAGCCCGAGGCCGCGGGCCCGCCGGGCGCCTCCACCGCCGCGCTGCTGGAGCACCTGCAGCGGCGGCGCGAGGCCATGCGCGCCCCCGGCGCCCCGCCCGACCCCGCGTCGCCGCCCGGCGCCGGCACGCGCACCTGCACCGTGACCGAGGGCAAGCACGCGCGCCTCAGCTGCTTCGTGACCGGCGAGCCCAAGCCGCAGACGGTGTGGAAGAAGGACGGGCGGCCGCTGGCCGAGGGCCGGCGGCACGTGGTGTACGAGGACGCGCAGGAGAACTTCGTGCTGAAGATCCTGTTCTGCCGGCCGTCCGACCGCGGGCTCTACACCTGCACGGCCTCCAACCTGGTGGGCCAGACCTACAGCTCCGTGCTGGTCGTCGTGCGCGGTGAGCCGGCGGGCGGGGCCGCGGGGCGGGCCGCGGGGTGCGGGCGGGGGGGGGGTGCGGGCCGGGGGGTGCGGGCCGGAGGAGGAGGGTGCGGGCCGCGGGGTGCGGGCGGGGCCGCGGGGCGGGCCGCGGGGTGCGGGCCGGAGGGTGTGGTCAGTGAAGGGTCGAGGCGGGGAGGTGGGCGCGGCCCGCGGCGGAGGGGAGCGGGCGCGGAGGGCCCGGGCGGGCGGGCGGGGGCGAGGCCGGGCGTCCGGGCGGAGCGGCTGCGGCCCGGCGTCCCTCGGCCCTGGCCAGGCCGGGCGCTCCGGCCGCCGCGGCGAAGTTGGAGGGCGCGCGGTGGTCCCGGGGCTCCACACAGTGCGGCGCCGCCGCGGCCTTGTTCCGGGGCCACTCGACGTCGTTCTCGGTGAACCCCCGCGCTGCCTCCCCACGCCCGCCCGGCCCAGGGCGCCGCGCTCTCCTCATGCTCCCCCAGTCTGCCTCTCCCCCTCTATCTCCCCCTCATCTCTCCATCCCTCCCCGTCTCCATCTCTCCATCTCTCCCCCTCGCCATCTCTCCATCCCTCCCCGTCTCCATCTCTCCCTCTCTATCTCTTCATCTCTCCATCTCTCCATCTCTCCCCCTCTCCATCTCTCCCCCTCTCCATCTCCATCTCTCCATCTCTCCCCCTCTCCATCTCTCTGCTCCCCCTCTCCATCTCTCTCCATCTCTCCATCTCTCTATCTCTCCATCTCTCTCCATCTCTCCCCCTCTCCATCTCTCCTCCTCTCCATCTCTCCATCTCTCCCCCTCTCCATCTCTCCTCCTCTCCATCTCTCCCCCTCTCCATCTCTCCTCCCTCTCTCCATCTCTCTGCTCCCCCTCTCCATCTCTCCTCCCCCTCTCCATCTCTCTGCTCCCCCTCTCCATCTCTGAGGACTCCAGCCGGGCCGCCGCTTCTGCGCTTCACCCCGCAGCCGCCTCAGCTCTTGTGCGCGGCCAGGCAGGGGCCGTGCCGTCGCCTCCCCGGCGCCTCGCCCACCCCCCTCCCCTCCCTGTCCTACCAGCGGCTCCTCCGTGTCCTCCCCCACCTCCTCCCCTCCCCAGCTGCACGCCTACCGCCCTGGGGTCCTTCCCACCTACCCTTCCTGCCCCTCACTTCCCAGCCCCATCCCAGCCCTGCCCCCAGCCCAGCCCTGTCCCCAGCCCCGCCCTCCCCCTGTCCCCACCCAGCCCTGTCCCCACCCAGCCCTCCCCCCTGCCCCTAGCCCCGCCCTCCCCCTGCCCCCAGCCCCTCCCTCCCCCTGCCCCCAGCCCTGCCCCCAGCCCCTCCCTCCCCCTGCCCCCAGCCCCTCCCTCCCCCTGCCCCCAGCCCCTCCCTCCCCCTGTCCCCACCCAGCCCTGCCCCCAGCCCCTCCCTCCCCCTGCCCCCAGCCCCTCCCTCCCCCTGCCCCCAGCCCCTCCCTCCCCCTGTCCCCACCCAGCCCTGCCCCCAGCCCCTCCCTCCCCCTGCCCCCAGCCCCTCCCTCCCCCTGCCCCCAGCCCTGCCCCCAGCCCCTCCCTCCCCCTGCCCCCAGCCCTGCCCCCAGCCCCTCCCTCCCTCTGTCCCCAGCCCCTCCCTCCCCCTGCCCCCAGCCCTGCCCCCAGCCCCTCCCTCCCCCTGCCCCCAGCCCTGCCCCCAGCCCCTCCCTCCCCTGCCCCCAGCCCCTCCCTCCCCCTGCCCTCATCCCAGCCCTGCCCCCAGCCCCTCCCTCCCCCTGCCCCCAGCCCTGCCCCCAGCCCCTCACTCCCCCTGTCCCCGCAGAGCCTGCTGTGCCCTTCAGAACGCGGCTGCAGGACGTGGAGGTGCGGGAGAAGGAGTCGGCCACGTTCCGGTGCGAGGTAGCGGAGCCAGCGGTGGAGGCCGCGTGGTTCAAGGAGGAGACGCGGCTGTGGGCGAGCGACAAGTACGGCATCGAGGCGGAGGGCGCCGAGCGCCGGCTGACCGTGCGCCACGTCTGTGCCGACGACGACGCCGTGTATGTCTGCGAGACCGCCGAGGGCAGCCGCACCGTGGCCGAGCTCGCCGTCCAAGGCATGCGGGCGAGGGTGTCCTGTGTGTGTGTGTGTGTGTGTTTGGGACGGGGTGGGGGTGCTGGTGGGGGAGCAGAAGGATGGAGGTGAGGGAGGAGTGTCAGGGGAGGGTGGAGGAGGGAGGAGTGAGAGTTGTTGGGGGGGGAGGGTGGAGTGGGGAAGGTGGTGCGGGGAGGAGCAGGTTGCTGGAAACTTGGTGCTGAGGCCTTTGGAGGCCTGGGCAGGGAGATGGGGCAGACAGGAGTTGGCAGGAGGGAGGTGGGACCCAGTGCAGGGGAGGGCAGGCCGGGGCCGGGGAGGTGAGGCAGGAGGTGGGACAGGGATGAGGGAGGGGAGCAGTGAGGCGTGCATGTGAGACCAAGTCTGATGGGCTCTGGGGTCCCTCCACCCCAGGGAACTTGACCCGAAAGCTACCTCGGAAGACAGCGGTGCGAGTGGGGGACACAGCCGTGTTCTGGGTGGAGCTGGCGGTCCCGGAGGGTCCTGTCCGTTGGCTTCGAAACCAAGAAGAGATGGCGGCCGGGGGCCGGGTGGCCATCACCGCGGAAGGCACCTGCCACACGCTGACCATCTTCCAGTGCAGTCTGGAGGATGCTGGGGAGGTGGCCTTCGTGGCTGGCCACTGCCGAACGTCTACCCAGTTCTGTGTGTCTGGTAAGGGCCTCAGGAGCAGTCTTCAGGCGGATCTCTCCCCTAGGGCGCCACCTTTCAGTCCATGGGCAAGGCCGGCCTTGTCCTCCACAAGGGCTGTGGGCTCCAGCCTGTGGCGGGGTGGGTGGCAGGAAGACACAGATGGCTCATCATCTCTGAACTCCTCTGTCAGGCTGGGGCATTTCCACATCAGCCAATTGTCTATAAGTCTGGGGTGGGGGCTGCTGAGCCCACAGTCTCTCTGATGCCACTAGAGCAGTATCCCCAGGAAGGAAGAGGTTCTGTGACTCACTTTCAGTCTAGGGCTTGGGCGGGGATGCTCAGTGATTTCCACCCATTGCCTTTCTTGGTGATCTCTATCCATCCTCCTTCCAGCCCCCAGAAGGCCACCCTTGTACCCCCCTGCTGACCCTGTGGTGAAGGCCAGGACGGAGAGTTCTGTGACCCTCAGCTGGTCCCCGCCATCCCAGGGGGACCGCCCTGTCACCATCGATGGTTACCTGGTGGAGAAGAGGCGGCTTGGTGCTTATGCCTGGAGTCGATGCCACCAGACCGAGTGGGTGGCCCTGCTGGAGTTTACTGTCACTGGTGTGGCTGAAGAGGGGGACTTCCAGTTCCGAGTGTCAGCCATCAACAACTTTGGCCAGAGTCCCTACCTGGAGTTTCCAGGGACCATCCACCTGGGTGAGCAGGGCTGCCTGATAATTCCACAGGTGTTGTCGCCATGCACAGAAGCAAGGCCTGACCGCCAGCGAGGCCAGGATGATCTTACATGACTTTTTTGGGGTGGCGCACTGGGACCGCCCCAGTCAGAAAGATAATTTTAAGACAGGATCAAGTCCCTCTGAAGCTGTTTCTCTCCATAAGCCCTACGGGGTGGGTAAGGCTTCGGCTGCCTCACCCAGGAAGTGGTGGGACTGGCAGGGGCTGTGCAGTAGCTGACCCTGTCTGTCATGAGCCTGACTTGTGCTCATGGTCCTTGTGTGCATGCGGGCGGGGCTTTTTGGAGTAGGGGACATTTGGGTTCCATAGGAAGAGGACAAAAAGGCAGAGACTGCCCCGTGTCCTGGCCCCGTTCTTAAAGCCACCCACCTTACAGTCCCTCATCTGGCTGTGAGGACACCGCTGAAGGCCCTGGAAGCAGTGGAGGGTGGCGAGGTCACCTTCTCCGTGGACCTCACAGTGGCCTCTTCCGGTGAGTGGTTCCTGGATGGGAAGGCCGTGAAGGCCAGTAGCGTGTACGTTATCCGCCGTGACCGCACCCAGCACACGCTGACCATCCGAGAGGTGCCTGCCAGCCTGCATGGGGCGCAGCTGAAGTTTGTGGCCGATGGCATTGAGAGCAGCGTTCGGATGGAGGTCCGAGGTAGGCCGCGACCCCGAGCACCCCTTCCTCTGAAGGGGGTGGAGATCTGGTGGGTGTCTTGGGGGAGGGTTGGGCCTCCAGTGGAAGGATAAAGGGGCAGGATGATGGCAGGGTGCTGGAGGCTCACCCAGGCTGCCGGTGTGGTCAGGCAGGGGGAGGGTGAACAAGGAGCCCTGTGGCTGGGCCCTCATCTCTCTTTTTCCCCTCCTTTTTCTGTCTCCCCACCATGATTCTTCATGCCCATCTTTCCCCATCTGTTTCTTTCTGTCTCTTTCCATTCTCCTTTGTTTTCCTGATGTATTGTTTCTTCCTCACTTCCCCTACTTGTCTCTCCCTGTGATCTCTCCTTTCCTCTTGGGGTCTCTCCATGCCTTTGTGTTCTTCTTCCATCCTGCATCTCCATCTCTGCATTTGTCTCCTCCACTCTACCCCTCACTCCTCCATCTCCCTGTCCTGGTTCCTCTGCACCTCTTGTGTCTCACCACTTCGGGGCTGCAGCTGCCTCAGGACTGACCGCAAGCAAGCCACCAGCCTCAGCTGCCCGGGAGGTGCTAGCCCGGCTGCATGAGGAGGCACAGCTGCTGGCGGAGCTATCGGACCAGGCTGCGGCTGTGACCTGGCTGAAAGATGGCCGTGTGCTGCCCCTAGGCCCCAAGTATGAGGTGCAGGCATCCGCTGGGCAGCGGGCACTGTTGGTACGAGATGTGGTGCAGGCTGATGCTGGCCTCTACGAGTGCATTAGCCGAGGAAGCCATATTACCTACCAGTTGTTGGTTCAAGGTGAGAGCTACGGGCAGGAAAGAGGGATTGTAGGTTCAGTATTGGGGAGTAGTGGCCTCCGTCTCAGAGAGGACAAGGCCCCTGCTTCTGTCATCCAGGTGAGCTCTGGACTTCCAGCTTCGGGATTCCTATGAGTGTGTTTGTGTGCCTGGGCTCTTGGAGGGTGGAGAGCAGGTCTAGCTGTATCTAGCAAAACATAGTGACTTTCTAGATTCTTTTTTTCAGTGAACATTTGGGCAGGAAATAGTTAAAACTAATGTTTAGGTAGGTAAAAGATAGTAAAGGAAATCAGATAATAAAGAAATTTAGGACCATTGAATAGTCAGTTTTAGCCAATTTGGGGAGCATATTTTCTCTATTTCTGTCCATTCTTTTTTTTTTTTTTAATTTATTTTGTGTTTCATCCCTGCAACTGGGTTATTTATTTATTTATTTTTTGCTGGTCATGGGGCCTGAACTCTGGTTTGGGCGCTGTCCCTCAGCTCTTCAGCTCAAGGCTAGCGCTCTACCACTGGAGCCACAGCGCCACTTCCGGCTTTTTCTGTTTTATGTGGTGCTGAGGAATCGAACCCAGGGCTTCATGCTTGCAAGGCATGCACTCTACCACTGAGCCACCTTCCCAGCCCGCAACTGGGTTATTTTACAGTGCTGAGAACCTTCCTGTTTACTATATGTTTGTGGCGAGGCTCAGGGTCAGGAAAAAAAGCTCTTCTTTGTCTTTGAAAGTTGAGGGAACTCAGGTGGAGAGGAGGTGTACATTGTTTGAAGTATCTTAAGATGGTTGAGATTGGAAGTGGTGCTGTGGCTCAAGCGATAGAGTGCTTGCCTTGAGCTGAAGAGCGCAGGGATAGCGCCCAGACCCAGAGTTCAAGCCCCACGACCGACAAAAAAAAAAAAAAAAGATGGTTGAGATTTGAGCCTAGGTGAGTCTGGCCAAATGACTGGTCTTTCTATAGGTCTAGGGCTCAGACATATTACTACATGGGGGTTAGTGAGGAGGGAGTATTCTCCAAGGAGCATGGCTCCAGCTCACAGGCCTAAGGATGGGAAGGCTCCGTTCTGCCAGGATGCATGGAAAACTTGTATGAAGACATTATACCCACGAACAACACACTTTCACCAGCAGAGCATGAATATTAGTTGATGGTTTCAAAGCTTCTTGGTATATCAGAAGTGGGGCAGGCTGGGGCTATGTTCAGGAGTCTAAGCTTCTCCCACTTTATAGATAGCATTATGTAGGTGTGTGTGTGTGGGGGGAGCCGCACGCACGTTCGGGATGGGAGGGAATGCCCCCTACATCTGCCAGAGGTGCCATAGCAATTTCTAGAATGTCTGTCAAGCTGCTCTGCTGGTGTCAGCAGACATCAGGGCAGGCGTCACATCTCTTGAACCCTTTGGGCCATGGGGAAGGAAGGATCAGGGTCAGGAAAAAAAGCCCTTCTTTTCCTTTGAAAGTGGTGGAAACTCAGGTGGAGAGGAGGTATACATTGTTTGAAGTATCTTTTTTTTTTTTTTTTTGGGTCCGGTCATGGGGCCTGAACTCTGGGCCTGGGCGCTGTCCCTCAGCTCTTCAGCTCAAGGCTAGTGCATTACCACTTGAGTCACAGTGCCACTTCTGGCTTTTTTTTCTTTTTGCTTATGTGCTGGGGAATCGAACCCAGGGCCTCATGCATGCAAGGCAAGTGCTCTACCACTGAGCCACCTTCCCAGCCCCTGTTTGAAGTATCTTAAGATGGTTGAGATTTAAGCCTAGGAGAGTCTGGACAAATGACTGGTCTTTCTAGAGTTCTAGGACTCAGACACAGGGACCCCCGTAGAAGGAACCAGAACCCGTTAAACAGAAACCCAGGTGTGGTACTTGACTTCGGTGGACCATTTTACTGTGTTCCTCCCATGTGTCCCCAGAGCCCAAGGTGGTGTTTGCCAAGGAGCAGCAGGCAAAAAGCGAGGTGAAGGCCGAGGCGGGGGCCAGCGCCACACTGAGCTGCGAGGTGGCCCAGGCGCAGACGGAGGTGACCTGGTACAAGGACGGGAAGAAGCTGAGCTCCAGCTCGAAGGTGCGCGTGGAGGCGTCTGGCTGCAAGCGGCGGCTGGTGGTGCAGCAGGCGGGCAAGGCGGACGCTGGGGAGTACAGCTGCGAGGCCGGGGGCCAGAAGGTCTCCTTCCACCTGGATGTCACAGGTGGGTGTCTTGAGATTTTTTAATTTTCCTTAGGATAAGGAACTGGTAATTGTTTATATTATTATTATATTTGAATTGCTTAGATTTTGTAAAGTGCTTCTAGTCTTTTTACTTAACCTTTGGTAACCTGCCAGGATTTGACTCAGCCAGGAAGTTGTAGAGGCAGCCAGGGTTTGGGCTCAGTATTGCTGCTGCCTCCTCTGCTCCTGCTCTGCTCCTGCTCTGCTCCTCCTCTGCTCCTCCTCCTCCCCTCTGCTCCTCCTCTCCTCCTCTACTCTTCTTCTCCTCTTCCTCCTCTTCTCTTCTTCCTCCTCTCCTCCTCCTCTCTTCATTTCCTCTTCCTCCTCTCCTCTTCCTCCTCCTTCTCTTCCTCCTCTTCCTTGTACTCCTCTTCCTCCTCTTCCCTCTCCTCCTCTTCCTCCTCCTCCCTCTCCTCTTCCCTCTCCTCTCTTCCTTTTCCTTCTCCTCTCCTTCTCCTTCTTTTCCTTCCCTCTTTCTCCCTTTCTCCCCCTCCTCCTCCTTCTCCTCCTCCTCCTCCTCCTCCTCCTCTCTTCTTTCTCTTCCCTCTCTTCCTCCTCTCCTCCTCTTCCTCCTTGTGTTCCTCTTCCTCCCCCTCTCTCCTCTTCCCTCTCTTCCTCTTCCTCCTTCTCCTCTTCCCCCTCCTCTCCTCCTTTTCCTTCTCTCCTTCTCCTTCTTTCCTCCTCTTCCTCCCTTTCTCCTCCTCCTCCTTTCCTTTTCCTCCTCTCCTCCTCCTTTCCTCTTCCTCCTCTCCTCCTCCTTTCCTCTTCCTCCTCTCCTCCTCCTTTCCTCTTCCTCCTCTTTTCCTCCTCTCCTCCTCTTCCTCCTGCTCCTCTTCCTCTCCCTTTCTCCCCTCCCCCTCCTCTCTCCTCCTCCTCCTCCCCTTCTTCTTTCTCCTCCTCACCTTCCTATTTCTCCTTACCCCTCTTCCCCCTTCTTACTCCCCCTTTTCTATTTGAAGATCACTGGCTTCAGTATTTTAGCAGTTCTGCTACTGGTCCACATCCTCTTGATTTCTGCTTGTTTGAAAACATTTATCTCATTTTTAATGTCAAGTGCTATTTTCTCTAGGAATTAACTTATAGTTTAGCAGCTTTAATTTTATATTTTGAAATATCAACTATTGACTTGTTATGGTTCCTTTAAGAGTTACATCTTTTCTTCATCATGTTGCTTTTAACTGTTTTCCCTAAAGTTGGCTTTCAGCAGTGCTACTGTGGTGACTTTATGTGGCTTGTTTCATGTTCATTCTGGTTGGAGTCTAGAGCATCTTGAGTTGTTGTGATTATGACATTTTATTAGTTGTGGACAGTCTTGACTTTTGTTTCTTCTGTCTGGTCAATCTTCTTTTGGGACTTCCATTGTGCTGTTAGACATTTTCATATTTTCTCACCTGTATTATATAGCCCTTTTTCTGCTTCAGAATCCTTTTTCTCTCTGCTTTAATTTTTGTATTTTCTTTTGACCTGTCTTCCAGTTCATCAGTCTTATGTTCTACTACATCTAATACAATGCTAATCTCCTTGAAGTTGGGTTTAATTTCAGTTACTGCATTTTCAAGTTAAAATTTCTGATTTTATACTTTATACTGAGAATGACACTGCTCATTCAATGGATATCCTGACTCTAGCCATTGCATTTAATTCTGATCACAGTCCTCCAGGGATTGGTTCTGACCACAGCCCTCCAAGGATCCCTCAGAGCCTTGGGGTGTTGTGTGGCTCCTTCTTAGACAGCCTTCACCTTTCTTGTCTCTTCAGTCATGTGAGGTTTGCTTGACTTCTGCTGTGGTTTGGTTTGGATGAGTGTCCCCGTTGAGGTTTATATGGTTGAGCTTGGTCCCTGGTGTTTTTTTTTTGTTGGTTGTAGGGCTTGAGGGTCAGTGTGCTGTCCCTCAGCTCTTCAGCTCAAGGTGAGCACTCTACCCCTTGAGCCACAGCACCAGTCCCAGTTTTCTGGTGGTTTATTGGGGATAAGAGTTCTGCAGACTTTCCTGCCTGGGCTGGCTTTGAACCATGATCCTCAGATCTCATCTCCTGAGTAGCTAGGACTACAGAGGTGAGCCACCAGCGCCCAGCTTGGCGGGGTGGTTTTGGGGAATGGGAACTCTACCTCATGAGTAGATTAATAGGGGGGATTAGCTCTTGAGGGACTAAATTGGTTCCCAAGACACTGGGTTGTCATTAGTAAGTCTGGCACCTCTGGAGCCTCTCTTCCACACATGTTCTTCCCACTGTGGTGCCACTTGCTGTGGCATCCTTGCCGGAGCTGAGCCTCTGTGAGGGCTGTCCTCTTCAACTTCTGAAACGGTGAGCTAAATGTATACATTTTCTGAGGTGCTCAGCCTCAGGCACTTTATTACAATAACACAAAACAGACATAGACATCTTTGTAGCCTCCTGCCCCATGCAGCTTCACAGCCCATCAAAGGTCTGGGAAGGGAAATGCCCACGCTTGGGATTCAGTGTCACACTATCCCAGTCCATTGGTGATTTGGCTCCTCAATCTCAACTTTCATCTCTGTCTACAGCATAGTGTCAACAGTGATCTGTGTGTAACACCGTTTCCCTTGTTTCTATGTCTGGATCTCACTGTCCTGCCATATTCAGCAAAGATGAGAAGATGCCTGGTGTGGGCCCCACCTGTGAGTGGCCCTTAGCTGTGACTTTCCCTCCTTGAAGCCAGGAAGTCTGACATTCTTCCAGAAATCTTTCTGCTGCGAGGCACATGGCTCTTCCCCAGGCCTGTCCATACAGGAGACCCTTGTCTCTGTTAGACTTTCCTTCGGTGTTTATCACACTGACTGTTTCTTTACCATCACCCATGCTCTCCCTGTCCACTGAATCTAAGGTGCCAGTCGACTCCTCATGCTGCTCTGCATTCTGTCTTGAAAGCATTGCTTTCTCATTTTCATTGTACACACATGTTGGCTTGTAGCTACCAGCTTCAGCCGTGGTTGTCTGTACCTAGGAGGCCCTTCATTGATGTTGGTTGTTAGAATCTTAGGATCTGTCATTGACTGGCATATCACTATGCAATGTGTGACTAGTTTCATTTATGTGAAGTCATAGGACCAAGCAAAAGTGGTTGTGGATGATAGAGGTCAGAATAGTGGCTGCTTTGGGGGCTGTTCCATATGGACAGGACCTAGGGATATTCTTTTTGTTGACACATTTTGTTTAATTAAAGAGGTTCATGGACTGTGCATTTGCATACTTTATGTGCTAGTTATACCAAGGTAATACATAGGATACTGTGTGGAATCTATATTGTGTGCCAGCTGTAGAGAAACAGTTTTACATAACTAGGACCTGACATGCAGAGCTGACAGTCATGTGGCAGAAACAGAAAACTCATAGGTACAGTTGCTAGGCTATCACTAGGCTCCTCCCGCCAGCCTCCGAATTCTTCTCAAGTCAGAATATCCTCAAGATATACACCTGAGTCTCTGAGACAGGAAACACTGTGTTTGTGAACACACATCCATGTCTGTGAACACAAACTGGGGCACACAATGTCATTGACCTCAGGGATACAATTTATGGGACCCTGAAGTTTCGATCTCTGTTGATACCAACGTTGTGTCTGATAATATGACCCTCCTATCCCCAGAGCCCAAGGTGATATTCACCAAGCAGCAGCAGGCACATAATGAGGTGAAGGCTGAGGCGGGGGCCAGCGCCACACTGAGCTGCGAGGTGGCCCAGGCGCAGACGGAGGTGACCTGGTACAAGGACGGGAAGAAGCTGAGCTCCAGCTCGAAGGTGCGCGTGGAGGCGTCGGGCTGCACGCGGCGGCTGGTGGTGCAGCAGGCGGGCAAGGCGGACGCCGGGGAGTACAGCTGCGAGGCCGGGGGCCAGAAGGTCTCCTTCCATCTGGATGTTGCAGGTGAGTTCCTTGTGGCATTTTTTTGAAGGTGATAAAGATGTGGACTGATTGCCATGATGATAGGCTTTCTGCTCTTTCTGTTAGACTTCATCTCTAATCTCCTAGTTTCCAACTCTCATTTTCCTGATGTGTTAGACCAAGGGAAACTGATGGGAGAGGGAGAAAAACATTTTTTTTTGGTTGGTAATAGGTTTTGAACTCAGGGGCTGGGCACTGCCCCTGAGATGTTTTTTTTCCCCCCTTAAGTCTAGCACTCTACCACTTTGAGCCACAGCTCCACATTTTGGGTGGTTAATTGGAGAGAAGAGTCTCACAGACTTTCCTGCCTGGGCTGGCTTTGAACCTCAATCCTTAGATTTCAGCCTTCTGAATAGCTAGGATGACAGGCATGAGCCATTGGTGCCCTGTGAGAAAGACTCGTTCTGTTCTGTGGACCCCAGTGGTGTTTGCAGTCACACAATCTCACCAGCTGCCCAGCATCTTTCTGGTTTGACTGTCTGTGTCTAACTCTGACTCCTTCAGACTCTGTGGTGTGAGGTGGCCTGGCCGTCTCACCTCGTGGAGGTCAGTTTCTTTCTGCTGGAGGCTGGTGTCATCCTCTTCCCCTTGCACAGCTCTACCTGGCTCTACCTCACTTGTGGGAGATGTTTGAATTTCATTTGATTGGGATTAAGGAAGATTTCAGCCACCAAATACATGGAGTTGCCTCAAGACTTATCTATGGATTTTTAGGGTTGTCGGTCTTCTTCAGTATTCTTCCCTTCTCTTGGGTGGGTATAGATGTTTTCTAGACCCATGCTTGTGTTATGTCAGTGCTCAGTAAACTAGCAGCAGAAATGTTTAGTTTTGAGGCTTAGAATTGTCCTTTTAAGGAAGGTCTTACTTTTCTTTTTTAACTTCAGTTAGAATGTTTTGTGTTGGAATTTCCCTGGACATTTGATTTATAAACTTACTCCTAGGAAGGAATCAGCAGGTTAGTGCTGGTAGTAGGGCTTTAACTCAGGGCCTGGATGCTACCCTTAGATAGTTCACTCAAAGATGGCTCAAAGATGCTGTTTCTTTCTTTTCTTTTTCTTTTTTTTTTTTTTTGTCTGTCTTAGGGCTTGAACTCTGGGCACTTGAGCTACAGTGCCACTTCTGGTTTTCTGGTGGTTTATTGGACATAAGAGTTTCACGGACTTTCCTGTCCAGGCTGGCTTTGAACTGTGATCCTCAGATCTCAACCTGCTGAGTAGCTAGGATTATAGGCATGAGCCACCAGCACCCAGCTATATGATGCTGGTTCTTTGGAGAAAAGAATTTCAGATGTTTCTACTTGGGCTAGCATCAAACCTTGGTGTTCAGATCTCAGTCTCTTGAGCAGCCAGGATTACAAGTATGAGCCACCAGCACTTAGTTTTTTATACTTTTTATTAGCAAGTGTGTGTGTGTGTGTGTGTGTGAGAGAGAGAGAGACAGAGAGAGAGGGAGGGAGGGGGGGAGAGAGAGAAAGAGAGAGAGAGAGAGAGAGAGAGAGAGAGAGAGAGAGAGAGAGAGAGAGAGAGAGAGAGAAAGAGAGAGAGAGAGAGAGAGAGAGAGAGAGAGAGAGAGAGAGAGAGAGATTTGGACATATCCATTTGTAAATGTACCTTGCCCAGTCTTACCTCTGTCATCTTCCCTCCAAGTCAATCTCAACATGCTGCTTCATTTTCACATGTGGATGTAAACTATTTTGATTATATTTACTCTCCTCTCATTATCCTCACCTTTCTTGTCCCTCTAACACCCTAAACTCCAAACATCTCCCCTTTTACATTTCTGCCATTTTTTAGTTCATGATATTCAAAGGAGTTTCATCTTGGGATTTCACACATACATATACTACCCTTTAATCAAACTGACTTCTTTTACACCTTCCCCTATTTTTCAACAGCTTTCAGTGAGTTTTATTTTAGTATCTGTATTAATAGATACAATGTATTTTGGTATTATTCACTCTACTGAATGTTAGAACATTTAGTATCCTAGCATTCTCTCCATGCTTGCCCTCCCCCCATACTGTATATAGTGCTAACATGGCAGTGTTTACTTTGTGACATTCCCCAGTAATTATTTGTGCCTGTACCTTCCTAGATGGTTCCTTGGGGAGTATGAAACTAAATGTATTTTTTAAAAGAGAGTCTTATTAGTTTGTTTTTCAAAATACTGGGCACTGAATACTTGATAAGGAAAAGATTTTTTTTTTTTTTTTTTTTTTTTGGGTCCGGTCATGGGGCCTGAACTCTGGGCCTGGGCGCTGTCCCTCAGCTCTTCAGCTCAAGGCTAGCGCTCTACCACTTGAGCCACAGCGCCACTTCCAGCTTTTTTCTTTTTGCTTATGTGGTGCTGAGGAATCGAACCCATGGCCTCAGGCATGCAAGGCAAGCGCTCTACCACTGAGCCACCTTCCCAGCCCCAGGAAAAGATGTTTTATTCAGCTCTAGATGCATGCTCTAGTTCTAGATGCTGAAAGCCCACAGAATGTAGACTCGGTTCTGCCTGAACCACACCATGGCAGATGGCATTACATATGAGAGGAATTCAGATGGCATGCAAGGAACATATATATATATATATATAATATAAAATGTATGTAAATACATATATTTATAAAATATATAGTATATAAAAACATATATATGTTTACATTATTACATATGAGAGGAATTCAGATGGCATGCAAAGACCATATATATATAAAATCTATGTAAATACATATATTTATAAAATATATAGTATATAAAAACATATATATGTTTACATATATACACACACTGGAGCTTGAATTCTGGGCCTGGGCACTGTTCTTGAGCTTCTTTGGCTCAAGGCTAGTGATCTACCACTTGAGCCACAGTGCCACTTCTGCCTTTTTCTGAATAGTGTATTGGAGATAAGAGTCTCAAGGACTTTCCTGCCTGAGCTGGCTTTAAACTATGATCCTCAGATCTTAGCTTCCTGAGTAGCTAGGATTATAGCCGTGAGCTACTGGTACACAGCTTTAAAATATATTTTAAATGGACACATAGTAATTGTACATACTTTTGGAGTATCATGTGACATTCTAGTACATGTATACAGTACATAATGATCAGATCAGACAAGGAGTATTTCTATCACCCTCAGACATTTGTGATTTCTTTGAGTGGGGAATATTCAAAATCCTCTTCACTAGCTATTTTGAATATGCAATCAATTGTTGTTAATTGTAATTATCTTACTGTGCTATATATAGACTTTTAGAAGTTACTTTTTCCCACTCAATACAGGTTCCACCTTGTAAAAGTCCCATTATCTGGGAATATTCGTGCAGTGGGCCTTGAGCTTGCAGAGTGTGAATCTTGGTGCACAATCTACACCCACAGCAAGAGTCTTACATACACTCCTCATGCTAGCAGTAAATGCGCTGGTACTGTATCATTGCAATGAGGAGGTTTGCAGATGCTAAAATCCCATGTGTATTTTTAATTAAAATGTTTCATATGTGTGTGTGTGTGTGTTATTTAAAGAAAATGTGACAAATTATTTTATAGTGCTAGATATGAAAAGATTAGATTACTTAGTCAAGTTCTTCAAAGTGTTTGTAAAAAATAATACAAAGCCAGGCACTGGTGGCTCACACCTGTAATCCTAACTACTCAGGGGGTTGAGATCTAGAGAGTCATGGTTTAGGAGCAGCCTGGACAAGAGTTTGCTAAACAACTTTTCCAAAAATAACTTTCCTAATACAGAGCTGGAGATGTGGCTCAAGTGACATAGTGCTAGCCTAGCATTAGACCCTGAGTTTAAAAAGTACTGTTAAAAATTGAACCAAACGCCGGGCGCTGGTGGCTCACGCCTGTAATCCTAGCTACTCAGGAGGCTGAGATCTGAGGATCGCGGTTCAAAGCCAGCCCGGGCAGGAGAGACTGTGAGACTCCTATCTCAAATAAACCACAAGAAAACCGGAAGTGGCGCTGTAGCTCAAGTGGTAGAGCGCTCGCCTTGAGCTGAAGAGCTGAGGGACAGCGCCCAGGCCCAGAGTTCAAGTCCCACTACCGACCAAAAAAAAAAAAAAAAAATTGAACCAAACTCTTGACTAGTAACATCAAAAAAGAACAAAGGAAAATGTCATAATGGAATCCAATATTTTTGTACATTCAATATAAGCTAATACAAAAAGAAAAAGAAAAAAAACTCCACCATGGAACGAACCATGGCAAGATGTGTTAGCAATCATGTTTACTGTCATCCTCCTTATTCAGTTTCATGTTCCATGGTTTGCTTCCATGCTAGAAATGATCCAAAAATATTTCATGGAAAATTCCAGAAATGAATAAGCAATTCATCAGTTCTAAATAGCATGTGGTTCTGAGTAGTGTGATAAACTCTCAGGCCATCTTGTTCCATCTGCCAGAGTAGCCACCTGCTCATATTTCATTACATAGTCATGCACTTCAGTGACTCACTCCAGGTAATCCTTCTTTTTATTTTTCTTTCTTTCTTCTTTTTTCTTTTTTTTTTTTTTGTTGGTCATGGGGCTTGAACTTTGGGCATGAGCGCTATCCCTCAGCTCTTCAGCTCAAGGCAAGCATTCTACTGCTTGAGCCACAGGAGATAGGAGTCTCACGGACTTTCCTGCCTGGGCTGGCTTGAACCATGATCCTCAGCTCTCAGCCTGCTGAGTAGCTGGGATTATAGGCGTGAGCCACTGGCGCCTGGCTTATTTTTCTTTCTAAAATTTTTTCTTAATTTTTTAAGTTATTGCAAAGGTGATATATGGAGTAGTTACAGTTTAATAAATCAGGTAATAAGTATATTTCATTTTGGACAACATAACCCTTTCCCTCGCTCTCCTAGTTTTTCCTCTTGTCTCCACCCACAAGTTGTATAGTTCATTTTCAACATGGTGTCTAGTGTGTACCACTGCTACGTTTGTCTACCCTTTGTCCTTCCATTTTTGTGTTCCCCCTTACCCTCTCAAAGTTGGATAAATGAACAAGCAAGACAAAAAGAAAAGAAAACAAAAACAACAACAAAGAAAAAACTTCTTGTTCTCATTTCCTAGAGTTTATTTTGATAAATATTATTTATCAGAGGCTCATGGGCATTGTGCCTCCCTAAGAGTATACTCCTGTGGGCCTTATTTTTTTTTTTATTAAATTTAAATTTTTATTTTTTGTGAACATATTGTACAGAGGGGTTACAATTACATGGGCAAGATAAATTTTTTTGTAGACTTTCATTAATGAATACTGTTGTAATTGTTCTGTTCCAGTTGTAATTGTTCTACTCCTTATTATTGTTGTAATTCCTTACTGTGTCTGATTTATACATCAAACTTTATCATAGGTGTGTATATATAGGGAAAGACAGCATATATAGGGTTTGGGGTTACTTGCTTTTTAGGCATCTATTGGGGTCAGGGAATGTATATTATTAGGTGGATAAGGAAGGTGCTGAGCAGTATTAGGACTTAACCTGGGCACACAGCTGGTGCGGAGCTAGGTTCTATCTAGAGCCACAAGACTGTCCAAATATTTCCCCCCTCTACTTGGCCACCCTAATTTAAACTTACATGTCTCTAGAGCCCAAGGTGATGTTTGCCAAGGAGCAGCCAGCTCGAAGCCAGGTGAAGGCCGAGGCGGGGGCCAGCGCCACACTGAGCTGCGAGGTGGCCCAGGCGCAGACGGAGGTGACCTGGTACAAGGACGGGAAGAAGCTGAGCTCCAGCTCGAAGGTGCGCGTGGAGGCGTCGGGCTGCACACGGCGGCTGGTGGTGCAGCAGGTGGGCAAGGCGGACGCCGGGGAGTACAGCTGCGAGGCCGGGGGCCAGAAGGTCTCCTTCCACCTGGATGTTGCGGGTCAGTGTTTTGGATACAAGGTTAGCCTTGTTTGGAGATAATGACTTGCCTTCTACTCATTGGCTGATTTGTGGTCTTTCCATTAGGCTTTGTCTCTTAATCGCTCTCCTTCCCTCTCCTGCCCTTTCATACTGGCAGCTGGGTTCACTAAGGATAAGTGGCAGCGGCAGGTCCTCCAGTCCATCTTGGGTGTTGTTTCTTTCCTTTTCTGCTTCTGGGGCTTGAATTCAGGGCCTGGGCACTGTCCCTGAGATTTTTTTTTCATCCTCGAGGCTAGTACTTTACCACTTGAGCCACTTCTGGTTACGGTAACTGGAGATCAGAGTCTCACAGACTTCAAATCATGATAGTCAGATCTCAGCCTCCTAAGTTGCTAGGGTTACGGATGTGAGCCATGGATGCCGGCTAGGAGTAGTCCTTTTTACAGATCCTTAGTTATACGTTCCCAGAACCTGCGTGTTGCAGTGTGTTGTTGGGCTCTGGGTTCTAAAGTAGCCCTGAGACTCTCGCCTGGGTGATGTGCTCACGCTCCCAGGTTCTCTCTCAGAGCCACACCCAGTCCTTACAGTTATTTATTTCTTTGGGTCCAGTCGTGGGGCCTGAACTCTGGGCCTGGGCGCTGTCCCTCAGCTCTTCAGCTCAAGGCTAGCGCTCTACCACTTGAGCCACAGCGCCACTTCCGGCTTTTTTCTTTTTGCTTATGTGGTGCTGAGGAATCGAACCCAGGGCCTCATGCATGCAAAGCAAGCGCTCTACCACTGAGCCACCTTCCCAGCCCACAGCTATTGATGAGAAATTTCAACTATTTAGTCACGCTTTTAAGTATGTCAGTCAGCCCTTGTGTGCTTTTTTTTTTACAGCTTTAGGTGTACTAGGATCCATTTCTTACCTTTCCGGTGTAGTGGACAGAAGTTACCTGCATGTCCAACTGTAAAAAAGTCCTACCTCTGCTTCGTTGCAGTGTCTGTGCAAAGTGTATAGAGCAGAGATTGGTTAATATGTGATATGTGATATACACTTGTGAGAGTGGAAAGATCTTTTTAAAGCGCATCATGTGTTCCTTTTGTCTTCCAACATTCTCTGTCAGAAGTGCCCTTGGAGACTGATGTATAAAATCAGAGTGAAGGCAGCTGGAGATAGTGAGCCAGTGCTGAGTGAAGGCGGTTGCTGTGGGGTAGGCGTTGGCTGCTGGACAGCACATACCACTTGGCATTTCCCTTGTGATTAGGCGTTCTTTTGGCTGGCTTCTAAAGAAAGCCAAGAAATTCATGAATTTTCCTTTTGCTAAAAGAGATTTAGCATGGCTATGTACCCATGTTTTACTGTTAGGTAGCACCACAAGTCAGTTGGATGTTGTGTATGTAAACACTTGTCTCTTTCTGTCTTTGGGAGATTGGTTTCAAGACCCTGTGGATCACAAAATTTAATCTTTAGGGAACAATTTCAAGAAAAGAGGTACTGTGGAGATGCTGGTGGATGGATCTATGGGATATAGAAGGCTCGCTGTATAATCAGTTATGAATTTGGTTCCCCAAAGAATTGCTATTGTTTTTGTGAAACATTATTTGGAGAAGATGTGTAACAAACCATTTTATAGCAAAAATTGACAAGTTATGTCAATTCCTATGTAATTATGCCAACACTGACAAAGAAGTGATAGAAAACTTGAACTGTTGTCCCATAACCTTCAAATAAGTGGAAGCAGTATTTTAGAAAATGCTTTTCATAGAGAAAAGATAAGCACAGTGATTCTGCTGGTAAATTATTCCAAAAGTCCCATGCGGATGGTGAATAAGACAAAGGAGATATGGTTTCCAATTCATCTTATGTAGACAGTATGGGATGATTTTCAAAATCTTACCAAGAATTAGGCAGAACTAAAGTTACAGGCTAAGCTAGAATACAGGCTAAGCACAATGTTGACACTTAACACATAAGGACCATATACTACAGTGAAAGCCATAGCTTATGAAGGTGTAGTTGACTTAACATTAGAAACACAGAAGATCACAGTGATGTCTGTTGATGGATTATAAGAGAAGTACACAGCTATTTCAATAAAGGCAGGAAAAGGCTTGATATAATTTAAGATTAGTATCCTGGAAAATATCTGACAAAATTTAGCATCAATTCATGACACACTAAAAAGCTTTGCAAAGTATCAACAGTGGTTGCTATTTTGGGAAACTGGTTGACAGTCTGCCTTACATGAGGGATTTGCCTCAGATAGGGACAGGAAGAGGAGCCCTCTGTCACTGCCCCTGCCTGGTGTACAACACAGTTATATGAGTAACATAGAGGTGTAAGATTGAGAATACCAAGAGTGAGGTTTATAGATCATAAGTTTAACAGTTTAAAAATCCAAAAGATTACTTATTAAACTTGAAAGTCTCAGGAAAGATCACCTTATATATAAATCTCACCTAGAGTTTCAGATATGAGCTACCTACCCCTAGCCTATACTATGACATTTTATATGAAGAAATTGAGAACCCAAAGTGGCTTCTGAGGGTGCATTGGAGCCCATCTTCCTCCCCTTTAGATACTGAGGGCTGACTATATACCTAGTAGGGGCGTTGATGGATTGACTCACTGGTATGACTCACTGTATGACTCACACTCACACACACACACTCACACACTCACACACACACACACACTCACACACACACACTCACACACACACACACACTCACACACACACTCACTCACACACACACTCACACTCCACACACACACACTCTCACACACACACACTCACACACACACACACTCACACACACACACACACTCCCCACACCCACCCACACACACTCCCCACACCCACACACACACACTCACACATACACACACACACACACACTCACACATACACACACACACACACTCACACACTCACACACACACATACACTCCCACACACCCACACACTCACACCCACACACACACACACTCACACACACACACACTCACACACTCACACACACACACACACACTCTCACACACACACACACAATATGTTTATCCATATACTAACAGTAAACACTGAAAAATAAAAATTTTAAAGATTTACAGAAGCTTGAAAAGCATTGTTTTTCATATTCTAGGTCCAACAAATGATAGCCCAGTGGAGGAAATTATTAAAATGTTTTGAGATAAATGGATGGAAGTTTGAAGGAATTAAAAACCATAGAAGATTTAATTTTATCCCAAGTCAGAATTAAAACGTACGATTTTGGATCAGTGTGTGGCTATGGGAGGAAAAAGAGGGTGGTCTTCATTGAGCAGTGCTAAGGTCATCACTGATGTGTAAAAAAAAATAGCCTTCTATATCTTTCTTAGGCCCTAGGTGAGAGTCAGTAACACTTGCATCAGCCACTTCAGTAAAGAAAGTAGGTCTTAACTAGTTATACAGATTATTTAGGCACTTCCTTATAATGAATGGTTTCATAACCAGAACAAAAAGGCACTGCTCACCCTGAATCAGTTAATATGATTTCCTAAGTAAAAAACCAAAAATACCTCCCTCCTCAAATTTATTTCATCAAAGACACCATAACAGAGTAAAAGATTAAGGCACATAGAGAGGGAGAGTGTTAAATGCATGTAACTGGCAAGACGCTGGTATTGAAATGAAGAAGGACCTAAAACCCAGACATTACTAGTGAAACGAAGGTCATCTTGAACAGTGATATGTGAGGAGTAAACACTATGGCAATAAATGGCCGAAGTTCTCAACCCTGTGCATCATCAAGACAGATCACTGGAGAGCCACTGTAGGCATCAGTGCACAGAGATGGTGTCACAGTGTTCCCCGGCACAGAGCCACTGAGCAGGGACAGGATATGTGGATAAACTGTGGAGGCTTGTGCCAAGGAGCACTGGGGCAGGACCTGGAGAAAGCCTGAGCTACTCAGCATCTCTGACCATGTGTTCCTCCCATGTGTCCCCAGAGCCCAAGGTGGTGTTTGCCAAGGAGCAGCAGGCAAAAAGCGAGGTGAAGGCCGAGGCGGGGGCCAGCGCCACACTGAGCTGCGAGGTGGCCCAGGCGCAGACGGAGGTGACCTGGTACAAGGACGGGAAGAAGCTGAGCTCCAGCTCGAAGGTGCGCATGGAGGCGTCGGGCTGCACGCGGAGGCTGGTGGTGCAGCAGGCGGGCAAGGCGGATGCCGGGGAGTACAGCTGTGAGGCCGGGGGCCAGAAGGTCTCCTTCCATCTGGCTGTCACAGGTCAGTGTTTGGCACACAAAGTTCACTTTGTTTCAAGGTGATGTGAGCCTGGGTGATGGTCCAGATAGACGAGTATGCTCTACGTTAGACTTCCTTTTATAGTCTCCTTTCCTTTGTCTCTCATTTTTATTCCTGTGGCTGATCCCAGGGAGGCTCTTCTCATGCAGTTGGAGTGATGTTTCTATGTAATTGTGATTAGCCATTCATCATGAATACCTGCGGAGAACCCTCCTAGTGTTAATTTGTTGTCTAAGACTTCTGCTTTTGGCCTTGTGACCTAAGTGTCCCAGAACCACATGGGATGCTCATTTGAGGAAGATCCTTGAATTTGTTTCAGACAGAGGAGGAAGACATTTTGGCCTCATAATCATCCTTGGAATTATACAGAGGATGAACTGTGGGTTGTCAAAGTTAAGGTTTTGGGCTGTTCTTCTGTCTTTTCCTGGAGAGATGGAAGTTCTCTCAGTGCATTCACTACATAGAGAAAAATCTAGATCCATGATTTCTTTGATGTTTGTGCAAAGCAAACCAAGAGTTGGTATGATGTGTACCTGTGCTCACCTGGGGATTGGAAACTGTAGCTTAAAGGAAAATCTCATTTTTCTTTTGCCTTTAGTTAAAGCATAGTCAGAAATTCCTCAGATAAGTTTATACATTTTGAGCTGGAAAGAAGTAAGTAGTTCAAACTCTTCAAGATGAGTTAGTACAGTAGTAGCCGTTAACTGGTCAAACCATCCATTCATAAAGATTCCTAGTTAGTTGTGTGTGTCTGTGCATCTGATGTGATTCACAGAGCCCGAGGTCTGAGAACTAAATCTGGAGAGTATATATATGTAATATGTGGAGACAGAGAGAGAGAGAGAGAGAGAGAGAGAGAGAGAGAGAGAGAGAGAGAGAGAGAGAGAGAGAGAGAGAGAGAGAGGGCACCTCCCAAGTACCAGCACAGAGCTAGGTGTGGCATCTATATGAATGGTGTGTGGTTGTGTAGGATTCCAGCCTACTAGGCATCTTTCTAAAATGTTATTTTGAGATTGACAAAATTTTACGGTAGTAAATTTGGAAATTTTTGACAAATTGAGCAGTTTCTTAAAATAAGAAGAAATAGACAAATAGTCCTATAACATCTAAAGAAATGTAACCAGAAATTAAAAAAGAAAACCTTCTTTATAGAGAAAGCTGTAAGTTCAGTGGCTCTATTGATAAGTTATACCAAATATACTGGAAAGAAAGTACCCACATTTGTGGAAATATTAAGAGTAGAACAAAAAGATACACTCACAAATATGTTTTATGTGGCGAGTACACAACATGGATACAACATGGAAACAAAAAGCTATATATAGAGGTTAATTCCAGGTGCATTAGAGATCTCAGCACCCCAGGTACACCATAATACTCTTAGTTGATGACATGGGTTGCTGAATAAGGCAAGATTTCTTATGGGGAACAAGCAGACTAATTACAGTGTATCCAGAGTACACGTCTGACTACATTATAATGAATAGCAGCTAAATTAGAAGACATGTGTTTTAATCTGCTTTGTGTTGCAATAACAAAAGGCTGGCTGAATGAGAAAGAAGTAAATTTGGCTAATTGTTCTGGTGACTGGAAGATTGTATGTAGCATGGTGCTGGGGTGCTGGTGGGGATCTTAGCTCCACACCATGGTGAAAAAGCAGAGAGGGAGCCTGCCATGTTCAGAAGGGCCAAATGCACGGAAGTTTATAGCAGTCTGCTCTTGAAAGAACACATTACTCCTGCAAGGCCCAGTGCAGTCTGCAAGACCCAGTTCACTTTTGGGGACTGGCGTTAACTCACGAGGGCAGAGCCCCAGTTGGTGTTCGATGGCTGTGGAGCCTTGGGTGGTCTGGGCTTTCCCCAGAGACAGCAGCTGATGGTGCCTAGAGCATCAGGGTGGGGCCTTGGGAGCTGTGAGCCCTGGGGTGAGGATGTGCCTCTGGGAGACTCTACGTTGCTGTGGAGGGACAAGAACACATGCATCCTGACCTTAGTGTCTCATTGGAGGAGCCTGTGTACAGAGACTGGGCCAGTGTTCTCTCTGAACAGCCCCACAGAACAGTGGCAAGATATATGGATATACTATACACTTTGCACTGAGAGGTGTTGGCACTTGTCTGACCACAACAGCTGGTGCAGTACCTAGAAAATATTCTGTCCCCTAGCCATGGTCATACATAGTATCTCTGACCATGTGTTCCTCCTGTGTGTCCCCAGAGCCCAAGATGGTGTTTGCCAAGGAGCAGCAGGCAAAAAGCGAGGTGAAGGCTGAGATGGGGGCCAGCGCCACACTGAGCTGCGAGGTGGCCCAGGCGCAGACGGAGGTGACCTGGTACAAGGACGGGAAGAAGCTGAGCTCCAGCTCGAAGGTGCGCGTGGAGGCGTCGGGCTGCATGCGGAGGCTGGTGGTGCAGCAGGCGGGCAAGGCGGACGCTGGGGAGTACAGCTGCGAGGCCGGGGGCCAGAAGGTCTCCTTCCATCTGGATGTCACAGGTAGGTGTCAGGGTTGGATTGAATAAGGGGGCACCCTCAGTGGCAGGTACAAAAAAACTAAGGGCATGCCAGGCAGCTTGGGCAGCCAAAAGGTCCCAGTGTTCCTGGGTCTTAGCATCCATGCCTCCAGCTCTGCTTAGAGGCTTCCTGGCCTGGATCATTGTCAGTAGACCAGAGCAAGTGGACAGGCTGAGCTCACTGTGGTGTGCACTCTGATAACACCAATGTGGTGGTCATGTGGATTGTATGATAACCACAGGCAGTTTTGAGGCTTGGTCCCCAGAGTTCTATAAGCCCCTGTTTGAGCCTGTGGTGTTCCTACAAGACCACCTGTGTGCACCTGCCTCTCTACCCTATCCCTTGGCCTGGGGAAAGGAGCCACCAGGGCTAAGCCAACTGTCTCCTGACCAGGGGTGGCATTCTGTTCCCTTGATCCCTCTCTGTAGCTTTGATCAAGAAAGATACATGCTGCTGGTTTGTGCTGAGGGTAGTCGTCCCTCCCAACTTGAGTCCTGCTGTCTGTGGCCTTAAGTGGTGGGATAGAGGAGGGGGCAGTGGTGTTCTGGTGGGGAGGGTCAGGATCCTGTTCATACAGATCAGGAAGCTGGTGTTCTCAGGAGGCTGGACTGCTGCAGTGTGCTCTCATGCTGTAACAGCTTACATGCACAGGCTTGGGTGGGCTTGGGATTCTCAAGGTTGTCTTGAGGACTGGCTATCTCCACCTTGTCTGTACACAGATGCAGAGCGTACAGCATGGGTCATATAGAGTTTGGAATTCTGTGTACTCTCACAAAACACTCTGCAAATCATGGATAGTGCTGCCTTGGCTAGGTCTAGTGTGTATTCTCTGATGCTCTTGTCTATGTCCAGAGCCCAAGGTGGTGTTTGCCAAGGAGCAGCAGGCAAAAAGTGAGGTGAAGGCCGAGGCGGGGGCCAGCGCCACACTGAGCTGCGAGGTGGCCCAGGCGCAGATGGAGGTGACCTGGTACAAGGACGGGAAGAAGCTGAGCTCCAGCTCGAAGGTGCGCGTGGAGGCGTCGGGCTGCACGCGGAGGCTGGTGGTGCAGCAGGCGGGCAAGGCGGACGCCGGGGAGTACAGCTGCGAGGCCGGGGGCCAGAAGGTCTCCTTCCATCTGGGTGTCACAGGTGGGTGACAGGGTAAGGTTGAATGGGGAGGAGCTCTTAGTGCTGGGTATAAAATAGGCCATGTTAGGCAGCAAAGGCCACTTAGGTCCCTGGGTCTCATCATCCATGTCTTCAGCTTTGCTCAGTGGCTCCAGGCCATTGTGCCATTGTCAGGAAACCAGAGCAGGCTGATGGTCCAAGCTCACCATGGTATGCACCTTGTTGTCTCTAACGCTGAGGTCACGGGGCATTGTGTAGTGGGGTGACATGCAGGTGGCCAAAGCTCACTATGCCCTTTTACCCCAGCTCCAGATATCTGCAAGCCCTTGCTTGGGTCTGTGTTGTTCCCACACATCCATCTCTGTATGTCTGCCTCCTCTACCTCCTCTCTGCCTGGGGAAAGGAGCCACCATAGTTCAGTCTTCTTCCCTCTTGGCCCAGGATGGGACTCTGCTCTCTGATATTCCTTTTATAGCCTTGGCCAAGAAAGATATGTGCTGCTTGTTGGTGCTGAGGATAGACATTCCTTTATCCTTTTGCCGGGGCCCCTGAATGGTGGGAAAGAGTTGGTAGGTCATTGGTGGTCTGTGGGCTGTGGGAAATCTGAGGCAAGGAAGAGTCAGGATCCTGTCTGCAAAGATCAGGAAGGTGGCATTGTCAGGGGCAGGCCAGGCTTCAGTGACCACACAGGCAGCAGCAGGTCGTCTGGGCTGGGGAGTCTGGGGTGCTCGGGGGTAATGAGGGCTGAGTATCCCAGGCCTCTCCATACACAGCTATGAAACATCACAGTGGGCCACACATAGCTTAGAACCATGTGCATTGTCATGCAGTGCTCTGCTAATCAGGACTAGCCTGATTGGGCTCAGGTGAGTGCTAGACACTGAAGAATTTGGATCTATTCTATAGTTTCTCTCTGATATCTCTGTCTCTGTTTCTTTCTTGTCTCTGTGCCAGTACTGGGGCTTGAGCTTTGGGTCTGAGAACCGTCCTTGAGTTGTTTTTGTTCAAGGCTCGAGCCAGTTGTACTTCTGGATTTTTGTGGGTAATTGGAGTTAAACATCTCATAGACTGGGGCTAGGAAGGTGGCTCAGTGTTAGAGTGCTTGCCTTGCATGCATGAGGCTCTGGGTTCGATTCCTCAGCACCACATAAGCAAAAAGAAAAGCTGGAAGTGGCACTGTGGTTCAAGTAGTAGAGCGCTAGCCTTGAGCTGAAGAGCTGAAGGACAGCGCCCAGGCCCAGAGTCCAGGCCCCATGACCAGACCCCCCCAAAAAAATAAAAAATAAATCTCATAGACTTTTCCTATCCAAGCTGGCTTTGAATTATTATCCTCATTTCTCAGCCACCTGAGTAGCTAGGATTACTGCCTTGTTCTCTTGTCTGTGTCCAGAGCCCAAGATGGTGTTTGCTAAGGAGCAGCAGGCAAAAAGCGAGGTGAAGGCCGAGGCGGGGGCCAGTGCCACACTGAGCTGCGAGGTGGCCCAGGCGCAGACGGAGGTGACCTGGTACAAGGACGGGAAGAAGCTGAGCTCCAGCTCGAAGGTGCGCGTGGAGGCGTCGGGCTGCAAGCGGCGGCTGGTGGTGCAGCAGGCGGGCAAGGCGGATGCTGGGGAGTACAGCTGCGAGGCCGGGGGCCAGAAGGTCTCCTTCCACCTGGGTGTCACAGGTCAGTTTTTTTTTTCCACAAAGGAAAGGCCCTGTTGGCTTTGTGACATCTCATCTTTCACACTGTGTTGCTTGACTGAGCACTGGAGTGGGAAGGGTGTAAGTAGGAGGGGCCATCACTCTGCACCTGGAACACTGCTTCCTTGTGGTAATGCCTTGTTATGCATTTCCAGCAGTCCTGGCAGCCTTGTGCTGGTTCTTGCTTTCCAGAGATGTATGTGGCTCTGTCTAGTGCATGGGACTCGGGCCAAGTGTGCCTGGGTACGAGAATGTTCTGTTGCGTGTCTGGCAGCACCTGCATTCTCTGATTAGGCAACACACGAAGTTTCCTGCTAGGGCCACTTGTTTCATTTCAATGAAATTAAATGAGGGGAGTTTTGGCTATACCATTGTACTTAAATTACCTTGAGACAAAAATTTGGCTTAGTAATAGTTTCATGTGTCTGGATTCTTCCTTCCTTTCCATGCATAGACGCTGACGTGCCATGGCATTGACGTCCTATTGTCGGCTCTGTGTGTAGGCTGTGCACTGTCAGAGTGCTGGTGGGACTGCTCCGAGGGGATTGCAGTGCTCTCTGATTTCCAAAGGCAATTTAGAACATTCTCTGCTAGTATTCTCTTTGGAGTTTGATTTATAATAGCCAAAGTGCAAGTGGCTTTGTGAGCTTTCTCCATCCTTGAAAAATGAGGTGACTTCCTTTAGAGGCAGCAGTTGTTCACAAGGTAGCGTTTATGTTACAGAATTCCTATTGTTCATCTCAGCTGTCATACAGCAGTCCCCGAAATACATTCCCTTCCCTTCACTAAGCCACCTAATGTCAGGTTGCAGTAGTTGTGACTTTCTATTGACCTGAGTGTCAATGGATGACATTTTTTTTTCCTTTTTTTTTTTTTTTTTGGTCGGTCCTGGGGCTTGAACTCTTCTGTGCCTGGGCGCTGTCCCTCAGCTCTTCAGCTCAAGGCGAGTGCTCTACCACTTGAGCTACAGCACCACTTCCATGGATGACATTTTCATATAGCTCCATTCTGCATTGAAATGTGAGAGCGTGTAGATTTTAAAAAATGTTTGCCGACTTTTAAGAGAATATGGCTAATTATTTTATGATAATAAGTTTGCAAAATTATGAACATTTTGCATTTCCTAGATAGTTATCAAAATGACACAGGGGAAAGAGGAAATTGAACGGCCTTCTTGAAGGAAATTATTAGTGTTTTATTGCATAGTAAGATGACATAATTGATAATGTGTAGTATAGTTCAAAGTAGTTATGAAGAATATATAAAATATAGTATTTAATAGTATACAAAGAATATATGAAATATTCTCACCATCTAGAAATAATAACTATTTTAGGTAATAATCTAACTATCCTGATTTGATCATTCTATGTACATATGTATGGGAATGTCTCGTTTGCCCTATAAATACATGTGATTATTTGTTGGTAAAAATAAAAATATTTCAAGGGCTGGGAAGGTGGCTGAGTGGTAGAGCGCTTGCCTTGCATGCCTGAGGCCTCAGCACCACATAAGCAAAAGAAAAAAGCCAGAGGTGGCGCTGTGGCTCCAGTGGTAGAGCGCTAGCCTTGAGCTGAAGAGCTGAGGGACAGTGCCCAGGCCCAGAGTTCAGGCCCCACGACCGGACCCAAAAAAAAAAAAAACAACAACATTCCACATTCATGTATATTATTCTAACCAGGAGAGGAAAATAAATACACTCTCTAAATTATTTTCTGTTGCACACAATCTGTCCAGTGACTCAAATGCAAATTATAATCCTGTTTTTAATATCAAAGGATAAAAAAGCAAACAGAACTCACTATGCCTGCAGAGGAATACATTGTGCCACAGGTCATAGATTGCATGTACATGATATCTTTAGGTTCAGACACACAAGCACATCTACAGAAAGAATGACATGGTTAGAATGAGTGAGTGAATCATGGGATTGTCTCAACTGATACAGAATAACAATTTTCAATTACATTTAACATTATGAAACCGGTTAGGTTTGATAAAATTTAGCCTCAGTTTATCCCGCACAGTTCTCAAGACATTGTATATATTTTGTTAATTGCTATGGAAAGCATCAAGTAATACCACATTTGAGAGAACCATGAAAGATTTGTCACTGAGATGAGAGAACAGCACATAAAGCCTGTTGTCATCTTCCCTCCAACACTGGATTGTAAATGAGGAGGCACAAAAAGGTGTATGGGTTGGAAGAAACATACATAGACTCACACATCAATCGAAGACTATTTGAGAATCTAAAATAGTAATATTAGGCTTAGCAAGATAAATGAGAAAGATGATTGGACTTGGCATATTTCACTTAGTCTTATATCCTTCAGGCTCATCTGAGTTGAAAACATGGCACTGCACCAGGGACTCCAGTGAGGAGCTTATGTTGCATAGTGACAACATCACAACGGAAGACCTGTAGAAGTAGTAGAAGTGCAGTGGGAGTGACAGCATGATGAGACAGCAGCCTAGTCTTGCTGCTTTATAATATTAGCTGAATATTAGCTAAGTGCAGATAAGAACTCAGACTTGGAGATGAGATTGAGGACTCAGAAACTTTCAGCTTTGTAGTGAGGATGTGTCCCATACTGTTATGTGAGAGACTTTTATTTTATTCTAGAGGCAGGGGCACATATATCATAAAGCTAATGGCTCCTTAGAGGAGTCTGTGCACAGAGACTGTGTCACAGTGTCCTCTCTGGAACAACCCCATCATGCAGGAAAGGTGGGTGAACTGTGGTATGCCAAGAGAGACTTGTTCTGGGCATACAGAAAGTTCTGCCCAGGGTGGCTCAGTGGAAGAGTGCTTGCCTAGCATGAATGAGGCCCTGGTTTCAATTCCTCAGCATTCCATAAGCAGAAAAGCTGGAAGTGGCGCTGTGGCACAAGTGGTAGAGCGCTAGCCTTGAGCTGAAGAGCTGAGGGACAGTGCCCAGGCCAGGCCCCACAACTGACCAAAAAAAAAAAATAAAGAAAGTAAGTTCGACCCTCCAACTACCAGGTCTAGGTCTTCTTCTACTGTGGGCTTCCTGACCTTGATGTATGTAACTTTGTGTATTCAGAGCCCAAGCTGATGTTTGCCAAGGAGCAGCAGGCAAAAAGTGAGGTGAAGGCTGAGGTGGGAGCCAGCGCCACACTGAGCTGCGAGGTGGCCCAGGCGCAGACAGAGGTGACCTGGTACAAGGACGGGAAGAAGCTGAGCTCCAGCTCGAAGATGCGCGTGGAGGCGTCGGGCTGCACGCGGCGGCTGGTGGTGCAGCAGGCGGGCAAGGCGGACGCTGGGGAGTACAGCTGCGAGGCCGGGGACCAGAAGGTCTCCTTCTGCCTGGATGTTGCAGGTCAGTCCTTTGGGGGGATTACCAAGTTGCCTTTGTTTTGAGGGAATGTAAACATTGCTAATAAGCAGGACAGACCCTGGAGCTCTTTCCTAGGTTTCATTTCTGCAAAACTTTTATCCCCCCTCTGCACATCTTCATTCTCATGGTTGAGCCAATAGGCTTGGTGTGTGTATGTGTTTAGTAGAGTCTAGGCTCTTAGATTTCTCAGGCAGAATCTATACACTGTAATGTTCAATCTTATATCCCCTGAATTTGTCCAGAATGTACCGCTGTTTCTTAGTGTTCTGGAATCTAATCATACCTGATTCATATTGCTGAGGTAGACTAGATGTCTACCTCAGGGCTTCTCCCCATAACTCCCATGAATTCTGCTAGACCTACACAAAACTATTTCCAAACTAGTGAGGTTGAAGATATCTAATTTTTAGCACAGAGTAAGGGTAAATTCATCATATCTAGAATGATGCTGACACTAAATATGGGAGTGTCAATGTTAAGTGTTGCAGAATACTCTTCCCCTCTTTCTCATGGATACAGAGCCCTGTTTTATGGCGTACTCTACATCCATGTTTGGTGGCATGTCTATGCAGATCAGAAGAAGCAGTGGAGCGGTAGACATTCCTGTGCTACCATTGTGGGAATTTGCAGCTCTGTTTTAAAAAAACATAGAGATACACTTTTTAATTCTGTATACACACACATACACACAGAGCATAAAATCAATGCTAAAATCTTAAAAGAAAATAAGAATTCGTATTTTAGGCCAATCTGTAATAGTATCAAGATTAATTTGAGACACAAAATACATTTTCCCTATTTTTTCTTACTATCTTTAAATACTTGTACAAAGTGTTTTCAATTTCATATGACCATTTATGTGTGCATCTTAATCTGTGTCAGCCCTTCCATCATTTACAAGTCCCTCCCATCCATCTCATTTCTACCTTTATTCTCAAGCTTCCTAGAAGTTCTACTTATTCATTAAATATTATGACTTATTTTCTCACCATTCCTCTATCCATTCATCCACTGGTTTTCCCTTAACTTTCTTTCTCTTCCCCAGACAAGACATGTTTCAGTTCCCTGGTTTTCATTTTGGTAAACTGTTAGTTGTTCAAATGGGTTACACTTTGAAAACCTGTTTCTGTGTATACCATATTTCAGTCAGCCCCTGGGTGGCCTCTGTGATTTAGTATTTCTGACCATGTATTCTTCTCTGTGTGTCCTCAGAGCCCAAGGTGGTGTTTGCCAAGGAGCAGCAGGCAAAAAGCGAGGTGAAGGCCGAGGCGGGGGCCAGCGCCACACTGAGCTGCGAGGTGGCCCAGGCGCAGACGGAGGTGACCTGGTACAAGGACGGGAAGAAGCTGAGCTCCAGCTCGAAGGTGCGCGTGGAGGCGTCGGGCTGCATGCGGAGGCTGGTGGTGCAGCAGGCGGGCAAGGCGGACGCTGGGGAGTACAGCTGCGAGGCCGGGGGCCAGAAGGTCTCCTTCCACCTGGCTGTCACAGGTAGGTGTCAGGGTTGGATTGAATAAGGGGGCACCCTCAGTGGCAGGTACAAAAAAACTAAGGGCATGCCAGGCAGCTTGGGCAGCCAAAAGGTCCCAGTGTTCCTGGGTCTTAGCATCCATGCCTCCAGCTCTGCTTAGAGGCTTCCTGGCCTGGACCATTGTCAGTAGACCAGAGCAAGTAGACAGGCTGAGCTCACTGTGGTGTGTACTTTGGTAACACCAATGTGGTGGTCATGTGGATTGTATGATAACCACAGGCAGTTTTGAGGCTTGGTCCCCAGAGTTCTATAAGCCCCTGTTTGAGCCTGTGGTGTTCCTACAAGACCACCTGTGTGCACCTGCCTCTCTACCCTATCCCTTGGCCTGGGGAAAGGAGCCACCAGGGCTTAGCCAACTGTCTCCTGACCAGGGGTGGCATTCTGTTCCCTTGATCCCTCTCTGTAGCTTTGATCAAGAAAGATATATGCTGCTGGTTTGTGCTGAGGGTAGTCGTCCCTCCCAACTTGAGTCCTGCTGTCTGTGGCCTTAAGTGGTGGGATAGAGGAGGGGGCAGTGGTGTTCTGGTGGGGAGGGTCAGGATCCTGTTCATACAGATCAGGAAGCTGGTGTTCTCAGGAGGCTGGACTGCTGCAGTGTGCTCTCATGCTGTAACAGCTTACATGCACAGGCTTGGGTGGGCTTGGGATTCTCAAGGTTGTCTTGAGGACTGGCTATCTCCACCTTGTCTGTACACGGATGCAGAGCGTACAGCATGGGTCATATAGAGTTTGGAATTCTGTGTACTCTCACAAAACACTCTGCAAATCATGGATAGTGCTGCCTTGGCTAGGACTAGTGTGTATTCTCTGATGCTCTTGTCTATGTCCAGAGCCCAAGGTGGTGTTTGCCAAGGAGCAGCAGGCAAAAAGTGAGGTGAAGGCCGAGGCGGGGGCCAGCGCCACACTGAGCTGCGAGGTGGCCCAGGCGCAGACGGAGGTGACCTGGTACAAGGACGGGAAGAAGCTGAGCTCCAGCTCGAAGGTGCGCGTGGAGGCGTTGGGCTGCACGCGGAGGCTGGTGGTGCAGCAGGCGGGCAAGGCGGATGCCGGGGAGTACAGCTGTGAGGCCGGGGGCCAGAAGGTCTCCTTCCATCTGGGTGTCACAGGTGGGTGACAGGGTAAGGTTGAATGGGGAGGAGCTCTTAGTGCTGGGTATAAAATAGGCCATGTTAGGCAGCAAAGGCCACTTAGGTCCTTGGGTCTCATCATCCATGTCTTCAGCTTTGCTCAGTGGCTCCAGGCCATTGTGCCATTGTCAGGAAACCAGAGCAGGCTGATGGTCCAAGCTCACCATGGTATGCACCTTGTTGTCTCTAACGCTGAGGTCATGGGGCATTGTGTAGTGGGGTGACATGCAGGTGGCCAAAGCTCACTATGCCCTTTTACCCCAGCTCCAGATATCTGCAAGCCTTTGCTTGGGTCTGTGTTGTTCCCACACATCCATCTCTGTATGTCTGCCTCCTCTACCTCCTCTCTGCCTGGGGAAAGGAGCCACCATAGTTCAGTCTTCTTCCCTCTTGGCCCAGGATGGGTCTCTGCTCTCTGATATTCCTTTTATAGCCTTGGCCAAGAAAGATATGTGCTGCTTGTTGGTGCTGAGGATAGACATTCCTTTATCCTTTTGCCGGGGCCCCTGAATGGTGGGAAAGAGTTGGTAGGTCATTGGTGGTCTGTGGGCTGTGGGAAATCTGAGGCAAGGAAGAGTCAGGATCCTGTCTGCAAAGATCAGGAAGGTGGCATTGTCAGGGGCAGGCCAGGCTTCAGTGACCACACAGGCAGCAGCAGGTCGTCTGGGCTGGGGAGTCTGGGGTGCTCGGGGGTAATGAGGGCTGAGTACCCCAGGCCTCTCCATACACAGCTATGAAACATCACAGTGGGCCACACATAGCTTAGAACCATGTGCATTGTCATGCAGTGCTCTGCTAATCAGGACTAGCCTGATTGGGCTCAGGTGAGTGCTAGACACTGAAGAATTTGGATCTATTCTATAGTTTCTCTCTGATATCTCTGTCTCTGTTTCTTTCTTGTCTCTGTGCCAGTACTGGGGCTTGAGCTTTGGGTCTGAGAACCGTCTTTGAGTTGTTTTTGTTCAAGGCTCGAGCCAGTTGTACTTCTGGATTTTTGTGGGTAATTGGAGTTAAACATCTCATAGACTGGGGCTAGGAAGGTGGCTCAGTGTTAGAGTGCTTGCCTTGCATGCATGAGGCTCTGGGTTCGATTCCTCAGCACCACATAAGCAAAAAGAAAAAAGCCGGAAGTGGCACAGTGGCTAAAGTGGTAGAGTGCTAGCCTTGAGCTGAAGAGCTGAAGGACAGCGCCCAGGCCCAGAGTCCAGGCCCCATGACCGGACCCCCCCCAAAAAATAAAAAATAAATCTCATAGACTTTTGCTATCCAATCTGGCTTTGAATCATTATCCTCATTTCTCAGCCACCTGAGTAGCTAGGATTACTGCCTTGTTCTCTTGTCTGTGTCCAGAGCCCAAGATGGTGTTTGCTAAGGAGCAGCAGGCAAAAAGCGAGGTGAAGGCCGAGGCGGGGGCCAGTGCCACACTGAGCTGCGAGGTGGCCCAGGCGCAGACGGAGGTGACCTGGTACAAGGACGGGAAGAAGCTGAGCTCCAGCTCGAAGGTGCGCGTGGAGGCGTCGGGCTGCACGCGGAGGCTGGTGGTGCAGCAGGCGGGCAAGGCGGATGCTGGGGAGTACAGCTGCGAGGCCGGAGGCCAGAAGGTCTCCTTCCACCTGGGTGTCACAGGTCAGTGTTGGGAATCTGTTCTCTTCTTTTGTAGCCTTTTAGTCATTAGATATCATCTCTTCAGGTCATCCATCTCTCACCTCCTGTCTGTATGCCCATGCTGAACCAGGGAACAGGAAACGGGAAGCACGTGGTTGGGAGGCCTGGTGCCTTACCTGTGCACCTGAAGAAGTGTTCTAGAAAGGAGAACTCAGTCCTCATCAGTTGCCTGTCTCTGCCTAATTAGTCCTGATGTTCCTCAGACTCAGCACTCTAGCTTTATCTTGCCATCTGAGCTAGGTCATATATCCTCACCTGGGATCTGTTTCTTTGGTGCTTTTGGGCAACTCCCAATGCACTCATCTAGAATCCCACAAAGGCTGTCCAAAGTCAGAGGTCTTTTATTTTTCCTGAAACTAATAAGAGGAAGTTCCTGCTTCCCAGGGTTAAATATCAGATCATCAAATTCATTCTTGCCTTTCACACTAAGCACTGTGTGCTCCTCACTGGGGCACAGTCTAAAACCATGTTTTGGTGGCAATGCCTGAGCAATCAAGACCAAGAGTCCAGGGTAGGTTGTAGATATGATCCTGTGATACAACGTCTCTGTATTTTGGAGTTCTCTTTTTAAAGCAAATCTTGTTCTTTTGTCTTCAGTTAGAACATTTTGCATTAGCAAACCTCCAGGAGTTTGAGTTATACATATAGAAGTGAAAAGGACTCTAACCTCATGGCACATCATACACTCCGTTAATGATGTGTGGCAGCCTGTATTGGCAAGATGGATTACTTCTGTAGAATTTCCCAAGTGATTTGAGTGCATATGTGACACCCAGCCAGGGCCATAAGGCGTCTGTGAGGTAACACAACCTTCCGTGTGGTGGGTCATGGTTTTACATGACCCCTAAGTGCTCACTTACATGGCAGTTTGGTATTGCATCTGGACACGACAGTTCGTTGATAGATGTACCAAAGAAAAAACCCACCAGGTACCTTTCTGACAAAGTAGGGAATAAAGCATGATATTGTTTTATGCCTGTAAATTGAAGAAGTTTCAACAATTTTACCAATTTGTGGAAAGCTACATCAAAATGTATATAAAAATAGTGCAATAACCAGCGTGGCCCTGTGGCCAAGCCCGCTGGAGGGGCAGGCATCAAGAGGCTGAAGTTACCACCCCAAGGAATGTGCAACCCAGGGCCGTGCCATGCTGCCGAAGGGGTGGGCCAAGCCGCAGAAAGGAGAGGGGCACAGATTATGTGAAGGCTGCATGTTCCAAGTCCTGAGGGGAGTCCAGAGGAGACCAGGAATCCTGAGGGTTGTCCTGAGGAGAGTCTGGATGAGAGAAGAGCATGGGAAAGACTGGGAGTCCTGAGGAGAGTCCTGAGGGGAGTCCTGAGGGGTCCTGAGGGGAGTCCTGAGGAGTCCTGAGGAGTCCTGAGGAGTCCTGAGGGGAGTCCTGAGGGGAGTCCTGAGGAGAGTCCTGAGGGGAGTCCTGAGGAGAGTCCTGAGGGGAGTCCTGAGGGGAGTCCTGAGGAGTCCTGAGGAGAGTCCTGAGGGGAGTCCTGAGGGGAGTCCTGAGGAGTCCTGAGGAGAGACCTGAGGAGAGTCCTGAGGGGAGTCCTGATGAGTCCTGAGGGGAGTCCTGAGGGGAGTCCTGAGGGGAGTCCTGAGGGGAGTCCTGAGGAGAGTCCTGAGGGGAGTCCTGAGGGGAGTCCTGAGGAGAGTCCTGAGGGTTGTCCTGAGGAGAGTCTGGATGAGAGAAGAGCATGGGAAAGACTGGGAGTCCTGAGGAGAGTCCTGATGAGTCCTGAGGGGAGTCCTGAGGAGAGTCCTGAGGGGTCCTGAGGAGAGACCTGAGGAGAGTCCTGAGGGGAGTCCTGATGAGTCCTGAGGGGAGTCCTGAGGGGAGTCCTGAGGGGAGTCCTGAGGGGAGTCCTGAGGAGAGTCCTGAGGGGAGTCCTGAGGGGAGTCCTGAGGAGAGTCCTGAGGGTTGTCCTGAGGAGAGTCTGGATGAGAGAAGAGCATGGGAAAGACTGGGAGTCCTGAGGAGAGTCCTGATGAGTCCTGAGGGGAGTCCTGAGGGGAGTCCTGAGGGGAGTCCTGAGGGGAGTCCTGAGGGGAGTCCTGAGGGGAGTCCTGAGGAGTCCTGAGGAGAGTCCTGAGGGGAGTCCTGAGGAGAGTCCTGAGGAGAGTCCTGAGGAGTCCTGAGGAGAGTCCTGAGGAGTCCTGAGGAGAGTCCTGAGGGGAGTCCTGAGGAGAGTCCTGAGGGGAGTCCTGAGGAGTCCTGAGGAGAGTCCTGAGGGGAGTCCTGAGGGGAGTCCTGAGGAGTCCTGAGGGGAGTCCTGAGGAGTCCTGAGGGGAGTCCTGAGGGGAGTCCTGAGGAGTCCTGAGGGGAGTCCTGAGGGGAGTCCTGAGGAGTCCTGAGGAGTCCTGAGGAGAGTCCTGAGGGGAGTCCTGAGGAGAGTCCTGAGGGGAGTCCTGAGGGGAGTCCTGAGGAGTCCTGAGGAGAGTCCTGAGGAGTCCTGAGGGGAGTCCTGAGGGGAGTCCTGAGGAGAGTCCTGAGGGGAGTCCTGAGGAGAGTCCTGAGGGGAGTCCTGAGGAGAGTCCTGAGGGGAGTCCTGAGGAGTCCTGAGGAGAGTCCTGAGGGGAGTCCTGAGGAGTCCTGAGGGGAGTCCTGAGGGGAGTCCTGAGGGGAGTCCTGAGGGGAGTCCTGAGGAGTCCTGAGGGGAGTCCTGAGGGGAGTCCTGAGGGGAGTCCTGAGGGGAGTCCTGAGGGGAGTCCTGAGGGGAGTCCTGAGGGGAGTCTTGAGGGGAGTCCTGAGGGGAGTCCTGAGGAGAGTCCTGAGGGGAGTCCTGAGGAGAGTCCTGAGGAGAGTCCTGAGGAGAGTCCTGAGGGGAGTCCTGAGGAGAGTCCTGAGGGGAGTCCTGAGGGGAGTCCTGAGGAGTCCTGAGGAGAGTCCTGAGGGGAGTCCTGAGGAGAGTCCTGAGGGGAGTCCTGAGGGGAGTCCTGAGGAGTCCTGAGGGGAGTCCTGAGGAGAGTCCTGAGGAGAGTCCTGAGGAGAGTCCTGAGGGGAGTCCTGAGGGGAGTCCTGAGGAGTCCTGAGGAGAGTCCTGAGGAGTCCTGAGGGGAGTCCTGAGGGGAGTCCTGAGGAGAGTCCTGAGGGGAGTCCTGAGGAGTCCTGAGGGGAGTCCTGAGGAGAGTCCTGAGGAGAGTCCTGAGGGGAGTCCTGAGGGGAGTCCTGAGGAGTCCTGAGGAGAGTCCTGAGGAGTCCTGAGGGGAGTCCTGAGGGGAGTCCTGAGGAGAGTCCTGAGGGGAGTCCTGAGGAGAGTCCTGAGGAGAGTCCTGAGGAGTCCTGAGGGGAGTCCTGAGGGGAGTCCTGAGGGGAGTCCTGAGGGGAGTCCTGAGGGGAGTCCTGAGGAGTCCTGAGGAGTCCTGAGGGGAGTCCTGAGGAGAGTCCTGAGGGGAGTCCTGAGGAGAGTCCTGAGGAGAGTCCTGAGGAGTCCTGAGGGGAGTCCTGAGGGGAGTCCTGAGGGGAGTCCTGAGGGGAGTCCTGAGGGGAGTCCTGAGGGGAGTCCTGAGGGGAGTCCTGAGGGGTCCTGAGGGGAGTCCTGAGGAGTCCTGAGGAGAGTCCTGAGGGGAGTCCTGAGGAGAGTCCTGAGGGGAGTCCTGAGGGGAGTCCTGAGGGGAGTCCTGAGGAGAGTCCTGAGGGGAGTCCTGAGGGGAGTCCTGAGGGGTCCTGAGGGGAGTCCTGAGGGGAGTCCTGAGGAGAGTCCTGAGGGGAGTCCTGAGGAGTCCTGAGGGGAGTCCTGAGGAGAGTCCTGAGGAGAGTCCTGAGGGGAGTCCTGAGGGGAGTCCTGAGGAGTCCTGAGGAGAGTCCTGAGGAGTCCTGAGGGGAGTCCTGAGGGGAGTCCTGAGGAGAGTCCTGAGGGGAGTCCTGAGGAGAGTCCTGAGGAGAGTCCTGAGGAGAGTCCTGAGGGGAGTCCTGAGGAGTCCTGAGGGGAGTCCTGAGGAGAGTCCTGAGGAGAGTCCTGAGGGGAGTCCTGAGGAGTCCTGAGGAGAGTCCTGAGGGGAGTCCTGAGGAGTCCTGAGGAGAGTCCTGAGGGGAGTCCTGAGGAGAGTCCTGAGGAGAGTCCTGAGGAGTCCTGAGGGGAGTCCTGAGGGGAGTCCTGAGGGGAGTCCTGAGGAGTCCTGAGGAGAGTCCTGAGGAGAGTCCTGAGGGGAGTCCTGAGGAGAGTCCTGAGGGGAGTCCTGAGGAGTCCTGAGGAGTCCTGAGGAGAGTCCTGAGGAGTCCTGAGGGGAGTCCTGAGGGGAGTCCTGAGGAGAGTCCTGAGGGGAGTCCTGAGGGGAGTCCTGAGGGGTCCTGAGGGGAGTCCTGAGGAGTCCTGAGGAGAGTCCTGAGGGGAGTCCTGAGGGGAGTCCTGAGGGGAGTCCTGAGGAGAGTCCTGAGGGGAGTCCTGAGGGGAGTCCTGAGGGGAGTCCTGAGGAGAGTCCTGAGGGGAGTCCTGAGGAGAGTCCTGAGGAGTCCTGAGGGGAGTCCTGAGGAGAGTCCTGAGGGGAGTCCTGAGGAGTCCTGAGGAGAGTCCTGAGGGGAGTCCTGAGGAGAGTCCTGAGGGGAGTCCTGAGGAGTCCTGAGGAGTCCTGAGGAGAGTCCTGAGGGGAGTCCTGAGGAGAGTCCTGAGGAGAGTCCTGAGGAGAGTCCTGAGGAGAGTCCTGAGGAGTCCTGAGGGGAGTCCTGAGGAGTCCTGAGGAGTCCTGAGGGGAGTCCTGAGGGGAGTCCTGAGGAGTCCTGAGGGGAGTCCTGAGGGGAGTCCTGAGGAGAGTCCTGAGGGGAGTCCTGAGGAGAGTCCTGAGGGGAGTCCTGAGGAGAGTCCTGAGGAGAGTCCTGAGGGGAGTCCTGAGGAGAGTCCTGAGGGGAGTCCTGAGGGGAGTCCTGAGGAGAGTCCTGAGGGGAGTCCTGAGGAGTCCTGAGGGGAGTCCTGAGGGGAGTCCTGAGGGGAGTCCTGAGGGGAGTCCTGAGGAGAGTCCTGAGGGGAGTCCTGAGGAGAGTCCTGAGGGGAGTCCTGAGGGGAGTCCTGAGGGGAGTCCTGAGGAGAGTCCTGAGGGGAGTCCTGAGGGGAGTCCTGAGGGGTCCTGAGGGGAGTCCTGAGGAGTCCTGAGGGGAGTCCTGAGGAGAGTCCTGAGGGGAGTCCTGAGGAGAGTCCTGAGGGGAGTCCTGAGGGGAGTCCTGAGGAGAGTCCTGAGGAGTCCTGAGGGGAGTCCTGAGGAGAGTCCTGAGGGGAGTCCTGAGGAGTCCTGAGGAGAGTCCTGAGGGGAGTCCTGAGGAGAGTCCTGAGGGGAGTCCTGAGGAGTCCTGAGGAGTCCTGAGGAGAGTCCTGAGGGGAGTCCTGAGGAGAGTCCTGAGGAGAGTCCTGAGGAGAGTCCTGAGGAGAGTCCTGAGGAGAGTCCTGAGGAGAGTCCTGAGGAGTCCTGAGGGGAGTCCTGAGGAGTCCTGAGGGGAGTCCTGAGGAGAGTCCTGAGGGGAGTCCTGAGGAGAGTCCTGAGGAGTCCTGAGGGGAGTCCTGAGGAGAGTCCTGAGGGGAGTCCTGAGGGGAGAGAGCAACAAAGAAGTAGAGCTACAGACAGGGGAGACAGAGTGGGGAGAGAAACAGCAAGAGGGGAAAGCCTACTGGAGTAGAGCAGGACAGGCCTGAGGAGGGAAGGGCAGGCCTCCAGAGGTCATTTGGGGCTTCCTCAAGAAGCTATTTGGGGCCTCCTCGAGGGGCCATTTGGGACCTTTTCCAGAGGTCAGTTGGAGCCTCCTCAAGAGGCCATATAGGACCTCCTCCAGAGATCATTTGGGGACTCCTCGAGGGGCCATTTGGGACCTCCCCCTAGAGAGGCCTCTGGAGAGATGCCTCCCGGAGCAGAGCAGAGCAGGCCTGTGAAGAGTGGAGAGGCGTGCAGAGAAGGAGGAAGGGAAGAAAGGAAAAGCCTTCCCTTTCGGAGGTTTGGAGCTTTGGAGCTTTGGAGGTCTGAGCTTTGGAGATTTGCAGGCTGACTAATTTCAGATCAACTAATAAAGGTCGGGGCTGCCCATTGGAGGCTTGGAGGTTTGGTGGTCGAGGCTGCTCTGGGTTCTGGGTATCTAGCCCAGGACAAGGTAGTTGTAGGCCCCCTTTAGTGTAAATAAATTTGTTATCTTTAACCATAACTCAGTGGATTGACTCACTCTTCTGAGGTCATAAGTATAGGATACTCATATCATTTGATAACTTTTAAAGAAACAGAACCAAGGTACTAAGGATCCTGAGATCTGAGGATCCCAGTTCATATCCAGCCTGGGTAGACAAGTCTGAGAGACTCCTACCTTCAGTTAACCAGCAGAAAAGTGGAAGTAGACATATGTCTCAAGTGAGAGCACTGTCCTTGAGCAAAAAAGCTAAGTATGAGTGTAAGGCCCTGAGTTCCTCCCCAGTGCTGACACAGTAAAATAAAATAAGATAGAGGAACCATACTTAACAAAAACTCACATAAGAAGGGTTAAATCCAGTTGTTTGGGAGACTGCTAAGAGCAGGAGAGAGCCTACCCCTAGGATGAGATTTGAATTTCCGGGACTCTCGTTCCTGTGGTGAGGACATGCTCTTTATGGTCCTGCGGGAGACAATCTCTATGTCATTCGCATCACCACTTCAGCACCTCCCTGAAGAAGCTTGTGCACAGAGGCTGTGCAGAGAGCCCCTGGAACTGCGCAGTGGGGCACTTGCAGGATGTGTGTATAAACCTGGATTATACCGACCAGAACTGGGACTTGTCCTGGCCACACAGAGCCCAGAGAGGCTAGCCCCTAGCTTGGCACCTCATCCAGATTTTCTTTCCCCTGGGTGGCCACCCTGGTCTAGATCTAGTGTGTCTCTTCCTATGTGTTCTCAGAGCCCAAGGTGGTGTTTGCCAAGGAGCAGCAGGCAAAAAGCGAGGTGAAGGCCAAGGCGGGGGCCAGTGCCACACTGAGCTGCGAGGTGGCTCAGGCGCAGACGGAGGTGACCTGGTACAAGGACGGGAAGAAGCTGGGCTCCAGCTCGAAGGTGCGCGTGGAGACGTCTGGCTGCACACGGCGGCTGGTGGTGCAGCAGGCGGGCAAGGCGGATGCTGGGGAGTACAGCTGCGAGGCCGGGGGCCAGAAGGTCTCCTTCCATTTGGATGTCACAGGTCAGTGTTAGGATAGTTCAGGGTTGGGCTATGGGTCTTGTCATGGGAATGCAAGGCTGGGACGGGCCTGGGTTTGGGTCAGTGCTGGGTTCCTTTCTGTGCTCCTGGGCTGCTGGACTCTCTCCTCTGCTACCCAAGGTACATGATGAGAATGTAGCACTCCTTTCCTTATTCCAGGCAACTTCTGCCCAACCTTGCCTGTCATGAGTTCTGGTGTTGTGTCTTCCTATGGTGGAGCTTTTAAAGTTCCAGGACTGTGGAAAGAGCCACAATCTTGCTGGTGTTTGGCCCTTTCTGTTATTCTTAGGCAGAATGGTCTGTTCTAGGCAAGCTCTGAACTCAAAGCCCTTAGTCTGAGGGGCCCTTCCCTTGGATGTTCTTCCCTGTGTAGGTGTGGGATCCCTAAGTTGGCCTTAGGGTTCTGACAGTCAGCTCTGGGTTGGCACTGTGGGACGACTCCGTTCAGGCCTGCCTCTGAGCCAAGCTGGCCTGCCGCTCACTTCTCTCTCCCACTCTCCCTCCCAACCCTCCCCTCCACAGCTGTCCCTGTGCCCTCTCAGCACTCCTGTGGGTGCAGCCCCACTCCCAGGAAAGTTATTGGGAGAGCCCTGGCAGCCTTACAGTTGAACACCATCCAGTAAAATCAGATGGCATCCTCCAGTGTCTTGCTGGAGACATCGATCCTGAGCTGGCTGATGCTGTGCTTTTCTAGCTATCCCTATCCTTACCTGGACCCCTTAACCACTGATCTGCCATTTCCCCCTCATCGCCCACTGCTCAGTCAGTGTGGTCTAAGGGTCCTGCTGGATGAGGCAGGCACCACCCTTCTTGGCCCTCTCCCGCTCAACCTTTGCTTCCCATGTTTAACTCTCAGCTTTTGCTTAGTGGGGTTTGCACACGCATGCTGTCTTTCCTGGCTGTCCCCATGGACTGCCAGCCTCAGCCCCTCGTGGCAAGATTTTACTGTGGTACTATATCTGGCACCACATTTGTCTGTGGAGTCAACCTTCTTTGGAAGACAAGGCCCTGGGCTTCAGCAATTGGTTGAGAAGAGCTGGTGATCCTCAAGCCTGATGTCCTTTGTAGCCATCTTTCACGGCTCCTGGGTACCTAAATGGTGGCCAATAGGTGGCACCTGTCCCTCTGGCTCCACAGAGAGGCAGCAGTGAGGGCTGTGGTTGGAAAATGATATACTCAGGTCCCCACCCTCATGCCAGTTTTCCTCCTCTCCCCCAGAGCCAGAGCTTGAGCCTCTGGTCCCAGAGAGACCCAGCCGCAGGGAGCCTCTGGTGGTCAGGGAACATGAAGACATCGTCCTGACTGCTACGATTACTGCATCCTCCGTGGCCACAGTGACCTGGCTCAAGGATGGAGTTGAGATCCGTCGCAGCAAGCGGCATGAGACCACTAGCTCAGGGGTCTCGCACACCTTGACTGTGCGTGGGGCCCAGGTGCTAGACAGTGCCGTGTACAGCTGCCGTGTGGGCACTGAGGTTCAGGACTTCCCTGTGCAGGTGGAAGGTAAGCAGGTGGAAGGGTCTCCTCGGCTCCCCCCCCCCCCCCCCCCCGTCTGCCATGAAGACTAGCAGGTGTGGGGATTACAGGGGATCCATGCAGGGCGCAGACTGATATCCCCATTGTGCCTGCAGAGGTGGTTACCAAGTTCTCCAGGCCCCTGGAACCTGTCACCGGGGAGTTAGGGGGCACGGTGAGGCTGGTCTGTGAGCTGATCCCGGAGCAGGCGGAGGTGGTGTGGCGCTGTGGGAGCACACAGCTGCGGGCAGGCAAGCGCTTCCAGATGGCTGCGGAGGGGCCCCTGCGCTCGCTGACAGTGTCAGGCCTGCGTGAAGAGGATGCAGGAGAGTATGTGTGTGAGAGCCGCAATGACCGCACCAGCACACAGCTCACCGTTAATGGTATGTGTGGGACAGTGGGGGAAGCAGGCGGCTCCTTAGGGGAGGTGACCCTACTCCTGACTACAAGAGGGATCTTGGCAGAGCCCTTCCCGTGGTCTCTCAAGCAGAGCTTTCCTCTGCAGTTCCCAGAGTAGTCAAGTTCACATCAGGGCTGAGTGCTGTGGTTGCAGAAGAAGGCCGTGAGGCTACCTTCCAGTGCGTGGTGTCCCCCAGTGATGTGGCAGTCATCTGGTTTCGGGATGGTGCCCAGCTGCAGCCAAGCGAGAAGTTTCTGATATCCCAGAGTGGTGCCAGCCACAGCCTGACCATCTCAGCCCTGGCGCTGGAGGATGCTGGCCAGATCACAGTGGAGGCTGAGGGTATCTCCTCTTCTGCAGCCCTGCGAGTCAGAGGTGAGGCCGGGGGTGAGCAGGGCTTTCAGGGTGGACTAATGGCTGATGGCACAGCATTGCCTACCTGTGTCCTGCTGGTCTGGCTGACCTTTACGTGACATGAAAACTGTCAGCTACAGAAAGATGACCCAGGACCTGAGGGAATGGATTCCTAGTCTGTAGGATAGAAGATGCAATTCTGCAGTTGTGCCTAGTAGGGAATGGTCTTAGGTTGAAGCACTTTAGGAGACTTCTGGAAGAGGTGGGCGTCTGATTCATCTGATGAAGAGAATAAGCATGTCAGCCTGCGTGCCCAGAAGCATGAAGTGTGTCTGAGCTTATCAAGGCCCAGATTTCATTTGAAAGAAAGTGGTAGCCAAAACGAATTCATGTGAGGATGCGATCTGGACATGTGCACCTCCTGAGGAGATCCTGGGGCAGTAGTCTAAAGCCTGTTTGTTTCTTTTGGTTCAGATACTAGGGCTTGGGTGCTGCTGTCCCTTTGTTTTTTTTTGTTTTGTTTTGTTTTTTGTTTTGTTTTTTTTGCTTAAGGCTAGAGCTCTACCATTTGAGCCACAGTTCTACTTCTGGCTTTTTGGTGGTTGATTGGAGTCTCCTGGACTTGCCTGCCCAGTTGGCTTTGAACCTCAATCTTCAGCTCTCAGTCTCTCCAGTAGCTAGAATTACAGGTGTGAGCCAATAGTGACACTACTTTTTAATTTTTTTCCCCCTTAACATGAGCAAGCAAGCATCCTTGCACCTTGTTACGCACAAATGATGGTGCGGCTGTTCTGGGGGCTGCAAACTCAGCCCACTCAGTCCCTAGAAGTACGATGCTGCTGGCTGCAGTAGACATTTCAGGCACTGGGGCATGGCACAATTTTTTTAGAAGAGGGGAGCAGACTTGGGAGGGGCAGTGGAAGGAGCAACTGATCTTACTTCATAAAATGTGCAAATGTGTAGCTGAGGCCTTGAAATGGAATTTTGGGACCCTGGTTCCCAAGCATGGAGGTTGGGAGTGAATCCCCCACTCCAGGGAGATCCTTGCCTTCCTGTCCCCCAGAGGCTCCAGTGCTCTTTAAAAAGAAGCTGGAACCACAGACGGTGGAGGAGCAGAGTTCTGTAACACTGGAGGTGGAGCTGACAAGGCCATGGCCCGAGGTGAAGTGGACACGGAATGCTGTGGCCCTGGTACCCGGTGAGAACGTGGAGATCTGTGCTGAGGGCACGCGGCACCGCCTGGTGCTGCGCAGTGTGGGCTTCGTGGACAGAGGCTTCTTCGGCTGTGAGACGCCAGATGACAAGACACAGGCCAAGCTCAATGTGGAGAGTGAGCCTGGGGCCCTGGGGCTGGGGGGAAGAGAGATCGGTGGGTCTCTCTCTGGGGTGGGGGGCCTGGAAGGGTGGGCCGGAGGGAGAGTTCCAGGAGTGAGGGTAGCCACCAGAGCTAGGAATGTTGCCTTAAATTGGGGTGAGGATTAATGAGCAGGTTTTTCTCTTGGAGGGTTCTGAGGAAATTGGATTGGGAGAGAAGGGAAGGGGAGCAAGTTGCAGACCTGAGTCTGCAAATCCTGGGGTGGGCAGGTGGAGGGAAGGTGCTGACACGGAGTCAGAGTTCTGGTTGGTGGGATGGGAGGGCTTCACTGCAGCATCTAATCAGTGCTCCCCACCATGTACCCCAGTGCGCCAGGTCCGGCTGGCCAGAGGCTTGCAAGCTGTGGAGGTGAAGGAGCAGGGCACTGCCACCATGGAGGTGGAATTGTCACACGCAGACGTGGAAGGCAGCTGGACCAAGGATGGCCTGCGGCTCCAACCCGGGCCCACATGCCACCTGGCAGTGCAGGGCCCCGTCCACATGCTAAAGCTCTCTGAACTACGGCCACAGGACAGTGGGCTGGTGGCCTTCAGGGCTGAGGGTGTGCATACATCAGCCCGGCTGGTAGTCACCGGTGAGTGGACTCTAGAATCTAGAGCCTGCCATCTCCTTTCCCCGCGTGGCCTAGGCAAGCGTACAGCCATAATTGGGGACAGGCTGTGTAATCTGCCTTGTGTAATCTGCCACCCCAACACCACCCTAGCCTAGAAGTTAGTTACCGCATAGCTTTTTGTCTTCCCTCACCTTCCTCCTCCTGTCTTCCCAGAGCTGCCTGTGCACTTCAGCCGCCCACTGCAAGATGTAGTCACCACCCAGAAAGAGAAAGTGACTCTGGAGTGTGAGCTCTCAAGACCCAACGTCAACGTCCGCTGGCTTAAGGTGCCTTTGTCCCTTCCTCATCTCGAGTCATGAGCAGGCAGGCAGGAGGGAGACCTCTGGGTTGAGCCACCCCAGCACCTGACGTGGCCTCTTTCTTCTACAGGATGGTGTAGAGCTACGGGCTGGCAAAGCAGTAGGCATAGTGGCCCAGGGCACCTGCAGAAGTCTCACTATTTACCGGTGTGAGATTGGGGACCAGGGCATCTATGTGTGTGATGCCCACGATGCTCAAACTTCCGCATCCCTGAAGGTGCAGGGTGAGTCTTGGGCAAGGTGTTTGGGATACAGCCAGTGAATGTGAGGATCTCCTTGTGTCCCTCCGTGAGGTGCCTGGCCACTTTGCCATCCCTTAGTAAGCGGGAGGGTGGCCATGCTGGGAGTGCTGCATGCTTGGGAGCGTGGTAGAGCTACCCTTGTTTCCTCAGGGCGCAATGTCCAGATCGTGAGGCCCTTGGAGGATGTGGAGGTGATGGAGAAGGAGGGCGCCACCTTTTCCTGTGAAGTGTCCCATGACGAGGTTCCTGGACAGTGGTTCCGAGAGGCCAGCAAGCTGCGGCCCAGTGACAATGTGCGCATTCGCCAGGAAGGTGAGAGGGCAAAGCAGGCCGCAGGTAGGCAAGGGCCTTGCCCCCATGCTCGGTGCCGCCATCCAGTTCTGACTGGCCTTTGTCCCCAGGAAGGATATACACTCTGATCTACCGGAGAGTCCTGGCAGAAGATGCAGGGGAGATAAAATTTGTAGCTGAAAATGCAGAATCTCGAGCCCATCTTCGAGTGAAAGGTGAGTGGGGGTCTCAGGGGAGGGGGGACTGGAGGAAGGACTGGTAGTTATTGGTCATGAGCACAAGGCCTCAGAGGCAAGTTGCTCAAACAGGACTTGAAGTGTCTAGCATCTTCTGAATCAGTGACTCAGGAGAGTAAGCAGAACAGTAGGGCCGGGATGTGGGACACCTGGGGAGATGGGAGGACTAGGCCCCGTCCTGTGTGTAAAGGGGGAGTTCATGGTGAATTCTCCTTCCTGAGGCTGCAGTCCACACTGGAGACAAGTGGTATGGATTTCTGACAAGCAGGATGCCTTTCCTGGTACCCTTGATAGCAATTGAGGGACCAAGAGGAGGGAGGGAGGGACAACCTTCAGGCAGGCAGGTGAGGGCAAGCTGGGGTGTGTGAGGGGATGGGAGCTCCTGAGGGAGGAATTGGCAAGGCCCTGCCCGTGGATGAGCTCCAGGCTGGGTATGGATGCCGCCGAGGAGAGAGTGGGCAGGGCTGCATGGGTCAGGGAGGCCTTTCATGGGCAAAAAGAAGTTGTAGAGTGGGATGCGCTTTCAGCAGAGGTGCAGCCACCCACCTTGCTGGTGACCCACACCATCCCTGAGAGGGACACTTGACTTGGCTACCTCTTGGTGCAAGCAGAGACGTTGGCTTTAAAGAATTGAGCGAAGGTCAAGCCATTGGGTACCTAAGGCCAGGAACAGTGCCTGTTGATGCCCATGCAGATAAAGTGCCTAGTCCAGCTATTCTGATTCCACCTGGCTATGCCCACAGAGCTGCCCGTGACCCTCTTACGGCCACTGCGGGACAAGATTGCCATGGAGAAGCACCGTGGTGTACTTGAGTGCCAGGTGTCCCGAGCCAGCGCCCAGGTGCGATGGTTCAAGGGTGGCGTGGAGATTGAGCCCGGGCCCAAGTATGATATGGTCAGTGACGGCCTTTACCGGAAGCTGGTTATCAACGATGTGCAGCCTGGAGATGAGGACACCTATACCTGTGATGCTGGAGACATTAAGACCAGTGCCCAGTTCTTTGTGGAAGGTGCGTGGGGCTAGATGCACGGTCTTCTGGATTTCCTGGGAGAGTGTCTGTATGTGTATGTGTATGGCTTGCCCAGGCATCCTCCCAGATGCTAGCTCTCTGGGAAGTGAGAGGGTTTACCCCCAGGAAGGAACATGGAAGTCGCCCTGGGACACTGGTCCTCTCTGCAGTATCCCGCTGATGACCAGTCCTTCACCCACAGAGCAATCCATCACCATTGTGCGGGGCCTGCAGGATGTGACAGTGATGGAGCCTGCCCCCGCCTGGTTTGAGTGTGAGACCTCCATCCCTTCCGTGCGACCACCCAAGTGGCTCCTGGGTAAGACTGTGCTGCAGGCAGGAGCAAGTGTGGGGCTGGAGCAGGAAGGCACCGTGCACCGGCTGACGCTGAGGAAGACCTGCTCTACCATGACTGGGCCTGTGCACTTCACCATCGGCAAGTCTCGCTCTTCTGCCCGCCTCGTTGTCTCAGGTGAGTTAGGTGGGGGTAAACACAGGCAGTACCATGAGCAGACATGGCCGAAGGCCACGGATGCCTCTGGCTCAAGGCCTGGAGTGGAAAGACTCGGGCCTGTGGGGTAGGGATGTGTGTCAGGGCTAGAATTCAGTGGACTTGAGCCCTGGACCATAGGTGATCTGTGTTGGACCATAGCCGGCATAGGGGGCATGGGAGAGCTTGAGTGAAGGAAGCAGGGAAAGTTTGATCTGATCAGAGGTCTGTGCGGCCATGCCTGGGTTCAGGACAGGGTGGACACTGCTCAGTGGCTTTGGGGAGGGGGAGTTGGGCAGAACACGGCCACAGGATAGGAGGTGGAGGGCCCAGAGGGAGCTTGCAGAGGGTGGTGAGCTAGTCATCAGAGGTCTGCTGAGCAGGATAGATGCTCAGGTGCTTGTTGAGCATGTAGGGCTGGAGCACATGTCGGGCAGGGTATGTGGGGCGGGCTGTGGGCATGTGGGGACAAGGAGGAGGCATGCAAAGAAGGGTGGGAGGGGAGGAACCGCGTGTGAATATGGACATGGCTCAGAGCACGGGCAGCTTGATTTGGTTTCTTGTGACCCCACAGCTCTGCCTTCTTCCCACTCTCTGTAGACATCCCAGTGGTGCTCACTCGGCCGCTGGAGCCCAAGGCAGCACGTGAGCAGCAGTCAGTGGTCTTGTCCTGTGACTTCAAACCTGCTCCTAAGGCTGTGCAGTGGTACAAGGAGGACACGCCCCTGGCCCCATCGGACAAGTTCAAAATTACATTGGAGGGCCAGATGGCAGAGCTGCGCATCCTCCGACTTACTCCAGATGATGCTGGTACCTACCGGTGCCAGGCAGGCAATGCCCAGAGCAGCACCAAGGTTACCGTGGAAGGTAGGGAGATGTGGAGAGGGTAGTGAACCACTAGGAGTGTATTAGCTCAGCTGGCAATGCAGTGCTGAGACCCTGACTTGTTCCTTTAGCTCGGGAGGTAAAGGTGACACAGCCACTGCAGGATGCTGAAGCCACAGAAGAGGGCCGGGTCTGCTTCTCGTGTGACCTGTCCCACGAGGATGAGGACATTGAATGGTCACTCAACGGGACACCCCTGTACAATGACAGCTACCATGAGATCAGCCATGAGGGCTGTCGTCATACACTAGTGCTGAAGAGTGTCCGACAGGCTGACGCAGGCGTGGTGCGCGCCACTTCTCCCAAGGTGTCAACCTCGGCCCGCCTGGTGGTGAGAGGTGAGCCATTGTTGTGGGGGTCTTGGGGTCATGCCCTCTGGATGGGCCCAAATCCTCTAACCAAGCCATATGTTTCCTTCAGCAAAGCCAGTGGTGTTCCTGAAAGCCCTGGATGATACATCTGTGGAGGAACGTGGCACGCTGGCTCTGCAGTGTGAGATCTCGGACCCCAAAGCCCAGGTGGTTTGGCGCAAAGATGGTGTGCAGCTGGGTCCTAGTGACAAGTATGACTTCCTGAACACAGTTGGCATGCGGGGGCTGGTGGTGCATGACCTGAGCCATGAGGACGCCGGCCTGTACACCTGCCATGTGGGCGGCGAGGAGACCTGTGCCCGGGTCAGCGTGCACGGTGCGTGGGCAGGGTCTGGCCAGACATCGGGGTGGGTGACCCTGGGGAGTGGTCTTCCTCCGACCTGGGTGGCCCGTGGCACTCTATGAGACTGAAGGGCTGCTTAGAGGGGGCGAGGAGATGTCTGTGCAGATCCCTGTGGGAGCCGGGCTTAGTGCCCTCTAGAGGTCCAGGTGGAGGTAGGTGGGCCAGGGGACAATAGGCCATAGAACCAAGAGTAGGCAGCTATTCTGGATATACTTGATGGCCCCAGTGGGCCGGAGACACTTGCTCTGTACCACAGGATACAGACTGAGTATCAGAGTAGCTGATTTCTGAGCAGAAACTGGCTGTGTGGGTGTGAGGTGCTGAGGGATATGGGCAGGAGGCTGCCTGGGAAAGACTCCAGGACAAGGGCCTGGTAATGACTGACCCAGTTCTCATTAATTATAGAGCCACAGGAGGTTTCTCAGTTCATAGTCAGCACCCAGGTCTGGCCCTGCCACCTTGAACTTGTGGGTTTTGAGCATGTCCCTCTCAGCTTGTTTGGGTTTCTAACTACAGGGCTGGTGCCCACTGCCCTAATTCAGGTTTTGATATCCTGATCTCAGCCCCCAAAGCTGCTTATTTAGAAGACACATGTTCACAGGCTTGCTGGTTCCTCATTTCATGGCAGCTGTGTGATAGCCTGGCTTGTGGTCTAAAGGGGAATAGTGAATTTGTCCAAGCCCTTTGAAGGAGCTCTCTTTTGGGGACTCCAGTTCCTCCTCCCTGAGATGTTCCAAGCTGGTGAGAAGTGCACCGTCCTTGCTGTCTTGGCCACCTTGATCATAGCTCATAGCCACTGGCCATGCAAGCTATGGTGTTGATCATGGGGGTGAGGAAGGAAAGGAGAGCAAGTAGGAACACACGCCATGAAATGTGATCTGACACTTTCTGGGGCAGTGCTGTGTTCTTGGTCCTCTGTCTCTGGGCCGTCTGCCATGACAAGTTTCCCATCGCTCTCAGATCTGCACGTGGGCATTACCAAGAGGCTGAAGACAGTGGAAGTGCTGGAGGGGGAGAGCTGCAGCTTCGAGTGTGTTCTGTCTCATGAGAGTTCGGGTGACCCAGCGGTGTGGACGGTTGGTGGGAAGACAGTGGGCAGCTCTGGCCACTTCCGGGCCACATGCCAGGGCCGCAGATACACGCTGACCGTCCTCGACGCTGCACCCAGTGACGCTGGGGAGGTGGTCTTCTCCATACGAAACCTCACCTCCAAGGCATCACTCATCGTCAGAGGTGGGCACACAGGCTGGAGCGGGCTTATCTCCGTGGCTGGTGGGGGCGGGGCTACCACACCTACAAGCTTTAGGTCCTGTCTTCCCAGCCTCCCACCTTCATTTGAAAGGATGTAGTGATTTGGAGAACCTGCTAAGATGTGAAGGGGTTTAATCATACAAGGGGCTTAATCGATGCATTTCTGAACATTCAGAGCTCACCTCCTAGGAGTTTGGTCTCCAGTCTGTGGTCTGACTATCCTGTTTGGCTGGTAGCTCCTATTCACACGTGGCCCATCTGTCCAGTCTGACACTTGAGCTTGTGTCCAGGTGCTTGGCTGGGAAATCACCATTGGTGTTTATTAGAGCTTGTGTTTCTGACTTTCATACTTGGTGTACTTTGTGAAGCTCTATGAACAAGGGCCAGCCTTGTGAGCCCTGAATGGCACTAAGAATACAAGGTCCTATGGCTTCATAGCTCCTGATTCTGGGTTGCCCCTGACTTCCAGGTCTCCCCTTTTCTGACAGGGCTTCTACTTCAAGGCCTTGCTATCCCTGGGGTCCAAAGTCGCAGGGTTTTAGGGCTATAGGTTCTGCGTTCTTGGTCTCCAGACACTCAATGTTTCAAAATGCTTCTCCTGGCCCACATTCTGGCCGGGGCTGAGGTTGAGGCCAAGGCTGCAGCTGTGGTGATGGTTAAGTGGCTGTGTAGCCATGGCTATGGTCATGGGTGTAACTGAGGTGGTGGTTGGCACTGTGGCAGTGGCTGTGATTCATGGGTGGCCACTTTCACTCTCTTTAGAGAGGCCAGTGGACATCACAAAGCCCCTGGAAGACCAACGAGCCACACCGGGCGAGGATGCAATGCTGAGTTGTGAACTGTCAAAGGCAGGAGCCTCTGTCCGCTGGCTGAAAGACGGGAAGGCCATCCGCAAGAGTCAGAAGTATGACATGATGAGCGAAGGCGCACGGGCTGTGCTTGTCATCCGAGGGGCCACACTCAAGGACTCCGGCAAGTACACATGTGAGACAGAAGCGTCCAAGAGCACCGCCAGCCTCCGTGTGGAAGGTAAGTGCCTTGGGAGACCCAGCTTCTGGTCATGAAGTGATCTCTGTCCTGAGACATTACTCAGAGTCTCAGGGAGAACTCAGGTTTGCCAAGGAAGAGAACAGGGCTGGTATGGCGTGTAACCTGTAACCTGTACCCTTTACCTGTTCTGTCCCTCTCCTAGAAAAGACCAATCAGTTCACCGAGTTGCTGGTTGACCTGAAGGCAGAGGAAAAAGGCACAGCTGTGTTTGCATGCAAGACGGAATACCCAGCACCTGCTGTGACCTGGCGCAAGGGCCTCATGGAACTGCGGGCCTCAGAAAAACACATCCTCAGCCAGGAGGGCTTGACCCTGAGGCTCACAATCAATGCCCTAGAAAAGGCAGACAGCGACACCTACACCTGTGACATTGGCCAAGCCCAGTCCCAGGCCCGGCTCTCAGTGCATGGTGAGGCAGGCGGGATACTCACTGCATTGTTTACTGGGATGCTGGCCTTGGGGACCGCAGGGAGCTTAGATAGAGGCTTTACATAGACCCTAGCGACTCAGAGGTTATCAGCGATCTGGGCTCAGCTTGGCCCATCTCTGAGGTAGGATTCATCACCTAGGTGGTCTTGGAGGGCATTCCAATACAACCTTCTATAAATCAATGCGTGGCCTTCTTTGACTTACGTGTTTATTGCTCAAGGTATGTTTCTCTGATGTCCAGACATGGGCGGCATCAGAGGCATGTGTTCTGCAGGTATTGTTCTGCACATGATGTACCACTGCCAGGTTTGCCAGTGGCCAGGGAGCCTTAGGTAGTCCCAGAGGAAAAGGGATGGTCAGTATGACCATTGTTTTGGTAGCACTGATTTAAAAGGTCAGGGTGAGATTCTCTGAAGAATAATGTGTTGCCATGGGAACACATGTGCTGTGGTAAAGGAAAGGTGTATCCAAGGAAGGAAGGGGAAGGTTGAAAACCAGAGGTGTAGACATTTACCTATGCTGCTTGGGTACAGAGTTCATTGGTCTTGGAAACCTGGAGAGGGGGTCGAGGGAGAGGGGGAGTGTTAGTGTCTGCTCATTGGTGGCGTGCCCCGACAGTCAGGGCATCTTTTGCTGACGTCTTAGAGAAGATAAGTTGTTTTTTTTTTTTTTTCAAACTCTGTGTGCTTGGATAGGCAAGGTATGCAAAGCATTGGTATAAGTGAAATTAGAAGGAGTTTCTTTGGGAACTTGAGAAAGTGTCTATTTCAGAGAAGCAGAACCACCGTTGTAACCCACCTTTGTAACAGCCCTTTGTGATTTTGTCTGGGTCTGACAAGAACAGTTTCATCCTCAGCTCAGGAGCTTTCAAAATAGTGATGGCGACTTTTTGCTGTCATTGTTTGTCTCCAGGTGTCAGTGGTTGTTTGTGTCAGCATGCAGGGTAGCAGCTGTCATTCTCCCTGCTTTGTAGAGAAGGAAGTGGTCTTGAAGTGGTGTGGAGGTGCCTGGCACAAGAGCAGGAGTAACCCTGCAGGAAGGGTCTCCTGACCACAGCCTTGGGAAGAGCCATATTTCTCTAGCTCTAGACAGTGGGGGGCTGACACTCCTTCCTGTGACCTTTCAGGCCGGAGAGTGCTTATCACCGAGGACCTGGAGGACACGGATGTTCAGGAGGGCGCCTCCGCTACCTTCTGCTGCCGTGTTTCCCCCGCCGACTATGGACCCGTGCACTGGTTTTTGGACAAGACCCCACTGCATGCCAATGAGCTCAATGAGATCGAGGCCCGGCCTGGGGGCTACCACGTGCTCACCCTGCGGCAGCTGGCGCTCAAGGACTCGGGCACCGTCTACTTGGAGGCGGGTGACCAGCGCACCTCAGCCACCCTGAGAGTCACCGGTTGGTTTTGTGCTGAAAGGCCAGAGCAAGCCGTGACAGGGCACCCAGTGTAGTCTGTGGAGAGCCTTGAAAAGGCTCAGACAACATCTCAGATAGAAGGTCTCAAGCATGCTTCTGGGGCTCACAGAAAAGGCACAATTAGCTGCCAGTGGTATGGGGACTCCAGTCCCAGGAACACCACTCGGGAGGCTGACCTGGGCTATTCTAGGCTGAATTCCTCCTACGTGATCTTTGGCATAGCTCATGTCTATCCCTGGAGGCCACGTAGAGTACACCATGTCAGGGATAGCAGTTGTGGACCACGGCTGCACTGTACACCGAAGCAACCTTGACTGTGTTCTCTGTTCCCTAGAAAAACCAAGCATCTTCTCCCGCCCTCTCACGGATGTCACAGTTACAGAAGGCGAGGACCTTAGCCTTGAATGTGAGACTTCCACTCTGGATATCCCTGTGCGCTGGACCAAGGATGGAAAGACAGTGCGGTCATCTGCACGGTGCCAAATGAGCTATGAAGGCTGCCGGGCCCAGCTGGTTATCACCGGCACCACCCTGCAGGATGGTGGACGGTACAAATGTGAAGCTGGCGGGGCCTGGAGCAGCTCCATTGTCAGGATCCACGGTAAGTTCCAGGGTGTCTGCCGCAGTTGCCTTCCTGAGGCACTCATGGTTAAGGTGAGCAGATGTCCACCAGGAGCATGACGTAGTGAGGATCCCAGGATGCCTTCTAGTTCTTTCTTTGTTCATTTCTGTTCTCTGTGTGGGCACTTGCAGGCCTTGCTTGGCTCCTTCCTCTATATCTCATCTCTCCTCCCCCTCCCTAACCCCTACCCTTGACCCCAGACTCCCCACCTTCTGTCTCCTGACCTCTGTCTGTGGCCAATAAGGTCTTTTTTTTATGGTACCTCCAGGCACCCTCTTCCCACCTTTGGTTTGCTTCTCTGTTTTATTACTTGTACTCTCCTAACCGAGTGCCATAGTTAGGGTGGCCTAAACACCAGGAGTTGTTTTGTCTGACAGTTGTGGAGAATACAAGTCCCAGGTCCAAGTGTCAGTCTTTACGAAGCACTCTGGAGGCGTCTCTCCTCCACTTGAAGACACTGTCTTCTCCGTTGTCCTCATATTGTTGTGCTCTGTGTATGTCTGTGGCCTGAGCTTTTACAAGGACACCAGTCCTGTGTAACTAACGGCCCATTCTAATGATCTTATTTTACGTTTTCATTTATTATTTCGCTGATGGTGGTACTGGGATTTGAACCTCAGGGCCTAACCCTCACTAGGCAGGCATTCTCCACTGAGCTAAACCTCCAGCACTTTTTTTGCACTAGTTATTTTGAAATAGAGTCTTGACTTTTGCCTGGACCTGGGCCTCCACCACAATATGACTGTTTTATACTTCCTATCATATCTTTGATAATAGGTGAGTGAACTAAACCCAGCTTTTATATTAATAAGGATCTTAAGAAACTGCAATCCTCCTGATCTCATTCTGCTAACTAGCTTGGATTATAGGTGTGAGCCTCTGGAGCCTAGCTAATTCTTTCTTTAAAGTTCAGGGTGTGGTGACACAGACTTTCTCTCAGTTACTTCTAATCCCAGGCAGAGACCGGAAGACCATGGTCTAGGCCAGCCCAGGCAAAAAGCACAAGATCCTATCTGAAAAAAACCTCAATGGAGCAGAAAGGGCTAGGGAAAAGTGGCAGAGTGGAAGAGTGCCTGCCTACCAAGCTCAAGGCCCTGAGCACCACCAAAATCAAATAAAGGAATCAATGAGTGCCTATTACCAATTAGTCTTCTTCTGAGTCAGGAATTGGTGCTTTCGCACTGAATTTTGGAGGACACAATTCAGTCTGTAATCCCTGCCACTTTTCATTCCCCTACTCCCTGGCTCACCATTCCACTCACATATCTTCTACCTTTCCCTAGAGGACGTGGGGGTCCCTGCCTCTGGCCCCCTGTGTGTGAACTGCCTATGTACTGTTGCTGCTTCCACAGGTGGGCTCTTGCTTAGGGAGGGTGACCTGAGTCTGTACTGTTTACAGCACGGCCAGTACGGTTCCGGGAGGCCCTGAAGGACATGGAGGTACCAGAGGGTGGAGCTGCCACATTGCGCTGTGTGCTCTCATCTGTGGCTGCACCTGTGGAGTGGCGCCATGGAGAGGATGTTCTGAAATCTGGTGGGAAGTACAGCCTGCGCCAAGAGGGTGCCATGCTCGAGCTGGTGGTCCGAGACCTGCAACCCAAGGACAGTGGGCAGTACTCGTGTTCCTTTGGGGACCAGGTGACCTTGGCCACACTCACTGTGAAGGGTAAGTGCTCCTGTCCACTCTGCCCATTTGGACCTCTTCGTTTAGTATAGGAGAATGAAGATGATGATGTTCTCTGTCTCTGTCTGACCCTGCTGTAGCCCTGCCTGCCCAGTTCATAGGAAAACTGAGAAGCAAGGAGGCCACAGAAGGGACCACAGCCACTCTGCGGTGTGAACTGAGCAAAGAGGCCCTGGTGGAGTGGAGAAAGGGAGCAGAGATCCTCAGAGATGGGGACAGACACAGCGTGAGGCAGGATGGCACTGTGTGTGAGCTGCAGATCCAGAGCCTGGCTGAAACAGACGCTGGGGAGTACTCGTGCGTGTGTGGGCAGGAGAAGACTTCAGCCACACTGACTGTCAGGGGTAAAGACCACAGCAGCCAAATTGATTTGCGTTCTGATGCTCAAACATTGCCTATATGTTCAGTGTTCCCTCTTCCTGTCTGTGCCACTTCATCTTGTATACCACAGAATCCTTCTCTGCTTCTGGGCTGTTGTATGAACCGGGAGACTGTGTCTTCAGCCAGCTTCCCACCCATGGGCCATGGGTTCTTTCCTATTATCCTGTTCAGTTCTGTGTCTTGTCCTTCCCCTGTCACATGCTACTCCCCAGTGGATTGCAGCAAGTCTGATATTTCTAATATCTGACTTTCCCCAGCCCTACCTGCCCACTTCATTGGAAGACTGAGAAGCAGAGAGGCCACAGAAGGAGATACAGCCACGTTTCATTGTGAGCTGAGCAAGGCAGCCCCAGTGGAGTGGAGAAAGGGAACAGAGACTCTGAGAAACAGGGACAAACACAGCCTGAGGCAGACTGGGGCTGTGTGTGAGCTGCAGATCCGTGGCCTGGCTGTGGCAGACGCGGGGGAGTACTCCTGCGTGTGTGGGAAGGAGAGGACCTCAGCCACGCTGACTGTCAAGGGTAAAGACCGTGTGTGCTCACGTGCATGGCTGGCTCTGTGTTTGAACATTTTCTCACAGCCTGTGTTTGCCTCCGTCTGTGCTGTGGTTTTTGTGGTTTTCTATGTGTCTTCATTCCTTAGTAGGTATTTCCCACACCTACTGTGTAGGACCCATCTTGGAAGCCAGAAAACAGTCAAGAATGGGTGGCTCTTTCCCTCCCCATACAGGTCATGGTTTGGGACAGAAGACAGGGAAAGGCAGGCAATTAGAAAGATGTAATTATAGGTCCGGCTTGGGAGAGGCACAGGGAGGGGGAGGACAGAGCGGGGGCGGTGGTCACAGCACATCAAGAAAGCAGAGTTAGCCAGGCAGCTCACACCTGTAATCCTAACTACTCTGGAGGCTGAGATCTGAGGATCGCGGTTCAAAGCCAACCTGGGCAGGAAAGTCTGTGAGACTCTTACCTCCAATTAGCCACCAGAAAACTGGAAGAGCTGTGGTTCAATGTGGTAGAGCACTAGCCTTGAGCAGAAAAGCTCAGGGATAGCGCCCAGGCCCTGAGTTCAAGCCCCACAATTGACAAAAAGGAAAAGAAAAATAATAGAGGGTTGGAAGAAGATGGAGGGATGATACACAAGGCAAGGATGCAAGAGGGAGGGAATCCTTGATGCGTGCTTCTAACCACCAGGGTGAGTCGGTCCTGTGGGTGTTGAGGTTTGAGATGAGGGTCCATCCTTGGGTGTGAGGAGGAGGTAAGGGCCTGTCCTTGGGTGTCAGGTGGGTGACAGGGCCTGTTCTGTGAGCGTGAGGCAGAAGTGAAGGCCTACCCCATGGAGTAAGATGTATGAGTGTGTGGGTATATCCCCCGTGTGTCAGGGTGGTGGGTGAGGGCAGGGGGAAGGTTAGTCCACTGGAGTTAGGCAGGGGTGGTCCCTGTTCCTTCTTGCCAGTTCCCCTGTGAGAAAGGGCACTACAGAGTCCCTTTGGAAGCTTCTGCTTCTGTCCTGTTGCCCACAGAGTGGGTGTCAGTGCCCCACTTCCTGTCTGCAAACTACGGAGTTCAATGATCTTCATGTCTACGTGACCGCACATGGTTAGGACATAGATGCCACAGTGCAGTCTGAGTGGTTCCTCTCCCTCAGATGGAGGAAGAGGCTTGGGGCCTTAGACAGATACAGCTAGCAGGGAACAGGGAGACTCACAGCTAGCTATGGCAGGTCCAGGGGCTTTTTATACACATGGGAAGCAAATCAGACCTTAGACAGAGCCAGCCTACTACACTCGACTTCTGATCCTGTGGTGTCCCTGTGTCCAGAGAGCTGGAACCTTTGTCCTGGTGTGGCTGGTGTTCCCATGATGGGTCAACTCCCCATCAGAGATCCAGGAGTGCAGGGAAGATTGATGAAGATGGATGACATTTATGAAGAGCTTGGGTATCACGGATGTTCGGGGAGGCCTGGGTATCTTAGCGTGGATGGAGTGAGACTCCTTTGTCTGGAGAGCTCTGTCTCACCTCCAGGATGGACTTCTCAGAGTGGGTGTGTGACGCTGCATGGCCACCTGTTGTCCAGGCCTTTGCTTGGCAGCTCTTGCACAAGTGTTGGAGACAGTTGCAGAAAGGTCAGACTGTCACTACACATCACAGAGTCAGAGCATGGAGGACTGGTGTCAACGAGTCCTCAGACCCACCAGGAGACAATAGGGTTGTCGCCTCCAAAGCTGCAGAGAGCTCATGAGGTAGCCTGCTTCATCAAGACATGCTGTCAATCTCTAATAGAGTCCCAGTGGGCCAGCTACTGTCCACCTAAGGGAGCTGCTTCCAGAGTTGAGCATGTCCCAAGAAGGGCTGGGCATGGTGGGCAGCCTGCCAGGATCCTCCTAGAAAGTGCTGCATTTTCAGAGGTTACCACTGGACTAAATCCAGATGATGCCCCAAGCCACTGTGTGCTTAAAGACCTCCAGGCAAAGAGTCCCCAATCTCAAGCAGATGGCCAGGAGCTCTGCCCACAGCTCTGTCTTCTGCTTCCCTGTGGCTGTCTGGATGATGCTCCAGGGTGGTCTCGGCATCCGTCTATACAGGAGTTCAGTGCACCGAGGAGTGTGCTTGCCCCCTAATGACAAGGGGGTGCAGCTTTGCGACTGCCTGCTCCAGGACCAACGTGGAGACTGCTTCTAGCCCAGTCAGGGTGCTCCTCCTTTCTTGTGTTTCCTGGGAAATGGCGTCAGGCGTAGCTTTCTATGACAGTTTCAAGTAGCCTCTATGGGGTCTCCTTCCTCTGTCCATTCACCAAGATAATGAACAACTGTGAAAAAAGGAAATACAGAATGGGCCTCTGACTCTGGTGTGATATAATCGGTGCATCCTGGCCAGACTGGGCCTTTCAGATTGGAGTTACAATGCAAGGCAAGACCGTTACAAAGATGGCTGGGGCAGGGGTTGTCCCTAATGGCTGGTGGTTCTGTTATCCTCTACGGGTCCTGTGGCTCTTCTGTGATTTGTGCTTGTTCTGACGCCCTCTTCTGTCTCTCCTTGGCCTCTACCTGGGTAGGCTTGGCCAGTCTGTTCTATGCCCTCACTGTGCTCTTTCCTTGCTGTGTGCCATGTGCTCCTTTCTTGTTACTTCCAGCATGTTTTTCATTACCCCAGCGTTCTCCTAAGATCCTGATATTCTTTGTGGTGGTTATTCTCAGCCCTGCTAGTCTTGCAGCCATAGAATGTGCCCTAGGCAGGTGGAACACAGGCTAGACCGTAGGGAGGCACATGCTCGTAAGCAGTGGCCCAGCACAGGCCTATGTGTAGTTGGGTTTTGTGTTTTCCCAGTCTGTTCGGGTCTTATTCTCTTTTCCATGTGCTTAGAAAGCATGATTATGTCCATGCTTTCTGACATCCCCAGGCCTGCCTGCCAGGTTTACAGAAGGTCTGAAGAATGAAGAGGCCACAGAAGGGGCCACAGCTACTCTGCAATGCAAGCTGAGCAAAGAGGCCCCCGTGGAGTGGAAAAAGGGAACGAAGTCTCTTATAGCTGGGGACAGATACAGCCCCAGACAGGAAGGGGCCATGTGTGAGCTACAGATCCGTGGCCTGGCTGTGGCAGATGCTGGAGAGTATTCCTGTGTGTGTGGTCAGGAGAGGACCTCAGCCACGCTCACCATCAGGGGTAAAGATTATCTATGTGTTCATGAACCTGTGGCTTGATGTCTTCACATTGACCCCATCACTGTCTTCCACCTTCACATGTAGTACAGCTCCTGTGGAGATCTGTGATCGACTATCTCTCCTCACTTCTAGTGTTTTCTGGGCATCTCTCACCTCTTGTATTCCTCATCCTAATGTCCTCATTCTCATGTTGTTCCACCGCTGCATCTTTCTTCCAGCTACTTGCTTTCTTCACTGTCTGTATGGTAGTTCATTGGGTTATGTTGTGATGTTTAGCAGTATGTGTGGCTCTTTGTGAATTCGTTTCTATGCAGAGACCTCCAATAGCTTCATGTTTTCAGTGACTGTTTGCCTTTCCCAGCATTGCCTGCCAGATTCCTAGAAGACTTGAAAAGCCAAGCCATCATTGAAGGTGCCACAGCCATGCTGCGGTGTGAACTGTCCAAGGGGGCTCCTGTGAAGTGGAAGAAGGGGTCTGAAACCCTCCAAGATGGGGGCAGATACAGCCTGAGGCAGGATGGGGCCGTGTGTGAGCTGCAGATCCGTGGCCTGGACATGACAGATGCCGGGGAGTACTCCTGTGTGTGTGGGCAGGAGCGGACCTCGGCCATGCTGACTGTCCAGGGTAAAGACATGTGGCCAAGTAGATCCATGCTGTGGCCTTTATGTTGAAGGATTTACATGCTGCTCAGTCCATGTTTTCTTCCATTGTCTGTGTCAACGTCTTTCCAAAACTGTGAGTCCCGATTTCCTGGGCCGTTGTATGAACCAGGAGAAATCACATCCGTAGCGAGCTTTCTACCCCTGTGCACCATGGTTTTCTGCTATTGTCTTGGTAGAGTCTATGTCTTGCTCTCATACTTACCATGTCCTGCCTGCCAGAGATCAACAGAGAATCTGTCCTACATACCAGACTCATATCCTTTACGAGGACTGAAAAGGACACAGGTACCTGGACATAATATTAAGAGAAGACAAAATCTGTATCAAGTTCTCAGCATACCTAGCACCTGACTGACACCTACTGGATTTTGTGTCTGCTCTGTACTGTTGATATATTCATTTGCTCAGAGTATGTTTACAGCTATGTCTTTCTGACTCCCCCAGCTTTGCCCACCAAGTTCACAGAGGATCTGAAGAATGAAGAGGCCACAGAAGGGGCCACGGCCACACTCCAATGTGTGCTGAACAAAGAAGCCCCAGTGGAGTGGAAGAAGGGAACAAAGACCCTCAGAGATGGGGAGAGATACAGCCTGAGGCAGGCTGGGGCTGTGTGTGAGCTGCAGATCCGTAGCCTGGCTGAAACAGATGCCGGGGAGTACTCCTGTGTGTGTGGGCAGGAGAGGACCACAGCCACACTGACCATCAGGGGTAAAGACCGTCCACGTGTGGCCACATGAGCCTGTGATTGTCATCTACACGTTGTGTCTCAGCACTCCTTTCTGCCTGTACGTGTCACAGCTGTGGTGACCCTGTGACCATCTGTCCTGTAACCAGGATTGTCTCAACTCCTTTTCTTCTTACTCAGAACATGTTCTCATGCTCCTGTCCTCCTAACACCCTCTCTCTATGACGCCTCCTTGGATGTGTGTCTCCTGACCATCTGCACTTTCAGTCCTATGTTCCCATGGTGGTCCTTCTACCGTGATGTGTGTGGCTCCTTGTGTAGTCCGTGTTCTGTGGAAGTCCTTCTGGGAGTTCCATGTCCTCAGTGGCTGTTTGGCCTTTCCAGCCCTGCCTGCCAAATTCATAGAAGACTTGAGAAGTCAAGAGGCCACAGAAGGGGCCACGGCCACACTGCGCTGTGTCTTGACCAAGGCGGCGCCTGTGGAGTGGAGGAAGGGGTCTGAGACCCTGAGAGATGGGGACAGGCACAGGCTGAGGCGGGAAGGAGCTGTGTGTGAGCTGCAGATCTGTGGCCTGGCTGTGGCAGATGCCGGGGAGTACTCCTGTGTGTGTGGGCAGGAGAAGACTTCAGCCACGCTGACCATCAGGGGTAAAGACCGTCCATGTGTGACCACATGAGCCTGTGGCTTGTTGTCCATGTGTTGTGTCTCAGCACTACTGTTTGCCTATACTTGTGTCACAGCTGTGGTGACCCTGTGACCATCTGTCTTGTCACCAGAGTCCTCTCAGTGTCTCTTACCTCCCTTTCCCTTGCCCAGGAGATGTTCTCGTGTTAATGTCTGTTACCTGAGCTTTCCCTGTTCCTCCAGAAACATTGCCTCCTTGGCCCTCTGTCCTTCATTTTCAGTTCATGACAAGGTTCTTTGTCAGTTTGTGTGACTCAGTGGATCCCAGGCATGGGTGGCACAGAGCCTTCCAGATAGCCCCATGGTTTCTGTTTGCCCTTCCTAGCCCTGCCTGCCAGATTCACAGAAGACATGAGAAGCCAGGAGGCCGTGGAAGGGTCCACTGCCACGCTGAGCTGTGAGCTGAGCAAGGTGTCTGCTGTGCAGTGGAGGAAGGGAAAAGAGATTCTAGAAGATGGAGGAAGATACAGCCTGAGGCAGAACGGAGCTGTGTGTGAGCTGCAGATCCGTGACTTGGCTGTGGCAGATGCCGGGGAGTACTCGTGTGTGTGTGGGAAGGAGAAGACCTCAGCCATGCTGACTGTCCAGGGTAAATGCCATGTGTGGCCACATGAGCCTGTGGCTGTTGTCTGTATGTGGTGTTTCAACGTTCCTCCCTGCCTGAACATTTGGCTCTGCGGTCGTCACCTGTGCCTCTCTGTCTTAAATCATGGTCCTCTTGGTATTGTGCTTCCCTTTCTCTCCTCTTCCAGATGTTCATTACCTTGGGCCTCTCGGGACATTTGCCTGCCTCACCATCTCTTCTGCTGTTGTTTTTGGGCTGTTTGTGTGTGTGTCCTTGTGTCCTATGCACTGTGTTCTTCCCCATGTTCTGAGTGCCTCCTTGGCCTTTCCTTACCCTGCCTGCCAGATTCATGGAAGACCTGAAAAGCCATGAGATCTGAAGGGGCTGCGTTCATGCAGCAGTGTGAACTGTGCAAGGCAGATCCTTGGAGTGGCGGAGTGGTGCAAGGGGAAAGAAGTCTGGAGAGATGGAGGCAGATGCAGCCTGAGACATCATGGGGCTTTGTGTGAGCTGTGGATCATAGGCTCTCAGTGCAGGATGCGGCGGTGTCCTCCTGCGTGTGTGGGCAAGAGGGGACTTATGCCATCCTGACCATGGATGGCAGTTACCATGTGTGGTCATTCTTCTCCCTCCTGACCATGTGTGGTTTGTACCCTCCTTATGTCTAGATGCCATGATCTCATTCCAAGTCACTGGTCTCTGTGATCCATCCACATGTGCTCCTGAGGACACGTTCTGTTAGCCAGGTCTAGGGACAGGAGAGAGCCTAGAGGAGCATGAGTAGAGGAGCATCGGTGACCCGGAGACCTGCGAGGGCCATCGGCATCTTGCCAGGGCTCTCGAGGAACCCCGGCGTTTTGGGCTTGGGCATGGCGCTGAGGGCATGTGTGTCATCACTGTGTTGAAGGTGGGGTGCTGGGAAAAATAGAATCAGGAATTCTTGAATTTGGCTAGATCACTTAACCGAGTCTTGCAAGGAACATCAGGCCTCTGAAGTTTGCTGCCGTAGGCTGTTCAAGCACTAAGCGCTACAGACCGGGAAACTAAAAAACCAGAAATTTAAATGAAAAAAAACCCAGAAATTTATTTTCCTATAAATTCTAGATAGTAGAATTCCAACAGCAAGTGTGGACGGGTTTTCCCGAGGCCTCTCACTCTGGCTGGTGAGTGTTCCTCTTTTCCATGTGTTCTCACGTGGTCACCCTTCTATATGTCTTTTTGTCCCAAACTTATAGTAACTAGTCATATTTTAGATTGGAGCCCAACCTAATGACTTCATTTTAACTTAATTCCTTCTTTCAGTGCCCTACCAGAAATAGAGTTATATTCTGAGGTACTAGTTGTGGGTGTCAGTGTATGAAGTAGGAGCAAAGAACACATAGCCATTCAGCTGGTAACACTCTACTCTTATAAAACTCATGTTCTTTTCACATGCAAGATACATTAAGACTATCCCAATATTCCAAAGCCTTAACTCATTTGAGCATCAAATCTAATTCCAAAATCATCTCTAAATGTCATCTAAGTGTGAGCCTGAAGGTATGATTCCCTCTGAGGTCAAGTACCTTCCTAGCTGTGAACCCATGAAACCTGGCAGAGTATTCACTTCCAGATCACAGGAGGACAGGTGTAGGATAAGGATTCTTACTGAAAAAGTGGTCAGTTAGAATGAAAAACGCCCCAAGCCAGTCTGAAACGTAACCACTAGGTTTATGTCTAGACAAGAGTCCTCTTTGTCTCAGTGCCCTGTCTTCTGGCCCCACCCATGTGGCCATGAATGGAGGTACCCTAGCCCTGGAGAACTGAGGAGGAGATAGCCTGTGGTCTTGGGATCCCATGTCATCCTCTGTGCCTCAGGCCCTGACCTACCTTCACAGTATAGTAGTAGTTGTTGTTCTTTCTTCTTTCCTCTCCCTCCTCCTCCTCCTCCTCCTCCTCCTCCTCCTCCTCCTCCTCCTCCTCCTCCTCCTCCTCCTCCTTCTCCTCCTCTTCCTCCTCTTCCTGCTACCCCCCTCCTCCTCCTTCCTTCTTACTTCTGGACCTGGGCATTATTGCTCAAGGCTATGCACTACTTAAGCAACACTTTTACTTCCAGGTTCTTGGTGGTGGGTTTGGATATCAGAGTCTTGCAGACATTACTGCTTGGGCTGGCTTTGAATCACAATCCTCAGATCTCAGCCTCCTAAGTAGCTAGGATTACAGGCATGAGCCACCAGTGCCTGGGTAACACAGTCAGACTTGGAGGGTAACAGATGTGTAGCTTAGGGGCTCTGTTGGCTCACCCCCAGAAGTCTGACAGCATTCCTTCATTCTATCATTATTAGGAGGTCTAGGCAGATGTGTGCCTCCCCAACCTAGGCTTTCGGTCATATGTTTACAACATGGTCCTTTACAACGGAGCGTGCGGCTCTTCGTGTTCCATGTTCTATGCACAGTCCTTCGGGGAGTCCCATGTTCTCCTTTGCTATTGGGCCCTTTCCAGCCCTGCCTGCCAAGTTCATAGAAGACTGGAGAAACCCGCAGTTACTCACCCTGTCTCTGTCCTTTTTATTCTAGGCTGGCAGCTTCTCTACTGCTATAAAGTTCTCATAAACCACATCCTTCTGTGCAGCTTTTCAGGTTCCAAGCCATTGCCTATGATCCTTCTCAGGTCCTTCCTGGATAATCTCATCTCTACTTTTTGGCTTCAGCTGAGCTGAGGTGACTAGCCCCTTCCTAATGTTCTCTCCAGATAATACTTTCTGGGTTTTGCTTTATGGCCAGGTTGTAAGTGTTCTAAATCGTGAGGTTCAGGTTTCTTCTTTCTTTAGCTTATCTATCTCTCCTCACATTTTATTGTGGGTGACAAGAAACCAGGCTACATCTTCACCATTTACCTAAGAATCTCCTCAGCTCAACATCCAATTTTATTGTTTCTAAAGTCTACCTTCTATAGAGTACTACAGCACATTGTAGAGTACTACAATGCATATAGAGTGCAAAATGCATTGTAGGTCCCACCTGAGACCTATCTTCCTAATGTGTACCTCTAAAATCTCCTAACCTCTAGCCTTTATACAGTTCGGAAGCCACCTCTATTTGTTACAGAAGTGCCCAGTCTATATTCTTTAGGCTGTCATACAAAGCATCATAGACCAGGGTGCTGAGTGAGAAATTCATTTCCTTGTAGTTCTGGGGTCAGACTGGAATAAGGTTTGTTCAGTCTGAATCCATTGCTTGGCTTCCAGACAGCTGTCTTCTACATGACTTCCTACGGTCCTCCTCCTGTGTTTATGTTTGAACTGCTTATAAAGATACTAGTCCTGTCATTGCCTTTTTTTTTTTTTTACCTTAACCACCTGTGCAAAGACCCCAACTGCAAATAATTAGTCCAGATGCAGCCAGGGTGAGGGATCCCTGGTCACTGGTAACTTGTACAGTGCACACTCTGGAATCAGGAGGGAGGGCTGCAGGACAGGTCAGAGGCCAAGGGTACAACGGGATAACCACAGCTACAGTCAATGGGAGTGCAGTAGGCATGAGTCAGCACGTGGCACTAGTGGGTAGGGTGTGGTTGCAGTAGTGTCAGGACAAGAACGTGTAACAGAGGAGAGGGGCTCATGATCTGGAGGGTGTACTGGAGCCCAAGTGTGTTCAGGTTGGACAGAACTGGATGGATCCCCTGCCTGCGATAGAAAGGCTGTCCATGAGACAAAAAACAGTGTCTGCCGTGGAAGTTACATGAGAGACATTCATCATCACATCACTGCATGTCTAGGCAGCAAGCTGGCCAGGCCTGGTATGCTTCCCAGACCTAGGAGATCACAAAGAGGACAAGATGTCTGCTGAGAAGATCTGGAATGGAGCTCATCTCTCATCCAAACTGTACTTCAGCAGATACAACACAGGATCCTGGAAAATAGTTATTGACCTGCCCTTTCCCATGACCCTCCAGTTTTCCTTTTTCATTCAGATCATGACCTCCAGAAGTTTGAAGGCTTCTATCTGTGTGATCCTTGCTAGTCCACACAGTTCATCAAAGATCTGAAGTTCCAGGAGTGCATGGAAAGGGCCCTGACTACTGCACAGGATCAGCAGAAGCCCCTGTGGGGTAGAGGGAGGGCACAGAGACCTTAGAGATGGGACAGATACGGGCTATGGAGGACAGGGCCGTATGTGAGCTACAGATACATAGCCTGGCCCTGGAAGATTCTGGCAAGTATTGATGTATTTGTGGGAAGACAGGGAATGGCCACTCTGACTGTCGGGGGTGAAGACCACAAGTGACGAAGTAGATCCAAAGGGTGCCAAGTACTGGCCTCATGCCATCCGTCCACACTCACCCCATGGCCCTCCCTGCTGTACCCTCTCCCCTGTGCTGCAGCCCTCGCTCACTGCTTTATTTGTTCTGAGAATCAGGAGATCGCAAGGCCTGCAGCCAGTTTTCTGCCCTTTGTAGCACTGTGGATTCTATCATTGGGTTTTGTCTTTGTATTGTCATGCCCTCTTCTCAGGGTTCTCAAGGAAGTTTGACATTGTATATTTGTTTCTGACTCTTTCTCTGCACTTCCCTGAAAAATTCATATAAAGTATAAGGCCTGAGGAAGCGATCGAAAGAGCTGTGACTTCCATGTGCAGTCTGGCATGAGGAGATCCCGTTCTACAGTGTGTTCAGCATGCCCAACACCTGACCTTGGTCCTGTCAGGTTTTCTGTCTTCCCTGTGCCACCCACATGCTTGTGAGCATGACGGTGGCTATGTCTTTCTGACTCCCCCAGCTCTGCCCACCAAGTTCACAGAGGGTCTGAAGAATGAAGAGGCCACAGAAGGGGCCACGGCCACACTCCAATGTGTGCTGAACAAAGAAGCCCCAGTGGAGTGGAAGAAGGGAACAAAGACCCTCAGAGATGGGGAGAGATACAGCCTGAGGCAGGCTGGGGCTGTGTGTGAGCTGCAGATCCGTAGCCTGGCTGAAACAGATGCCGGGGAGTATTCCTGTGTGTGTGGGCAGGAGAGGACCACAGCCACACTGACCATCAGGGGTAAAGACCGTCCACGTGTGGCCACATGAGCCTGTGATTGTCATCTACACGTTGTGTCTCAGCACTCCTTTCTGCCTGTACGTGTCACAGCTGTGGTGACCCTGTGACCATCTGTCCTGTAACCAGGATTGTCTCACCTCCTTTTCTTCTTACTCAGAACATGTTCTCATGCTCCTGTCCTCCTAACACCCTCTCTCTATGACGCCTCCTTGGATGTGTGTCTCCTGACCATCTGCACTTTCAGTCCTATGTTCCCATGGTGATCCTTCTACCGTGATGTGTGTGGCTCCTTGTGTAGTCCGTGTTCTGTGGAAGTCCTTCTGGGAGTTCCATGTCCTCAGTGGCTGTTTGGCCTTTCCAGCCCTGCCTGCCAAATTCATAGAAGACTTGAGAAGTCAAGAGGCCACAGAAGGGGCCACGGCCACACTGCGCTGTGTCTTGACCAAGGCGGCGCCTGTGGAGTGGAGGAAGGGGTCTGAGACCCTGAGAGATGGGGACAGGCACAGGCTGAGGCGGGAAGGAGCTGTGTGTGAGCTGCAGATCTGTGGCCTGGCTGTGGCAGATGCCGGGGAGTACTCCTGTGTGTGTGGGCAGGAGAAGACTTCAGCCACGCTGACCATCAGGGGTAAAGACCGTCCATGTGTGACCACATGAGCCTGTGGCTTGTTGTCCATGTGTTGTGTCTCAGCACTACTGTTTGCCTGTACTTGTGTCACAGCTGTGGTGACCCTGTGACCATCTGTCTTGTCACCAGAGTCCTCTCAGTGTCTCTTACCTCCCTTTCCCTTGCCCAGGAGATGTTCTCGTGTTAATGTCTGTTACCTGAGCTTTCCCTGTTCCTCCAGGAACATTGCCTCCTTGGCCCTCTGTCCTTCATTTTCAGTTCATGACAAGGTTCTTTGTCAGTTTGTGTGACTCAGTGGATCCCAAGCATGGGTGGCACAGAGCCTTCCAGACAGCCCCATGGTTTCTGTTTGCCCTTCCTAGCCCTGCCTGCCAGATTCACAGAAGACATGAGAAGCCAGGAGGCCGTGGAAGGGTCCACTGCCACGCTGAGCTGTGAGCTGAGCAAGGTGTCTGCTGTGCAGTGGAGGAAGGGAAAAGAGATCCTAGAAGATGGAGGAAGATACAGCCTGAGGCAGAACGGAGCTGTGTGTGAGCTGCAGATCCGTGACTTGGCTGTGGCAGATGCCGGGGAGTACTCGTGTGTGTGTGGGAAGGAGAGGACTTCAGCCATGCTGACTGTCCAGGGTAAAGTTTTTTTTGTTAGTTTTTTATTGTGAAAATACTGTACAGAGGTGTTACAGTTCATGAGTAAGGTAATGAGTACATTTCTTAGGAAGCATTGTTGCCTCCTCCTTTGTTTTTCCCCTACCATCCCTTCCCTCCCACTTCCACAACTACACTCTCCCTCCCCCATGCCTAAATTGTAAAGTTTGTTGTTCAACAGTGTTTTGTACATCTCATTGTTACAATGTGTCAACCTGTATCCCTATTTAAACATTTTGTTTTTTCCCTTTCCCTCCCCAAACTATACTAACATCAACTCCAGTGAAAACAGGTTATACAGTGTGGGAGGAACATACAAAGCAACAAAAAAAATCATATGAGTTGGCACCTGGGGCTCAGGACTGTAATACTAGCTACTCAGGAGGCTAAGATCTGAGGATGGTGGTTCAAAGCCAGCCTGAGCAGGAAAGTCCATGAGACTCTTATCTCCAATAAAGCACTAGAAAACCAGAAGTGACTCTAGCTCCAGTGGTAGAGCTCTCGCTTTGAGCTGAAGAGCTGAGTGATAGTGCTCAAGCCCAGAGTTCAAGCCCCACACCTGACCAAAAAAAAAAAAAATCACATGGTAGAGGGTAAAGATCTGTGAACACGTGACTTGTTTGGGTTTTTGTTCTTATTGTCTGCTCCCAGCCAATGCTGAACCTGTTCCCCAGAGTTGCCTCTCAGCCTTCTGCCCATTTCTCTATTCTGTCTGGTCCCAGTCAGTGTTAGACCTGTTCCTCAGGGCTGTCTAAGCCTTCTCTCCATTTCCCTATTCTGTCTGACTATTTTCACAGCGCTGGCCCGTGTCAACCTTCATCTGAGTCTTGGCACATTCTCCTCTCCTCTCCTCTCGTCTCCTCTCTTATTTTCTCCTCTCTCATCCTTCCTCTTCCCTTCCCTCCTCTCCTTTTCCTTCCTCTCATCTCCCCCCTTCTCTCTCTGATGCTCACATGGGGGAAGTGATTTTCCTTTGTGAGTCTTTTTTCTGTCTCTCATTCCCAGTGTGTCCACGGAGCATGCTTGCCATACCTCAGAGTCTTAGGTGCATGGGGAACAGAGATCTCCCTGAGTCTGTGGGACACAGCTCTCTCTTCAAGTCTGAGGGAGATGCAGCCCTGTCATAGGATCAAAAGGAGAAGTTCTTGGCCTCGGGCCTAGGAAGAACAGTGCCACAGACCAAGGGTCCGACAATAACTACATATCGAACTTGCATGTCTTCTGGGTAGACTATAGAGAACACCACTCCCTTCCCCTTTACTGCCAAGATCCTGAGGACATAGCTCTGTGGCAGGGCTGCCGTGTGAGGCAAACATCAGGAAGCCAGAGTCAGATCTTATGCCCCCTGCTAGCATCCCTACTCTCTTCCTTATTCTTGAAACCACCCAGGTCCTTATCCTCCACCCTTCCCCAGCCAGTCCTGATACATTCGATCCTATAGAGGTAGGCCATGGGACTGCAGGGGTGCCTGGCCCTCGTCCTGGTCACCTGTGTGTTGAGGCTCTCAGGTGTACGTCCTGAGCTGACTCTGCCTCATGTGATACACCCTGCGTTCCCGCAGTCCCACAGGTGGTGTTCCAGGAGCCACTGCAAAACCTGCAGGTGGAAGAGGGTTCTAAAACCAGCCTGCGGTGCAAGCTGTCGACACCTGACACTGGTGTGGTCTGGAGCAAGGGTGGACTGGAGCTGCAGGCGGACGAGCGCCGGGAGCCCCGGCAGCAGGGCTGCGTTGTGGAGTTGGTGCTTTGGGATGTGCGCCGTGAGGATGCGGGCGAGTACAGCTGCACCTGTGGCTCCCAGACCACGAGTGCCACGCTCGTAGTCACAGGTGGGTATCCACCTCTCCGTGTGGCTGGGGTAGGGTGAGTTCGGTCTGCATGCTGACCCTCGCGGCCACAGCCCCATGTCTGGGGTTCCAGTAGAGAAAATGGAGCTCAGCGAAGCAGTCCTGCAGCTCAGCCTTGTCTTCTAGGTTCCTCCTCTGAGCATCTCCGTGGGTTCCCTCATTTTGTACTTGCTTAAGGTCCTAATTTTTGTGTGCTCCCTGTTCCCTTGGACTCTGTGTGGTTCTCCGATTTCTCCCCGTGGTCGAGCCTCCCCACTCCCAGTGCTTTCTGTGTCAGTATCTGCAGCTCCAGGGCCCCCTCTGTGTCCCACCGCCATTCCTGTGCACTCTTCTCCATGGGCCTTCAGACCCTCTTGTAGCTGAGCTGGCGAGCTGTGAGGCAGCTTCTCCAGCTGTCACTTCCGTTTTGGTTCTTTCCCAGGACTGTGCCTGCCTCTCACTATGGATCTGCCTGATGTGGGTTCTGGGCTGCATCTCTTGGTCCTTTGTGTTGTAAAGGCTCAGGGCCTACTTTCATGCTGTCTCTCCAACCTTGCAGCTGCACCCGTGAGGTTCCTCCAGGAGCTGCAGGCCCAGGAGGTGGACGAGGGGACCACGGCGCACCTGTGCTGCGAGCTGAGCATGGCAGGCGGGAGTGTGGAATGGCGCAAGGGGTCCCTGCAGCTCTTCCCCTGCGCCAAGTACCAGATGGTGCAGGAGGGCAGGGTGGTTGAGCTGCGGGTGTCTGAGGTGGAACAGGAGGATGCAGGGGACTACACCTGTGACGCCGGCCATACGCAGAGTACAGCCAGGCTCTCCGTCCTAGGTGAGTGGTCTGTGGTCCCAAGTACCCCAGCTCTTCCTACCACATGGGGGTCGGGGGGCCTTGCTCTGCAGAAAGCAGGGTGGCCCAGAGCCTGTGGCTCTAAGTGTCCTTTTCTGGCCTGCCAGCCCCCAAGCCCACGTTCAAGACTAGCTTGCAGAGTGCAGAGCAGGAGGCAGGTGGTGTGGCCCGGCTGTCTTGCCAGCTGAATGAGGTTGATTCTGGGGCACCAGTGCAATGGCTGAAGGAGGGCATGGAGCTTCGCGTTGGTCCCAAGTATGAGATGAGGTGCCGAGGGGCCACTTGTGAACTGCTGATCCATGGGCTGGAAGCAAAAGACACTGGCGAGTATGCCTGTGTGGTGGGTGGCCAGAAAACTGTGGCCTCTCTCAGAGTCAAAGGTAAGCCAACCGACCTCCTAGGAGGGAGGCTGAGCCCTCTGCTGCACCCTCTCCCCTGAGGCTGCTTGGGAAGGATTCGTGGGCAGACCAGTTCAAAGGGCTGCCCAAGCCTCTCTTGGGTCACAGCTCTCTCCATTCTTGCACCGCCTCCTATGCCAGTCTTCCAAGAGAAGAGGGACCCTGCTTCCTGCCCCCCATCTGGCAGGTGGGGTAGCCCAGTCCGACCTGGGCAGCCTTCTCTGAGTCCCTCAGATCCTCTAGAAAGAAACTCTTGCTTCCCTGTTCCTCTAGGTCTAGTCGGGACAGGCCCGGCTGCAAACAGAGCTGCCCCTGCATGGTCTGTGGGGAGGCAGGTGCTCCAAGCCCAGTCCCTGTGTTTGTGAGCCTACTCAGTGCCTCGCCACACGAAGAGTGGCCAGGGAGGCTTCCTGGGGTGGAGGTGGGGGGGAGCGTCTCCAGGCTGGGTAAGGTGCTTCTTTCACCCTGCCCTCAGAGCCCGAGGTGACCATTGTGCGGGGCCTGGTGGATGCTGAGGTGCAGGCTGATGAAGACGCGGAGTTCAGCTGTGAAGTATCACAGGCTGGAGCCCCGGATGTGCAGTGGCGCCTGCAGGGCCTGCCCCTGCAGAGCAATGAGGTCACTGAGGTGGCTGTTGTGGATGGTCGCATCCACACGCTCCAGCTGAAGGGCGTGACACCCGAAGATGCCGGGACTGTCTCCTTCCATGTGGGGAACCATTCATCCTCTGCTCAGCTCACTGTCCGAGGTAGCTGACTTGGGTGGGCCTGTCAGACTGCACAGATGGACAACAAGGTTCCTTTGGGGGCTAGGATGCTGGCAGGGAGATAGAACTTAGGTGCTGGTGGTTTCTAGGTGCTCCTTGGCTGTGTGGGTGACTCAGGCCGGTGGGAGGTGTTTGGGGGCTCACACAGTATTAAAGCTCAAGGCCCTGCCTCATGGCCTTCAGGAGGTGGTACAGACCGTGACACTGCAGCCTTTGATTATCTCCAGCATCTCCACGGGTTAGAACCCAGATCGTTCTCTCTGCCTAGAGTTGGATCAGGGAGCTGATAACATGCCACCACATGTTTGTCTTCAGAAATTGGGGGATATACATATGTGTGCCAGGAGAGGACCCTTGAGTCATAGAAGCCATACTGAATGAGGACGTATGTCAGACCCAGGCTGATGCAATGCCTCTCCCATACCCAGCTCCTGAAGTGACCATCCTGGAGCCCCTACAGGACCTGCAGCTCAGCGAAGGCCAGGATGCCCACTTCTGCTGCCGGCTGTCCAGGGCCCTGGGCCAGGAGGCCCGCTGGGCCTTAGGAGGAGTACCCTTACAGGCCAATGAGATGAATGACATCACTGTGGAGCAGGGCACGTTGCACTTACTCACCCTGCACAAGGTGGGCATCCGTGACTGCTCTCCACCTAGACTTGGAAGGCTCCAAGTCCATTCCTCTACCAGGGATCAGGTTGGGGAGGTGATAAGCCCCTGTCACTGGGGGTAGTAAGATGAATCTACCCTTCCTGGTCAGGATGGGGCTGCCAGCACTGAGCATCTTCCTACCTGTATCCTCAGGTAACCTTGGAGGATGCGGGGACCATCACTTTCCAAGTGGGCTCATGTAGCTCAGAAGCACAGCTGAAGGTCACAGGTAAGCAGCTCCTCCCCACGCCCTACCCTCTACCTATGGACGCCTGTGGATGCAGGCTCCCCTACACCGTCGCACCTACCCACTGGCAAAAACCCAAGACTTGGAATAGTGATTTTGCCTTGGAATTGGACTTTTCTAAGTTCCATTCACTGAGGTCATGGACTACAGAGGACTCTGGGGTGGGCTGGCAGACTTTTCCATGAGAATGTGGGATCTCAGGCTAAAATTAATAGACACTTGCACAATCAAAGATGTGGATGAAACGGTGTATATGTGACACTGTATGTATGTGGGTGTAGTAAACATAGCCCCAGCACACAAGCGGGTTTCTAGAAAAATTCATCTTGAATTGTGTCTTGCCCCAGAACTAATCAGTCCTGAGGATTTGGTTTTGATTACTCATCCCTTGTATCTTCCTTTTCATTCTCATACTGGTCTTGTCAATCCACCCATTATTCATCTACCACTTAATCACTACCACCATTCCTCTGCTATCCGTTACCAACCCATTATCCATCCATTATTTAGTCCATCTATCTGTCCATATACCACTATTCTGCATCCATCCATCCATCCATCCATCCATCCATCCATCCACCCATCAGATGGTCTAGATCTGTTCATTTACCCATTCAGCATCAGGTATCCATTCATCCATTCACCTACCCACTCACTTATTTACCAGTCCATTTGTCCATTAATTCAAATACCCATCTGCTATTCAGTCATTCACCATCAAATCTTCCAGCCCTTGGAGGGATCTCAAGATAGGCCATGTTCATCTCTGTTCTCAACTAGACATGGTCACTCCTGTGGCCTGTGGGAAAGGCTGCCAAATACGAATGCCCTTAAAAGTTGATTAATGACAAGGGAGAGTTTAGGAGTGGATGAATGGGAAGAGACAGAACCTTTGTTCACTGGGGGATGTAACAGAGATGTGTGGTGTGCTTCAGTGGTGTTCTAGGCTAGGTGTCCCCAGCCTGAGAGAGTTGGTTCATGTACCAACACCTCCCTGTGGCCTTGGGGGGTCCTGGGCAAGGATGTGTAAATGGGTGTCCAGATATGATGGCCACACTTGGAAACTGGTGCTGGAGAAGAGAATGAACTGATACTGACAGCAAGAAGGGGAGGTGGTTAGATGAGTTTGGGGAAGCCAGTCAAGGGGCACTTTGAAGGCTTATGTGGGGTGTAAATGTGGGGGAGAACATGGAAAGGCTCCTAAAAGAGGGCTTACTTGGGTGGGCTTGCGGGCTTCTCTGCCCACCATTTTCTGATGGATACCGTTACCCCTGAAAAAGGTCCCTGCCCATGCCTCTGCTCTCGCCCATGGGACAGACACATCTGGACTTTGCCAGTGTCCTAGGATGGCATATGAGAAGTGCTGAGAGAAGAGCACAGGTCGGGGGAGGGCATACCTTCCTTGCCGGGCCCCAGGAAGCAGGTGGCGAAAGAGACCTGGGGTCTTGTCCTTCTCTCTGGGGAATGGGAGGGAGGGGCCCACTATGTGGTCACTGGTGGTCTGGGAGGGCTCTCAGCTTCTCCACTAGCTGTGGTTACCCCGACTGGCATCCAAGAAGCAGGTAGAAGAGGACAGAATGGAGAGCACAGGCAGGCAGCTCCACACATGCACACCTGAAGCTCCTGAGCTTGGACTCCACCAGGTGACATCCATCCCTGGGGCCCCAGAGGCCTAAGGCTGAAGGGACAGAGTGTCCTTCTGGAAGAAGCATCTGCCTCAACACCTCCAGAGAAGTAGGGTGAGGCTGACTCGCACCCTCTTGGAGCAGCAGGCTCTGGGGTACCTCTCTATTATTCACACTGAGTCAGAAGAGACAGCCTCGACCATGGTCTGAGCACGTCCCTTCTGCTTTCTGAGAAGGTGTGCGGATGTTATTGACCTCCGGTGGGTGATGCTAGGTATGCTCTGAAGGGTGTGTGGGAAGCGTATCGGTGAGCAGAAGTCATGCCTGGGCCTGAGCCACTTTTCAGAGGATCACTGAGGGTGATGTTTGTATTCTCCACTGTGGTCAGAGCCATGTAGCCAGCCTGGGTGGATTTCTAGACCCCAGGAAGAGACTCTTTCTGATTGGGCTGGTGCCTGATACAGAAGACCTCTAGGCCCATGAATCTCAAGACCGTTCTAGCGTATGTCACTTGGAACACCAATTCTAGAGAAAACATCTTTGTTGCTTTTCTCCTATCCTCTCACAGGACAAAACAATTGCTTTGAACGCTGATTTTGTGTTAACGTGTGTGTGTGTTCTTCCTCACACATGGAGCGATATAACTTAATTCAGTGTTGGAACTATCTAGAGTTGGCAGACTGTAAGTTAAGACTGCTCCCCAACTTCAGGTGCCAATTTCAAGTGTCAAATTGACAGACACCTGCCCTTCTGGCTCTCACTAACCCTCCAGGTTGATGGTTTTTCTAGGACAGCTTATCGACATTAGTGAACTAGTATTGCAAGTTTATTACAGAAGAGCCCATCCAGGAATAGCCATAGAGAAGAGTGACATAAGACAAGACCGGGGAGAGTGAGTTTGGCAACCCCTCCCTGACTCCCTCCCTGGGTGTATCACCCTCCAGCACCTCAAGACCCACTAATCTTGATCTCATCAGATCTATTTAAGAGAGTTTACTTTATGGAGATTAATCTATGGCTTTCCAGCTTTCCCAAAAGTTGATGAATGGTGATAGATGTTTTAGACTTCCTACAACTTGGTGACCACCCGAAGCTTTCCTAGTGTGACCAGAGTCCCTCATTAGTATTACCTTGTATATGGTCAAAGGAGCTTGTTACAAATAACAACAGTTCAGTCATTCAGGAAATTCTGAGGGTATTAGGAGTCCTGCGGGAACAAAAAACAAACTTGTTATTAGAACACACTCATGCACCAATGATCTCCGGAGTAGTTCCCACCGGATAGGCTGTAGGGCGCCCAGCCTGGCACTCCTTCTCGCCCTCTTATGCAGAGGCAGCACTATGCCTGGTACGTGGCTTGCAGAATGTGGATGTCTTCGCTGGGGAGGTGGCCACGTTCTCCTGTGAGGTGTCTCGTGTGGCTGGGCCAGAGGCCCGCTGGTGGCTGGATGGCACCCTGCTTCAGGACACTCCCCAGAGTGCCATCGCCGTGCACAGGGGGACCCTTCACTCTCTCACCCTCTCGGGCCTAGGGGCGGCCGACTCAGGCACCATCACCTTCCGCATGGGGCCTCTGGTCTCCACAGCCAAGTTGTTGGTCAAAGGTATTGGCCACGGGGGACCACCAGTGCTGGTGCTTCTGACTTTGCTGTGCCCGCACGCTTCCTGCAGGCTCCTGGGGAGCAGAGGAGGGTCGGATACAGCCTTCTAGGGCACACTTCTCCATGCCCGCTATCTTCCCAGGGCAGCCCCAGGTGGGCATACTTCCTGAATGGGAAATTCAGGCTAGGGAGCCAGGCAGTTGAAGGCGGCCCCATACCCATGTACTGAGTTCAGCCTGTGCAGGCTACTCACCTGGCCGCCACCTTAGCCAGAGGCTAGTTCCTTGAGGGAGCTTTCCTGGGCTCCTGGGTTCCTGTCCACACTTGTATCAACTTGCTCTCTGGACAGGAAGGGCAGCAAAATGTCATGGACTCCCCTAGCTCCTTCATTTGATGCCTTTGCTGACTGGCCTCCTGTAAGCGCCCATAGAAAAAGTGGGTCACTGAGGTAACGGTGATTTATCAAGTAGATTTTCAGCAAAGGGAAATGGGTGTTTCGATGGGAGGCAATCCAAACTATGGCTCTGGACTTTGAGCCAGGGACCCGGAGCCCAGCAAAGGTGTTGGAGGTGGGGTGTGGATGCTGCCCCTGGGCCAGAAGAGCCCAGTCTGGACAGATACCCAGCTCAACAGCACCATCAACCATGAATGTGGTGCTCTCTGAGCTGCCATGGTGGGTCCCACTTCCTGGCTGTGCCAGTAGCTGTGGCTGAGTCATTGCCGACCAAAGCTAAGCTTGCAGCTGCTAAAGCCACTAACATGGACGGCAGAGCGTGGGTGGGTATGGTGGTGTGTCCCAGGGGCTGATGCGTGTCCGGCATGTTGGCCGACAGATCCCACGGTGGAGGTGGTCAGTGCCATGCAAGACCTGGCGGTGGAGGAGGGTGGCTCAGCCGAGCTCCTTTGCCAGTACTCACGGCCTGTGCAGGCCACATGGAAGATGGACGAGCGGGAGGTTCATGCAGATGGGCACCGTGTCATCATAGAGCAGGACTGGACCGTGGCCAGGCTGACCTTCAGGCCAGCCCTGCCCAGTGACAGTGGCATCTATTCTTGTGAGGCTGCGGGCACCCGTGTGGTGGCGCTGCTCCAAGTGCAAGGTGAGGCTACCTGGCAGGCAGCCAGGTTCACCGAGCCATAGAGAAGGGCATGCTGTAGCATCCATCCTGGTCATAGAGGTGCTCTGTACAGGGGAATGATCCTGGGCGTGGCAAAACTACCCCACAATGCACTTAGGTTAGAGCACAACCAGTTACATGCTTACGGCTTCTGTGAGAAACTGACCACTAACCAAGAGGCATGGATTCTGAAGGTTCCTAGTCATGTGAGTGTGAGGAGAGTTCCAGAAACCATCACAGGTCTAGTTGTGCTGTTTGGGATGTGAGGAAGGGGTGTGGAGTCCAAACCCTGATGCTTCAGATACTTTGGCAAGTAAGGGCACCGCATCCAGCATCCATGTGGGGCTCCATGTTTGGGTAGCTTGTGAGTGTTGAAGTCTTGCGATCACCTGTGAGGTTCTCATCTGTGAAACAGGGAGCCCAGAGTGATTACCCTGTCTCCATGCGATCACTGGGGTGGCATTTTGTTTGACTCTTTGTAGTTGCAGGACTCTGTAGTTGCAGGTGAGCTTCTAGGCTCACAAGCACCTGAGCCCCTCCCTGGCTTCTCCCCACAGCCAAGAACACAGTGGTTCAGGGCTTGGAGAATGTGGATGCCCTTGAGGGCGGTGAGGCGCTGTTTGAGTGCCGTTTGTCTCAGCCTGAGGTGGCTGCGCACACCTGGCTGCTGGATGATGAGCCTGTGCACACCTCAGAAAATGTGGAAGTGGTCTACTTTGAGAACGGCTTGCGACACCTGCTGCTGCTCAAGAACCTGCGGCCACAGGATAGTTGCCGGGTGACCTTCCTGGCTGGGGACGTGGTCACATCTGCGTTCCTCACTGTCAGAGGTAACCGTGCTTCTCTGGTGCAGGATGGAGGGGTAGGGTGAGCCCCTCCCACCAGAGGCCTGGGTCCTAGCAAGGGAGGCTGAGGAGGGGGTGGCCTCTGAGATCTTTTCCACCCGATGCTCTACAGGGTGAAAAGATGTTGATCTCTGAGATCTCTTGTCCCCACCCCAAGCTGGAGGCTGTGCAGCCAGCTCAGTGAGACAGAGAGAGATCTGGGATGGGAGTGGCATCTGGTTGAGAACCATTCACCCTGCAGAGAGACAAGATCACGCGGGCTGGTGCAGGGCTGGGGTGCCAGTGGGTGAGACCCCTTCCCAAAGATCTTCCAGCCTGGGAGAGTTGTGGAGTGGGGTGTCAGACGTTGATACTGCTCACACAGGTGGCTCGACCCCTTCAAGTCTGTGGGGGATCTGCAAGAGCCCCTCCTGCTGGCAGTTCCATCTGGGATGAGAAGTAGGGGGTCCTTGGTTTCCGAGGAGCCTCCCACTAGAAGTCTGGCTGCTTTGAAGGAGGGGATGAGTGTCTTCTAAGCCCTTCAGTGTGAGGCTTCACCGGGTGGGGAGAATTGGCTGAGAGGTGTTGTTTTGAGACCTCTCCAACTGGAGGCAGCATGGAGGGGAGGCACAGTAGAGGCCAAGGGTCTCATGCTTTGCCTCCAGAACCTTCCCCTTGCGTTTATTCACCCGTCCACCCTCACAGGATGGCGTTTAGAGGTCATGGAACCACCAAAAGATGTGACGGTACGAGCTGGCGCCCAGGCCAACTTCACCTGCAAGCTCAGTGAGGCGGTGCCTGTGGGAGAGGCAACCTGGTATATCAATGGTGCTGTGGTCCAGCCAGACGACGCGGCCTGGAAGGTCACTGCTGACGGCAGCCAGCACTCCCTGCTGCTACGGAGTGCTCAGCCCCACCACGCTGGGGAGGTGACCTTTGCTGCCCGTGACGCAGTGGCTTCGGCAAGGCTTTCTGTGCTGAGTGAGTTGCAGGCTCCTCCCCGCAGGACGGGCGGGACAGGTCTGTAGACCACTGGGGTGGGTGACCATCCAGAACTGCATCCTGGGTGGAGTGGTTGGACGCCCAGAGTGGAGGTGGTGGTGTGTGTCCTTCTCAGTAGCTCCTCCTGCTGGTCTAAGGGGGTTGCTGAGTGAAGCTGTCTGTCAGATCAGGGCACTGAGGCTAGGGGCCCAAGTCCCGGTGAGGGCAGAAGTCAGAAGGAATGAGGCTCTCCAGTCCTTAGACTGCTGAGAGCTCTCAGAGGACCCCATCTTGAGTGGGCTGTGGGTATACAGTCTACTGAGACACATAGACCCGCTAGTTCACAGGTGGGGGGCTCTGTATCGTCTCTTCCTCCCTGAGACAGGCTGGGCCGCTGGGTATAGTGGCACACAAAACTTGGGGAAAGTGGCCTGCCCCAGGGCCTGTTCCACGTCCAGGGCCTGACCCTGGTGGCTGTTGGAAGGGCTGCAGGCCACAGTGGGTGTGCTGACCTTTCAGGCCTCCCTGACCCCCCAGAGGATGCCGAGGTGGTGGGTCGAAGTGGCCGCTCTGTGACCTTGTCCTGGATGGCTCCCACAAGTGACGGCGGTGGCGGTCTGTGTGGCTATCGGGTGGAGATGAAGGAGGGTTCCACAGGCCAGTGGCGTTTATGCCACGAGCTGGTGCCTGGGCCAGAATGTGTGGTAGATGGCCTGGCCCTTGGGGAGACCTATCGCTTCCGAGTGGCAGCTGTGGGACCAGCAGGTGCCGGGGAACCTGTGCACCTGCCCCAAATGGTCAAGCTGGGTGAGTCACTGCTCTGGGGCCGGGTCTGGGAGAGGAGCCACCTACCCAAGCTGGAGGGAGGGAGCCTGTGTGCTGGGGTCTGGACTGCAAAGCCCACCCTGCCTGATGAGGCCTGTCTGCTGTCTATGGGTGCTGTTTCCCAGCAGAACCCACGGAACCTGCGCCTCCCCCGCTCCCAGTCCCAGAGCGACGCCAGGCGGTGGCTGGCGAGGACGTCTGTCTGGAGTTGGAGGTGGCGACCGAAGCTGGGGAAGTTGTCTGGCACAAGGGGACAGAGCGCATCCAGCCGGGCGGGCACTTCCAGGTGCTCTCTCAGGGCCGGCGGCAGATGTTAGTGATCAAGGGATTCAAGTCAGAAGACCAGGGCCAGTACCATTGTGGTCCTGCCCAAGGCTCCATTCCCACCAAGGCTGCCACATTCCAGGGTATGTTCTGGGCTGGGGTGGAAAGCCCTGGGGTATGGGAACATGGCTGGCCTGGCCTTCCTCCTCATCAGTTCTCTGGAGGAAGGGCCGAGGGTACTCTGACACCCGGAGTAGGACATGATGGAAGACTAAGGCTGGGTCAGGAGATGAAACAGCTCTCACATTATTGCCTGAGGCCATGCCCTAGGCCAGCCCACCCATCCCTGAACAGGGTGCAGCCCTCAGCTTTCTAGTGCTGGTCCTCTTGAGTCTGGAACCTCGAGCACCTGCAGCTCTCTTCCCAAGACTTTTCCTGAGCTTTGAACCTCCTTCCCTCTGAGCATTCCTGTTCTCTTAGTGACTCTGCTCTGAGGTGCTCCCGCATGCTTATGCCCTGCTTGCTCTGTAATGGTGCCCCCTGCACCCTCAGCACCCTGGTACTTTGCCTGCATGCTCTGAGCCCTCTTCCCGGCTCCATTCACACTGAATACCTTAGGCACCCCATGCTCTTACCCCTCACCCCCCATGCCCTCTCAGCTCCCTCATGCTCAGTCCTTCTTCCACTCAGTCCCCTGCTCTGAATGCTATGAATCCCTCCTCTACTCTAGCTTCATTCTGTACTCTGAATACCTTCCTTTCCCGAGTCCTTTCTGTGTTCTGAGCTCCTTCCCCCTTTCTGAGTGGCAGCCTACCTTTAAGCACCACCCTGCACCAGTCTGTCTTTCCCCTGTTGTCTGCACCTGGCCCTAGTGCATTCACACGCATGAATCTCCTCCTTGTGTTGCTCCTTGAATTAATATGGGCTACTATATCAGCAGCAAGGGCCAGGAAGGAATGAAATAATCCCAGTTTGACTTTGCAGTCATGTCTTCTCTGGCCACCATGTGCCCTGTGCAGGTGGTCTGAGGGGAAGCTGATGTGGGCTTAGGCTCAGAGCTTCTAAAACCTGGTAGAATGATGTGGTACCCGGCGGGGAGTCGCGGTCCAGTAAGGTGACACACCGGTTGTCAGTGAGGGTGAGTGTGATCTCACGTCTCAGCCCTATCCTGCTGACCCATCTTCTGCTTTCTTCAGTGGTGCTGACCACAGGTTCTGGGGACGAGGCCCCCGTGCAGCCTAGCCTGCCCCCTGAGGCAGCCCAGGAGGGTGACCTGCACCTGCTCTGGGAAGCCCTCGCCCGGAAGCGCCGCATGAGCCGTGAGCCCACCCTGGACTCCATCAGTGAGCTGCCTGAGGAAGACGGCCGTGTGCAGCACCTGCGGCAGGAGGCAGAGGAACTGGCTCCTGAGCTCTCCGAGGGGTATTCCACAGCCGATGAGCTGGCACGCACTGGAGAGGCTGACCTGTCACATACCAGCTCTGATGATGAGTCCCGAGCGGGCACCCCTTCCCTCATTACCTACCTCAAGAAAGCTGGAAAGCCTGGGGCACCACCCTTAGCCAGCAAGGTGAGTGCCCTGCCTGCCAAGCCCCTTTCAGCGAGCAGAGAAAAGCCTGGGCATCTTAGACTTTCTTCATTCATGCACCCGTCTTTAATCTGTCGATTAATCTGTCTATACATCTACCATTCACCTGCCCATCTATGCATCATCTTTCCTTCCTGCTATTCACGGGTCCATCTACCATGTTCCCAGGCATCCATATATCCATTCTTTCTTGCATTCACTGGTCCATTATATCTACTTACCATATTTCCATCTGTACCTGCACCTGTTTATCCATCTGCACATCTAATATCTATTCATTTGTCCATTATCTACCATCTTTCGATTCATCCACCATCTCTTCTACACCTGTTCACCTATTTGACCACTTATCCATTGACCTATTCACCCACCTATACCCATTCACTGATCCATCAGTCTACTATTCTATGCTTATGTGCCAGTTTGTTTACTTATCTTCTATTTGCCAAGTCATACAGCCAGCCCTTTGTGCCCCACACATCTGTCCCTACTATCATCCATCCATTCGTCATCCATCACCCACCTATCCACTACCTTACCCATAATTTATCCACCATTCCTCAATCCGTCACTCCTGTACTTGCTCACCTATTCATCTGTTCTTACTCATCTGTCCACCTATCTACACCTTTGCCACCCACCTATCCATATATCCACCATTAGCCATCCATCCACCTTCCCTTCATCCATCCAGCCTGCCTTCCATCTACCCGTTCATTCTCCATCCATCTCCACTCACATAGCTGTGAAATTTTTCTTGGTCTTCCTGCTATTCCTTATAAGGCAGCTAATCCTCATGTGTGTGAATGTATAAAGCTATTTCAGGGAGGAGGTGGTCTTGTTTTGGGGTAGCAGTAGAAGCCAGTAGGCACCTAGCTCAAGCTAGTGTGGTTGCCAGTAGGTGGAAGGAAGAATAGAATGCTAGAGCAAAACATGGCCCTGGGGCCTTGATCCTGTGTGCTCCTGACTTCAGCTTTCATGCTCCACCATGACATCACATCCTGTGCCTGCAGATTGGGGTTCCAGCAGTCCCCTCTACGAAGACACAGAAACATCAGGAGCAACCAGCCACAGTGTGCCCACCCCAGGGAGAGGTGAGGGCTGAGGACCTGAGCGATCCCTCCATGGACAAGGCTGCCGTGAAGATCCAAGCTGCTTTTAAGGGCTACAAGGTGCGGAAGGAGATGAAGCAGCAGGAAGGGCCGGTGTTCTCCCGCACGTTTGGGGACACTGAGGCACAGGTGGGGGATGTCCTGAGGCTGGAATGTGTGGTGGCCAGTAAAGCAGACGTGCGGGCCTGCTGGCTGAAGGATGGCGTGGAGCTGACTGATGGGCGACACCACCATATCGATCAGCTTGGGGATGGCACCTGCTCTCTGCTGGTCACTGGTCTGGGCCCTGCTGACACTGGCCGCTACACCTGTCGGGTGAGCAACAAGTTTGGCCATGTGAGCCACAGTGCCTGTGTGGTGGTCAGCGGGACGGAGAGTGAAGCCGAGAGCTCCTCCGGGGGAGAGCTGGACGATGCCTTCCGGCGAGCCGCCAGGCGCCTCCACCGGCTCTTCCGCACCAAGGGCCCCTCGGAGGTGTCCGATGAGGAGCTCTTCCTCAGCGCCGACGAGGGCACCGCAGAGCCGGAGGAGCCTGCAGACTGGCAGACGTATCGTGAAGATGAACATTTTGTCTGCATCCGTTTCGAGGCACTCTCTGAGGCCCGCCAGGCAGTCACCCGCTTCCAGGAGATGTTTGCTACCATGGGCATCGGAGTAGAAATTGGGCTTGTGGAGCAAGGGCCCAAGGGAGTGGAGATGAGAATCAGCAAGGTGGCTCCTCTGCCTACCCCCTCAGTGCCTCCAGGGCCTGTGCCCAGCCTGCTGGCTTCTGATGCTGGTGAGTTCACACACTGCCTTGGTCGGGCTGCACGAGGATCCAGGGTGGACTGGAGGAGGCGTGGCAGCATCAGCTGGGTCACCTGCACTCCAGCATCAGCTGTTTGCAGATGTGGCCTACTGAGCCATGGTACACCCTGGCTCTGAGGTTAAACAGAGCTGAGTATAAACCCAGCTCTGCCTCTTACTAGCCGTGTGCCTCAGAGATGCTATTTGGCCTCTTTGACTTTCAGTTTTCACATCTGCAAATGGGGATGAGAATACCTACTTTCTGTTGTTTTTTTCTTTAAGGAGAGACTCGGAGATGGAACTCATAACATAGAGGGGTTCTGGGGTCTACTATGCACAGTATATTCTATTTCATCAAGTAAATAATTAAAAGTCCATTTCATTGCTTGCTTCTGTCTCTCCAGAACATTAGGAGGTTATCGTAAATGTCTAAATCATGTCTTGAAACTTCTGTCCAGTTTGGGGCAATTGTGTCCCTAAAAGGTCATTTGTCTGTTCTTCCAGGACTCCTAGATCACACAGCCTAACCTCTTTTCCCCCTATTCTTTCTGTTTCTCCATCCTTCTTGCTTAGTGGCTTGGGAAGCAAGCTTAGAGAATGGGAATAGGGCAGACTTAGCCGGCAAGATTCAGGGTGGGGTTATTAGACAGGGCCTCAACACTCAAATGAACAGTTGCACCAGACTTCCGGTCTGGTGGAAGCTTTTGATTGTAGGTGTGATTGGCATGATCAAGGCTAACGTGGCATGCCCTGCCTGTCTGTTCCAGCCCCAGTGTTCCTGACCCAGCTGCAGAACCAAGAAGTACAGGATGGCTACCCTGTGAGCTTCGACTGTATGGTCACAGGCCAGCCGGTGCCTAGTGTGCGCTGGTTCAAGGATGGGAAATTGCTGGAGGAGGATGACCACTATATGATCAACGAGGACCAGCAGGGTGGTCATCAGCTGATCATCACAGCTGTGGTGCCCTCAGACATGGGTGTCTACCGCTGCCTGGCTGAGAACAGTGTGGGGGTCTCTTCTACCAAGGCTGAGCTCCGTGTGGACTGTGAGTACTGCTCTCCTGAGCTGGGCTAGAGGTTGGTGGCAAGGGAGATAGGGAGCCTTGATGTCTTGTGGCCGGTGAAGAGGAGACTTTTCTGGGAGCAAGGGCCAGGACGAGAGTCTCAAGAGCGGTTAGGGTGAAGTGGTACAAGGACCTCATGTCTGTCTGTCAGAGGTGTATCAGCTGGAGAGAGGCCCAGAAGGTTTTGAAGGGGAGGTGACCCAGCCTTCCCCAGCCACTCCATTGAAACTTTTCTTGGGAGACCTCCAGTGGCTTCACTGGAAAATCTCTCAATAGAAGTGTAGAGGTAATGATTGACTGATGCTATGGTCTTTAAAAAATCTATGTGATCTTTACTCCTGATTGCTCGTACAGAGATTCTAAGTCCTTGGGATGCCCAGGTACAGGGCATAGCTTCTGTTCTCATGAGGTGACTCTTGAAGGTTTCCAAAGTAGCTTCAGGGTGGTGACTGCTAGCCAATCAGATCAAACCTTGATAAGGAGTCAGAGCTTTCAAACCTCAGGATCTATGCATACCAAGCAGGCATTTTACCACTGAGCTGTATACCCAGTACTCTTTTTTAAATTTCTTTTTCCTTTCTTTATATTTTATCCTTATTTACTATGTTCTTAGGTACACTACTTTGTAATATCTAACTTTGTTATTAATCCCACCTATCTTATTTATTATTTATTTATTTTTGGTCAGTCATGGGGCTTGAACTCTGGGCTTGGGCGCTGTCCCTCAGCTCTTCAGCTCAAGCACTCTACCGCTTGAGCCACAGCGCCACTTCTGGGTTTTTTGTGTTTTTTTGAGTGGTTTATTGGAGATAAGAGTCTCATGGACTTTGCTGCCCGAGATGGCTTTGAACCATGATCCTCAGATCTCAGCCTCCTGAGTAGCTAGGATTATAGGCGTGAGCCACCGGCGCCGGCTATCTTATTTTTTTAATCTCTAGAAGTTCTTAAGTCTTGGTAATATAGATCATCTACTTTTTGAACATATAGAATACAGTTTTAATAACTGTTTTTATGTCCTCCTCTGCAAGTTCTACCGTCATGGTCAGTTGTGGGTTGGTTTTGATTGATTGATTCTTTTCTACCATGTGCGTCTTGTTTTCTTGCCTCTTTGCATGGCTGATGATCTTAGTTTGTGTTCTACAGATCTTCAGCTGTGTTCTGGGATGCAGTTAGTTCCTAGGAAACAATTTGAGCCTTTATGATTTGTTTGGTGAGTCTAGAGTAGGGCTCAGTCTAGGGCTAATTATTCCCCGCTTCTGAGGCACAGAGTTCTGAGAAACTAGAACCATGTGTGCTGAGTTTTTCTACAGTGACTGGAGAAAACAGGCATTGTTCCTGGCACTGTTGCCTTCTGACCATTCAGATGTGTCTTCTCTCATGAATCTGCTAATCACTACCTGCTAAATGATGGCGAGTCCCGCCTGCACAGTTTTCTCTTCTCTGGCACTGTCCTGTGAACGCTGCTGCTGAGGTCTCCCAGGACTCAGAACTCATGGAATTCCCCTGATTTTGCCTCCATTTTCCCTGCCTAGACCTGGAAACAGTACAGAAAGCTGGAGAAACAAAAGATTTTGCTTGTCATTAAAGCTAGATAAATGATAGGTTTTGCTTATAGTCCCTATAATTAAACCATTATTGTCCTCCATTTGCCTAATGACAAGACTTAAAAAAACACTTTTATATTTATCTAGGTTCTTGTGGTAGTGTTTTTGTTCTTGTTGTTGCTTCAGGTGGGAGTGGTCTTGGTTCAGGCTGTTACAACATAACATGGATTGGGTGCCTTGTAAAGAACTAACTTTCTCACTGTTCTGGTGGCTAGAATTCTGCGCTCAGAGAGCCACTGTGCATATGGGATCTGGTCCTGACAGTCTTATTATTGTATGTCTTATAAATATTTTGTATTTTAGAAGTATCACAAATCAGCTGGGCACTGGTAGCTCACGCCTGTAATCCTAGCTACTAAGGAAGCTGAGATCTTAGGATTGTGGTTCAAAGCCAGCACAAGAAAACCCGGGAGACTCTTATCTCCAGTAAACCACTCAGGGAAAAACCGGAAGTGGCGCTGTGGCTCAAGGGGTAGAGCGCTAAACCTGAGCTGAAAAGCTGAGGGACAGTGCCCAGGCCCAGAGTTCAAGCCCCACGACCTACCAAAAGAAAGAAAGAAAGAAAGAAAGAGAGAGAAAGAGAGAGAAAGAAAGAGAGAAAGGGGCTGGGAAGGTGGCTCAATGGTAAGCGCTTGCCTTGCATGCCTGAGGCCCTGGGTTCAATTCCTCAGCACCACATAAGCAAAAAGAAAAAAGCCGGAAGTGGCACTGTGGCTCAAGTGGTAGCCTTGAGCTGAAGAGCTGAGGGACAGCACCCAGGCCCAGAGTTCAGGCCCCATGACTGGACCAAAAAGAGAGAGAGAGAGAGAGAGAGAGAGAGAGAGAGAGAGAGAGAGAGAGAGAGAGAAAGAAAGAAAGAAAGAAAGATCACATACCTAGCTTCCCACAAGGTAAAATCCACAATGTCAAGATAGTTAACCAAAAATACACAGGCTTGTAAAGAGACAGGAAAAAATAACCTGTAATGTGTAGATTAATCTACTCAATCAATCTACACCTACTCAAATGTTAGAACTAGCAAAGACAGTAAAACTCTATTCTGTGGATTTAAACATTTTAGCTTTTTTTTGTATTTAAGTAGTACAAGAGGTGAGAAACAGTGAATGAGACTGATAGTAGGTTAGGTAGTCTATAGGAAAGAATATAGTGTCATGTGAGAACAGGGAAGAAAGACTATAGTAGACAGGTTCCCTTTTATAAGGACACCGATCCATTCATGAGACTCCGCCATGTGATGTGATCACCTCCCAAAGCCCAAACTCTTTTGGGTTGATATTTTGACATATGAGTTTTTGTGGGGAGCACATTCAGTCATTTGACAGCGGATAAATTCAATCTCTCTTGCTCTATCTTGGCTAGAAATCCAAGTCTCTATCACATACCCATATTGGGACTTCAACTTAGGGTCTGAGTACTGTCCCTTAGTTGATTTTTTTTTTAGTTTACTTTTATTGTCAAGGTGATGTACAGAGGGGTTACAGTTACATACATAAGGCAGTAAGTCATTTCTTGTTGAACTTGTTACCCCCTCCCTCATTTTCTCCCATTTCCCTCCCCACATCCTCCTCCCAAGTTGTACAGTTCGTTTCCAACGTATTGTCTTGTATCACTGTTGCATTGGTTTGCACTTTGTCCTTTGTCTCACCCTTCCCTTCCCTAATTCATATACAATACCCAGGGCACCAAAATCAAATACAAAGGACAATATAAACCATAGGGGGGAAAAGACAAAAGAAAAAAGAAATCATGTGTACATTAAAACAAGAACAACAATGAAAAACCTCTTGTGTCCATATCTTAGAGTTTATTTCAGTTAGCCTCATCTTATGTGGTCATATGTACATATCAATTGAGCTATTCTGCTCATCTGCTAGGACTATCCTAGACATATATTAAGGCTACTACTTGAGCCATAGCTCCACTTCTTTTTTGAAGTTGGTAGTTAGAGTTAAGAGTTTCATGGACTTTCCTGCCCAAGTTGGTTTCAAACCTAGATCCTCAGATCTTAGCGTCTTGAGTAGTTAGTATTACAGGTAGGTGTGAGCCATTGGTGCCAGGCATAGCTGTTGGTCTAGAGGCCAATATCTATTTTATTCCTCATGGTTCTGTAGGATAAACCATAATATTTTTCCACTGTCATTGCCATTTACGAAGACTCCAAATCATGTGCTATTTACGATGCTTTAAGTCAGAGAGGCTTTTGGTTTATTACAGGCCTAGAAATATGGGGCCAGTAAACAGCCCCAAGTCCAGCAGGGTACAGTACAGCTGTTGCCCTCCTGACTTTCGAGTGTAAGTGATGCCCAGTAAGGCTGGACAGTCAGAACCTTGTCAAGGGCTGAGGTGGTCCTGGTTCAAGGTCAGCGCCTAGGCAGAGGAGCGGCAGGCCTTGCTCCAGCGTATCCTCCCTTCCCCAGTGACAAGCACAGACTATGACACTGCAGCAGATGCTACAGAGACCTCATCGTACTTCAGCGCCCAGGGATACCTGTCCAGGTAGGACCCCCTTAGCAACAGCAGAGCTCAGTGACTGGTAATCCCAACACTCTGGGGAAGCGGCCATGCTGGGCTGATGGGGTGGGCTTTGGACGGATGAGCCAGTTCTTGGAGCTTCTACCAGGCCCTGGAACTTTGTCTCTGTACCCTTCAGTTTAGCAGACAGGAAACCTCAAAATCAATCCATGTCTGACATGTACTCCAGAAGAGCCCTCCTACCCTTGCCCTGTTACTGGTCCCCTAATAGCTGCCCCATGATTTGTCTTTCTTGCCAGCCGGGAACAAGAGGGAACTGAGTCGGATGAGGGGCAGCTCCCCCAGGTGACAGAGGAGCTGAGAGACGTCCAGGTGGCTCCTGGCACACGCCTGGCCAAGTTCCAACTCAAAGTGAAAGGTAAGGGGTTGGTTGTGGGCCAGCCGCCATGATGGGACAGAGACCTAGAGCCTCCATAAGCCACAGTTAGGAGGGTACCCTAACCAGCAGCAAGTTGGGGGTCACATGTGCCTACTGCCTGGGTGAGCACCCTGTGGTCTTCTTTGGACTTTTGTCTCCCACTGAGTGAGAGCTCTGGTCTGACCATTTTCCTTTGTGGCCGCAGGCTACCCAGCCCCAAGACTGTACTGGTTCAAAGACGGCCAGCCCCTCACAACATCCGCCCACATCTGCATGACTGACAAGAAGTCCTTGCATACACTGGAGATCGTCTCAGTTACTCGGGAGGACGCCGGCCAATACTCGGCTTACATCAGCAATGCTGTGGGTGCAGCCTACTCATCTGCCCAGCTGCTGGTCCAAGGTGAGTGCTCACAGGGAGCAGGCAGAGCAGTACACCCCAGATAGTGTCCACTGGGGCTGACTGTCCGGCCCTGCCCCATCAGACCTGGGGTCAGAATCCCTTGGTCATTACCCCAGTGGACTGTCACAGGTGTCCAGAAGTTTACCCTTCAAGGTTAGGAGCTTAGGGTTCCTAGACCCAAGGGATCAAGTGTGCACATCTCTATAGAAGCACACTGCGCAGAAGCTGACTTGGGGAGACAAGTCCACATTTTCTTTTATTTTCCAAAAAATCTTGAACACTGAAAGCCAATGCTAAGCTTGACCCAAACCTGCCCCGTCATCAGAGCAAGGCTCCAGAGTCCCAGTGGGGATGGGGGGGGGGGGGGGAGGTGACGAGTTGTCACATTGTGTCTGGCCCGTGTGGCCACATGCCTATTGCGTTCTGAGTGTGTGATACCACTGCTGCTTGCATGAGAGCTCAATCAAATATCTGGAGGCCTTGCCCATGGATGGAGCAGCCTCAGCCCCATGCTCAGTGGGCAGGGCCATTAGGACGGACATGGCACTGTGTATGGAACCTAGGAGAGGGACACCTGTGCGTGCACCTCTTCTACCGGGTGCTTCACTCCTCCTGTTTCTTTCAGGCCCCGATGAGCCAGACGAGAAATCAGCATCAGGTAATACAGACCCAGATGGCAAGAGAGGGCAGCAAACCATAGGTGCCAAGGGCAGGGTGGATGTCCCTGGGGCTGGCAGTGGTGGTATGGGCAGGAGGCTGCCGGTCAGAGGGGCGACATGAGGCATCCTGAGCCTGCAGGATGCAGAAGTCCTCCTGAGGGTCTCCCAGGAGCTGTAGAGGGCTGTGGGTAGTTCCAGCGGGTACCCACAGGCTATGCCTTCCAGATGCACATGAACAACTGGTGCCACCCCGGATCCTGGAACGGTTCACCCCCAAGAAAGTGAAGAGGGGTTCCAGTATCACATTTTCAGTGAAGGTAGAAGGTAAGGCCATCACCTCACAGAGAGTGGTAGGCAGCACCTCACCCCTGGAGCCCCTGCTCCTGACGAAGGATAGGACCTGTCCGTCCTTGGTGAGGACATGCCCACTGGATCCTCTCATCCACAGGCCACCCAGCTCCAGCTGTTCACTGGCTCAAGGAGGAGGCGGAGAGAGGTGTGCTGTGGATTAGCCCCAGCACACCAGGCTACACCATGGCCAGTTCTTCCCAGCAGCACAGCCTGGTGCTGTTGGATGTGGGCCGGCAGCACCAGGGCACCTACACGTGCATTGCCACCAACGCCGCTGGCCAGGCACTCTGCTCTGCCAGTCTGCATGTCTCGGGCTGTGAGTAAGGTGGCTGGGGGTGGGTGACTGCATTGGTCTTGGGGCATGGAATTAGACATGGAACAGCTTTGAAGACTCCTTCACCAGCTCCTGGGATGGGACCTCCTGCAGACCCCTCTCCCAGCTCCTCTCATCCTCTCCCAGTGCTGGCAAAACCCACAGAGCAAGCCAGAGCTGTTAGTCCTGCAGGACCTTGTGTTCACCCTGCCTGTGCTGCTGACTGAGGGCCCTCTGCTCACGAGCCTCGCTCAGTCCCTCTGAAGGCTGCCCTTCAAGGCTACACTCCCATTCCTCATCCTATCTAGTGGCTGCCCCGTGAGCCGAGAGTGGGGCAGGGTGGTGGCTCAGGCACAGTGTCTTTGGAGAGTCAGAGGGAATGGGTATGTTCAGGACCCCACAGCAGCCCACACAACCCAGGTAGGGTCTGGACCTAGAATCTAGTGCATGAGGTCCAGGACCTCATCCTGATGGTTCACCCACTCTCCTGATAGTGCCCAAGGAAGAGGAGCAAGAGAAAGTGAAGGAAGCTCTCATTTCCACTTTCCTGCAGGGGTGAGTGGAGGATGCCCCCCCCAGGTCCCCCAGGCAGGGACACCCATGGAGGAGGCCCAGGAGCGGGGCACAGGGCAGCCATACTCCCGAGGGAGCACCCTGTCCTACAGTACAGCCAGATCTTCCCCTCAGATACCATGGAGTTTGTGCATACTGCCTTCCTCTCCATGACTCGGTTTCCCTGTTGTAAAATGAAGGCTTTCCCAGAATCCTTCCAGTATGGAGCCTGTGGTGTGAGACCCTCAGACTCTTTCACTCTCAGGCGCTCCCACTCAAGCCTCTCAGAACCCCTCTTTTCCCCTCAGGACAACCCATGCTATCTCGGCCCACATGTCAGAGTCTGCAGGTTTCACTGAGCTGGCTGGGCAGAAAAAAGGTACGGAGAATACAGGTGCTCTGAGCACTCCCGCAAGTCTGAATGGGGTTTGGAGAAGGCTGCTCAGAGCAGTGCTGGGTAGACAAACTCCGAGCTTCAGAGGGAATTGGAGGTTCTGTTGACCTCTGGGGTCTGAGGGCCTGTGGGGCCCTGAGGGGCAGCCCAGGCCTTGGCACGGTGTCTGTCCGGTGGGCTGTGGGGGCTGGGTCATCAGGCATCTTGCGATGAGGAGGCACAAACTTACCTTGGGCCCCATGCTTCAGGCTTCTCCTACAGTGGGAGAACTACTCAGCTCCCCAGAAATCAACCCTCTTCCCTGTAGCCATGCCGGCCTCCTGCCAGCCTTGGGCTGTGTCCACTCTCTTCTGGCTACCTCTTGTCCCGAGAATGTAGCCCCTTGGCTACTCCTGCGATTGTTGCCTAGTCACCTACTGGGTGCTCCACTGTCCCTCATCTGTGTCTCCTGTGCTCTGGTCATCTACTTCTCTCTCTATCCAGACCTGCTTCCTCTTGTTCTCAGTCCCATTGGCTCATGGGCTCAGACCCCCCACGAGACAATGTGATTTTTTCATCTGGCTAGACCTTGCTGGCCCCCTACCTAGCCAGCAACTCAGTCTTCTGGTCTCCGTGTCAGGTGGCATCCCATGGGGGAAGCCAGGTCTCCGTGCTGCCTTTGAGGCCCCCAGAACCAGGGATGCGCCTGCAGCATGGGGGACACCCAGCAAACACCCTAAGAATGCACAGACGCTTATGTGTTGCTTTTGCTCCCTCAGGAGATCTGGCAGCAGAGGAGGCCCGGGGTCACCTGTCTCTTGCTGAGGTGGGCACAGAGGAGTTCCTACAGAAATTGACTTCCCAGATTACAGAGATGGTGTCTGCCAAAATCACACAGGGTGAGGGCCAGTGTGTGTGTGTGTGTGTGTGTGTGTGTGTGTGTGTGTGTGTGTGTGTGTGTGTGTGTGTGTGTGTGTGTGTGTGTGTGTGTGTGTGTGTGTGTGTGTGTGTGTGTGTGTGTGTGTGTGTGTGTGTGTGTGTGTGTGTGTGTGTCTGTTTCTGTGTCTGTGTATATGTCTGTGTGTTTGTGTGTGTGTGTGTGTGTCTGTTTCTGTGTCTGTGTATATGTCTGTGTGTTTGTGTGTGTCTGTGTATGTCTGTGTGTCTGTGTGTGTTTGTGAGAGAGAGGTGTATGTGTGTGTGTGTGTGCGTGTGTGTGTATGTGCGTGTGTGTGCCTGTCTGTCTGTGTCTGTGTCTGTGTGTGTCTGTGTGTCTGTGTGTGTCTGTGTGTGTTTGTGAGAGAGAGAGGTGTGTGTGTGTGTGTGTGAGAGAGAGAGAGAGAGGTGGGGGAGGGAGGGAGGGAGGGAGAGGAGAGAGAGAAGCAGGTGGCTGGGTGATGGAGCACCCTCATTCATGCTGGGGGTTGGGCCTGGGTCCCCCTGGCTCCTTCACCCTGGGAACTGGAGAACAGCAGGGCAGCACCCTGGGTGTCACAACCCCGCTCTCACAGCCAAGCTCCAGGTGCCTGGGGGTGACAGTGACGAGGAGTCCAAGACCCCATCCGCCTCCCCACGGCACGGCCGGTCCAGGCCCTCCTCCAGCGTCCAGGAGTCTTCTTCCGAGTCAGAGGACGGAGACTCCCGTGGCGAGGTGAGTGAGGGGCACCCTCGGGGGTCAGGGTGGGAGTGGGCCCTGACCCCCTGGAAGAGATGGTGTGGGGTGAGAGAGGCAGGGGCAGGTCTTCTAGGGGGCGCTCCGGCAGGACCTCTGTGAGCAGGTGGCCCCGTGGGGCCCTTGGGAGGTGGGAAGAAGAATTCACATTCGGCTGGGAACACAGAGACCCCCACCCACGGCACACGGAAGCCAGGAGCCAGAGAACCCGTCATCTGTGCATGGGTTCCTGCAGAAGCATGCTTTGTGGCAGAATCATTCCTCCCCCGTTCCTCCCTCCACTTGTGCCTCCAGTGTGCCAGGCTCCTTGTTAGAGCTCAAAGTGGCAGGTAGGCAGGTAATGAGCTACCAACAGAGGGTAAGTATAGGTAGCCCCAATTGGGAGACCTAGGAGGGAGCAGTCATCTCTTGGGGTGATTGATAGAGGGCAGGTCTTCCACATCTCTTCCACAATGCATGGGGTAGACCATGTGCAGACTGACCTGCACTTCCCTCCTGCAGGCTGAGGTTGGCAGGTCTGGCTAGCACTTCCCTGGGTCTCCTGACTTGGCTTCCCCTCCTCTGTGGGCTCTTGGGGGGACTGTTGGGGAATTTGGGAGACCCCTAGAATCATTGGAGACTGCTAGAGACTGGCAACTGTCCATTCTTACTCTGTCAGATCTTTGACATCTACGTGGTAACGGCTGACTACCTGCCCCTGGGGGCCGAGCAGGGGGCCATCACACTTCGGGAAGGCCAGTATGTGGAGGTCCTCGACTCAGCCCATCCCCTGCGCTGGCTCGTGCGCACCAAGCCCACCAAATCCAGCCCCTCGAGGCAGGGCTGGGTGTCACCCGCCTACCTGGACAAGAGGCTCAAGGTATCCTGGTGGCTGGGGTTGCAGAGAATTGAACCTTGGGTACTTTGCCCCTTGTTCACTGACCTAGAAGACTCTGAAATCGCTGTCCCTGTTTGAGAGATGCGAGTCTGATCTTGGCAGGGGCAGCACTCAGGCTATCTGTGACAAGTTCCTATTTCTGACCAGCTGTCACCTGAATGGGGGCCCGCTGAAGCCCCTGAGTTCCCTGGAGAGGCCGTGTCTGAAGATGAATACAAGACCAGGCTAAGGTGAGTGTCTGGTGGGACTTCCCACTGGCTGGCCCTGGCCCATCACTCACAGAAAACCACTGCTTACCCGAGTCCAGTTGGAATGCTAGACTGCTTCCTTTATGGGGGCCTGTGACTCATTCTACATGAGCCTCTGTCAGGGATAGAGTTGAGCTCACCCCAGTTCCTTGTTGGGAACATACCAGGTCACTTCCTGGTAAAGAGAGCAGTTTTATGGAGGACAAAGGAATATCTCTCTCTTGACTCCTTACCCCCTTTCTGAAAGTTGGTGGTAGGCTGCAGATAGCAAGAGGTGCTCTGATTTGGCAGCTGAGAGATGTGGGCCACAAGGGAGCCAGCTCTGCTGGAGCAATGCTGAGGGCCTGCTGTTTGAGCTCCCAGGTCCCACTCATGGTTGCCTCTCCTGCCAGCTCTGTCATCCAGGAGCTGCTGAGTTCAGAGCAGGCCTTTGTTGGTGAGCTACAGTTTCTGCAGAGCCACCACATGCAGCATCTGGACCGCAGTCCACACGTGCCTGCTGCTGTGGCCAGCCAGAAGACCGTCATCTTCAGAAATGTGCAGGACATCAGCCACTTCCACAGCAGGTAGGTGTGTGGGCTGCATGAGGAGAGGGGGAAATGTGGTCAAGAACTCACCGTATAGCCTACACAGTTAAAAGCACAAGGGAAGGAGGTGGTAGGGGACAGACGTGTGGATGTTGAAAGGGGTGACATTGAGCAAGATGCATTGAATTCACAGATTGTTACATGGAAACTCCTTAAAGATGATAAAAAATAAAGAGGTGCCCAGATTAAAAAAATAACATGTACATGAACATACATACGCAGGCTGCAGGTCAGGCCTAATGGATAGGTATGCAGGAGTTAAGAGGCAACTTTTATATCATGTCTCTGCACAAGGCAGACCCCCCCACCAGGACACACAGATTGTACCTGCCTCCGGCACGGGAAGGCCTGGAGTACCCCTCTGCTGATTAGCATGTGCACAACCCACACGTATGTCTACTGCATGTGGGCCTACATGCATGTGGGTATATGTGTACATGTGCTGCCACCACATTACCACCAATATACTCAACAGCATGCACACCCATGCACAAGGCTTACCTGTGGATATACAGTGTATACATTGTACACACAAGCATATTTACCTGGACATGTGTGCAGGCCTCCATGCACCTGTATGCTATTGCACACTCACACAAGGCATGCAAATGCTCACACAAACACCCACATAGATACCTGTCCCATGCACACCCAAAGGTGTATAGATGACACACATGCACATAATGCACATAATAATACATGCTGTGCTTGTATGTTTGTTCATATCTGTACATCCTTATGTACACATCCACACAGCATACATCTGCCTGTATGTGCACCCACACATGCATGTACATGTGTGTAGAAGTGTACTTACCACACATGTCTGAACTCACGTAGAAGTGTACACACATATCCATACACACATTCAGGACACAGTGTACTTCACGCTCCCAGGGCCTAGCTCCTCCCAAAGGAGAGGACCTAGAGCCAGTCTGGGTGGATGCCCTGACCCCATCCCCTTCACAACAGCTTTTTACAGGAACTGACGCATTGTGACACAGATGATGATGTGGCCATGTGCTTCATCAAGAACCAAGAGGCCTTTGAGAAATACCTTGAGTTCCTGGTGGGCCGTGTGCAAGCCGAGTCTGTGGTCGTCAGCTCACCAGTCCAGGAATTCTATAAGGTGCCTGGGACCTGGCTTACTGGCTATTTGCCCTGCCCTGCCTGCTCCCAGGCCTTAGTGCTGCCCTCAGCCCCTCTGAGAAGGTCCCTTTGCCTGAAGGCCATCTGAGGTTGGAGCCAAACCTGAAGTCCGTCTTCCCTCACCTTCTCCATCACCTGGCCCTGCCCACCCCTCCTTGGGCTCTAACTTAATGAGAAATGCAGCCAGTGCTCTGTGCTCTTCAGCTGCACACTTAAGTTGCCTAAGCCCTGTGCTACACCTGTCAGATATGATGGCAGCTATCACCTCAGTGCAGGGGTGTCTGTGAGGTCCCTGGAGCCTGTCCTCCAGCTCAGGGTGATTCCTGCCTAAGCCCCACCCTCGTGACCCCCACAGAAATACACAGAGGAGACACTGTCAGCCAAGGACCCCTCCCAGCCACCCCCACCCCCACTTCAGCACTACCTGGAGCAACCAGTGGAGCGGATACAGAAATACCAGGCCCTGCTGAAGGTAGGCACAGCCATGTCTGGTCTGTCCAGGCTGGGCCAGAGGACAGATCTGGACTTGGAGTCAGCTGGTGTCCTGCCCCTCTGCCCCTCTGCCCCTCATATCAGGAGCTGATCCGGAACAAGGCCCGGAACAGACAGAACTGCGCGTTGCTGGAGCAGGCCTATGCGGTGGTGTCAGCCCTGCCCCAGCGCGCTGAGAACAAGCTGCATGTGTCCCTCATGGAGAACTACCCTGGCACCCTAGAAGCCCTGGGAGAGCCCATCCGCCAGGTCAGGCTCGGGGGTGCAGCGGGGTATATGTGTGGGGCTGCAGGGCGGGTGGCATGTGATGGGCATGACTTCGGAAGGGTGCTGGCTTAGGTGATGGTAGGTCTTGCACTGTGGACGGGTCCCCGCCAGCCACAGGCCAACCCCTGCCCACTCACGCCCCTAGGGCCACTTCATCGTGTGGGAGGGGGCACCAGGGGCCCGGATGCCCTGGAAGGGCCACAACCGCCACGTGTTCCTCTTCCGCAACCACCTGGTGATCTGCAAGCCCCGGCGAGACTCTCGCACGGACACCTTCAGCTATGTGTTCCGGAACATGATGAAGGTCTGTGGGAGCCGGAAGCTGCTGTGGGCTCTGACGGGCAGATGGGTGGATGAGGGAAGGTCTGTCTGTCCCTTGGTCTCCAAGATGGATGCTAGGGACCAGTCCTGTAGTCTGCGCCTGGGTGGTCTGGGCACGGCCATCGAGACCTGGCATGCCCAGGAGATGGTCAGTCCTCGTTTCCCGTACCCACAGCTGAGCAGCATCGACCTGAATGACCAGGTAGAGGGGGATGACCGTGCCTTTGAGGTGTGGCATGAGCGGGAGGACTCCGTGCGCAAATACCTGCTGCAAGCACGGACTGTCATCATCAAAAATTCCTGGGTGAAGGAGATCTCTGGCATCCAGCAGCGCTTGGCCCTGCCAGTGTGGCGTGAGTGTTGGGGGTTTTTTTTGGGGGGGAGGCCTGGTGGCTGGGGAAGGACATGTGGCTTTCACCCCATCTGTCTCTGGGTGGCACCCAGGTCATAGGACCCCCCAAGACTGAGTGTTCAGGTAACACAGTCTTTGGCCCAGTACCCCAGTGGGCTTGTAGGGATGGCAGGGTTTCTAGGACAGATGGTTCTGTTCCCTCCGTGGTCAGTTCTGGGTGGAGGACAGAGCTGGGGGCCTCACAGGATGGGAGTTGAACAGCATGTGGATGTCCCTGGCCCAGGTAGGGAGCACTTGGGCAACACAGTGAAGACATAACACATCGGGGCTCCATGACAGGAGAGTGAGGAATCTTGCCTCTGAATTTACTGCCTCAACCAAAACAGGATCTTCTTCATGATCTCCACCATCCCCAATACATACCTAGCTACCCTCACTCACCCTTGATCCTGGAGGGAAGCAGCCATATCCAGCCTGTCAGGGTATATTCAAGGGGACACCTCACACAAAGACCATTCAGAGGCCTCCTGTGTGGTCCTCAGGTTCTCCAGACTTTGAAGAGGAGCTGGCTGATTGCACAGCTGAGCTGGGTGAGACAGTCAAGTTGGCCTGTCGTGTGACCGGCACACCTAAACCAATCATCAGCTGGTATAAAGGTACACCCCTGGGGCCAAGGGAGTTCCTAGCCTCACCCTCAAGGGTGCTGGCCCTGAAATTGGGAGGAGGGGCTGGAGAGAAACAGGCTGTGTATGGGATGAGGATAGAGTGAGGGCCGATAAGCAGGGGTCTGGGATGTGAGTTGGGGACAGGCCAGGCCTAGTCCGGGAGCTGGAGCTGACAAGGTTGGGTGGGGGACAGGTGGTGGACAGATGAGCTCATGATGTAAGGTCAGGTACCCAGGGAAATGAGAAAGGCAAGGGAAGAGAGTGGTGGATAAGGACAGGCTCTGAGGTGGTGAGTCTGAAGAGCTGCCAGGCAGCCACGAGCCTGGGTGGAGCAAAGATGGAGACACCAACCGCTCACTCCTAAGTGGGAACAGTACCCTGGACAGGTTAACAGGCCGACCTGGGGAGTAACCATGAGGTTCAATCATCCACTCTAAGGGCTGAGAACTCTGAAAAGCTGTTATAAAGATCATTTATTGCAACAGAAAGACCCAGATTAAAGTCACTGAGAGGAAAGAAGGCTCCTGGGCAGGGTCCACACATCCCCAAGTCTAAGCTTCCAATTTCTCCTCCCAGCTGAGTCCTGAAACTGGCACCTCCCACCCTCGTAACAGCATGTGACACACATGAAGGGTTGCCACCTACGTAGCTCACCAAGCCTTACTTTCAGTCTTTTACTTGGGGGCTAGCTGTGTGTATGTGTGCCGGCAGCCCTTCCTAAAGTCAAGCCGTTACACACGGCCCAGAGGCCCTGCCACAAATACTGTTAAATATGAAGACATTTTAAAGTTGATAAAGTAATATGAAGTTGATACTGCATGAGCCTGAGACCCTTCCGCAAATCTGTGGTCCAAGCCCCCTAGAAAAATCAAGAGACAGCTAGGTGCTGGTGGCTCATGCCTGTAATCCTAGCTACACAGGAGGCTGAGATCTGAGGATTGTGATTCAAAGCCAGCCCGCTCAGGAAAGTCTGTGAAACTCTTGTGTTTTTTTTTTTTTGGGTCTGGTTGTGGGGCCTGAACTCTGGGCCTGGGCGCTGTCCCTCAGCTCTTCAGCTCAAGGCGAGCGCTCTATCACTTGAGCCACAGCGCCACTTTCGGCTTTTTTCTTTTTGCTTATGTGGTGCTGAGGAATCGAACCCAGGACCTCAGGCATGCAAGGCAAGCGCTCTACCACTGAGCCACCTTCCCAGCCCAGTCTGTGAAACTCTTATTTCCAATAAACCACCAGAAAACTGGAAGTGGTGCTGTGGCTCAAGTGGTAGAGTGCTAGCCTGAGCTGAAGAGCTGAGGGATAGCACTTAGGCCCAGAGTTCAGGCCCCATGACTGGCAAAATAAATAAATAAATAAAAAATCAAGAGACTCTTGCCAGCCAGGATATTCTAAGGCTTGAGGTCATCCAAGGAGCCGTGGGCCAAAGTTACATACTGTTTTTCTTTTGGGCTGTACTGAGTCTTTACTATACTTGAGTGGCTCCACACAGGAACAATGGTGGTACAAGCAGGCGGCTGTGAGAGTATGGGGGAGCAGTTGTGTCCCCCATCAGCATCCTGAGCCCAACGAGGCATGGAGTTAGCTTGTCGGTTAATAGCAACCAGCTTAAGTAGCAAACCTAATGTCTGAGCTATTTATACCAGGTCAAGTGAGCAAGAATATAACACACAGCCGGGCGCTGGTGGCTCATGCCTGTAATCCTAGCTACTCAGGAGGCTGAGATCTGAGAATCGCAGTTCAAAGCCAGCCCAGGCAGGAAAGACCGTGAGACTCCTATCTCCAATAAACCACTAGAAAACCGGAAGTGGCGCTGTAGCTCAAGTGGTAGAGCGCTCGCCTTGAGCTGAAGAGCTGAGGGACAGCGCCCAGGCCCAGAGTTTAAGCCCCATGACCGACAAAAAAATATAACACACACACTTCACGATGGAGACTAACATGGCTCAGAGCTGTAAGAACTCCAGTGAGCTCACTGCTGAGCCCGGGACCCCACCTCTCCCCGGGTAGTGCTTTGCTTGGGTAGCTAGCAGCCCGTGTGTACCACTGGGTTTCAGCTTAACTGGATGATGCATGATCCAAGTCCACATGGTGGTAGAGCTGCAAGAATCTCCACTTGGAGCCAGCAGCTCTGCATCAAGGGTGGAAGGGAGAAGCCATTGGAACAAAGCCAGCTGGTCCCTTGCTCCCTTCCCTCAGAATGGAGCCCAGTGAGGGTCATGGGCCTCCGTGTATCAGGAGTCTTGTGTCACCCAAGTTCTGTTGCATGCAAAGGGCTGATTTTTCAAATATGACATGTCTGGTGGCTGCATCAAGGACAGGACAGGGCCTAAGTCCCATAGGATACCTCCTATTGCCAGAAGCTGCCATTGGTAGAACAGTCACAGAAATCTGGAATTTGCTAAAGACCATGAGAACTCCTGATAAAGCTGAAGATTCCATTTTTATGTTACTCTTACAAAATGCCTGAGTCTGGGTTCTTTCAAAAGTAAAGAGATTTCTTGCAGAGTTGAGAGGCTGAGAAATCTGGTGCTAATCTGGTGAAGTTGGCGTGGCCACATCACAGTGTGGTGCTCCAGAGTGTCACGTGGGAAAGTGTGAGGGAGAGAGCAGTCATAGCGAGACAGTAAGCAAGAGGAATTTGGGCTGTGCTGGCTCTTACAGCAACTTGCTTTTGTGAGCTGACTTACTCCTGGCAACCAGCATCGATCTCTTCCAAGAGGAGTGCCCCAGGGACCCCATCCACTTCCCCTTGTCCCCACCTTGTGAGATCCCACCACCTCACATTACATACAGAAAACTAAGTAAGCTCCACTGCACAGACCTTTAGGGGCTGCATTCACACCAGCTCTAAACCACAGCAGAGCTGCAAGGAACTGTTACTATAGAGCCCAGAAATTGGCCTGGGCCCTACACAGAACTGCCTGATGGGTAGACCAAGTGAAAGACTCAGATGGGGCCATGTGGCCCCAGTACTCAAAGCGTCCTGTGAGATGTTCGTCCTCCTGTGGCTGGGAAGGGGACCTGAGGGACAAAGGTTATTATGACTTTGCCCACATAGGAGAACAGGGCCCTGAATCTTAGGCTTCTAAGCCATCCTTGCTGGTGGAGTGTGCAACATTTACATCAGAGCATTTGAGAAAGATGTTCCTCAGAAACTAGATGTCAGAAGGCATTGAAGCTCAGAGTTGCTGAGTCCTTAGAGATTCCTAGAACAGCCTCTTGAGCCTGTGCTGGCATCTTTGTCATATGAATGTGGTTTGGGTCTTTAGACCATTCATTCACCTCGGCACACAAAGGGCTCCCTGCTTATAACTACATTGTGTAGGTTGGTGGCTTGGACGCTGCTCTCCAGTAGAGCAGTTAAAGTGGGAGCTTTTGCTGGTGGTCTCTGCGTCGTGGATGGTTGTGAAAAGGCTTAATGTCCCTCTGGATTGGGGACCACAGCCAGAACCGTTAGAATAGGTTGTACATTTCAGCATTTGGGGGTGGGGAAGGGGTCATCCACAGCGAGTGTCTGCCCCTCCCTCTGCATCTCCCAGGAAGGATGTGTGGTCAGTGATGTTTGGGGTGTTCATACCAGACAGAATTAGTGCAGAATTTTTCATCCATCTTTTATTTATTATACTTTGTAATTTCGATCCTCAAATATATTTACATACCACTACCGATGTTTAAAGGATGGATGGCACCTGGTACTCCTTGGTTGCTAGGGAAAAGGTGGTTGCTAGGGAGGGACGAGCAGAACGGTTCTGTGCCTCGGAGCAGGGGCTCCGTAGATGGAGAAGGTGAAGCACTGGCTACGGAGGAAGGGCTGATGAAGCCAGGACTCAAGCTGAGAGAGAGAGAAAGCAGGAGAGTGTGACTTGAGAGAGGGACCACAAGGCAGGTGGGCACTAAGGCTTGGACTGCGCTGTTAGCAAGCCTTACTTGTCTGGGGGGAGTCTGGGGTGCTGAGGCTAGCTGTAAAGGCTAGCTGGCAGCAGGATAGGCCGGGCATAGGTGAGGGGAGGCAGGAAGGACATGTGGTTCATGGAAGTTCTAGGCTGGGTAGGCAATGAGAGTAGCTGAGTCCATCCACAGCCTGTGAGCCAGGGACACGGTCTCTGGGAGTTGCCAAGGAGGCCAGGGTAGCTGCGTAGCTGACTGCACATGAAATGTTTCTGTGGGGTGAGGCCTGTCCGTCCAGCCTCTGCTTCTAGCCACTGTCAAACTGGACAAAGACATGTTTAGGCTGTGCCCTTTATGGAGAGACACAGAATGGCAGATACTCAGAGACAAAGACAACTAGAGACATAGAGACAGAAACCAGCATTCAGAGACATATTAAGGTAGGGTCAGAGATAGCCCAGGACAGACAAAGAAACAGAAGTTTGGGTGGAGAAATAGATAGCTAGAAACCAAAGGAGGGATCAGACATCTAGAGATAGTGCTACAGATGTTGAGAGATACAAGTTGTCCCTCAACAGACCAGCCTTGGACCAGACTCTTGTACTTGAAAAGGTCAGGCTCTAGGATTACTACTCTTGTGACAGCCCTCACTTTTCCTTTGCAGATGGGAAGCCAGTGGAGGTGGACCCTCACCACATCCTCATTGAAGACCCTGATGGCTCATGTGCCCTCATCTTGGATAACTTGACAGGCGTAGACTCTGGCCAGTACATGTGCTTCGCGGCCAGTGCCGCGGGCAGTGCCAGTACTCTGGGAAAGATCCTGGTGCAGGGTGAGCAAGGAGGCTGACTGGGCTTGGGACCACTCTGCTCAGCCTACAACAGCAGCCTCTGGAGAAGGGGGGGGGCTGCAGCCAAGGCTTGAGGCTGGGACAGGCGAGAGGGTGGTGTAGACAGCTGATCTGAGCCAGAGCCTGCCTGCAGGCTCGGGACAGGCATCTGTGAAGGAGGACCTCAACACTTCCTCCGCTCTACTCACAGAATCTCTGTCACTGTGCTGGTCTGTCTCTGGCTGTCTACATCTCTTTATGTTTCTTGGTCTTTCCCTCACCCTGCAGTTCCCCCACGGTTTGTGAACAAGGTCCGGGCCTCTCCCTTTGTGGAGGGAGAGGATGCACAGATCACTTGCACTGTGGAAGGTGCCCCATACCCTCAGATCAGGTGAGGCTTGGGACTGCAGCCTCTGTCCGAGGTGCAAGGGCTGGGTAGCACAGTCCCTTGGTCAGGCTCAGGCTGGGACAAAGAGAATGGACATTATGGGGCCAAGACTCATGCTAGACATGGGGTTCCCTGTACCCAGCAGGACACGGCCAGGCCGGGTCCTCTGACTTCCCAAGGGCGGGCGGGTTGAGGACAATGGAATCTGGGGATAGCACACTGGGGTGGGTTCCCAGCACAGGGTGCCGCAGATGAGCAAAGGCGCTGAGCACCTAGCAGAGGGTGGCCCAATCCCTGTCTCTCCGGCGCCTGTTCCAGGTGGTACAAGGATGGGGCCCCGCTGACCCCTGGCAGCAAGTACCGAATGCTGAGTGAGCCCCGTAGTGGTGTGCTGGTGCTGGTGATCCGGACAGCCACGAAGGAGGACCTGGGGCACTATGAGTGTGAGGTAAGGTGTGTGGGGAGGGACACTTCTCCTCACCAGCCATCCTCTGTGTCACCCTTCATCTTCAGCCACCCCACCCCCATGCACAGGCCTTGCCCATCTCTGCCTGTGGCTTCCTCTTCACATCAGGTCAGGTCCCCACCAACTGACCCCTTGCCACCATCTTGGGATTGCCACCTGGTCTTTACCTCCAGGGGAAGACCTGGTACTGACCTGGTCTTTCCTCACGTGTGTAGAGATGTAGTGATGTTGCCCAGCACAGGACTTTTGGCCTGACACATAGCAGTGTTACCCTCTGCTCCTAGAGTCTGCATCCACAAGTCTGTGGTTGGAGCCAGTCAGAGTCCTCTGGGCCTCCGAAGCCCTGCCTTTCCTTACAGTAATCCTAAGTAGGTCATGCTCACTATGGATGTCCCTAAAGCCCCTGACTCTGGCCTCTGTCTGGCTCTCCTGGGGTTCTTATTTGTGTGGCTTCTTCGTGAACTAAAGGAGCCTGCTCTACAGGGAAGCCTGCTAGGGAGCAGGAGCTCCAACATTAGCTCTGGATCTAACTGAAGATTTGGATGCACATGGCCACGTGCAATGCTTTCACTCCCAGTCAGATTCTCACTTTTAGCCAAGTACCAGTGGCTCACCCCTGTAATCCTAGCTATTCAGGAGGCTAAGATCTAAGGACCATAGTTCAAAGCCAACTCAGACAAGAATGTCCACAGGATTCTTATCTCCACTAAAACTACCAAAAAGGCCAGAAGTGGAGTTGTAGCTCAGGTGGTAGAGCACTAGCCTTGAGCACAAAAGCTCAGAGACAGCACCCAGGCCCAGACTTCAAGCCCCAGGACTGGTTTAAAATCAAAAAGATTCTCACTATGTACTCACGTGCTCTGCTCCCCAAGGCCAGTAACCAGATTGGGTGGGGCAGGCAGAGAGAAGCTCCATCATTATAGAGACCTTGTATGAATATCATAGCTGGGCAGAGAGCCCTTTGCCCTGCGGGAGACACAGTCAAGGTTGGGAACTCCATGCTCCTGGCCACCAGAGTGACCCCAGCAGGATAGCCAGACCCCTCTGGGGAGCCCTAGATTCTCAGAGGACCTCTGCCATCCATTTTGCAGCTGGTAAATCGGCTGGGCTCAACACGTGGTGGCGGAGAGCTGTACATGCAGAGCCCTGCACTGAGGGCCCAAGACCAGCGCCACCGGGAGCAGCTCGTGGCTGCTGTGGAAGGTAGGTCCCGCCGTGCTGGGCTTACTAAGTCTTAGGCCTTGGGTTGCACTCTCCGTGGGCTTGAGCGGAGCCCAGTGAAGCTGAAACCATCACCCCTCCAAGCAGGATGTGCTGCCTTGATGAGGGGCCAGGGTTGGCATCTCAGGGAAGGAAGGGCGGTAGCTGGAAGGGAGGGGCCAGAGAAGGCAGCTGCAGGGCATTCTCAGTCCATGTGTAGTCTGGCGGAGCCCATGCCATGAGCCTGCTGTGAAGACTGGAGAAGCAGCCTTGGGTGGGCAGAGGATCCTAGAGCCCTGCTCAGTGCTCTGCACAGCAGGAAATGTGCACGAAGACCACATCTCAGCCCTACTGCTAGTGATCAGGGAGGCCCTGTGCAGGTGACAGGAGTAGTAAAAGACTGGAGGTTGGTGGCTCAGGTTGGAACCCTAGCTACTCAGGAGGCTGAGATCTGAGGATCACAATTCAAAGCCAGCCCAGGGAGAAAAGTCCATGAAACTTTTATCTCCAGTTAACTACCAAAAGCTGGACATGGAGGTAGTATAGTGCCAACTTGGAGTGAAAAAGCCAAGATCAAAAGGCCCTGAGTTTCAAGCCCCAGCACTGGCCCAAAAAAAGAGTGGGTGGCAGGAGACTTTCGTGGCGTGCAGCAGGTATTCCCGGTTCCCTGCTCCAGGCTGGGTGTGGCCCTGTAGAGGTCAGATCATTTGTTTAGTGTCCCTGGCCCGACTCGGGTCAATTGCTGGGTCCCTGAGAGGAAATAGGCTTCAGAATAAGCCACACTGGGGACAGAAGGGGACAGAGGTTATGACATGTTACTCCTGCAAGGTTCCAGCTGGCTCAGCCTGTCAGGACGGAGAGGAGGCAATGGGAGTCCTTCCTGTGCTTCCCAGTTGCAGCTGTGCACCTGGAAGGGGCTGCTGGAAAACTTCTCTTCTCTTGGGGTCTTGGAGCAGAGGCTGGGCCCACCCCTGGTGGGCCTGCAGCTCCCACAGTAGAATGGAGTTGAGTTGACACCCTCGAGGCCTGACACCTGGCCACTGTGGTGTTTGGCCACTGGAAACCATCCCTTTGAGGTTGAATCCCTGAGCTCTCTCCCTCTGAAGACCTTCCCAGAACTCAGGCCCTTGGACCCCGGAGCTCAGCCTTGGGACCTGGAATGCAGTCCATAGTTCTCACGGAGACTTGTTCTTCAACAGACAGAGGTCCTTTCGCCCTGTCCCTGACAGGGCCACAGATACTGGCCAAGTCCCTTTCTACTGATAGTCTCCCGTGTCTGATTGGTGTCCCCGAAGGCCCCAGGGTACCCGTGGGCCCCACCGCTGGGTGACCATACACTATGTGCAGCTGCTTTTGCCGCCACCGGCACGTCCACATCTCATGGTTGGGGACAGAGCATCTTCTACTGTCGTTCACTTGGTTATCACAAGGAGTCTCTTTCTGGGCACAGAGGAGGGGGGCAGCGTTGGAGAGCAGGCCTTGGGGCCCACCAGTGCCAGCTGCGTCGTTGATACTCTGGTGAGGCAAGAGGCTGGTTCTTGAAGACCTGGAGTTGGAGCCCAATGCCTCCCTGCTTCCTAACTCCTGTCCTGCCGCTTCTTCTTAACCCTGTGGCTCTGCCGGCCCGGGCAGGCCTGGCTGGGAGGGCGTTGCCCTCTGGCTTGTGAATTGCACCAGGCAGGAGCCCTGCTTTGCACAGCTGCGCCCCTCCTGTACTTGCCAGTACTCACTCAGGCCCACAGCTGGTCATCAGCAGCTGAGGACCATGGATGAAGGTGCTAGGGATTTGGCAGCCCAGAGGGGCCTGTCTACCGTCCCCAAAGCTAGAAAGGGGGAGCCTGTTGGGAAGGACAGAGGAAGACGTCCTGAGCTTTCTCATCATCCTGTTTCTTGAAAGTGGTGAAAATGCGGGCTATCTCTGGGATCCATGGAGCTTTATGGCTGAGTGCCAGTCTTCCTCTCTCCATGGTCATCCCTCCCTAGAAGGAAGCCTGCACAAACACATATGCATGCACATGTGTGAGTACACACATGTGAGAAGCACATGTGCATATACCTACATATATACATGTATACACCTGCATGCACTTGCGTATAATTGCAAGATATATGCATGTATATGCACACACACAGGAATGGCATCTTCCAAATGCACAGGCACAGCAAGTACTTTAGTTCTTTAGTGCACTTCATCTGAGACATGTTGAAAATTCTACCTAAGAGAAAACCTATTTATGTGACGGTGTAGCAAAGCAGGAAATGACACAGGCGAAGTGCTGTGGGCCTCCAGCTCAGTTTTCCCCATAAGGTATGATACAAAGGGCCGATGAGATGTGAGGGTACGGGTAGAAGCTGCCTGCTGGCCTGCTGGCCAGGCAGGTGCTCCGCTCCCAGGTGAGCCCCATCCTGTCCACACCTCTGGTCCTCCCCCAGTGAGGTGGGTCCTGCTGGCTCTGGAGAGTAGGCTGCTGGGACAAGCAAGAGAGGCCACCGAGGTTGTGGGCTGTGAGTACTGTAGGAAGACAGCTTGCTCTTCTCATGCAGAGGTCAAGACCCTTCTCGGGTGCCCTGTGGGGGCTGCTTTTGGAAGGACAGCTGTGACCTCGTACCATGAGCTCAGACATGCATTTTTAGGCCTCCAGTGTCCCTCATCTTTTGGCTTTTAGGATTTGGGCTGAAAAAGACATCAGCATCCAGTTCCAGTGTGGCTGCTGGTGCTTAGGAAGTGTTTCTGTGTCTGAGATGGGGACCAGATGCTTGACAAGTTTCCAGGGCAAGCCGACCCATGAGCTGAGGGAGGACCTGTGCTCCCAACAGGCATCCTGGGTCTTCTCCTGTGTGATGCATTATTGCCACACACAGACTTCGTCACCTCCTTTTCAAAGATGAAGGAGGCCTAGCACTCCAAGCTGAGCGGGACTGCCAGAGAAACACTTCCAGGCAGAACTTAGCCAGACTCCTAAGCTGAGCAGATTTCCACACTGCCATGCCACTCAGGTGGTCAGTCTCCCCCTACCCCACCCTGGCACTGGCTGGAAGGTAACCCTTGCTGTTCCGACTGTTTTCTTTGTAGTCACTGAGCAGGAGACTAAAGTCCCCAAGAAAACCGTCATCATGTAAGTGCAGGCGTGTTTCTAACCTTCCTTCTGACTGCAGTGTGCCCGCATGCCGCTAACTTGGACCTGCCGAGCTCTTGCCTGTGTCTCCTGGCCACCTGCTTGCTTGGCTGCCTGCACACGTGGCCTTTGCATGCCCCTTGCAGATTCTTGCAGACACCTGGGCAACCACTTTTCCTATGCCACTGGCTTCCCACACTTCACATCTTTTCTAGGGTCTCCATGCCTTACCCATAGCTCCCTTTCCCCAGTAGAGCAACTTTGTTCTGCTCGGTCAGGGCCTGGATGCCAATTGCCACAAGTTAGGCTGAGAATGTCTCCTCCATAGGCCGGAGACATAACTCTGCCCCTGTCTGCCCAGAGCATCTGGGGCCGTGTTATCCAGCAGAAGTTGTGGTGGTAGGAATAGCATATCTTCACTGCCCCGTGTAGCAGACAGTAGCTACATGTTTGTTTTGAGCACTTGAAATGTGCTAGTGTAACTCCAGACTGAGTTTTGAGGAAACAGCATGGGGACAGACCACTCAGGAGCCCAGGGGGGTGACCCGTGTGTCCTCATGGACGCAGCAGAGGGAAGATGCTGGAGTGACCAGATGCCTAGCGCCACCCAGCCCTGCCCTCACAGCAGACTAGGGCATTAGGTAACAAGTGGCACCAGCGTTGGAGAAGGCTCTGACTTAGCTGCAGGCCCAGGTTGGAGGCCTGAGTTTCAATGTTAGGTGCAGTGGAACATTTCTTTTTTACCAGATGAGGACAGAGATCTTGAGCATTCCAAAGGTCACATGTCTGTGACCTGTTCTTGGGAGCAACTGCTTCTGGATGAAGCCCCGATTTAGGCAAAAGAATAGACAAGAGAGAGGAATGTCTCAGGTGCAGTCCACACCTGGGGACAGCACCACACGGCCGCCATGTGTCTCCAGCCCCCTCTGCCTGACCCTGAGGGAAGGTTAGGACAGTGGAGCCTGTGTCTTGTCGGTTTGTTCTTACACCTGCTGGTCGCTTTCGAGGAGGACCTGGGTGGCTAATGTGTTTCTGACTTGGCCCCGAGGAAGTATAGAGCCATTCTCACCCCCTCTGCTCATATCTGTGAGAAAGGTAGAACACTCCAAGGCTGTCGGACGAGAAAGCTTGCAGAGTCTCTGGATATAACTAACATCCACCCTCACGTACCTGGCGCTGCATCCTGCTTCTTCCCAGACATTCTAGTCCTGTTTTGGAAGATGAAACCCAGAAAGGAAGGGCCTGTCTCAGTCACATGCCCTGTGACAGCCAGTCCAAGTCTGGAGCTAGCTGTCCAGCTTAGGTTTACCCTTCAGCCTGGCTGGGGCTTCACTAGCCTCATACCTTCCCCCCAGAGGCCAGGAGCAGAGGCTGCAGGTGAAACTGGCTCTGGCCTGCACTTAGCCTGTGCATGCTGCTGTTACAGCGCTGCAGCTGTCCTTAGCCGTACCCAGTGAGAACTGCCCAGTGCACCCTCCCCCACAGAACACAGCACAAAGCCTGCTCGTGGGTTCGATGAGGAGAGACTGGCACAGGGAGACATCATATTCTGGACCTTACCTGGTTTTTGGAGATGCCTGTCTGTGTGATGTGGCATGGGCCTTCCAAATACTGGACTGTTCTTTTAAGATCCCGTGTAGAGTCTGAAGCTAGTCCTATGCAACTTTGTGCTTTGTTTCTTCAACTTTTGGATTGGAGGTGGTTAAAAACTGGGTTCGAGAGCATGTGTAGGAGTTGGTGCACTCTCATTCCCCCTCCTACTCACGCATACGCATTAACTGGCATATGCTGATGGCATGGTGAGGCTGCAGGTCTCTGTACCCACCTCCTCTTGGGCCCTCTCCCCCCACCAGAGAGGAGACCATCACCACCGTGGTGAAGAGTCCTCGTGGCCGACATCGGTCCCCTGGCAAATCCCCCTCCTGCTCACCTTCCCGCCGCTCTGCCAGCCCTCCACGGCCAGGACAGCTGGCTACCGAGCTGTTGTACCCACCGAGGTCCAGCCAGCCCCGCACACTCAAAGTGGAGCCCGACCGGAAGCCTGCTGTACCTACACTGTTTGTGACGGAGGCTGAGGCCCTCTCTCCAGCTCATCCCAGCGGTGCTGGGCCCCGGCCTGAGTGGCTGGAGGTTGAGGAGACCATTGAAGTCCGAGTGAAGAAGACAGGATCACCGGGCGTGTCTCCTGTCAGAGAGAGCCCTGGCAGCTTAGGGGAGCTGCTCTTCACACTACCTAGAGGGACCCCTAGGGAGGATCCCAACACCAATAACTCCAACAACAAGCAACTGGACCAGGAGTCTGGAGCTCAGGGCACAGCTGCGGCATGTGTCAGTGAGCCTCTGTTTTTCTGTGTGCACACTGGGAGCTCTGCCAGCCCTGAGCCAGAGGAGGTGAGCGCCGAGGAGACGGCGGGGGAGAGTGATGGGGACGGAAGCACCGTTGTGACAGAGGAACCCCAGGACACCGGCGGCCTTGGGAGCCGTGACCCCAAAATTCTCACACATAATGGCCGTGTGCTAACCCTGGCTGATCTAGAAGATTATGTGCCCCAGGAAGGGGAGAATTTTGGCTGTGAGGACTCTGTGCCCCACATTCCTGACGATCCACCCTGCGAGGTCTCCGTGCTCCAGAGAGAGATTAGTGAGCCGACGGTGGGGCAGCCCGTCCTGCTCAGCGTGGGGCATCCACGTCCACGGGGCCATCAGGGCCCACCTGGCTTCTTCAGGTTGGGACGCCAGGTTTGCAGCCCAGAGGGTGCCTCCTTCCTTGTGCGGGAGGCCCAAGAGCCTGTGAGCAGCACCCCCTGGACCGCGTCCTTCTGTGCCCAGCTCCAGCGCTCTGCAGACAGTGGCCAGAGTAGCTTCAAAACGGAGGTTTCCACCCAGATGGTTGGCTTTGGGACTGTGGGAGAGACAGTCACTCTGCACATCTGCCCAGATGAGGATGAGGCTCCTGGCCCCTCCCAGAGCTGAGGCTGCACCAGCTGGTGAGACGCTCAGAGCCGGATACTCTCCATGTGCTGCCATTGTGACGTGGGGACAGCAGGGAGGGAAGCTGCTTGTAGCCCTGCTGGGCACTCTCATCTGACCTCAGGAAACTCCCAGCTCACCTTGGAATGTGCGCTAGGACTGCTGACACCCTTGCTGATCAAGTATGAGCATGAGCCAGCCCACCGCCTGTCCTGGCCCTTCTACCTCACTGGATCTGATCTTCAGCGGGGAGGACTGGACAGAGCCCCATAACGTTGGAAAGTGTTCAGTCACCTCAAACGAGCCTTGGCAAGGAGCAGCTTCTTCCTGGCTTGTCAGGGCCACACACAACACAAATCAGGGCATCTGTCTTCTCACTGTGGGTCCCAGCTGCCAGGCCTGTCCTGCAGGCTGGGAGACTGTGACCCAAGACTCGTCTCTTGAGGGATTTTCCTTGGACCACATCCAAGGCGTGTGTGGCCCCCATCACCAGCTCTGAAGATCTTCTGGCATCTTCTCTGCAAGGTGGACAAAGGCTCTGCAATTGGGAAGACACCCCATCTCTTGCTCTGATAGAAACAATAAAAATCTCCCTGCTGCTCTTCTCTGTTCCTTCTTGCTTTTGCAACTGGCTTCCCAGGGTCTCCTCCAGCTGTAGCCCTGGGTGGGCTTTAGCCAGCCACCCCCATTCCTTGATTCCAAGGTCACACTGGGGCCATGTAGGCCCACTCACCTTCCCCAGTAAAGCACCCATATGTCCCATCCCAGCCTTTCTGAGGCTCTGGGTAAACTTGTGGCCGCACATGGACCTAATTTGTCCACATACAAGTTGTGGGAGCAGACCCCAGGGACACATGGGTTGGCCAAGATAGTCACTAATAGTCATTCTGGACTTCCAGGGGCCTGAGCAGCTCTTTCTGAGCCCTGGACAGTTTGCTGTAGACCAGGTGGGCTTTGGGGAGTCACACGTGTGACCGGCCGGAGCACCTGGCACCCAGAGATTGGCTTCTACAGCAGAGATGCCCCAGGCAATTCCATGGTCCCTGCTGCTGCTGGGGACAGGGCTCCGCTGACCTCCAGCACAAGGCTTGACTTGGGATACTGCTGACATCTTAGGGTGGGAAAGGAAGGATGGCTGCCTATCCAGTTTGGGGCAGGAGATTATTACCAGCAGGGCCTGCGGAGGGTTGGAGTGGGGAAGGTTCTGGAAAGGAACTTAATGATGATGGATTGGTCATGTTGCCACATTCTGGGAGGCTTAGGTGAGACAGCTCAGGGGTCAGTAAGCAGGTCTGGAAGAGCCTGCCTGAGACAAGGGCAGGAGCCATGCTTAGGAGGAACCTGGAAGGCATGGGGGGGGGCAGGTGGAGGCTGAGAGAAGGGCCAGGGGAAGGCTGCTGGGCCTGGCTGGACTGTGGGTGGACAGTAGGGTGTTTCTGCTTAGGTAGGGGTGGGTGGGCACTGGGGCTGTCTGGGAGGTGGACCTGTCCTTAGGAAAGGCCATGGCTGTGGCCACCGGGACACCCTAGCCCTTGATATTGTGCAGTTCAGCACCCTAGGGTCTAGAGTCAGCCTTGAGGAAAACCAGCCTGGGGATGGAGGGTGCACACAGCGTGGCAGTGGAGGTGCTGTCTCTGCAGTGTCAGGGGGTGGGGTTGGGCCTGAGCTCTCCTCCAGGTAGAGGAAGCAGCTGCCCCAGCATGGGTCTTGGGGCATAGTCTCCTGAGTGAGGAGCAGATGGGTGGGTGAAATAGCTAGGGGTGTCAGGATCAGCACACGTAGGCAACCTTCCCCCCGCCTCCCCCCATCGGTCATGGGTCTTGAACTCGGCTCCAGGCAAGCACTCTACCACGTGAGCCACAGCACCACTTCTGGTTTTCTGGTGGTTAATTGGAGATAAGAGTCTCATAGATGTTCCTGCCCAGGCTGGCCTTGAACCGTGATCCTCAGATCTCAGCCTCCTGATTAGCTAGGATTATACCTAGGCAATCTTTGAGGACGGGGATGGGGATCCCTGCCTTGACACGCCTTAACCCTATTTGTGCTAACCCACCTCTTCACAGACACCGCCCTGGAGGAGTCTGCCCAGCCTGCCCTGGATGGAGTAGACCAGAAAGTCCTATCTGTCCTTCAGAAACTGCTGGGCCCTGAGTCTCTGGGCCCCTCAGCGGAAGACCTCGCTGGCACCCTTTCAGGAGGGTCCACCACGCTCCAGGGGGCCACTCCCCCACCCCCAGGCACCGCACTCCAGGAGGCCACCCCCTCACCCCCGGGCACCGCACTCCAGGAGGCCACACCCCCACCCCCAGGCACCGCAACCTCAGCTGCAGCCGGTGAGGCATGAAAAGAGCCGATGCATCCCACGCGAGCGGGCATGAGCACACATCCCACGCGAGCGGGCGTGAGCACACATCCCACGCGAGCGGGCGTGAGCACACATCCCACGCGAGCGGGCGCGAGCACACATCCCACGCGAGCGGGCGTGAGCTCTAAGCACACTGGGACCTCGATTTGGAGTCCTGATGGCTCATGAACTGTGCACCCTGGGGGGAACCCACCCCCCATTTGGCCTCAACATCCCATGTGTGGATTTAGGACAGGATGGGCTCTGGAAGGATCTTCCCACTATAGGTCTTTCTCAAGATCCAGGAGCCTCCTATGTTGGTCCTTGGCCAGCTTGGTTACCCCATTCTTCTCAATGGAGGGAGAAAGAAAGAAGCGAGAGTGGAGGAGGAAGGAGAAGAAGTGGAGGACAGGTGGAAGGAAGAGTGGAGGAAGATGGGAAGGAGGATGGAGAGGGAGGGGGAGGGATAGAGTAAGAGGATTGAATTAGGATGCTTCTCCCCATAGGATACTCCACTGTGACCTAAGACTCTTCCTTTAGGTGGGTAAGGTGCTCCTAATGTGGAGTACTGAGTGAATTTCTCCCTAAGGACAGAGGGTGCATTTGGGGGAAACTGAGGCTCCAGGTAGGGGACAGCTCCTCTGGGTCCTGCTGCCTAATGCAGATTCAGTTGCAAGGATTGCAGCTATGTGTCCAGACCCTTCCTGCAGACCAGGGTGGGCACTTGAGAGGTACCCCTGCTCCCCACCTGGTGGTCCAGGAATGGTTAACTCTCTGAGCCCTCAGCGGACAGGGCCAGAGTGAGCACTGGGAGGAGCCGTGTCCTGCAACACAGGTGCTGAGACAGGCAGGGCTGGGTAGTGAGGCCAACAGAGGCTGCAGGCAACAAGACTCTTAAGTGAGACAGGGTGAGCAAAGACAAACAGCTGACGCTGCCGTGCAAGGTCTTGAGGGTTTCAGTCAATGAGGCAGGCCAGCCACATGGAGCTTGTCTGCTCAGCCACTGCAGTGACTGGACTGTAGCCAAGCAAGGGTAAAAATGAGGGCCTACTTATGTCCTTCCACGCCCTGCGGGCATGAGCTTTCTGGCACTGCCTGTGATGACAGACAAGGGCAGACTGCCATGTTTGGGGCCCAAGCCTCGTGTTCCCCCAGCCCCGTGATGAGGAGACTAGGCAATCATGGGCAAAGTCAGAGCCAGAGGACATTCCTGTGCCCCCAAACCAGACCCAGATGGAGAGAAACCTGTGTCTGCCAGGGCTTTTGAGCTTCTGTGCATGTAGGCATGGGGAACAAACGCTGCAGGAGGAAAGGGGCCCGCTACCCATTTCCCCAAACACTGTGGCCTGGGGTGGGGGGTGGCGGAGGGCCCCATGTTGGTCCGTACTTGGGGCTCACAGTGGCGGAGGCCCTTCGAGTCTTCGGGGAGAACATTGCAGCCCCAGGTCCACCCTCACCTGATGTCCTGAGGCATGAGGGTAGCGAAGGAAGATCAGTCAGGAGAGCCTCTTTATGGTGGTGTGGAGACACCAGGGAACAGCACAGTATGACGTTCCTTTAGGAAAGGTGACCAAAGCAGGGAGGACAAGAATCTAAGAGACCCCAGGAGGGCAGGGTGCAGACGATGTGGGAGACAGTGGACTGTATGCTGTGGATGGGGCTGGGGAAGAACACAGGGACCTAGAGGTTCCCCAGTTGGCCACAGATCCACTGCGAGGTCAGCCTCACTCCAGCCCTGTCTGCAGAGGACGCTGTCCACCCCTGGTCCTGACCACCAACTGGGGATCAGGAGTGCGCCTTCCTCTCCAGAGCCCACCCCAGGCTGCAGACCATGCGTGGACAGCTGGCCGCACTCATCAGGCAGCAGGGCTCGGGGCTGCTCTCATGCCTGTGGCTTCAGGTTCCTTGGATGCACCATCTGTCTGCTGCCACCCCCAGCCCATCTTTTCTAATCAGTGTAGTGTGTTTTCTCTCTTCTCGGAGTCTGCTGGGTAGAGTTGGGTCAAGGGCCTTCCTGTTCTCCGTGGGGCCCTACACTGCCGTCTCTGGGCATCTGTGCTTGATGTCCGTCGTTCTGTGTTCTGCCCTTACATCAGTCCTGTTACTAAAAAACTGCAGAAGCCTCTTGGCTCTCATAGCACTAAGATTGTCAGCATGATCATGGTTTTCTCCGGGATGCTCTCCAGGGGTGGCCTGGAGGGCAGGGGCTGCTCTTCCCAGTGCCAGCCCGGCTGTCAGATAGGAGCACTGTGTCCGGAGAACAGGGAAGTCCTGGCATCTGGCCTCCGCAGTGTGGCCGGCGTACATCGCTGGCCTGCCGTCTGCTGAGCCACGAGTCTGAATATGCGGACCCTGCCCGGTTCTCAGCCAAGGTGCTGGGACTTGGAGCTTCTCTTAGCCACGGTCTCCTCCACCCCGCCTGGTGATAGGGAGACTTGCGGGGGACCCACACAATGAGCAGCACACAGATCTAAGGAGCAGCACACAGGTCCTCACCAGGCTTCTTGTCTCCCTCCAGCTGAAACTCAAAAGGTCCCACGGCTTCTCCCCCATGAAGACCTGGAGCAGGAGACAGTAACCTCTGCTGAGACCCAGGAGCGGACCGTGCCCATTCGGTAACCTTCCCCAACCGGCTGGGTTATCGTAGGGACGGGCAGGGCAGTGCGTATCTGCTCTGGCCCAGTGGCCTCAAGGAGTCTCTCAGTGTACTCCTTGCCAGCCCACAGCCCACAGGAGGAGCCAGGAGAGAGCCAACTCTTGGGTGAGAGATGTCCCTCCTTCTGTCTGCATAGCTTGTTGCATAGTTTTTGCCCCAGGCTCCACAAATGGGGTTGGGTAAGGACCTCATCTTATCAAGAGACGCAGCGACACGTGAAGTTCAGGGCTGGCTCTCCACCTGCCTCTGCTGAACCAAGGCTCTCCTTGCTGTGATTCCAGGGTAGAGGGCCTGGGCTGGTCCGGAGCAGGTACAGGGCAGCGGCTCTGGGACGTGCACAGCCACATGGTTGTGGAGACCACACAGAGGACGTACTTGTACCAGGCCACAGATGCTAGTGCTGCAAGTACGGGAGTGGCCCCCCTGCTGGGCGTGTATCTGTGTCCAGCATGGGAACTGTTTGCGTGAGAGACTAGCTCATGCCACCCAGCATGCCTCGGCCCACGCTCCCCTTGTCTCTTCCTCTGGGTCCCCTTGGAGGAGCAGGAACCCTCCTCGGGGGGGGGTGGGGAGGGATGCCAGTGGCAGACTCAGTGTCTGCTGGTCACTCTGAAGAGTAAGAGCCGTGGTCCGCTTCAGTCTGCCCGACTATCCAGAACTGCTTGGCCCACTGAAGTCTCAGCTGAAGGGACAGTGGGTGGGTGGAAAGAAATACTTTCCACCAGGGGCCTTGGCAAACAGGAGGTGGACAGTCTCTTAGGAGGGAGGTTGGAAAACCTCAGGACCAGGCCTGCACCTTTCAGCCGGGAGGGCCTCCCCAAGGGCTTCCCCTTGCCTCTTCCAGGCCCGCCGTCCATGCAGGTCACCATTGAGGATGTGCAGGTGCAGGCAGGGGACACCGCACAGTTTGAGGCTGTTATTGAGGGCAACCCACAGCCCACAGTAACCTGGTACAAGGTAGGCGCGGGCCCAGGACAGGTGGGATGGGAGAGGGCCCAGGACAGGTGGGATGGGAGAGGGCCCAGGACAGGTGGGATGGGAGAGGGCCCAGGACAGGTGGGATGGGAGAGGGCCCAGGACAGGTGGGATGGGAGAGGGCTTGCCGGCAGACGGCAGCTCCCACAAGGGGAGGGGGTGGTCTTCAGCGGATGCTCCTGCATTGCCGCACATTTGCTCTGGGCTGGTTGGGCGTGGAAGGGTGGGGTGGGCTCGGGGTGATGGCAGCATGGCCTGTCCTGTGCCTCCAGGACAGTGTCCAGCTGGCGGACAGCACCCGGCTCAGCCAGCGGCAGGATGGAGCCGTGTATTCCCTGGTGCTGAAGGATGTGTCTCAGCACGATGCTGGCATCTATACCTGTCTTGCCCAAAATGCTGGTGGACAGGTGCTGTGCAAGGCAGAGCTTCTGGTTTGTGAGGGTGAGAGAGATGGTTGGCCCTTTCCAGGTCCTAGCAAGGGGCCGTACCCTCCCCCCACATGGTGGTACCTAGACTAATATCCTACGGGCTACCCTAAGCTGTTCACACCAGTCCCACGGCTGGAGCGGGGGTGGGGGGTGCTGGGGGTCACCTCTGTCCATGCAGTCTATTTCCTGTGCTTTGGCTGCAGGAGACAGGAAGCCAGATTCAGAGAAACAAAGCTACCGAAGGAAGCTGCATTCCTTCTACGAGGTCAAAGAAGAGATTGGGAGGTATCTCCGCAGCCCTTTCCCCCGCCCCCCAGGCTCCAGGGCCTCTCATCCACACCTTGTTCACCGCCGGCTCCCCCCTTTCTTCCCCTCCTCCCTAGGGGTGTGTTTGGCTTTGTGAAAAGGGTACAACACAAAGGAAACAAGATGTTCTGTGCTGCCAAGTTCATCCCCCTGCGGAGCAAAACCAGGGCCCAGGGCTACCGAGAGCGAGACATTCTGGCTACACTCAGCCACCCCCTGATCACTGGACTGTTGGACCAGTTTGAGACCCGGAAGACTCTTATTCTCATTTTGGAGTTGTATCCTGCCCTTGGCCCCTGGGGAGGAGGGTGCAAGGAGAGGTAGCAGGCCCTGGCTCGGGTTACTGGGAATATGGTGGTGACAGTTCCACAGGACCCTGGAAGTCCCCTTGGAGAGGTGGTGCTCCCTTACCAATCAGCTGGCCACCCCTCTCCCGAGTCCACGCTCTTCCTGTGGTAGGAGTCCTTGGGGTGGAGGACATATACCAGTCCCCCCATGCCGCTGCCCGAGGCCTGGGTCTGTCTGCAGCCCCTCCCCTTGGGGTTAGGTATCACTTGCCACCCCAGGGGCCTCCACATCCCTGCGTCATGGTCACTGCTCTGTGGGCATGGTATGCAGGAAGCAGCTGGGTTCCAAATCCCAGAAGCTCTTCCTTGACCAAACCCAGGTGCTCATCCGAGGAGCTGCTGGACCGCCTGTTCAAGAAGGGTGTGGTGACAGAGGCCGAGGTGACTGCCCCTTCTGGCCTCAGCTGCAGGCCTGCTCTCAGGCCTGGACCCGGAGCCCCGGGCACAGTGCCCTGCGATGGAAGGCTTCCTGTGGCCCAGGGGTCCCGGGATGTCCAGCCCCTCCGTCCACATCTCAAGTTCTTTCACATCTCTGTGTCTCATCTTATCTATCCCCATCCCAATTACACATGTCCAGTTGGGTGAACCCCGGCTGCTTCTCTCCCCCACATCCCACTTTTCTTAGGTTGTTGCTTCTTACTCCCTCAAACACTCTTCACCTTGGAGAATCCCCGAGGCCTGTGGTACATAGGGTCCAGGAAAGTTTTGCCCAACACAAACTCTGTGAGGCCTAGCCTGGGTGCCAAGGGAGGAGGAAAGCTTGTCTTCCAGAGCAAGCTGGGTGTGAAATGGGCCCCTAGCCTTGGCACAGGACTGTGGACGGACTTGGGCCTTGGGCATGGGCCTTTGAAAGTCCGGACGGCTCACCTGAACACCTGCCTTGGCCACAGGTCAAAGTCTACGTCCAGCAGCTGGTGGAGGGGCTGCACTATCTGCACAGCCACGACGTCCTCCATCTGGACATAAAGGTATTGCTTCCTGTACCTCGAGAGCCCAGGTAAGGTGGGGCAGGCGGGAGCCTGCCGTCTGTGGACTGGGACGGTGCAGGCCCCTACCTTCCTGTCAGCTACCTGACAGGGCTTGCTTTCCACTGAGGATGGGGAGCTTACTACTTCCTAGAACCTCTCACCAGGTAGTGTTTGGCTCTGAAGGAGGAGAGGTCCTTCTCAAGCTGTCCCTAGCCTGCTTTGAGGGCTTGCTGCTGCTCCATGCTGGCCTCCTGGACCCGAGTGCTCCCTGAGCTAGGAAGTCCCAGAAATTCCCTCCCCCTCAAGGTGTGGCCTTGACCAACTCTCTGACTCTGCCTGGCAGCCCCCTAACATCCTGATGGTGCACCCTGCTCGTGAAGACATTAAGATCTGTGACTTCGGCTTTGCCCAAAAGATCACTCCTTTAGAGCCACAGTTCAGCAAGTATGGCTCTCCTGAGTTCGTGTCCCCTGAGATCATCGAACAGAGCCCCGTGAGCCCAGGCTCCGATATCTGGTGAGTGGGTTAGCAGCTGGCAGGGCTGCAGTTTCCCTGGAACTCCCCCCCATCCACTCCTGGGGAGACCTCTGACTGCTGAGGGGGGGCCAGAGGGTCCTCTCGGAAACGGTCATTTCCGCACACACAGACCCTTGGCCTATATGCTATACTTGGGGAGACTCACTGTGTATGGTTTTGTTCCTACAGGGCCATGGGGGTCGTCTGCTACCTCAGGTGAGCAGTCCCTGCTCTTGAAAGCCAACTCCTTCCCTGCAGGCCCCCAAAGGCCATGTGTTCTGCTGGCCAACCCCCAGATCAGACTCATGACCTAGGGGCCAGCTATCTTGGGAACAGGCCACTAGCCAGCCCTGATAGGAAGTTCCAATCCAGCGTTCTCACAGATACTTTGCTGTCATGAAGCTAAGTTGAGGTTGGAGGGGTGGGGGAAGGGGTGTCCAGAGGGCACTCGTAATAGGATGCTGCTGCTGCTATAGACTGAGAGAGCTGCTGCTGCTATAGACTGAGAGAGCTGCTGCTGCTATAGACTGAGAGAGCTGCTGCTGCTATAGACTGAGAGAGCTGCTGCTGCTATAGACTGAGAGAGCTGCTGCTGCTATAGACTGAGAGAGCTGCTGCTGCTATAGACTGAGAGAGCATCTCCTCTCCATGCTGAACTCCAGTCCCAACCTCGGGCAAAGCCTCAGCTAACCCCGACTCTCTGCCTAATTTGGGACCTGAACTCCTCAAGTTAAGGCTAGTTGCTACCCAAGCTGAGCCTAGATTTCTGTCCAGCTCTAGACCTGGGTCCCTACCCTGGGTGAAGGCCCACTCCAGGATGAACCTGGGTCTCTGTCTCAACCTCAGCACAGAAAATCATGTCAGAGTTAGCTCACACCCCTCCTTCAAGTAGTATCTCCTCAGTGTACTGAGCCTTGATCCCCACCGCAGGCAAAGCAGGGAACCTCTGCAGGTTAACTCTTCCTTGATCCTAAGCCGGGATCGTCACCCCATTATAAGCCCAGATGACCCAGGCTTTAATGTCTTGATGCCCATTCCAAGATGAGCCCCAAGTCTTTCTGGAAAAGCTTGACACTTTTTCAGGGCTGGATGGGAACGGTCGTTACAACCCACAAAAAAAACAATGAAACGCCACCCAAGTTTCATCTAAGGTTCACTTCCGCCCCGTGTTTCCAGCCTGACCTGCTCATCCCCATTTGCTGGTGAGAGCGACCGTGCCACCCTGTTGAATGTTCTGGAAGGGCGAGTATCTTGGAGCAGCCCCATGGCTGCCCACCTGACTGAAGACGCTAAGGACTTCATTAGGGCCACACTGCAGAGGAATCCGGGGTGAGTGCCCGCCTGCCCCTCCCCTGCTGGGGGGCAGCCATCCTCTTCCCTAGGGCTTCTGACCGCCCAGCCCTGGGCTTTCCTCTTCTTCCAGGGCCCGGCCCAGTGCCTCCCAGTGCCTCACCCACTCCTGGTTCCTGGTGAGTAGGGTTCAATCCCATGCTCTGCAGGGAGGGAAACATCTCAACAGGGGCAGGGGCGGTCTGGGCCACGGGACCCATCAGCGCAGAATTGCCGTCCTCTAGTTCAGAGGACACCCATGCGCTCACAAAGCCTCACAGAGGAATTGCCAGGAGGGCAGGCGCAAAGGGTAACGGTCCCTGTTGACCTGTAGCCTTTGACCTGCCCTCATGGACATCCAGGTGAGGACCCTTGTTTCCGGGACCCAGAGTCTGAGAAGATGGAATTCCCGGGGGTCCCTGCCCAGCTGGGCCCGGGCACCCAGGTGTCCCATCTGTAAGACTGTCCCCACCCCCCCTCCCCAGAGGTCCATGCCTGCCGAGGAGGCCCACTTCATCAACACCAAGCAGCTCAAGTTCCTTTTGGCTCGAAGTCGCTGGCAGGTAAGCTGTGCCCACCCCAGGAGTGGCTGCAGTCCAGGAAAGGGAAACTGAGACCCCAAGAGGACTGACTGTAGGTACACCTAGGCCAAGAGTGTAGGGGAGCCAGGGTGACCTGTGTCATTTCAGATTGGGCCCCTCTGAGTGTGTGACCCATGAAAAGGTCACTGGGCGGTGGATGTAGATGACACTGGTTGTCCTGGGGTGCAGTCCCAGCTGTTCCTGGGGACCCTCTCTGGCCCATTAGAGGCCTAGAAGATGGTGGGCAGTGGTCACTCTCTCAGTGCCCTGGCCTGCCATGTCTGCCTTTCACCCCTTTGTCTCACTGCCCCGCAGCGCTCCTTGATGAGCTACAAGTCCATCCTGGTGATGCGCTCCATCCCGGAGCTGTTCCAGGGCCCACCCGACAGCCCGTCCCTGGGAGTGGCCCGGCACCTGCGCGGGGATGCCAGCGGCTCCTCGAGCTCCACCTCTTCCTCAGACAACGAGCTCGCCCCGTTCGCCAGAGCCAAGTCGCTGCCCCCCTCCCCGGTCTCCCACTCTCCACTCCTGCACCCTCGGGGCTTCCTGCGGCCCTCCTCCAGCCTGCCAGAGGAGGCTGAGGCCTGCTCGGCCGTGGAAGCCGCAGGCCCACCCACATCGCCGCAAGGGACAGGGCCGCCGGCGTCGCCTGGCTCCGTGCCCAGACACAGTGTCATCCGCAGCCTGTTCTACCAGCAGGCAGGGGAGGGGTCGGAGCGCGGGAGTCTATCCCCCAGGGTCCGGAGACACCAGGCGAGGCGAAGGCACCTGCTGAAAGGAGGGTACATTGCAAAGGCCCTGCCCGGCTTGCGTGAGCCGCTGATGGAGCACCAAGCGCTGGAGGAAGAGGCTGACCAGGAGGAGCAGGCCATGCTCATGACCGAGACGCCCTCCTTCGAGGCCGCCCTGCAGCTGCCCAGCGCGAAGGCCCGTGAGGCCCCTGGCCGCAGCCACTCCCTGGGTCAGCCGCCGGGCACCACCGGCCCCTCCTCGGAGGCCTGCAGCGAGGGACACTGTCCACCCTCAGCACCCCTGGGGGCCTCTGCCCAGGGTGGGGGACACCCTGAGGAGACAGGGCCCCCTTTTCTGCCTGTCAGTGGTGACGTAGGACCTGCCCGACAAGCGGGGGCATCCAAGGACAGCCATCGGGGGCAACCAGGCTGTCACCTTGAGCCTGGTGCTTCCCCGCAGGAGGGCTGTGGGCCCTGCTCCACACAGCCCCCTGGCTGTGTCTCTCTCGGGTCATTTGAGGAGGCAGGGCCCCCACCCTGCAGGCTCTTCCTCTCAGGACAGCCTCAGACAGCCCCCACGGCAGCCCGGGGAAGCCCCCGGCTGGGCTCTCAGAAAGGGCCTGAGGACGCCTCTCCAGCCTCCAACGTTACCCCAGAGCCCAGACCATCCCTGGCCACTGAGAGCTCGTGGCAGGACACCGGGGATGCCCCAGACTCACCACCCCGCCTTCCGAAGCCTCAGGAGCAAGCGACCACCCGCAAGTTTTCCCTGGAGTCCCGCGGGGGCTATGCAGGGGTCTCAGGCTACGGCACCTTTGCCTTTGGGGGGGATGCAGGGGGGCTGCTGGGGCAGGGTCCGCTGTGGGCCAGGATGGCCTGGGCCACGTCCCAGTCCTCTGAAGAGCAGGAGGAGGTCGGGGCTGGCAGCTCCCAGCCCCAGGCCAGCTCAGAACCTGTGCTGGCGGCCAGTGGGGCTCCCCGGAGGGAGGCCAGTGGGGTCCCCCTGAGGACCTCCCCAGAGCCAACCTCGTGGGAAGAAATCGGACAGGTCTCCTTGGTGCAGATCCGGGACCTGTCCAGTGACGCCGAGGCAGCTGACACCATATCCCTGGACATCTCTGAGGTGGACCCTGCCTACCTCAACCTCTCTGATCTGTACGACATTAAATACCTCCCATTCGAGTTCATGATCTTTCGGAGAGTCCCGAAGCCTTCGGAACCGCAGGAGCCGCCCTCCCCGGAGGCTGAGGGAGAGGCGGGGCTGGCCGAGTTCCCGGAGGAGGCTGCATGGCCCTGGCCCAGCGAGTTAGGCCTGGAGATCACAGAGGAGCCTGAGGACCTGGAGGCTCTTCTAGGGGAGGCCGCTATGGACAGGAAGCGCAAGTGGTCCCCGTCCCGCAGCCTCTTCCAGTTCCCCTCGAGGTACCTGCCAGCCGACAGGGAGCCCACAGAGCTGGGCCTGCGCCAGAGAGTGAAGGCTTCCATGGCTCACATTTCCAGGATCCTCAAGGGCAAACCAGAAGGTGATGTTCCCGTTCCCCTGGTCTGCTGATCCCACAGGGCTCCCCCTCCCGGTGCTGAATGTGGCCCACACCCCCCAGCCCCGCCCTGCAGCCTGGGCAGGCGCCTCATTGCTTACTGAATACCCAAGCCCCAGACAGCTTCAGGCTGACCCCGGGAAGGGGGTCCGCGGACCCCAGAGCCTGCGGTGCCCCAGTCCTCCCTGATCTCTGGTCCTCTCATTCCTAGAGCCTCCCCCACTGCAGACTCTGGGCCATGAATCCCAGCCTCCAGACACCCGTGCTCCATGCCCTGCCCCAGTGAGCGTAGCCGCTGGCAGGGGGGAGGGATGTGTAGTCCCAGTGTTCACAAACTCCCTGGGGTCCCGGCCTCTCCCCTAGGACCTGGAAGTTGGGGGGTACAGAAGAAGCGCTGCTACCAAGGACCACGCCATCATGACCCCTTTTTCCTACAGGCCCTGAGAAGGAGGAGCCCCCTAGGAAGAAGGCAGGCCTGGCTTCCTTTCGGCTGTCTGGCCTGAAGGGCAGGGACCAAGGTTAGCAGGCTCCCATGGCCTCCAGGGGCCCCCTCCGAGCATCCCAGGTGCTCGGAGCTGCCACAGGCTGGAGCTGTCAGAGAGCTCCAGCAGGTTGGGCTGGAGCTGAACTCGGTGGTCTCCCCTCAAGGCTCATCTCATGTCCCCCCTCAGCACCCTCCTTCCTAAGGGAGCTCTCTGATGAAAGTGTGGTCTTGGGCCAGTCCGTGACACTAGCCTGCCAGGTGTTGGCCCAGCCAGCTGCCCAGGCCACCTGGAGCAAAGGTAAGGCGCTATCCCAGAGGCCGGGGCGTCTGCGGGTGGCTGTCCTGTAAGAGGAGAGCCAGGCTTGCTGTGTCTGGCAGACGGAGCCCTCCTGGAGAGCAGCAGCCGCCTCCTCATCTCATCCACCCTGAAGAACTTCCAGCTGCTGACCATCTTGGTGGTGACTGCCGAGGACCTAGGCGTGTACACATGCAGTGTGAGCAACCCACTGGGGACGGTGGCCACCACCGGTGTCCTCCGGAAGGCAGGTGTGTGAACTACGTCAGAGGCCCGTCAGACCAGGGAAGGCAGGGCTGGGGGTGCCAGGAGACCTTGTCTCCTTCCACGAGGCGGATGATGTTAGAAGCCTGAGCAGAGGGCTCGCCTGACACACGCTCTCCCATCACAGGGGCCCTATGGCCACTGCAGGGTATCTGCGTGCTCCCGGGGAGCTGGGCTGTTGCAGAAGGTTTACAAAGAGAGGGATCTGAATGGGGGCCCGGTGCTGCCCTGGGGGAAGCAGAATGCCCAGCAGGCGGGAAAGAATCAGATATGATTGCAGACGTTACCCTGTGCTTTGGGGTTTAGCTCTGAGTTTTCCAGCCTGAACCCCAGAGAGTCCAGCCTGCTGACCCCACATGCCCTGTACTCGGGGCAGAGCTCAGCAGACCTGAGCCTCCAGGACAAGGCCTGCGTGTGCCTGAGCCAGCCCAGGAGGAGGATGGGCTGGCAGATGTCTGACTGACTCTTGGAGAGGGTGGGTGCTGAGGGGAGGGAGGGGGGCAGGACTGGGCCAGAGGTGAGTCCTTGGGAGCTGACCATGGCGGCCCTTGCAGAGCGCCCCTCAGCCTCACCACGTCCAGACATTGGAGAGGTGTATGTGGACAGGGTATTGCTGGTCTGGAAGCCCGTAGAATCCTTCGGTCCCGTGACCTACATTGTGCAGTGCTGCATGGAAGGTACACCGTGGTCCCTTTGCCCACATTCCTGGGGGGGTGGCTGAGGCCCAGGTCTCCACAGGGTCAGCACCAAGGGACCCTAGGAGACACGGGGCCTGCTTAGGCCTCAGGGAGGGATTCTTCTCTCACTCATGTCTGTGTTCCCAGGTGGCAGCTGGACCACCCTGGCCTCCGACCTCTCTGACTGCTGCTATCTGAGTAGCAGGCTGTCCCGGGGCGGCACATACGCCTTCCGGACGGCCTGTGTCAGCAAGGCAGGAATGGGGCCCTACAGCAGCCCCTCCGAACACGTTGTCCTCGGAGGGCCCAGCTACCTGGGTGAGCCCCTGTTGGGTGGATGTGCTTGTGTGGTCAGCAGATTAGGCTCAGATGTCCTCCTACCCATGGCCCATGGGGCTGACCACAGCTTTTAGGAGAGAGAAAGCTCTACTTGCACTCAACAGTCAGAGCCTTATCTCTCCTGAGACCCCCAGCCCCACTCCACTTACACTCACACCTGTGATCTTCTACCAAGTGAACAAGCCCTCCCAGTGTTCCTTTGAGAATCAGTGGTAACATTCCTTGGGTGTTGTGTCTGGATTCGGTGGAAGGGTGCTGCTGATTAGTAATATCTGATGTGGGTGAAGAAGAGGACAGATGGTGTGTCTGTTGCCCCTGGTCTGTCCTGGAGAATCTTCTGACATGGGATGCACACACTTACGTAATGGTGCCTGCTTCTGTGTTCTGTGCTCTCCTATCCATGTACCCTCACAAAATGAGGGAGCCGGGTGTGGGGAGACTTACAAAGAGACCATTTGTCTGGTGCCTGGGAAAGGAGGGTGGGAGAAGTCTGGGAGTTAGGCTGCTGGTGTTTCCCTCCCTGATCCCCCCACTGACTCCTCCTCTCACAGCTTCTGAGGAGGAGAGTGGCTGGGGGCAGCCAGTGCAGCCCCTCCCCAGCACCAAGACCTTCGCCTTCCAGATGCAGATCAGGAGGTGCAGGGGCCTCTGGGGGTGGCTGGCGAGTGGAGACACTGCCTTAATTTCCCCTGCTAGCTCTTCATACTCTTCCCCTCCCCTCTGCACTGGGTCAAGGCACCTGCCCAGTGCGCCCTGCCTCTGCCCGCCTGCCTCTGCCTGCTTGTTCAGCGTGGCCCACCTCTCCGAGCGTGTGGGACCGCTCACGCCTTCTCCGTGCACCCTTACCCAGGGGGCGTTTCAGTGTGGTGCGGCAGTGCCGGGAGAAGGTGAGCGGCCGGGCACTGGCTGCTAAAATTGTCCCCTACTGGCCTGAAGACAAGACTGTTGTGCTTCGGGAGTATGAGGCCCTCAAGAGGTTGCGCCACCCGCATCTGGCCCAGCTCCATGCCGCCTACCTCAGCCCGCGGCACCTGGTGCTCATCCTGGAGCTGTGTTCTGGACCTGAGCTGCTTCCCTGCCTGGCTGAGAGGTACCCGGCAGCCTGGGCTGGCCCTAGCCCCGGGACGGGGGAGCGATGGGTGCAGAGCTCTGGGGAGGGGGCTGTGGATGCTGCTGACCCGCTCTCCCAGTGGAGCCCCCTCCCCCAGCCCAGTGTCCCTGTCCTTCCTCTGGCACTTCCCACCACTCCCTCCCCACAAGGGCTCGGTTGTGGGTAGGGTGCCCCGACCCCCCGACTTCGGGGCCTGACCTGAGACCCTGTGCCCCAGACCCTCCTACTCGGAGTCTGAGGTGAAGGACTACCTGTGGCAGATGCTGAGTGCCACCCAGTACCTGCACGCCCAGCACATTCTGCACCTGGACCTGCGGTCTGAGAACATGATGGTGACCGAGTACAACCTGCTCAAGGTTGTGGACCTGGGCAACGCCCAGAGCCTCCACCAGGAGAAGGTGCCGCCCCCGGACAACTTCAGGGACTACCTGGAGACCATGGGTGCGTACGGAGGCCTGCCCGGGGCCCACCAGGAGGCCCGGCCCCTCCAGATCCACCCACCCCACCCGCCTCGCGCCAGGGCCCCGCGCCCGCGCTCACCCACGCGTGCTCCCCCGCAGCTCCCGAGCTCCTGGACGGCCAGGGGGCGGTGCCGCAGACGGACATCTGGGCCATCGGCGTCACGGCCTTCATCATGTGAGTCCCACGGGGTCCCCGAGCCGTGCGGGTGGGCAGAGCAGGCCTCGCCCCACGCCCCTCCCCGCGCGCCGCCCTCACCCAGGTGACAACCTCCCGCCCTCACCGGGGTCCCCCGCCCGCGCAGGCTGAGCGCCGAGTACCCCGTGAGCAGCGAAGGGGCGCGAGACCTGCAGCGAGGCCTGCGCAAGGGGCGCGTGCGGCTGGGCCGCTGCTACGCGGGGCTTTCCGGGGGCGCCGTGTCCTTCCTGAGCGCCACGCTGAGCGCGCGGCCCTGGTGAGCGGAGCCCCGCCCCGCGAGCCCCGCCTCCTCCAGCCCCGCCCCCTCGGGCTCCACGGCCCCGCCCTCCTCCAGCCCCGCCCCCTCGGGCTCCACGGCCCCGCCCTCCTCCAGCCCCGCCCCCACGGCCCTGCCCCCTCGGGCTCCACGGGCCCCGCCCTCCTCCAGCCCCGCCCCCACGGGCTCCACGGGCCCCGCCCCCGGCTCCACGAGCCTCGCCCTCCTCCAGCCCCGCCCCCTCGGGTTCCACGGCCCCGCCCTCCTCCAGCCCCGCCCCCTCGGGCTCCACGGCCCCGCCCTCCTCCAGCCCCGCCCCCACGGCCCTGCCCCCTCGGGCTCCACGGCCCCGCCCTCCTCCAGCCCCGCCCCCTCGGGCTCCACGGGCCCCGCCCTCCTCCAGCCCCGCCCCCACGGGCTCCACGGGCCCCGCCCCCGGCTCCACGAGCCTCGCCCTCCTCCAGCCCCGCCCCCTCGGGTTCCACGGCCCCGCCCTCCTCCAGCCCCGCCCCCTCGGGCTCCACGGGCCCCGCCCTCCTCCAGCCCCGCCCCCTCGGGCTCCACGGGCCCCGCCCTCCTCCAGCCCCGCCCCCACGGGCTCCACGGGCCCCGCCCCCGGCTCCACGAGCCTCGCCCTCCTCCAGCCCCGCCCCCTCGGGCTCCACGGCCCCGCCCTCCTCCAGCCCCGCCCCCACGGGCTCCACGGGCCCCGCCCTCCTCCAGCCCCGCCCCCGGCTCCACGAGCCTCGCCCTCCTCCAGCCCCGCCCCCTCGGGCTCCACGGCCCCGCCCTCCTCCAGCCCCGCCCCCACGGGCTCCACGGGCCCCGCCCTCCTCCAGCCCCGCCCCCGGCTCCACGGGCCCCGCCCTCCTCCAGCCCCGCCCCCGGCTCCACGAGCCTCGCCCTCCTCCAGCCCCGCCCCCTCGGGCTCCACGGCCCCGCCCCTTCCCCTCGCGGTCCTCCCGCCCGCCCTCCGTCCTCCCGCCCTCGGTCCTCCCGCCCTCCGTCCTCCCGCCCTCGGTCCTCCCGCCTGCCCTCCCTCGGTCCTCCCGCCCTCGGTCCTCCCGCCTGCCCTCCCTCGGTCCTCCCGCCCTCCGTCCTCCCGCCCTCCGTCCTCCCGCCCTCGGTCCTCCCGCCCTCCGTCCCCCCGCCCGCCCTCGGTCCTCCCGCCCTCGGTCCTCCCGCCCTCGGTCCTCCCGCCTGCCCTCCCTCGGTCCTCCCGCCCTCGGTCTGCCTTCCCGCCGCGCCGCCCGCCGCGCCGAGGGCCCAGCCGCCGACGCAGCCCGCTCTTCTCCCTCTCCGCCCAGGGCCCGGCCGTGCGCCGCCAGCTGCCTGCAGAGCCCCTGGCTGACCGAGGCGGGCCCCGCCGGCTCCGGGCCCGCGCCCGTGGCCTTCCCCACGGCGCGGCTGCGCGCCTTCGTGCGCGAGCGGGAGCGGCGGCGCGCGCTGCTGTTCCGCAGGCGCCACCCGGCCCCGGGGCGCTGACGCGGGGCGCTGACGCCGGGCGCTGACGCGGGGCGCTGACGACGCGGGGCGCTGACGACGCGGGGCGCTGACGACGCGGGGCGCTGACGACGCGGGGCGCTGACGCGGGGCGCTGACGCGGGGCGCTGACGACGCGGGGCGCTGACGCGGGGCGCTGACGACGCGGGGCGCTGACGACGCGGGGCGCTGACGACGCGGGCCGGGCCGCCGCCCTCCGGCTCCCAATAAACGCGCGCCTGCCGCTCAGAAACACTCCGCCGGCCCGCGTCTTCTGTGCGTCCCCCGCGGCCCTCCCGCCCGGCCCCGGCCCCCGCTGACCCCGCGGCCCTCCCGTCCCGCCCGGCCCCGGCCCGTCCCTCGCGGGCCCTCCCGTCCTGGCCCCGTCCCCCGCGGCCCTCCCGTCCCGGCCCGGCCCGTCCTGGCCCCGTCCCCCGCGGCCCTCCCGCCCGTCCCGGCCCGTCCCGGCCCCCGCGGTCCTTCCGGCCCCCGCGGCCCTCCCGTCCCGGCCCGTCCCGGCCCCCGCGGCCCTCCCGCCCGTCCCGGCCCGTCCCGGCCCCCGCGGTCCTTCCGGCCCCGGCCGCATCCCCCATCTCCGTCCCCCGTGGGGCCGGTGGCCGCGCCCCGGCCGACCCCGGTTGCCGGCAGGGCGAGGCCGGAGACGCCCTGGAGACCCGAGCGCGAGGCCCGGGGCGGGCTCCGGTCCGGTCCACGGCCGTCCGCCGGGCGCTGCCCCGGGCCGCCCACCGAGGGTCCTGAGCGCCGCGGCCGGCCACGTGCAGCCGGAGGCCCCGGCCTCGGCCTCCAGGGCGGCCTCGGCCGGTCTCCCCGCAGGGCGGCGCCTGGGAGCCCACCGACACCGGAAAGGCTGGCCACAGCTCCCCTCTTCCCCGCTGACACACGGGACGTCTCCATCGTCCTCACCGGTGCGTTGAAGCTCTCCCCGCAGACATGTCCCAATTACCTCAGCAGCCCTTTGTCCGTAGGTACCGCGTGTTTTTGGTCAGTCGTGGGTTTTAAACTCTGGGCCTGGGCGCTGTCCCTCAGCTCTTCAGCTCAAGGCGAGCACTCCACCACTTGAGCTACAGCGCCACTTCTGGTCTTCTAGTGGTTTTTATTGGAGATCAGTCACTTTCCTACCCAGGCTGGCTTTGAACCACGATCCTCAGATCTCAGCCTCCTGAGTAGCTAGGATGACAGGCGTGAGCCACCAGGGCCCAGCTTCGTGGGTACTTCCGTAGCTATTAACTTTAGAGAATTCATGACACTCTGTGCGTGTACCACTCAGGTGAGCTGAACACGCCATTGACTGTATGTACCTGATGTGCGCATTGGATGCCATTTGCACGCACTTGCACGTCTCACACCAAGGCCTGCCCTCTCCACTCCTGCCGGGCATACTGGGGTTCGGGCGCCTCATTTCACCACAGGATAATCAGGGGCAGCAGTTTATTGAGCAGAGTGCTACTCTTTCCACACATACAGGACACAACTCCCCAAGTGTAACACCCTGTGCAGCATAGGGCAGTTCATGCACATCCTCAGCTGCAGGGCCACCAACACGCTAGGAGAGCCAGGAGCTGTCAGCAACCGCAAAGCCAGCCTGGGACACTCAGAACTTCAGAAGATGTGTGTACATGTGTGTTTGTGAGAGAATGTGTTTATTTAGGGGGGGAGGTGTTACTCCGATTATCTTTCTAGAGGCTGCTATCCTGTTCTAGGACACCCACATGCAGGTTAGTAGACTTCTACCAGCCCTACCTCTTATGGGACCAAACTTTTTTTTTTGGTTGGTTTTGGGGCTTGAACTCTGGGCCTAGTGGCTGTCCCTTAGCTCTTCAGCTCAAGGCCACAGTACCACTTCTGGTTTTCAGGTGGTTAATTGGAGATAAGGGTCTCAGGAACTTACAGCCTGGGCTGGCTTTGAACCCCAATCCCAGATCTCAGCCTCCTGAGGTGTGGGCCACCGGTGCTTAGCAGGGTTGAAGTTTAAGACAGGCTGGTAGGTGTGGAGCCGTTAACTTGCCTAACATCCTCACTGAGGCAGGAAGGTTCCTGGGGCTTGGCAGGGGGGCGGGGGGGGGGGGGGCCACGCCACAGGGCGGCCAGGGCACAGCCTGTGGCTACAAGGACAGACGGCCTGGGCTGGAAGGGCTTGTGATATTCCTGGACCTTTGAACCAGAGGAAGTAGTACCCAGGGCTTAGAGCTCTGTGAGGGCTTTTCGCAGAACTGGCACCCTGGCACGTAGGCGTCCACTGCCCAACCCCATCTGCACAGCCTTAACCAGAACCCAGGCTTCCACTGACTGTCCTCGTGGTCCATGGACATGCTCCCTGCCCTTGGGCCCTAGCGTGGCTCAGAAGTCAGGCAAAGGGCCAGGAGGGGAAGGGGCTCCCCAATCTCTGGAGTCACTGGGGAGCTAGGGCATCCCCAGGCCCACCTTTTAGCCGGCAGATGGTCATGGGGGTTGCGCTGCTTGACAGAGGTGAGAAGAGGGGTCGCAGGGGGCCGGAGAAGGGGGTCTCGGGGAAGATGAACAGCAGTGACCCGTCAGTCACACTGTAGAACGAGAGGTGGCCAGCCTCATAGTCCAGAAAGATGCCCACACGTCTGGGAGGCTCCCGGAGAGGGGAGAAGGCGGGCTCTGTGGAGGTGTAATAGCTCCCAAGGAACACCAGGATCCAGAACCCACAGGCAGCCGACAGCTCCCCTTTCTCCTTCCGGTTGACATTCTCTCGGCAGACACCCAGGGCCCAGCTGCTGCGATCCCCGACCTCCACCTCCCAGTAGTGGCGGCCGGAGGTGAAGCGCTCTTGGCCCAGCACACAGGGACTGGGGTCGAAACGCTCAGGGCTGTCGGGCAGGGCCTGCCGCTGCTCTCCTCTCTGCACGCTCCGCCTGTCCTCACACAGGACCAGCTCCGGGTTGGCCGTGTCTGGGTCCAGAGTCACATCCACTGCAAAGAAGGGTCTAGGGTGAGAGTCAGCACCCGCCGCTCAGGGCCGGTGCTGCAGGAGACTGCCCTGCTGTGGCCCACCCAGGGGGCAGCTTTCCCAACCACGTCTAGTTGTATGGGCCCTCCCCTGTGCACAGATGACGAGGAAATCCTGACTTCTCCATGTCTGTCCCGTCAGTCCCACACGGGAGCCTGAGCTCTGGGCCCCACATTCACAATGGGGCTGTGGGTTCTGAATGCCCCCAAGATAAGAGATTCAGAGTGACAGGCTGCTGCCTGGTCCTGACCACATTCTCAGGCATCTCCCCACCTACCTCCAGGTCTGGTGCAGCCCTATAGCCTTCACTCTGTTGCTTTGGATGTCTAAGTATAGCAAGAAAGAGATCTGGACTCTCTCCCTGGAGCCTGGCACTTTCTGGAAGCCTCAGAATTTCCTAATAAGAGCATCTTTTGTTATTCAGAGACCCCTCACATCACACCCGAGCGTCTGCTGGTGGGGGGGGGCGGGTGCACAAAAGCCTCAGGTCACCAGAGGACTAGCTATGGGACTAGATACAAACGTCACCCATGGACTCACCTCCTGGGACTTGGAGGACATTGCGTTTGATGATTGATGACTAATAATTGAATCATCTGCGCCCCAAAAATGGCACTTCCCCGCAAGACTCCTAATTGGTGAGGCGCCAGGAAGGAGCAGTCCCCGAGGGCATGGAGCCCCGTGCATCCCTTCTTTATATGTCGCTGACCTTTATCGTTTACAATAGTCCAGTAATAGTAATGCCTGGATCTCGTGAGCTCCCGGGTAAATTCTCTAACTCAAAAGGGAGTAGTGGGCCATACATTTATAGGTCCCGGCTCACAACGGATTCGACACAGGTGTGGAGCCCTTGGCTATGAAGTCTGCAGTAACTCTAAACATCAGCACGCAGCCAGACTGCTCGACACAGAACGTTGTCCACAAGGCTGGAGAACCCGCGCCGCTGGTGTCACGCAGAGCAGAGGGCGCTGCTCCAAGAACTCGCTGCCCTGTGTCTGTCCCAGGGTGCAGCCCACCCCCCACAGTCCAGCCACCCGAGGCCCTCATTCCTACCGTGAAACCTCTGCAGGGTCTCCACCAGGCCTGGGACCCTGCACACGGTCCTAAGCTCCATGGGCACCACTTCCGGAGGCTGCAGCTTCACATCCTGCGCCCTGCAAGGCACAGCCCAGCCTCATCCTCAGGGCTGGCGGCGGCCCCCACACCCAGCCCCCTGCCCCGGGGGGTCGCGGGCTCATACCTGCGCAGGGCCTCCTTAACGTCCTGTGGGGGGAGAGAGGGTCATGCGCTCAGCACCTGCACTTCTTGGGGACCCCTCCTCACACCCCTCGGCCAGGCCTTGGGCTTTCTTTGCCAACCAAGGTTAGCTCCAGGCCAAAGAAATACATCCATGTCGGGGAGAAGCCCATCCGGCACCAGGCTTGGACCAGGGACGCTGGACAGAAGCCTGAGCACAGGCACGGGCGCCGAGGGAGGGTGTGGTCCGCCACCTTGTCACAGCTCTCCTCCACCGGGCCATTCCCCCAGGGGGCGCCAGGCCACAGGCACCCCCCCCCCCCCCGCAGCGGGCACCATGCTGTGTGGACCTGGAGCCCTCCAAAGCATGAACTGAATAAATCTTTCTTTACCCAACCTCAGAAAATGAACCAACCCATCAACCCACCTGACACCCTGATACTGCACTTCCTCTGGCCAAAACTGAATGGAAATAAGTGCATTTCTGTAGTGTAAGACACTCAGTCTTCAGTGTTTATAGAAAACCAAGTGCAGCAATACACCCATGCACACAATCACGTGGAAGGCAGCTCCTGGAAGGCTTACTCCGTGTGTGTGTGTGTGTGTGTGTGTGTGTACATGCGCGTGCACTTATACTGGGGTTTGAACTCCATGCCTGGGAGCCATCCCTGAGCTTTTGTGCTCTAGGCTAGTGCACTACCACTTGAGCCACAGCTCCATTTCCAGCTTTTTTGGTTACTTACTCTTGGACAAAAAGCTAAGGAATAGCACACAGGCTCTGAGTTCAAGCCTCAGCACTGGAAGAAAAATAAAAACTAAGAACAGTACCCAGTGCAAGGCAGGGACCTTCTTGCACTAAGCCAGGAGTGAAGCCCGCATGCTCACGCCACACCGCCACACACCAGCTGCCAGGCCAGGATGACAGAGTAGCGAGACACTGCTCCTGCCAAGAGGTTCCTTGCAGGTGGGCCCAACAGCTGAGGCTTTCACATAAACAAGTCATTAATTCTGGGAGAGGAAACAGATCCCATGGCTTCAAGGAGCCTCGCGGGCACAAGCTCTGAAGCCCGGGCTGCCTTCACTGGCGTGCGTGGAGATGCGGGCCTGGGGAAAGGAAGCCTGCTGGGAAGGCACAAGGCAGCCACCAACTTCCCACACTTTTGTTCAAGGAGTGTGAAATACCTGCTCACTGCTCCGCGGGAACAGCTGTGCAGGGGCACACAGCCAGACAGCAGGGGCAAGGTCTTCCCGGATAGCAAGCCCAGCACCCAGGGAAGGGGCTGGCGAGGAAAAACACTGTGCCAGAGCACGGGCTGCAGGACTCAGGAGGGAGCACCTGGAGGTCAGCTATTTGAGAGAAAACACTGGCTCTGGAGCAGCCCCCAGGACCTCTCCCCCCAATTCAATCAGCCAGAAGGGAGGTCCTGAGGGGTCTTACTACAAATCATCTGGTGACGAATGCACCAACAATCACAACACACACAATGTAGCAACACCAGACTGCACACTGTATAACTTCAAAGTTTCAAAGTGAGGGGAGAAAATTTTCCATACATCCCGACCATCCCAGCTTGTCCAACCTGACAGTCTCTCCTCCTCTGCTCCCACCTCTTCCCCTCCACCTAGAGCCCGGCCAACCCCCCCCCCCCCCCCACCGTGTCTGACAGTTTGGCAAAGGCCATGCCACCAAGGGGAACACGGTAGGGGGCCTCTTCCTGGTCAGCTTGGGCTTCTTGCCAGTGGGCTGCCCCCTGTAGGAGGGTCCTGACCTACACTCTTCCCCTTGGCCTTGTGATCACACACGGACATTTTCTACATTCAGAGCTATCTGTTTCAGACTGCTATGTTTGCACTACACCAAGAGCACAATCAAGTTTCAGAGTATCTGTGGGGCCCCCCCAAAAATCCAGCTGAGCCCCGAGGAAGTGCCACCTGCAGCCTATCTGGGAACTCTTAGAGGTTATCCCTGTCGCTCCATCAACGCTCACTGAACAGGTTTCAGCAACTGAGGCAGAGAGTCCGTGGAAGGTGAGCAAGCTTTGGAGCAGAGAGCCAAGCATGCTCAGTGTCATTTGGGCTGTCCCGAGGACGGAGACGTGATGTGAGGGAAGAGAGGCCAGGTCAGCGCGCCAGCTTTCCAGGGCCAGAACCCATACCTGGAACAACTCTCCCAAAGTACAGCAAAGGGAGCCAAGGGATTGGCTACGGCCTGAATACCCCCCAAAGGCACGTGAGATTAAATCGCCACTGTGAGGCAGTAAGGGATGGCCAATCGTAAGGCTGTTATGAAACAGCCTTGAGACGCCCCATTTGCCATCTCTATGAATTACCCAGTGGTCACCATAGCAACAGAACGTGGACCAAGATGGTGCCCAGTAATGAAAACACTCATCTTCCAAGGGAAGAAAACAGACCAGGGAGTGTGGGCCTGCTGCTGAGAACAGGAGGAGGGGAGGGCAGCAATCCTGTAGGTGAGTGTGTGATCTAGGGCCATCACCAAGAGGGAAAGCTGCAGGCGGGCTTTTGTTGCTGACCAAACACCAGACGCTACCCCCAAGCTGGGCAGGGAGAGCGCACGTCCACTCCAGTGTCGGTTCAGAACAGTAATGCCCGCAGGCAGGAGGGGACGGGGGACAGACCCTGCAACCTTTGTAAGCACAGTCAGCCCCTCTGTATTCCCAAGGTTCTGCATCTGTACATTCAACCAACCGCAGACTCTGAGAATTGGGGAAAATGAAGAAATCCTGCCGGTAATGAACATACAGGCTTTTTCTCCTTTACATCTTCCCAAAGAACGTCATCTAGTGACTACATACGCAGCACTCACACGGAGGGTATGGTGCACTGTGCCATTTCACAGAACGCACCTGAGCCTCCTTCAATGTTAGTATTTTCTAAGGTCCAGGAAGGAAGCACTTAAGAAAAGCCCTGTTTGAGGATGAGGAGGAACACTTCCAAACCTCTTTTATCCTGGGCTGGGAGGTAGAACACACTGCATCTGGCTCAGCCCTGCCCACACTTCCCGGGTGAGTCTGGCCAGGCCCGCAAAAACCCGCGTCTGTGCCTCTGGGTGACCTCACCCAGGCCTTCCTGCGCTCACTCATTCTCCAGCGCTTGCCGCATCCATCTGTCTCTGGCCCTGAAGACAGCAAGGTCAAGCTCACTGTGACTGGTGGGACGCACTGTGGGACTCACCCAGCGGGGGGTGTGGAAGGCAGCGGTGGCGAGTGTAATGTGGCCAGTGTGTGGCAGGTGAAAGCGGGACACGTGCTGAAGGCAAAACACATGCGTGTCTGGGAAAGCAAGCAGTGTGTCTGCTGACAGGGTGCACCCTTGGGAGCTGTGTGGGCCTACGGGACCCCCCCCCACACACACACACTCACCTGCAGCAGCCCCAATGCCGGCAGCTGGCAGCGGCCCTCAAGCTCGGCAATGAGCGTGGCCAACTGGGAGCTCTGCTGCCCGAGCCTGGCCGCGCCCTCACGCAGTCTCGGCAACACTTCCAGCTCTTCCTCCTCCAGCTTCTGCAGCAGCTTCTGCTCCTCTTCCACCAGCAAGCGGCGCAACCGCTGGAACTCATCGAGCACATTTTGCCGCTGGCTCTCCACCATCTTCTGCAAGGTGCAAGAGCAACAGCCCTGTCAGGACCTGGGGACGCACCCACCCGCGCAGGACCCAAACCAACATCGCCAGGCCCTAAACCCAAACCTTGGGACCATCGACACCCCAAATCCAGCACCACCACCTGTTGCTCCAGGGCTTAAATCTAGTCTTGGGGTTACCAAGACTCCAGAGCCATCGGGAGCAGCACCACTGGCCGTCCCCACCCTGCTCCTCCTGCTGTCCGAGGCACACCGGCTCATCACGAGACCCCCGTGTCTGTGGGCACAATTCCTCCCGCACTGTCTCGGTGCCTCGGGCTGCCCCCGAGGACCAGGACCCCTTTGTTGGCACCTGCCTGCCACAGGGCACACGTTTCCTCGGCCTGTGCTTGGAAGAGCAGCGCATCCTCCATCTGCTTCCGCAGGTGCTCCACGGACCTCTCCAGCCTCCCCTGGGGTGAAGGAGACGGGCAGTCGTGAGACCCCTGCCCAGAAACGAAGCCTCTCACGCCGGACTTCTCGCCTTGCTTGCCGCCCACCGGACCAGCTGAAATTTGCCCTGGAGACGGGGTGCGGCGGCCCGCGCTGGTGTGTATCCTCACTGTGGGCCGTTCCTCTTTCTAAAACGCTCACCAATGGTGGTGGTAGGGGTCACCCCCTCATTGCTTTTGGGGGGTGTGCCTTTTCACTTGGCTTTTTGTTAGTTAGCTGGAGGTGCGTCTCATGGGCTTTGCTGCCTAGTCTGGCTGCCTGTGGAAATGCCTAGACTCAGCCTCTCGGGTAGCTGGGGCGGCAGAGTGAGGCGCGAGGGGCGCGAGGGGCGCGAGGGGCCGGCTTCACGCGCTCAGCTCTGCGGTCCCGCCCCCTGCGGAGCGCCCTCGGCGGGCCGGCGGCGTCAGGGCCTCGGCCTCCCCCTCCCCTTCCCCGCCTCAGGCACAGGGCCTGCACCCGGTCCGAAGCCACGGCCCGAGGGTCGCCCGAGCTCCGAAGCCTCGGGAACACGACGGAGGCTTTCCAAACGCAAGCTCACGCGCAGCACGCGCGCGCTGCCGTCCCCGCCCCTCGGACGTCCCCGCGGGGCTGAGGCCCGGCCCGGCCCGCGCTCCCCTCCGCGCTCCCGCGGCCTCCGCGGCGGCCCCACCTTGAGCTCGTCGGCCGCCTCGGGCAGCGGGCGCACGCGGTGGGCCCAGTGCTCCCCCGAGCGCTCGCAGGCGGCGCACAGCAGGCGCAGCTCCTCGCCGCAGAAGGCGGCCAGCGGCTCGCGGTGCGCGGCGCACACGCCCTGCGGCACCGGCGACGGCGGGTGCAGGCGCCGCGCCAGCTCGGCCATCTTGGCCAGCGGGCGGTTGGGCCGCAGGTTGCGCTGCGGGGACGGCTCGCGGCACTCGGGGCAGGCGTACGGGCCCTCGGGCTGGCCCCAGCAGCGCCGGATGCACTCGCGGCAGAAGTTGTGGCCGCAGTCGGTCATCACCGGGTCGGTGAAGTAGTCGAGGCAGATGGCGCAGGTGGCCTCCTCCTGGAGGTTGGCGGACAGGTCGGGGGCGGCCATGGCGGCGCGGCTCTCGGCCGGGCGGGCGGCGGCCGCGGGGAGCGCGCGGGGCCCGGGAGGCGCGGGGCGCGGGGCGCGGGCGGCGGGCTCCGGGGACGCGGGGCGCGGCCGGCGGGCTCCGGGGACGCGGGGCTCGGGCGCGCCCGCCCCGGCTTCCGGGACGCAGGCACGCCGAGAAACGGCGGCGGAAGCAGGAAGTGCGTTCTTTTTCATCCGCTTTCGCCTGGGATTGGCCACAGCGGGTCACGCGCCCTTCCGGGGCCTGAAGCGGCGGCCTCCCCGCAGGCCCGGGGGCGGGCGGGACGCAGGGCCGCGCTCCGGTGCCGGGGGCCTGGTGAAGGCGCCCCGAGCCTCCTCCCCTATGCGCGCGCTCCCCGTGCCCGCTCTCCCCGAGCCTCCTCCCCGTGCCCGCTCTCCCCGAGCCTCCTCCCCGTGCCCGCGCTCCCCGAGCCTCCTCCCCGTGCGCGCTCTCCCCGAGCCTCCTCCCCGTGCCCGCGCTCCCCGAGCCTCCTTCCCGGGCCCGCTCCCCGTGCCCGCTCTCCCCGAGGCTCTTCCCCGTGCGCGCACCCCGGGCCTCTACCCCGTGCGCGCGCACCCCAGCTCTCCCCGCCCGTGCGCCCCGAGCCTCCTCCCCGTGCCCGCGCACCCCGAGCCTCTTCCCCGAGCACGCGCACCCCGAGCCTCCTCCCCGTGCCCGCGCACCCCGAACCTCCTCCCCGTGCGCGCGCTCCCCGAGCCTCCTCCCCGTGCCCGCGCTCCCCGAGCCTCCTCCCCGAGCACGCGCACCCCGAGCCTCCTCCCCGTGCCCGCGCACCCCGAACCTCCTCCCAGTGCGCGCGCTCCCCGAGCCTCCTCCCCGTGCCCGCGCTCCCCGAGCCTCCTCCCCGTGCCCGCACTCCCCGAGCCTCCTCCCCGTGCCCGCGCTCCCCGAGCCTCCTCCCCGTGCCCGCGCTCCCCGAGCCTCCTTCCCGGGCCCGCTCCCCGTGCCCGCGCACCCCGAGCCTCCCCAGTGCCCGCGCACCCCGAGCCTCCCCAGTGCCCGCGCACCCCGAGCCTCCTCCCCGTGCCCGCGCTCCCCGAGCCTCCTCCCCAGTGCGCGCACCCCAGCTTCTCCCCGCCCGTGTGCCCCGGGCCTCCTCCCCGCGCGCGCACCCTGGACGGGGCGTCCTCCGGACGGGAGACGGCCTGGCACAGGGCGCGTCGACGCCCGCCGGGGTCCGCGAGCAGGAACCACACCAGCACTCGGGCGCCCGCCTGCAGCTCGGATATGTATTTAGAAGCCGGTCCGCTCGGAACTCGGGGCTCTTTGCAAAATTACCTCTCGAAGCTTCCGCCACTGCGGCCGCCGGCGCCCGCGCCTAGCCCTTGACCCACATGGTCACTGTGGAGATGACCATCTGGCCGGACTTGGGGGCCCCCAGGCAGAAGAAGGGCTGCAGGGGCCCGGGGAAGGCGGCCTGCGAGTAGGTGTGCAGGTGCGCGCCGTCGTGCGCGCTGTAGAAGGACACCTCCCCGGCCTGGAAGTCCAGGAAGACGCCCACGTAGCTGGGCGGGTCGGCGAGCGTGACGGGCGCGGGGGCCGCCGCGGGCGCCGGCTTGGGCCCCTTGCACAGCTGCACCACCCAGAACCCGTTCTCGGGGGACTTGGGCACGCGGTCGCGGCGGCTCACGTTGTCGCGGCACACGCCCAGCGCCCACAGCGCGTCCCCGGTGAGGTTCATGCCCACTTCCCAGTAGTGCCTCCCGGCCGCGTAGCTCTTCTGGCCCACGGCGCACGGGTAGGCCACGAAGCGCTCGCGGCCGCCGGGCGCGCCGCCGTCGGGCGGGAGGCTCAGGTAGCAGCGCTGGCGGCTCTCGTACAGGAGCAGGTAGGGGTAGGCCGAGCCGGGGTCGGGCACCACGTCCTCTGCGGGGAGGGGCGAGGACGGCCGGTCGGGGCGGGGGCCGGAGGCCCCTCCTGCCGCCCCCCTCCCCGCTGACCCACCGGCCCTGTGAGCCCGAGGTCGCTCGGTGGCGCCGCTCCCGGAGCCGGAGCGACTCAGCTCGGCAGGCCAGGGATGCCGCCCGATCGGAGCCGCCTCCGCACCCCGCCCGGGGCGCACTCCCCACCCGAGGTCCCCGGACGGGAGGCCCCGCGGCCGCGCTCACCCTGGAAGCTCTTGAGCACCTCGATCTGGCCGGGCACCCGGCACACCGTCCGGAGCGCCGCGGGGAGGTCCACCTTCGGGTACTGCACGCTCAGGCTGCTCTTCCTCCGGGGAACAGACGCGGCCCCTCAGCCCGCGCGCGCCCCCGCCGCCTCCCCCGCGCGCCCCCGCCGCCTCCCCGCGCGCCCCCGCCGCCTCCCCCGCGCGCCCCCGCCGCCGCCCCCGCGCGCCCCCGCCGCCGCCCCCGCGCGCCCCCGCCGCCTCCCCGCGCGCCCCCGCCGCCGCCCCCGCGCGCCCCCGCCGCCTCCCCGCGCGCCCCCGCCGCCTCCCCCGCCCGCCCCCGCCGCCTCCCCGCGCGCCCCCGCCGCCTCCCCCGCGCGCCCCCGCCGCCGCCCCCGCGCGCCCCCGCCGCCTCCCTCGGGGCCGCCCGCCTCCCCCGCCCGCCCCCGCCGCCTCCCCGCGCGCCCCCGCCGCCTCCCCCGCGCGCCCCCGCCGCCTCCCCCGCGCGCCCCCGCCGCCTCCCCCGCGCGCCCCCGCCGCCTCCCCCGCGCGCCCCCGCCGCCTCCCCCGCGCGCCCCCGCCGCCTCCCCCGCGCGCCCCCGCCGCCTCCCCGCCCGCCCCCGCCGCCTCCCCCGCGCGCCCCCGCCGCCTCCCCCGCGCGCCCCCGCCGCCTCCCCCGCGCGCCCCCGCCGCCTCCCCGCCCGTCCCCGCCGCCTCCCCCGCGCGCCCCCGCCGCCTCCCCCGCCCGTCCCCGCCGCCTCCCCCGCGCGCCCCCGCCGCCTCCCCCGCGCGCCCCCGCCGCCGCCCCCGCCGCCTCCCCGCGCGCCCCCGCCGCCTCCCCCGCCCGCCCCCGCCGCCTCCCCGCGCGCCCCCGCCGCCTCCCCCGCGCGTCCCCGCCGCCTCCCCGCGCGCCCCCGCCGCCTCCCCCGCGCGCCCCCGCGGCCGCCCGCCTACCTGGCCAGGGTGTCCTTCACGTCCTGGAACCAAGAGAGAGAGGGGCTCAGCTGCCCCCTAAAGAGGGGCTCAGCTGCCCCCTAAAGAGGGGCTCGGCTGTCCCCGCCGGCCGCCCTCACTCTGCAGACAGCTCTTCCCAGAGCCGTCTCTCCCGTCCCGTCTGGTCCGGTCCGGCCGGTGCTGTGCCAGCTCAGCCACGGGCGCACGGAGGGCCGGGAGCCTGGGGAGCCCAGCCCGGGCGCCTGCCCGACATGAGCGAGCCGCGGCCACGCGCGCGCGTGCGCACGGAGGTCACACCCACGGTTGCGCGCGCACACAGCTCCCCATGCGTGCAAGGCCCCGACAACGCGCTGGAGAGGGGCGTGGGGCAGAGCCCGGTCTCCACCCGGCGGGGCCTGCCGGGCTCCCACCTTGGGCAGCAGAACCCTAACGCTGACTTCCGGCACAGGACCCGCCCGGACGGTCTGCGGGAGCTGCCTGCTCACCAAGGCTCTGGGGCTCAACCTCAGACACAGGAAAAGGCCCCACTAAGTGTGAACAGGTTGTGGTTTTGGTTTATTTGCTTTTAAAATTTTGCCAGTCCTGGGGCTTGAACTCAGGGCCTGGGCGCTGGGCCTGAGCTCTTTTGCTCAAAGCTAGCGCTCTACCAGTTGACAGCTCCACTTCTGGACTGGTTTTGAACCATGATCTCCAGGTCTCAGCCTTCAGATTACAGGCTCCTGGCTTTGAATAGGCTTTTTTGTTTTTGTCGTTTTTTAATAGAAGAAAAACTGTATCCTAAGTTAGAATGGCTGTGAAAGCTATCAAGGAAAACCCCGCAGGGCATCAGCACCTGTGTGCTGTAATCCTTACAGATTCCCTGCAGGAGATATTTGCTTCAGTTGCATAACTATATGCATGCATGCGTCTTCAGGATCGTAGGGCAAAGTGCATTCTGTGCTGTAATTACCGGGTGCTCGAATGAGCCAGATGCCCACCCGTGTGTCAAGTCAAGGCCAGCATCTCTCCACCCCTTCCGGAGCCGTAGCATTGCAGGTACCTCTGCCCTGCCCCCAAACCAGTTCTGCCCATGCAGAGTCAGTGAGTCTCCTCCATACTAATGGTGAGCCCTGCCCCAGCTCTCCATCAGATGCCAAGTGCCCAGCACCACCTCCTTAGGCCTGGAAGCAGGGAGGTGCGGCTCATCTGGGTTGGAGCCTCCTGGAGGCTGAATTATTTCCTCCTTCCAAAATGTCATAGACAGAAGTCCTAGCCTCCAGGACCTTGGCATGTGAGTGTATGATGATCCTTTATTAAGCCTATTGAAAATTAAAAATACAGTAGGCTTGGCCACTGCACATCCCCTCACACTGTATATATTGGGAGCACACCCTGGGAGTCTCATGGCTGACTGGGAGTTATGGCTTGCTACTGCTGCCCAACATGGAGAAGGAACACTACACCACAGAATGCTAGCCTGCTGGTCTCCAAATCTTAATCTTTCCAAGCACTGCTGGGACACCATAGTGGAACATTCCACACCCGATCTCATAGGATCAGAATGATAAGTCAGAACACAGGGGTACTGAAAATTATTACATATATCCACCATCAGCAGAACAGATGAATTTCATGTTGAGACACTGGTTCTTGCCCCCAGATATCTCATTACATTGATGGCAGTATTCCAAAATTCAAAAGAAGATTTGACATCTGTACTTCTTCTGTCCTGAGCATTCCTGGTATGGGATGTGCCACCTGTACTCTTCCATCAGCCTAAGCTATAGCAGACGTGTCTCTCAGGCTGCATTTTCTCCCACGTTTAGCCCATGCTAGCTATCCCTGGGCCTGGGCATCCTCATACCACACCCCCATCTCCTGGCGATTTATACAGGTATGTGGCTATGGGTGGCTGGCCCGGCCCAGCCAGCCTCACCTGCAGCATTTGGACAGGGTCCTCTCGGCTCCGATCCTCCAGCTGCAGGAGCAGGTTGTGCAGGGAGTGGTTCTGTCTGTCCAGGGAGGCTTTGCTATCCTGCAGCCTCATCACTGTCTCCTCCTCCTCCTTCTTCAAGGTCTGCAGGAGCCTCCGCTCTTCCTCCACCAAGAAGAGGACCACCTTCTGGAACTCTACCAGGATGCGCTCTCTCCTCTCCTTTGCTTTATCCTGCAGGGGCCACAGCCAGCCATGAGATACCATGCCACCTGTACCATACAGCCAGCCATGAGAGACCATGCCACCTGTACCATACAGCCAGCCATGAGATACCATGCCACCTGTACCACACAGCCAGCCATGAGATACCATGCCACCTGTACCATACAGCCAGCCATGAGATACCATGCCACCTGTACCACACAGCCAGCCATGAGATACCATGCCACCTGTACCATACAGCCAGCCATGAGATACCATGCCACCTGTACCATACAGCCAGGGGCAGACAGCTCTGCTGCTGTATCCGTGCTCCAGCCAAACTGAACTCACTCGCTGGATCTGGTGAAACACTGTTGTTTTTTTAACCTGAAGTTACATGCTGTGGTTTCGTCCTTGGATGAATCTCCAGAGGTCTAAGTCTGCATCCACGGCCCCTGCACGCTTCCTCCCCTGAACACCTCCTCTCCCTCATGTTTTATTTCAGGTTAATTCTTGGGTCAGCGACTGACATCAGAGGGTGGAAGGAACCTTTTCCTTCCCTGAATCCCCGACACTGAAGACACTGGAAGGCGTTGGGGGCACATGCTACCATAGTGGGTGGGGATGGCTGTGGGGAGGGAAAGGCCCTCGGGGCCCCTCCACAGCCCTGGCACCGACCTGCCACTCTACTAAGCTCTGCTCCTCCTTGGCTTGCATCTTCTCTGTCTTTTCTATCTCCTCCCGGAAGTACTTCATGTCCTCCTCCAGCTTCACCTGTGGGATGCACAATCACAGGAATTAGGCCAGTGGATCGACCCCTCTCTGCCCGGCCTGAGTTGTGCTCTCTAAAGCTGCATGGACCAGACACCCCACCCCAGACAAGCCAGTTCAGCAGCGAAGCAGGTCAGAACAGGCCCCAATAGTCCATTTCTGAATGAGGGTTATGAGCTAGAGGCCCCTCAAATACAAAAGTATAGTTGCAGGAATTGCTCAATCTTTTTGTTCCTGAAGCCTGAGGGACAGAAGCTGGCCACCTTGTACAGGAGACACTTCCGGCTTTTGTCTGTTTATGTGGTGCTGAGGAATCGAACCCAGGGCCTCATGCATGCTAGGCAAGCACTCTACCCCTGAGCCACCTTCCCAGCCCAAGTCCAAGCACCTTTACTTGTGCTTTTCCAGTTTCCTTTTCTGTCCACATTAAGTCATCCAGCCAAGCATTGATGGCTCACGCCTGTAATCCTAGCTACCCAGAAGGCTGAGATCTAAGGATTGGGGTTCACAGCCAGCCCAGGCAGGAACGTCTGAAATTCTTTTTTTTTTTAAATTTTATTTTATTTTATTTGAGAACATACTGTACAGAGGGGCTACAATTACATGGGCAGGATAATGCATACATTTCTTACCAAGCATTGCAGCCTCCTCCTTTGTTTACCTTTCACCTCCCTTCCCAGCCTCCCCCCTCCCCCCACCCAATCATACCCCCCTCCCCCCCACCACCGACAAGCTGGTTTTGACATGACATTTTGTACTTCTCATTGTTGCAACAGGTCCACCTGAATCCTTACGTCTGAAATTCTTATCTCTAATCAACCAACAGTAAACTAAAAGTGGAGCTGTGGCTCAAAGTGGTAGAGCATTAGCCTTGAGCAAAAGAGCTCAGGGACAGCACCCAAGGCCTGAGAACAAGCCTCACAATTGACCGAAAAAAAAAAAAAAATGATCCTTTGGAGTCTGATTTGGAGAATCAGAACACTTGCAGTTCTGTAATTTGGGACTGAGAGGGGAAGGTGTGCCAGGGCTGGTGTAGCCTATGTTCCGCAGCTAGACCAGCAGCAGCCTAGTGCCGCTTTCTCCTACAAACCATTTGAGCACATTTCTAACCGGCCAGGCCGCAGGGACCCTTAGCTCTCAGAGGGAGTGGAACACAACTACCCCGGGACTCCACCCCTCCAGAGTGGCTCACTGGGCCGCCAGGCCAGGCCAGGGCCCTGAGAGTGAAGCCTAGGAGTAGGCCACGGAAAATGGCCTTGTTGGCTTGGGCCTAGGAGCCCTGCCCTTCACTGGACACCCTCCCTCTCTAGCATTGATCCTGGCTCCCTCTTCACTGGATGCCACTTTTTCATCTCCAACCGGGGTTCCTGACCCCCGAGAGGCCATTCCCAGTGCTGGCTAGCGCCTCTGACCCGCTGGTCAGGTGCCCTCCCTGCGGCCCCTCCCCTACCTTGTACTCCTGCACGGCCTCATCCACGGGGAGCGCCCTGTGGGACTGGTGCTCCCGGGACTCCCTGCAGACAACGCAGATGGGGGTCTGCTCCTCCAGGCAGAAGAGCTTGAGGGGCTCCTGGTGTGCGGGGCACAGGTCCCGCCTCTGCAGCCCCGGGTGCTGGCGCGCCATCTCAGCCACTTTGGTCAGCAGGCGGTTTGGCCGCAGGTTTCTCTGGGGGGACATTTCCCTGCACTCGGGGCAGGGAAATGACCCCTTCTGCCTCCTCTTCCCCTTCTTGCCTTTGGCCTTCTCCCAGGTCATCCGGATGCACTCGCGGCAGAAGTTGTGACCACAAGAGGTCATCACTGGGTCAGTGAAATAGTCCAGGCAGATGGAGCATGTGGCCTCTTCCTGTAGCTTTCTGGCAAGTTCCACAGCATCCATGGTTCCTGGGAGATTAAGGTGAGGGTTTCAGCTGGCTCACTGCGCCTGCTGCTTTCCCATAAACAGCACAGAGCCTCTGTGGCTGCTCACCCAGCCCCTCTGAACCTTGGTGCATTAAGCCTGAGCTGAACCCTGCCTGTCTTCGCCTGTCCAGATGGCCCTGCAGAAAATGCTAAGCTTCCTGAACACTTTGATGTGAGCCCCGGCCAGCCTTTGGGGCAGGGATGTCGCAGGTTCCTTGAGCCCGTGGCTGCGTTCTCCACCGGGTACCGTCGTCCCTCACACTGCAGTCCATTCCCAGCTGCAAAGTGACCGGGGCTCAGCGTCTGCCCTCAAGGCTGGAGCCCTCGCCCTGAGCTGACCAGACCTCAAGGCTGGAGCCCTCGCCCTGAGCTGACCAGACCTCAAGGCTGGAGCCCTCGCCCTGAGCTGACCTGCAGTTCTGGCTTTGTACGGTCACTTGGATGTGCGGAGTCTCACTGACTTTTCGCCGAGACCCCACCCCCAGCCTCGAGACCCCCACCCCCAGCCTCGAGATCCCCACCCCAGCCTCGAGACCCCCACCCCAGCCTCGAGACCCCCACCCCAGCCTCGAGACCCCCACCCCAGCCTCGAGACCCCCACCCCCGGCCTCGAGACCCCCACCCCAGCCTCGAGACCCCCACCCCAGCCTCCTGAGTGGACGGAGGGGTGAGCGGCCGGCGCAGAGCCGCGCGGGTCTTTTCTATTAGGAGCCAAGTTCGGTGCAGCAAAGATGCAAGCACCCGCCCAGTGCGCGGACACGCGCGGACACGGCCAAGGCTGCCTACACCTACAGTGCGCGGACACCCGCGGACACGGCCAAGGCTGCCTACACCCGCCCAGTGCGCGGACACCCGCGGACACGCGCGGACACCCGCGGACACGCCCAGCCGCGTGCACGCGCGGGCCGACGCACAGCCCACGTGTGGACGCACACGCACGCCGCCGGCGGACGGCGCTGGACGCGGGGCCGGGGCGGGCCGGGCTCGGAGCCGCCCGAGGGCGCCCGGGGCCGGGGCGGCGCGCTCCTACCTGGCCCGCGGCGGGCGGCTCCGAGCCCGGCTCTGTCCGGGACGCGGGGTCCCCGGACCTCGGTCACCGGCAGCCCCGAGAAGGCGCCTTGGCGGGCGGAAGGCCCATCCAGGGCCCCGCGGCCGGAGAGGCTGGCGGGGGCGAGCGGAGGGGTGCCCCGGGCCGCGCCGGGAGCCTCGGGGGTCGGAGAGGGCCGGTACGCAGCGGAGGTCCCGCAGGGCGACGGGTGCGGGGCCAGGCGCCTGCAGCCCGGGAGGCCCAACAGCCCGCCGCGCTCTGTGACGTCACCCGGAGGCGGCGCCTCGGGGTTGCCCGCACCTGGCCCCGCCCTGTCAGGCCCCGCCCTCGGGGCTCTGTGACGTCCCGGGAGGGCGTTGCCTCGGGGGTCTGCCCGCGCGAGGCCTCGCCCCGCCCACGGGGCTCTGTGGCGTCATCGGGAGGGCGGTGGATTACTTGGGGCAGGGCGGGGCTAGGTGAGGACGGGGCGGGGCTAGGTGAGAGGCGAGGCGGGGCTAGGTGGGGGCGGGGCTAGGTGGGGACGGGGCGGGGCTAGGTGAGAGGCGAGGCGGGGCTAGGTGGGGGCGGGGCTAGGTGAGGGCGGGGCGGGGCTAGGTGAGGGCGGGGCGGGGCTAGGTGAGGGCGGGGCTAGGTGAGGACGGGAGGGGCTAGGTGAGGGCGGGGCGGGGCTAGGTGAGGGCGAGGCGGGGCTAGGTGAGGACGGGGCGGGGCTAGGTGAGGGAGGGGCGGGGCTAGGTGAGGGCGGGGGTCTAGGTGAGGGCGGGGCGGGGCTAGGTGAGGGCGGGGCGGGGCTAGGTGAGGACGGGGCGGGGCTAGGTGAGGGAGGGGCGGGGCTAGGTGAGGGAGGGGCGGGGCTAGGTGAGGGCGGGGGTCTAGGTGAGGGCGGGGCGGGGCTAGGTGAGGGCGGGGCGGGGCTAGGTGAGGGCGGGGCGGGGCTAGGTGAGGGCGGGGGTCTAGGTGAGGGCGGGGCGGGGCTAGGTGAGGGCGGGGCGGGGCTAGGTGAGAGGCGAGGCGGGGCTAGGTGGGGGCGGGGCTAGGTGAGGACGGGGCGGGGCTAGGTGAGAGGTGAGGCGGGGCTAGGTGAGGACGGGGCGGGGCTAGGTGAGGGCGGGGCGGGGCTAGGTGAGGGCGGGGCTAGGTGAGGACGGGAGGGGCTAGGTGAGGGCGGGGCGGGGCTAGGTGAGGGCGAGGCGGGGCTAGGTGAGGACGGGGCGGGGCTAGGTGAGGGAGGGGCGGGGCTAGGTGAGGGCGGGGGTCTAGGTGAGGGCGGGGCGGGGCTAGGTGAGGGCGGGGCGGGGCTAGGTGAGGGCGAGGCGGGGCTAGGTGAGGGAGGGGCGGGGCTAGGTGAGGGCGGGGGTCTAGGTGAGGGCGGGGCGGGGCTAGGTGAGGACGGGGCGGGGCTAGGTGAGGGAGGGGCGGGGCTAGGTGAGGGAGGGGCGGGGCTAGGTGAGGGCGAGGCGGGGCTAGGTGAGGACGGGGCGGGGCTAGGTGAGGGAGAGGCGGTGCTAGGTGAGGGAGGGGCGGGGCTAGGTGAGGGAGAGGCGGTGCTAGGTGAGGGAGGGGCGGGGCTAGGTGAGGACGGGGCGGGGCTAGGTGAGGGAGGGGCGGGGCTAGGTGAGGGAGGGGCGGGGCTAGGTGAGGGCGAGGCGGGGCTAGGTGAGGACGGGGCGGGGCTAGGTGAGGGAGAGGCGGTGCTAGGTGAGGGAGGGGCGGGGCTAGGTGAGGGAGGGGCGGGGCTAGGTGAGGGCGAGGCGGGGCTAGGTGAGGGAGGGGCGGGACTAGGTGAGGGCGGGGGTCTAGGTGAGGGCGGGGCGGGGCTAGGTGAGAGGCGAGGCGGGGCTAGGTGAGGGAGGGGCGGGGCTAGGTGAGGGCGGGGGGGGACTAGGTGAGGGCGGGGGGGCTAGGTGAGGGCGGGGGTACTAGGTGAGGGAGGGGCGGGGCTAGGTGAGGGCGGGGCGGGGCTAGGTGGGGGCGGGGCTAGGTGAGGACGGGGCGGGGCTAGGTGAGGGAGGGGCGGGGCTAGGTGAGGGCGGGGCGGGGCTAGGTGAGGGCGGGGCGGGGCTAGGTGAGGGCGGGGGTCTAGGTGAGGGCGGGGCGGGGCTAGGTGAGAGGCGAGGCGGTGCTAGGTGAGGGAGGGGCGGGGCTAGGTGAGGGCGGGGGGGGGCTAGGTGAGGGCGGGGGGGGCTAGGTGAGGGCGGGGCGGGGCTAGGTGAGGGCGGGGCGGGGCTAGGTGGGGGCGGGGCTAGGTGAGGACGGGGCGGGGCTAGGTGAGGGAGGGGCGGGGCTAGGTGAGGGCGGGGGTCTAGGTGAGGGCGGGGCGGGGCTAGGTGAGGGCGGGGCGGGGCTAGGTGAGGACGGGGCGGGGCTAGGTGAGGGAGGGGCGGGGCTAGGTGAGGGAGGGGCGGGGCTAGGTGAGGGCGGGGGTCTAGGTGAGGGCGGGGGGGGCTAGGTGAGGGCGGGGCGGGGCTAGGTGAGGGCGGGGCGGGGCTAGGTGAGGACGGGGCGGGGCTAGGTGAGGGAGGGGCGGGGCTAGGTGAGGGAGGGGCGGGGCTAGGTGAGGGCGGGGGTCTAGGTGAGGGCGGGGCGGGGCTAGGTGAGGGCGGGGGTCTAGGTGAGGGCGGGGCGGGGCTAGGTGAGGGCGGGGGGGGGCTAGGTGAGGGCGGGGCGGGGCTAGGTGAGGGAGGGGCGGGGCTAGGTGAGGGAGGGGCGGGGCTAGGTGAGGGCGGGGGGGGCTAGGTGAGAGGAGAGGCGGTGCTAGGTGAGGGCGGGGCGGGGCTAGGTGAGGGCGGGGGGGGCTAGGTGAGGGCGGGGGGGCTAGGTGAGGGCGGGGGTACTAGGTGAGGGCGGGGCGGGGCTAGGTGAGGGCGGGGCGGGGCTAGGTGAGGGCGGGGCGGGGCTAGGTGGGGGCGGGGCTACGCGAGGGCGGGGCGGGGCTAGGCTGAGGGCGGGAGGGGCCGGGATGTAGTTGTGAAGGCACCGTGCCCAGGCGGCCGGGCGGAAGGGCTCGCGGCGGCCGCCACCTGGGGAGGGCGGGGCCTCCGTCGCGGTGAGGATCGAGGGTGGAGGATCGCCCGCGGCGTGGGGCGGGGCGGGTCTGCCCCGGGTCTGCCCCGGGGCTGGGGAGGTGGAGATGGGGTGCGGTGGCCCGAGGCTGCCCGCGGTCTCAGGGCACCGTGCGGGGCCGTGAAGGGCTGGGGGTCGCCACCCGGCTGCGGGTGAAGACAGCCCGGCCCGGGCCGTGGCGCAGGGTCGGTCCGTGCAGACAGACAGCCAGACAGCCAGCCTGGCGCGGGGTCCCTGCAGACAGACAGACAGCCAGCCTGGCGCGGGGTCCCTGCAGACAGACAGACAGCCTGGCGCGGGGTCCCTGCAGACAGGCAGCCAGACAGCCAGCCTGGCGCGGGGTCCCTGCAGACAGACAGACAGCCTGGCGCGGGGTCCCTGCAGACAGACAGACAGCCTGGCGCGGGGTCCCTGCAGACAGACAGACAGCCTGGCGCGGGGTCCCTGCAGACAGACAGACAGCCTGGCGCGGGGTCCCTGCAGACAGACAGACAGCCTGGCGCGGGGTCCCTGCAGACAGGCAGACAGACAGCCTGGCGCGGGGTCCCTGCAGACAGACAGACAGCCTGGCGCGCGCGGGGTCTGTCCAGACAGACAGACAGCCTGGTGCAGGCCGCAGACAGCGGCCTCCGGGTGGAGCGGCCCTGGCCGCATGGTGGACAGCTCACTGGGCTGCAGTAGGCTTTCAGCCGCTTCACTAGCACACGCACTCGGCCGCCATCCAACCTCGTGTGTAGCAGGCAGTGAGAGAAAGAGGTACAGACAGGCTGAAAGAGCTGGAGAGCCGGACGATGACTGCGTAACACCCAGGCAGGTCTAATTAAGGGGGGTTCTGGGCTGAGGCTCACTTCAATATGGAATAGAGCACAGAATTTTCAAAAATCTAATAAAAAACCCCAAGCGCACACATGACATCAGCATGGGAACGTCAAGCACACACATGACATCAGCATGGGAACGTCAAGCACACACATGACATCAGCATGGGAATGTCAAGCACACACACATGACATCAGCATGGGAACGTCAAGAAGCACACATGACATCAGCATGGGACCGTCAAGAAGCACACATGACATCAGCATGGGAACGTCAAGCACACACATGACATCAGCATGGGAACGTCAAGAAGCACACATGACATCAGCATGGGACCGTCAAGCACACACATGACATCAGCATGGGAACGTCAAGCACACACATGACATCAGCATGGGAACGTCAAGCACACACATGACATCAGCATGGGAACGTCAAGTACACACACATGACATCAGCATGGGAACGTCAAGCACACACGACATCAGCATGGGGACGTCAAGCACACACATGACATCAGCATGGGAACGTCAAGCACACACATGACATCAGCATGGGAACGTCAAGAAGCACACATGACATCAGCATGGGAACGTCAAGCACACACATGACATCAGCATGGGAACATCAAGCACACACATGACATCAGCATGGGACTGTCAAGCACACACATGACATCAGCATGGGAACGTCAAGAAGCACACATGACATCAGCATGGGAACGTCAAGAAGCACACATGACATCAGCATGGGACCGTCAAGAAGCACACATGACATCAGCATGGGACCGTCAAGAAGCACACATGACATCAGCATGGGAACGTCAAGCACACACATGACATCAGCATGGGAACGTCAAGAAGCACACATGACATCAGCATGGGACCGTCAAGCACACACATGACATCAGCATGGGAACGTCAAGCACACACATGACATCAGCATGGGAACGTCAAGCACACACACATGACATCAGCATGGGAACGTCAAGCACACACACATGACATCAGCATGGGAACGTCAAGCACACACGACATCAGCATGGGGACGTCAAGCACACACATGACATCAGCATGGGAACGTCAAGCACACACATGACATCAGCATGGGAACGTCAAGCACACACATGACATCAGCATGGGAACGTCAAGCACACACATGACATCAGCATGGGAACGTCAATGACCCAGGTCCCCATCAGCTGCGATTGCTCCCTGCTCATTTTAATGATATTGCTGATCCAACACAATGGACTTGAACTGTAAACATGAAAGTCAGGATTTGCAGAATAAAACATTACCATCAACAGCTACATTTACCATCAGTTTGGGTATCATTTCCACAGCTGGGGGATCTGGGTGTTGGAAGAAGCCTGCATGGTGCATGGGCTACTGTTATTTTTGTCACCATCTCATAGTGTGCACCCAGCTCCCAGTGAAGGAGACACTCGCTGGCCCAGGCAGGAAGCTGATGAAAATGGACTTGTAATGTCTTCATGGTTGCCACTATTTCTTATAGGTCTGGGTTCCCAGGCTTCTCACTAGGTGACATTAAAAGAAAGTACTGCGGATACTGCTCTTATCTGTGAGTTTTGCGGCAGTAACGAAGATTCTCACATCCCAGAGACTTGCTGTAACTATTATTCCCAATATTCACAATGTGTGCATGTGGGCCCTCTAAGCAGGAGGGCTGGTAGAGGCTTGTGAATTAAACCGACAAAGGATAAAGAAGAGATCTAGCACCCACATTTCACGGTACATTGTTCACTTTACATGTTGTTAGACATGGAAGTTTCTACGCCATTTTAACAAGCTGTGAACATTTGTGAAGCAATTAGAGAAAGGAAGCAGGGGACGGGACTTCTGGGGGTGCATTGTGGGAAAGGAGTGTAGGACATGCATGGGGGGAGGGGGGCTGGGAAGGAGCCTAGGACACGCATGCGGGTGGGTGGGTTGGTAGTTGTCTATGTAGACAGCTTGATGCAAAATCCAGCATTACAGACACAGATATCTGGTGCAAGACAGGAGACATCTTCATACCTGGAAATGTCCTTTACAAAAGAGATATCTGATCCCGGTGTCAGAGTCTGACACCTGTATCCTAGCTTCTCAGGAGGCTGAAACCTGAGGATTGTGGTTTGAAGTCAGCCTGGGTAGGAAAGTCTGTGAGACTTCTGTCTCTAATTAATCTCCTAAAAACTGGAAGTGGAGCTGTGGCTCCAAGTGGTAGAATGCTAGCCTTGAGTAAAAGAGTCCTGGGGTAACACCCAGGCCCTGAGTTCAAAGCTAGGGGACTGGCACACACACACACACACACACACACACACACACACACATGGGAAAAGGAAAAGAAATCTGTACCTTGATTTCATGTAGGAAAGGATAAAGGATTGAGGTTTTTTCTTTTTTCCTGTGTGTGGTTCTTAAGTTGCCTTCAGCTTAAAATAATATACCAAAAGGAGTATATTTTGAGATAACACGTCCCGATCCTCTCCAGCCCCTGGGCTTTCTGCAACAGGCCTTCATCCTCTGGAATGAATCTGAAATGTTGCTAGTGATGTTTTTAGGACAAAACACTCCAGACAGAAGTTTCTGGACCTTCAATGTCCCTTGAGCCCGTGTGTTGAAGGCGTTGTCTTCAGCCAGTGACACTGCTGGGAGATGGTCTAGAAGCTTAGGAAATGGAACCCAGTGTCAAGAAGTCATGGAGAGAGCCCTTGGAGGGGAGGTCAGGATGATGGGCTCGCTCTCCTCTCATTTAGCATCCATGAAGTGTCCGTGTTCACACGTGACAGTACGTGCTGCCACCGCAAGCCCAAATGGAGCCAGACGACAGCTCAGCCCCGCGAAGCCTTTCCTCCTCCACGGCGGTGACCGCCAGTGTCCGTCGTGGTCAGGGAAGCTGCAGCTGTAGCTGTGGGAGACCAGAGCTCACCACACCGCGTACGCCGGGGCCCAAGGATTACTTCGAGTGGACCAGCTTGGAAGACAGCAAACAGAACAGCCTAGAAACGTGGAGAAGTGGCCGTCTTACCGGTGAAATACAAACCCACGCAAGCTGCCTGGGACGGGCTCGGGCTTCCCAGAGAGCAGGCTTTTCCGGCGCCTCCCGTGATCTTCCTGGGCCGCCCCCTAAAGCTCAGAACCCTAAATTGCGACAGCTACTTTTGGGGATCCAGTGGGTGGCTCTGGACAGAGCCTTCGGGTCAACAGCTGCAAAGCCAGGTGCCTGCGTAGCCTGGGATCGTCCTCCGCGGGTTCCGCTATCTCAGCGCCTGCCGCGTCCCTATTGGCTGGCTCCCCGCAGGCGTGCTGGCTTCCATAGCGCCTGCCGCGTCCCTATTGGCTGCCTCCCCGCAGGCGTGCTGGCTTCCATAGCGCCTGCCGCGTCCCTATTGGTTAGCTTCCCGGAGGCGTGCCGGCAGGCTGTACTCTAATTGGCCCGCGGGTGCTCCGCCCTGCCGCCTGCCTCTCCTAGCTGCCTCTACCAGGTTGGGCTCCGCCGCGGCTAGGGGCGGCCGTGCGTGGCCGTGCGTGACCGTGCGTGGCCGCGCGTGGCCGTGCGCGGCCGTGTGTGACCGTGCGTGGCCGGCGGCGCGGGCCGCACCCTGTGTCTTTCGGAACCACAATTCTCTCAGAGCTCCTCTTCCCAACGCCCCGCGGTCACGTCTTCACAGGAGACGACGGAGGACCCGGCGTTCGGGGGCGGGACGCTGGCGGCTCCCTCGTGCGAGGGTGTGAAGTCAGTTTCCCTGGAAAGTAAAAGAAAACAAGCCAGAAAACAAGCCGGGTGCCCGTGGCTCCCGCCTGTCACCCCGGCTACTCAGGAGGCTGAGATCTGAGGATCGCGGTTCAAAGCCAGCCTGGGCAGGAAAGTCCGTGAGACTCCTATCTCCAATAAACCACTAAAAAACCGAAGTGGCGCTGTGGCTCCAGTGGTAGAGCACTCGCCTTGAGCTGAAGAGCTGAGGGACAGCGCCCAGGCCCAGAGTTCAAGGCCCACGACCAACAAGAACAAAGAAATGAAAGGAAAACAAGCTTTTCGGGCCCCAAAGGAATTCGCTACCATCGGGGCTGCGCGGAGCCTCCGACTGATCAAACGACCCCGGTGCGCGCGGGATCGCGGGACGGCGGCGCGGCCCCGGGGGCGCGGGATCGCGGGGACGGCGGCGCGGCGCCTGGCGCGGGATCGCGGGACGGCGGCGCGGCCCCGGGGGTGCGGGACCGCGGGGACGGCGGCGCGGCCCCGGGCGCGGGATCGCGGGGACGGCGGCGCCTGGCGCGGGATCGCGGGGACGGCGGCGCGGCCCCGGGCGCGGGATCGCGGGGACGGCGGCGCCTGGCGCGGGATCGCGGGGACGGCGGCGCGGCCCCGGGGGCGCGGGATCGCGGGGACGGCGGCGCGGCCCCGGGGGCGCGGGATCGCGGGGACGGCGGCGCCTGGCGCGGGATCGCGGGGACGGCGGCGCGGCCCCGGGCGCGGGATCGCGGGGACGGCGGCGAGGCGCCTGGCGCGGGATCGCGGGGACGGCGGCGCGGCCCACCTCCAGCGGGCTGAGCCTTGGGGTTGGTTCTGCTTGAAGGCCGCTCGTTTGATGGGGACGAGGCGCGGACACCCGGCTGTGATGCTTTTTAGCTTTCGTGCTCAAGGCCGGGGCTCGACCCCTGGAGCCACCGCTCCTCTCCTGGCCTTCGTGGTGCTAATTGGAGGTAAGAGCCTGCCATCTTCATGCCTCCTGAGTGGCGAGGACGGCAGCCGGGTCGGCGCTTGGCACAGGCACAGGTAATACACAAACCCGTCAGTTTAGTATAAATGTGACTTTGAAGGATAAAATAAGACGAACCCAGGAGCGGGTGTAGAAGGCCACGCGCGGCTTCTTTCCCGGTGGTGCTGGTGCACCCCGGGCGCGTGGACTCCGCTTTCCTGGGAGCCTCCGCAGCTTCAGCCTCAGAAGCGCTCGTAGCGCACTGACCGCGTGGACAGCTGTGTAAATGTGATTGGACACAAGCTATGACCCACCGACAGGTGACAGAGGGGGTGGGAGACCCGGGAAGGCCTGCCTGCGTCGCCCTCCAGGCCTGTCGGCGCGCTCTCCTCCGGGTATGTGGCAGGACTCTTCTAAAACGTGGGGCTTGTGAGCTATTATCAGACACAGCCAGCTCCAAGACAGGAAAGTGGGACAAAGAGGATATTTTCAGTTTCTGTGACCTACCTAGGGGAGGAGAAATGTTAGTTTCTGGAGGCTGCCTTCCTGCCTTAGGAGAGAAAGCAGGGGAGGGGAGGGGCAGGCAAGAGGGAGGGGAGGGGATGGAGGGGCGGACAAGGGGGAGGGGAGGGGAGGGGCCGGGAGGGGAGGGGAGGGGAGGGGGGGGCAGGCAAGAGGGAGGGGAGGGGAGGGGAGGGAGGGGCAGACAAGGGGGAGGGGAGGGGAGGGGCCGGGAGGGGAGGGGAGGGGAAGGCAGGGGGGGGGCAGGCAAGAGGGAGGGGAGGGGAGGGGCCGGGAGGGGAGGGGAGGGGAGGGAGGGGCGGACAAGGGGGAGGGGAGGGGAGGGGCCGGGAGGGGAGGGGAGGGGAGGGGGGGGCAGGCAAGAGGGAGGGGAGGGGAGGGAGGGGCAGACAAGGGGGAGGGGAGGGGAGGGGCCGGGAGGGGAGGGGAGGGGAAGGCAGAGGGGGGGGCAGGCAAGAGGGAGGGGAGGGGAGGGGCCGGGAGGGGAGGGGAGGGGAGGGAGGGGCGGACAAGGGGGAGGGGAGGGGAGGGGCCGGGAGGGGAGGGGAGGGGAGGGGCCGGGAGGGGAGGGGAGGGGAGGGGCCGGGAGGGGAGGGGAGGGGAGCACACAAGCACTGTCAGAGGCCGAAGCCCCGACATTATAACAAAAGATGACCGTTCACCTTTACTACTGCTCTAAAGCTATTCCGAAGTTAGTTCAGGCATCAAGGACAGAAAGTCCAAATACTTCAACCAAAAATACACTTATGCTAGGAAATAACAAGGTCTACCGAGTTACAAATCAGGACCATGGAGAAACAAAACAGAATACCACATGTAAGCCAGGCATTGGCGGCTCATTCCTGGCTACGCAGGAGACTGAGATCTGCACATTACAGCTCAGAGCCAGCCAGGGCAGGAAGTCCAGGAACTCCGGCTACCCACCAGAAAAGCTGAAGTGGGACTGGGGCTCAAGTGAAAGAGTGTCAGCCTTGAGCAAAGAAGCTCAGGGACAGTGCCCAGGCCCTGAGTTGGGGCCCCAGACAGACAGACAGACAGACAGACAGACAGACACACACACACACACACACACACACACACACACACACAATTTAGCTTTTGAACCCTGCCTTACTTAGCATTATGTCCTTCAGGTTAAACCATTGTGTTGCCAAATTTCAAAATTTCTGACCTCAGACCTCAGCCTTCTGAGAGCTAGGATTACAAACATGAGCCACCAAAACGAGACAAGAAATACTTTCTGCTCTCATTCATATGTGAAAACTAAACAGGTCTAATTTGTGGAAAGAGAGTAGAATGGTGATTATCACAGACTGAGCCTGGAAAAACATGTATCACAACATCACTCTGCAGGCTGGGGTTGTAACAGTGTTAGAGCACAAGGCCCTGAGTTTGATTCCCAACTCTGTCCCTTCCCCAAATCACACTGTACAACTTGAATATCTATGTGTGTGCTTATGCACATATTTAATATACCTCAATAATGCTGTGAAAAAGCACAAGTACATGGATGAAGTCACAATAACAAAAGCAGGCTTTTTCTGAGAGTGATAGGTCCAGCCCCTGCAGGGTTCCTCGATGTAACCAGAGGTGATCTGTTTTCAAGCGCTTTGGAACCAAACAGATAAAGCTCCTTAGGCCAGAAATGTGAGATTTTTGAAAATGCGCACCTGGTGAATATATCACACACAAAGCATCCTTTCCCACAATTTCATCCAAGTGCATCAGAAGCAAGGATTCTGGCCGTCAGCAGCTGGATGATGTTCTTAAGTGCATTGGCTCGGCAGTAAACGGGTGCAGCTGGGCCTGTGGCTCACAGCTGTGGTTCTGTGGACAGGGACAGACGTCCTGGGCCGTGCCGAAAGGACAGGTGGACTGGCGCAGGCCTCCCCAGCCAGTGGCAGAATTAAGGTACAAATCAGGGAACAAATACTTCATGTGCGCCATGCTGCTGTAGATTCTGGATATTTAGTGTTTCCTGTGTACTTAATGATCTTGAACATTGAGAACTTCTTACATATTTGGTAACCGTGATGTCTAGTGCCTCTTATCCTGAATATTCAGTGTCTCTTGAATATTGAGTGATACTTAATACCAAGTATTAATAGCAAGTGCTTTTTGTTTACCTGTATTATAAATACTAAGCAATATAACAAATTTAGTGTATGTTGTGATCATGAATATTTCCTTTCTTTCTCCTATATGTAGTAATCTTGTATATTGTCTCCTGCAGATTTAACATGCCTTAGTGTAGTGCCCAATTGCGATGTATTTGCTCACCACCTCCAGAGTATTCTGAGCCTCTCATCCTCTACCCTGAGGCCCATGTGTACTGCTTCTTGGGCACTGACATGGTGGTGAGAAGTCTATGCTTCCATCAGAAAGAATGATACTCCATCATTCATAAGGAAATGGAGACTTCGAAAAGCTAAGTGAAGTACACCAGATCCAAAGAAGCATAGGTTGTAAGGTTTCCCTCATTTGTGGTAATTAGAATGTGCCTAAAATCTACAGGTAAACACAGTGGATGCTAAAATACAAAAAAATTACACTTGGACATGATATAAATCAAACGGAACTTTAAACATCCACAGAGTAAGACCAAAGAGCAAAGGAGAGGCCCAGAGGCTCAGGAGCTCTGTATATGATCACTTATCCAGATGAGCTCCAAGAAAAGGAAATAGCGGGCTTTTTTGTTATTTTGCTTTTGTTTCCCCCCCTCCCCCCTTTGTGGCTGTTTTTTCTTTCTGTATCTTTTGTCTGTATGTAAGTTGATCTGTTTGGGGAAGGCTAAGGGGCCACAGAAATGGTGGGATAAAGGGCAAACAAATGCTGCAGTGATATTCACTAGACACTGTTGAAAATGAGCTGCCAGCTTGTAGGGGAGAGGAGTCGCGGGATAAACTGGGAGAAAACAAGGGAAAGTTGACATTGTTGAAAAAGAAATAAACATGTCACCTGACTTCTGCCTCTCCTTTACAATTAAACAACAACAACAACAACAACAAAAAAAAAACAACAAAAAAAAAACCTCTGGACAAAGCCAGGCACTGGCCGCTCACATCTCTAATCCTAGCTACTCAAGAGGCCAAGATCTGAGAATCAAGGTTTGAAGCCAACCTAAGCAGGAAGGTCAGTGAGACTCTTAGCTCCAATTAACCACTTAACGCCCAGGAGCAGAGCTGTGGCTCAGAGGTAGAGTGCTAGCTAGCCTTGAGCAAAAAAGCTGAGGGACAGCGCCGGGGCCATGAGTCCAAGACCCATGACACACACAAGCCAAAAACAACTGTGGACACTCAGAAAAAGACATAATGCATGTGCTTGTTATTGTGAAGTTGTAAGAGTTGCACTTGCTTTAGGTTCTAGGCCTTTGTCAACCATATGGTTTGCAAATGTTTCTCCGGCCTGCTGGAAGTCTTATCTGTTCACCTAGCTTGCCTGCTTGCTCCTCCCACCCCCCAGGCCCCTCTCTTTTGTGGTACTGAGGAGAGAACCCAGGGTCTTGTGCTTGCTGGGCAAACATTCTATCACTTAAGCCATGCTTTTTTGTTTGCTTTTTACAGTATCCAGACTTTGCCCAGGCTAGTCTTAGACTGTTATCCTCCTCTTAGCTGGCATTACAGCTATATGCTACCATACCTGGCCCTCATTCTTTTTAGAGTTCAATTGTAACTAATTCTTTAGAGCTCAATTATAGCTAGTTATAATTAAAAATTGTATTTTTTTTTTTTTTTTTTTTTTTGGCTAGGCACCTAGTGGCTCACTGTAACCCTAGCTACTCAGGAGGCTGAGATCTCAGGATCACAGTTTGAAGCCATTTGGGGCAGGAAAGTCCATGAAATTCTTAGCTCCAATTAATCACAGAAAAAGCTGGAAGTGGCACTATGGCTGAAGTGGTAGAACACGAGCCTTGAGCAAAAAGCCCAGGGACAGTGCTCAAGTCCAGAGTTCAAGCCCCAGGGCCAGCAAAAAAAACACCACCACCGCCAACATTTCCAATCCATTTAAGTGTCCTTGATAGACACTTAGGTTGATTCTGGATCTGTTTTGAATGGTGTCAAAGTGATCATGAGAGTGTGGGTGTATCTTCTTTAAACTCATTGCTTTTCCTTTCATTTATACCAGGAGTGAAATAGATGGGTCCTATGGTCGTTCTGTTTTTAATTTATGAATGTGTGGGTAAGCCTGTAAGAAATGACCTAGCAGAGCAGAAACAAACTCGATGTGGGAGGAAGGGGTGGGACAGGCGTACACTAAGACAGGGGACAGGCGTACACTAAGACAGAGGTGGAAGAATCACCAAAGCCAGAGCAGAAAATCACCGGTGAGGGTTATCTCTGAAGCTGACTCGGTTTGCACTTTTTCTGGAATTCAGTTTATTTCTTGTGCTCAATAAACATCTCATAGAGAGCAGCCCCATACAAGCATGTGCCAGGGATACACAAGCGAGCCAAGCCCTGTGGAGAGCCTTAAGTGGCCTGGCCGTTTGGAGCTGGGATAGCGACCCAGAGCCAGTCAGGCTTTTGCTCCACCTCCTATCTTAGGAAAGCCAGTGATGATGTCCTAGGCAGCCTTGGAATAGATCACTGTCCTTCCAGATCTCCAGTCTACCCTGTCCCCACCCCTTCTATCTTCCTTGGTCTGTATTTTCATTTTCACTAACTTACTTGTCCACATTCACTTCCAGGCTTAGATTTAAAAAAAAAAAGAAGAATTGAAACAAATTTCACATGACACATGGTAAACCATATGAAAGTTAATAATTCATGGCATTTAGCACATTTGCAGTATTGTATAACTATCACTTCTGGTTAGTTCCATCGCAAGAGAAAAATCTTGCACCTGATACTTCCCCCCTCTTCCAGCTCTGAACAATAATTAATCTGCTTTGTCTCAGAATTGGCCTATTCTGGACATTCCATGTATCATATGTAATTTAGGGTCTGGTTCACTTCTCTTAGTATTATGGTTCACGTAACACTGTACAATGAAACAGCATTTCATTGATTTAGAAAACACAATCTAAGTCAATTACCAGTTGAGTATCTGGGAGGCTCACACCTAGGAGTGGACTGGCTGGAAGAGCCGCTTTGTTCCCTAGCCAGAAATCCAACCAACATTGGCTTACAGAGGCGGCTAGCTGTTTGTCCTTCACCCCATTCCTGACAAACGCAACCCAACAAATGACAAGCTTTACACCAGCGTTCCCCGGGTGGAACTTTCTGGAACGGAAACATTCTGAATCTACGTTCTCTAACATCCGCTGGCTATGCATCGCCAGGGCATCTTCATAATTCTTAATTTAAAAAGCAAATGTCCCCAGGGTGGTGGCTGCGTGTTGACAGCTTGGCCTTGGAGGTGGAAATGGGAAGGTTCTCCTCAGCAGTCCTCTCACACTGCATTGAATGTTTCTTCGTGTGATACCCTGAAACGTCGACACCCAGCCCAAGGAAAGCGCCTCAAGTCACCGAAGGGCTCGGCGACGGGGTGGCTGCCCGGGCGGGCCCTGCACGCGCTTCACCGGGGCCCGCGCTCGCAGTTGGGTTTCGGTCAAGTGGTGCCACTTGCACGCCGCACCTCGTGCGTGTGCGTGCGCGTGCGCGCACAGGGAGTCCTCCGGGTCAGTGCCGTGTGGTCGGGGCACCGGGACGTTCTCCACCGCAGCAGCGTCGCTGGCTCCCGATGGCGTCTGCGGAGCTCGGGCCCGAGCATGACGTGCGCCGCACAGGGCGTTGTGTAACGTGTTATGTAAGTCCCGCACCCGCTGCCGCCGGCCGCGGCCTCCCGGGGGCCGCAGGCGCCCGCCCGCCCCGGGGACCCGCCCGCCCGCGCAGTGTCGCTCTTTCTCGGAGGCGGTGGGTGGCTCTGAAAAGAGCCGTTGGGGGCCGCGCGGGGCCGGCGCGGGGACTCACTTGCCCTTGGCCTTGTGGTGGCTCTCGGTCTTCTTGGGCAGCAGCACGGCCTGGATGTTGGGCAGCACGCCGCCCTGCGCGATGGTCACGCGGCCCAGCAGCTTGTTGAGCTCCTCGTCGTTGCGGATGGCCAGCTGCAGGTGGCGCGGGATGATGCGCGTCTTCTTGTTGTCGCGCGCCGCGTTGCCCGCCAGCTCCAGGATCTCGGCCGTCAGGTACTCGAGCACGGCCGCCAGGTACACCGGCGCGCCGGCGCCCACGCGCTCCGAGTAGTTGCCCTTGCGGAGCAGCCGGTGCACGCGGCCCACGGGGAACTGCAGGCCCGCGCGCGACGAGCGCGACTTGGCCTTGGCGCGCGCCTTCCCTCCCTGCTTGCCGCGGCCAGACATCCTCAACGCCCAGGCGCCGGACTCGGAGCGAACCAACAGCCGCGCGGAGGAGAGCGCGCGTGCGGCCCCGGCCAGTCCTTATATGTCGTCCAGAGGTAGGCTGGACGGCGCCTTCGGATTGGATGGTTCCAGGAACCAATCACAAAAGGAACCCGGCAGCTCCTAATTTGCATATGCCTTTCCCGCGGGTGACGTAACGCGACCTTTCATCCAATACTAGAGGCACGCTGTGCGATCCTTCATTTGAATACGGAGCACATAAGTAGAGTTAGCGCGGCCGCTGCGCGTAGACCTCCCGAGACTGACCACCATGCCAGATCCCTCCAAGTCGGCTCCGGCCCCCAAGAAGGGGTCCAAGAAGGCGGTCACCAAGGCGCAGAAGAAGGACGGCAAGAAGCGCAAGCGCGGCCGCAAGGAGAGCTACTCCATCTACGTGTACAAGGTGCTGAAGCAGGTGCACCCCGACACCGGCATCTCGTCCAAGGCCATGGGCATCATGAACTCGTTCGTGAACGACATCTTCGAGCGCATCGCCGGCGAGGCCTCGCGCCTGGCGCACTACAACAAGCGCTCGACCATCACCTCGCGCGAGGTGCAGACGGCCGTGCGCCTGCTGCTGCCCGGGGAGCTGGCCAAGCACGCCGTGTCCGAGGGCACCAAGGCCGTCACCAAGTACACCAGCTCCAAGTGAGGCGGCGCCGCCCCAACGGCTCTTTTCAGAGCCACCTCCAAGCTCAGAAAGGAGCGTGCAGCCGGGCCTGGGGCCGCCCGCACCGCGACCCGCACGGGCTGCGAACCCCGCGTCCTGTGCGGGCGCCAGAGGCGGGGTCGGCTCCCGTGCACGGAAGGGCGGCCTGGGGGCCGGGGAGCCCGCGGCTGCGCCCCGCCCCGGGGCCCCGTGCCGCCCGCCCCGTCCTCCCCACGGTCCTGAACGCCCAGTGGCGGCGGCGCGGTTCGCGCGGCAGAGCACCAGCCGGGACGTCGCCGGTGCCCAGCCCCGTCCCGGCCAACGGGGCTCCTTTGCTTTTCTCGGGCCGGGTGGGGGTTTGGGCCTCGCGGCCGCCCGCACCTGGCGCAGGCGCTCGGACCCCGGGGCAGCGGGGCGCAGCCGGGCCACGGCGCCGGAAGCCAGCCCGGAACAAAGCGAGCCGGGCCCCGAGAGGCACGGCCGGGGCCCCGTCTGTGACGGCTGCACCTTGTTTTCAAACCCTCTCCCAGGGCTCCATTTTCACTTCGTTCTAGATATTCCCTGGCAGGGATTTGTTTTTCTGGTGCTGGTCCTGGGACTGGAACTCAGGGCCTGAGCACCGTCTCTGACCTCCGTTGAAGGCTGAGGCACAGCGCCGTCTCCAGCTCCTTGGCGCTGGGGATGTGAGCGCAGGCCAGCTGGCCCGGCCTCCCGGGTGGCGGGGATTGCAGCCGAGCGGGCCTCCGGCGCCGGCTCTGCATTTCCTCCGTGTCTTTAGCAGTGGCCTTGCGTCACGGCGGCTGGGTGCAGTAAATCACTTCTGGTGGCTTACACCGTGCAGAGCAACGTTTCCAAAACGCTGCAGGTGAGCACAGGAGTCCTTTTGCTGGGTCCCTCCCCCTTTCCATCTGGGAACATGCAGGTCATTAAGAAGCCGTTTTGTATTGACTATATTTGGCACACAGTAAGGGTAACGGAAATGTTTCGATATTTGTGTGCATGAAGACGATGACAGACAAACCCAGGTTTATGTGAATTCCACACAGATGCGTTTTTGAAACTAGCTTCTTATATAGACGGTGCCACCAGAAAACCAGAAGTGGCTCAACGTGGTAGCGCTAGCCTTGAGCCAAAGAGCTCGGGGACAGCACCCAGGCCCTGAGTTCAAGTCCACCACTGACCCAGAGAGAGACAGACAGACAGGATAAAAGCTGTCTACTCTTCAGGTTTCTCCCGGGAAGGCTTGGTATTTTCAGGCATCAAGTAGAATCAGCATTCAGAAGCAAGGGTTCTGGAGGGTTCCTGTCTTCTCAGGAGGAACGCCAGGTCAATTTCCAGTGCTCTTGCGTCAAATTTAAGTGAATCATTGGAAAAGGAAATTTTATAATTCGCTTATTCTCTTTTGCTTCTGCATGTCTAGAAATCAATTCCGGAGACGTCGGTCCCGCCAGCCATCCAGCGGGCTGTGGCGATCGTCGGCTCCACGTAGTGTGCCTGGAGATGGACTCAGGCGCGAACTGCAGCCGCACTTGTCCACTGAGGGGGAGCAGGAGAGCGGACTGAGCGCTCAGCTGGCTTGGCACGGGCCGCGCGGGGTCGCAGTGGAAAGCGCGCCTGTGTGACCTCCGCGGCCGGCCGTGTGCGCAGCCCTGGCGGCGGCGCCCAGATGGGGGGGGGGGGCGTGAGATGGCGGCTTTAGTTAGCGACGGGCCCGGGCCCCGCTGCCGTCTCACCGTGGGCGGCTCTGGACGGTGCACAGCCCGCTGGCTTCTGGGCCATGACCCGGAGGCCGCGACGGAAGGAACAGCTGCGTCCCGGCTCCCATTCCAGTGTACCGGACGGACGGACGGACGGACGCGGGAGCCGCCGGCCGTGGCCCGTGCCATCGAGGCCCCGGGCGGGGGCGGAGGCGCTCGGCCTGAGACGAAGGGCGCCACCCGGGGCCCGCGTCCCCCTCCCGCCTCCCTGACTCCGTTTCCCGGGTTGGTGCGAGGCCCGGCCGCGCCGTCCGTGGGCGATCGGCTCCCAGGCCGCGGGCCCGGCGTCGCTGCCCACACGCGCGCGCACGCACACACTGTGGGGAGAGAGGCCGCGGGTGTGGGGAGGAGCGGCGCCGCTCGCTCACGCACGCACACTGGACAGAGACGCGGGTGGGGGGACCGGGGAGTTAAGTGGAGACCCCGCCCCGCCGGACGCGGGATCCGGTGCTGCTCCAAACGCACCGCACCAGCGACCCGGGCCGCGCGCTCGAGCGCCTGCGTGGCCGCGGAGCTGGGGTCCGTGGCGCCGGCCTTGGTGCCCTCGGACACGGCGCGCTGGGCCAGCTCCCCGGGCAGCAGCAGGCGCCCGGCCGTCTGCACCTCGCGACGTGATGGTCGAGCGCTTGCTGTAGCGCCAGGCGCGACCCGTGTCGGGGTGCACCTGCTTCAGCACCTTGCACACGTAGATGGCGTAGCTCTCCTTGCAGCCGCGCTTGCGCTTCTTGCCGTCCTTCTTCTGCGCCTTGGTGACGGCCTTCTTGGACCCCTTCTTGGGGCCGGCCCGGAGCGGGAGGGCTCCGGAGCCGGAGACAGCGCCCGCACCAGCCGCGCGCGAACCGCGGCACCGCCGAGGAAGGGCTGCTTCTCAGCTCTATATTCAAATGAGGGTTTGAAATTCGTAGTCTTTGATTGGACGCTCTCCTCCGGGACTAGGTATGTAAATAGGAGATGCGAGCATCCTCTTGCGATTGGACCGCCGCCCAGCCAATCCGAGCGCGCCTCGCCGGGCCGGCGCCTGGACCGGGCGTGCTGGCAGAAACCCTTTGTTTGAAGGCGGAGGCGCCCGGCCGGGGCCGCCTGCCGGGACGCGGCGCGGAGGGAGGGGCGTCCGGCGCCACCTCGGACCGCGGGCTTCGGTTCTGGGGCGGATTCCCGGACTCGTTCGCTCGTTAGGCGGGGAGAGGCGCTTGATGCCCGCTTAGCGGAGAGGCCGAACTGGCCGAGGCATTTACCCCGCCCCCGCCCCAGGCCACGCATTTGTGGCGGATTCGGAGCGCGTCGCCCGGCTCGCTCGGAAACAGGATGCGGACGTGTTACGGTTCGCTCTCGACCAAAGGGGCCGGGAGGCCGCGGCGGGGCGGCCGGGTGCGGCCTCCGGGGCGGCGGCTGTCCGCGTCCCGCCGTGACCGCCGGGGACCGGCCCCCCCTTTCCTCCCCGGAGCAGCGGCCCCGGCCGAGGCCACAGCCCGGGTCAGAAGCGTCCGGAAGGGAAGCGGAGGACGTCCCAGGCTCGGGCCGCTGCCTGCGCGTCTCCCTGCGGGAGTCTGTCCTTCCTCCCCGTGGAGTTCCGCGGGCGACGCGCCGCTGCGTCTGGAGCTGGACTCCCGCGGGCGCCCGGCCGCCTCCGGCCCGGCCTCCCCACCGCGCCGCCCCTGTCTGCGGGCATCGCCCCCCCGGGCCCGGCCCCCCCCCCCCGCCCGCGCCGCCCCTGTCTGCGGGCATCGCCCCCCCGGGCCCGGCCCCCCCCCGCCCGCGCCGCCCCTGTCTGCGGGCATCGCCCCCCCCCGCCCGCGCCGCCCCTGTCTGCGGGCATCGCCCCCCCCCCGCCCGCGCCGCCCCTGTCTGCGGGCATCGCCCCCCCCCCCGCAGGTGCCCGCGCAGCGCTTGGGAAGCGAGCACGCCCTGCGTCAGTCGCTGTCCGTCGGTCCAGCTCTGCCTGCTGCGGCCTGGTGAAGCTTAAAATTGGTTAAGGGCGGGCGGGGACTCAGCCCTCAGAAAGAGGAGGGAGCCTCAAAGTGTCCTCCAACAATACACAGAAAAAGTACCTCCAAAAGATACGGACACAAAGGGAAGCAACGGGGAGCAGAGGGGCGTCGTGTGAGGAGAAGAGCAAAAGACCCGCGTTGTTAACACGCAGCCCTCGCACGTCAGTGAGAGGAAATTTCCAGAGTGGCCTAAGAATATGGAAGAGAGACGTGCGCCACGCGGAGGTCACCAACGCTTTAAATGCAGGTTAACACGGACACTAAAGGAGATGCGGACGCAGCCACGCGTGCCGGAAAGCGCATCGCCGCCTCTGCGTGGGGAAGCGGCGGGCCCGCGGTGCGCACGGGGCTTTGCGCATCGCCTTTGCGCATCGCCGCCTCTGACTGCGGGACGAGGCGAGCCCGCAGTGCGCACGGGGCTTTGCGCATCGCCGCCTCTGACTGCGGGAAGCAGCGAGCCCGCAGAGCGCACGGGGCTTTGCGCATCGCCTTTGCGCATCGCCGCCTCTGACTGCGGGAAGCTGCAAGCCCGCGGTGCGCACCGAGGCTTTGCGCATCGCCGCCTCTGCGTGGGGAAGCGGCGGGCCCGCAGTGCTCACGGGGCTTTGCGGTGTCTTCTTTGATCTAGAAATCTCTGCTATGTGTCCGTCTACAAAGGAAATAACCAGGCTGCAAACAAAGATCGTGCTTCATCCACAGAGCTGGTAATAATGAGAAATGAGAGGCCTGACCAGCCGGTACTGGAGGATTCTGAGATAGGCCACGGCTCACGCTCACGGTGGAACATAATGAAATCACTAGCATTTTTAAGCTATTTAACAAGAGACCCTTAGGTGAAACAATATTAAGTACAAGGCTCAGAACGCGTCTCCCTGGGCGCCACAGCGTTACCACTCACCCCTGCAAGCCAGCCCTTCCTGCTCCCGGGACAAAAGGCTTCCCAACAACGCCCTCCTGCCTCTCCCGAGCCCCCCACCCTGGACCCCTGCCCTTTTGTTACTGGCCCTCGTCAATGCAAACACTTCTTTGAACATCTGTACAAAGACAGAAGAGGTTTTTCCTATTTTCTTAACCTTCTCAAAAGACAACTCTCTCCATGGACAACACCTAGCTGTACCTTCTCTGCTGATCCAACCAGCTCTGAAGACGTTTCGCTGTTTTTCCAACCCCTACCTTTATGTCTGAAAGCCTCTTTTCTTTACAGCATGTAATGGACACTCAGCTATTCCTTGAATGAATAAATGCGTAAATCAGCAGTATAAATCCAATTCTGACAAAGAAAATCGAATTAGTGAATTCTGTTCTAGATGGATTATAGCATGCCTTCATTTCTTGTATGTATTCTATTTTCTCATATTTTGTAGAACAAATTTATGACAAGCTTACTTTTATGATGAGGGGTTATTAAACAGATCTATATTGTTCTTCCAGTTTAACTGACTCCCAGATCTGGATTAGAGATGCACCTGCTTGCCCTGGGATAATAAATGAAATTCAGCTGTATGATTTCCATGTATTTTAGAAACTATTTAGGACCTGTGGTGAATCTGCTTATTCCTCCTCTGCATCAGTGGCATCTGGTGTACAGCACACTGAGCTAAGAACCGCTGTGCTGACCATCGCACCGAAATGGCTCACCAGGAGACCAGGCCTGCTGGCTCTCAGGTCTCTCTAGGGGGTGGCTCAGAGTTCATTTTAGATGTAATCTGTAGAAAAACCTGAATTTCCAAAGCCAACTCTTCTCAAACCTCCCTCAAAATATTCTTGTAAATTCACCATCTTGCAGGATGTTTTTTCCTCTTCAAATTGGATCGTTTTCCAGGAAAAAAAGGACATAAATGGCTTTTCTGTAAACTTTTAAGCACGCCTCTGCTGCATAGCCAGCAGTTCAGCAATCCCAGTTTAATAACCCCAGTCCTATCCCTTAGAAAAGCCCCTCCATGATGTAGTTCCTCCTGAAACATGCGGTTAACTTAACAAATATTTTAGGGTGCTCACTTAGGCCAGGTAACCCAGTTCCCAGATGTTTAAGTCAATTTAACTCTTATAACAGCGTTCAGGGTATATGAGGGTTTCTGCTTGTTCAAACTTTGTCCAGGCTCCTGAACCACCTTCTAGGCCCACTTGTGTGGGTCCACGGCAAAATCGTCTTCACAAGAAATCCTGGTAAGTCAGCGGAACCCTGTAAGATGTCACCAGTTTCCTCATCAATTTTCCTCTCATGCCCAGGTGATGTCTGGCTGTGCCGGCAGTGGATTCCCACCTGTCCACGCTGTGTTCCCAGTGGAGCCCCGGCTATCCCCACTGCAAGACCACACTGACGTGGTCTACACCTACGGTCATGGTCCTGAGTAAAACCTTACTGTTTTATGTTTTAGTCTGTAGTGTTAATGCCATAAACCTTGATATTTTATAAAGTATAAAAGACACATGAAAGTTGCCAGCATAAAAATTGAGTTATTTGTGTCAACACTAACAATAACAACAAACTGGGAAGTTGTTAAGGAAGTGTTCTTATGCATGCTTGATTGATAGAATCAGTCATGAACGACTATCAGAAGTGCAAGCTCACAGTTCACCACAATCTTACACAAAAGTGATAGAGGGGTTGTGCTTAACTTTCAGGGGACCCTCATTCAATCCCAAGCATTCTGCCCCCTTTCCCCATCCTCCACAAAGACATCTACCCAGTTGCTGTCCGATCAGCTTCAAATCATGGTCATCATTGTTTAAAAATATATATTCTTCCTCATTGGAGTGTTTCAAAACTTTTGTTCACCTCAGTCTCTTTGAATGTTCTATAGCTTGCGGTCATACACAATTTCTGTCATTACCAAGTCCCTCTGATGGGTACTTGTTTCCTTGTGGTGCTGAGGATGAAACTTAGGGCCTTCACATGTCAGGTACATGCTGAACCATCCAACTCAGCCATCAATCCATTTGTTACTCAGCTCACCATTTGTTACTTGGAATAACAAAGCCAGTCTGTTGGATGGACTGATGAAATGCTATAGGGCAAAGGAAGTTTTCCTTATGAGAAAGAGAGAATGGGAGAGAAGGAAGGGAGGGAGGGAGGGAGTGGAAGGAGAAGGGGTAAAAGCAAGCCCAGAAGCCATGGCCTCCACTTAGATACAGAGGGTAGATGGTTGTGTTTAGGAGTCACTTAAAAGAGGTTCAAGTAGCTGGGCGCTGGTGGCTCACGCCTGTAATCCTAGCGACTCAGGAGGCTGAGATCTGAGGATCATGGTTTGAAGCCAGCCTGCGTAGAAAAGTTCATGAGACTCCAATAAACTCAGAAAAAGCAGCAAGTGGCCCTGTGGCTCAAGAGGTAGAGTGCTCGCCTTGAGCACAAAGCAGCCCAGGGCAGCGCCAGGACAGACAGAAAAAAAAGAGGTTCAAGTGATTAAATTTCTTAAAAAAACACAAAACAGTAACAACAACAAAAACAAGCCGAAAGCCGTCCCCCTACTGTCCCTCGCGGCCCCGGGGACAGTGCGCAGTGCAGGGACAAGGTCATGCCCGGGCCGGCGGTCTGCATGAGCAGGACTCGCTCCTTTCTAGGAAGGGCGGGCCAAGAAGCCAAGTTCTTCCAAAATTCACTCAGGCTGTTCATACTGACCAAACACCGCCATGGTGGAGAACACGAGTGTCCACCTTGCAGCCCCGGCCAGGGGCCTGTCTCCAGCCCTGTCCCCAGCCCCAACTCCAGCCCTGCCCCCGGCCCCAATTCCAGCCCTGTCCCCAGCCCCACCCCAGCCCTGCCCCCGGCCCCAGCCCTGCCCCCAGCCCCTGCCCCAGGACTGTGGACTCCAGAACCAGGTAAGCCGCCTCTCTCCCCACGGGACACTGCTGTGCCCTGGAACTCTGTTGCAAGAAAGCCGTGGCCAGATGCATCCCCTTCTTGGAAGCCATGAGCCCAAATGAGTCCCTCTCCCTCGATGTTGCCAGGTCTTTGGCACTGTGGTATCAGCATGGAGATGGACCACGCCGGCTTCTGACCGTCCCGTGGATCTCTGCAAGCGAACCCCGGGAGCCCAGGCGGGTGCTGACCCCAGACACAGGCAGGAGTTGGGCCACCCAACCATCAGGCTCTTCTGCTTGGCCTTATTTATTTATCTTCCAGCAGTCCTTGGCAACGCCTGCGGTGGCCGCCTGACACTCGATCTGATTGAGCCCAGACATCTAGAAGAGGGGGCTGTTTCCAGCGAAGGCGAGTGGGCCTCCGGAGACAACTGCCTGAGTGTGAGCCAACCCTGAAGATCTGGGGCTGGGAAGGCTCAGGAGGGGCCGCGCCTGAGGAGACGGATTCCCACCTCTGCAGACACCATTCCCAAGGCAGAGGCACCACCCACCACCGAAGGGTCCCACACTAGTCGAGGCATGGATTGGGTTTCCTAGAAATCTCATTTGTGCTTTTTTATTTAGGTATGACACAGATGGGAATGGATGCAATCAATCCATTTGTGTTTTATACTTGACTTTTAAACCAAGGGAAAAATCTGAATAAACCCTCTAGCATCATTTGCTTGTACAGAACTTAAAGGACATTGATTTTGAGCTGGGTTCTGGTAGTTCACGCCTGTAATCCTAGCTACTCAGGAGGCTGAGATCGGAGGATCAAGGTTTGAAACTAGCCTAGGCAGGAAACTCTAAGACTTATCTCCAATTAATCTCCAAAAAGCTGGAACTGGAGCTATGGCTCAGATGGCTGGAGTGCTAGCTTTGGGGAGTGGAGAGTCGCTCAGCACCCAGGCCCTGAGTTCAAGCCCCAGGACTGGTGCACACACCCACCCGCCCACCCCACTGGTTTTGGAGTCCATGCAGCTGAGTGATTATTCTTAACTTCCCACTGGCTTTGCTGTAGATGACATCTGTGATGTATGGGTTATGATAGGAACACTTGACTAGGTTATTTTTCAAGGACTTGAAGACCAGCTCTGTAGAAAGTACTGACTCTTTATTTGGGCCTGCAAGTATCCAATCAGTAATCGTTTGCCATTCGGAGGCTGAAATTTCTACCTCAGGATGCTAACACTGTATTTCTGTACATACAGTCTATGAAGAGCCATGAAGACTGACTGCATGTGTGTAGATCACTGATTACTCCAAAAACCTTTACCCTGCCTCAGACACCCCCTATAAGTAACTCAAAGACCCTAAGCTCAGAGAGGTGGATCCAAGACTTGTTCTCCTATCTCCACATCTTAGCCCCATAGTAGACAAACCTTTCCCTTTTGCATATATTGTGTTATTTATGAGGATAAGGGAAAAAGAATGATAGAGTGTGAACAATCAGAAAAGGCATCACACCTATCTATGAAACCAGAATAAAGAATCTCAGTGAAAGCTGCCGACGACAGGAGGTTGGGAAGGAAAAAGACGTACCTTGGAAGGTGGGTGCCAGTGGGCGAGGCTGTGTAGGAGGAGGAGCATGGTCAGGAGCAGCCTGTGTGAACATGAACGTGGAACGACGAAGTCATCAGAAGGCCTGGAACACATCGCACGCAGGGGTGGAAATGGCAGAACCCCCTTTGTGAGCACCAACGCATGAATGCATGGCGATGAAAGGGAGGCGTGTTGCAGACAGACAGACAGACAGACGCTGGTCTTGCCTGGGGAAGGCTTGCCTGGCTGCGGCTCGGAGGGTGAAGGCGCCGCAGGCTCTGGACGCTCCCCCCAGCCCGGGATGACAGGCGGCGGCACGGAGCCCGGCCAGCTCGCGCTCGCGGGACGCGCACCTTCCAGCGCAGCTGGAGCTCAGGGCCCGGAGCGGTGGCCGCGCGTGCGCACGCGCGTGTGCACGGGTCACGGCCGGGGCACCCGACTCAAGCCGATAATTCTCCTTCCTCAGGAGGCTGAGATCTGCGGGTTGAGATCTGACGCCAGCCTGGGCGGGAAAGTCCTCAGGACGCCGGCCGGCCGGCGCGCGTCCCCGGGGGAGGGGAAGGGGGGGTCCGGCCGGCGCGCGTCCCCGGGGGAGGGGAAGGGGGGGTCCGGCCGGCGCGCGTCCCCGGGGGAGGGGGGGAGGGGGTCCGGCCGGCGCGTGTCCCCGGGGGAGGGGAAGGGGGGGGTCCGGCCGGCCGGCGCGCGCGCAGACGCGTACACCTGGCGGTGCCCACCCCGGGAGCGCAGGTCTCTCACACAGCTCGCCCGCAAGGAGCCGGGCACGCGAGGTGGATCTGCGCAGAACAGGGACTCGCGGGGAGGCCGCAGGCGGGAAAGGCCCGACGGGGACGCGGGCTGCAGGGGCAGCGCAGGAGCCGGGGGCGCGGCGCGTGGAGGGGACTCCCGCGCGGTCCTGCTGGCCCCGCCCCGCGCGGTCCTGCTGGCCCCGCCCCGCGCGGTCCTGCTGGCCCCGCCCCGCGCGGTCCTGCTGGCCCCGCCCCGCGCGGTCCTGCTGGCCCCGCCCCGCGCGGTCCTGCTGGCCCCGCCCCGCGCGGTCCTGCTGGCCCCGCCCCGCGCGGCCGCAGCCCCGCCCCGCGAGGTCCTGCTGGCCCCGCCCCGCGCGGTCCTGCTGGCCCCGCCCCGCGCGGTCCTGCTGGCCCCGCCCCGCGAGGTCCTGCTGGCCCCGCCCCGCGCGGACGCGGCCCCGCCCCGCGAGGTCCTACTGGCCCCGCCCCGCGCGGACGCAGCCCCGCCCCGCGAGGTCCTGCTGGCCCCGCCCCGCGCGGACGTGGCCCCGCCCCGCGAGGTCCTGCTGGCCCCGCCCCGCGCGGACGCAGCCCCGCCCCGCGAGGTCCTGCTGGCCCCGCCCCGCGCGGACGCAGCCCCGCCCCGCGAGGTCTTGCTGGCCCCGCCCCGCGCGGACGCAGCCCCGCCCCGCGCGGACGCAGCCCCGCCCCGCGCGGACGTGGCCCCGCCCCGCGAGGTCCTGCTGGCCCCGCCCCGCGCGGACGCAGCCCCGCCCCGCGCGGACGTGGCCCCGCCCCGCGAGGTCCTGCTGGCCCCGCCCCGCGCGGACGCAGCCCCGCCCCGCGCGGACGCAGCCCCGCCCCGCGCGGACGCAGCCCCGCCCCGCGCGGACGTGGCCCCGCCCCGCGAGGTCCTGCTGGCCCCGCCCCGCGCGGACGCAGCCCCGCCCCGCGCGGACGTGTCCCGTGGAGACGACGCTCAGGTCCTAGCAGCTCACAAAGAACGACCCCCAGACGGGGGCTCTCCAAATGACTAGAATGCTGCGTCCCCCGGTGTGAGAGCCGTGCGCGTAAAGCGATCTCCGGTAGGATCTCCCCGTGAGGAAGAGACGCCCGCCGGCAGAGCCGCCAGCGCCCGCGGCTCACGGCTTCCAGGACCCCGGAGGGGAGGCGCGCCGCCGGCAGGACTGGACCGGAAGCGCGCTCGGAGGCCGGGACCCCGCCCTGCTCACGCGCTTCCGGCGTTGGCGTAGGCGACGTCGCCGACGCCGTCCCGGTCCCGGCCCCGGCCCCGGCGCGCAGCGAGCCGTCCCGAGCGCTCGCCCCGGCCCGCCGGCTCCCCGGCGTCCTTCCCGCCCCGCCGCCGCCGCCCCGCCGCCCGCAGCCCTGGCGCTCCCCGCCGGCCCCGCCGAGGCCGCCTGCGCCCTGTGCCAGCGCGCGCCCCGCGAGCCCGTGCGCGCCGACTGCGGCCACCGCTTCTGCCGGTCGTGCGTGGTGCGCTTCTGGGCCGAGGAGGACGGGCCCTTCCCGTGCCCCGAGTGCGCCGACGACTGCTGGCAGCGCGCCGTGGAGCCGGGCCGCCCGCCGCTCAGCCGCCGCCTGCTGGCCCTGGAGGAGGCGGCCGCCGCCCCGGCGCGCGATGGCCCGGCCAGCGAGGCGGCGCTGCAGCTGCTGTGCCGCGCCGACGGGGACCCGCTGTGCGCCGCCTGCCGCATGGCCTCGGGCCCGGAGCCGCCGGAGTGGGAGCCGCGCTGGAGGAAGGCGCTGCGCGGCAAGGTAGGCCCGGGCCCCGCCGGCCCCCGCCTCCCGGGCCCCAACGCCCGGCCCCCGCCTCCCGGGCCCCCGCGCCCGGCCCCCGCCTCCCCGCGGCCCCCGGGCCCCGCCGGCCCCCGCCGGCCCCCGCCTCCCGGGCCCCCGCGCCCGGCCCCCGCCTCCCCGCGGCCCCCGCCTCCCCGCCGGCCCCCGCCTCCCCGCCGGCCCCCGCCTCCCCGCCGGCCCCCGCCTCCCCGCCGGCCCCCGCCGGCCCCCGCGCCCGGCCCCCGCCTCCCGGGCCCCCGCGCCCGGCCCCCGCCTCCCAGCCCCAGCCCTTCCCCGCCGAGCTCCCCAGGCCCTTCTCTGTAGCACCTGCTGTTGGGCAGAAACAACCCCCGAGTCCGGCCGGGTCCACGGTGACAGGACAGAGGCTCCCGCGTCTGCCCGCGGGAGGGAGGAACGGAGGGAGTGGCCGCCCGGCTCGGGGCCTGGCCTGGCCCCGGCGCGGGACCTCGGGGCGCCGCGTCTGGGCTGCCCCCCGCCGGATGGGGTCGGCGGGCCACCCTCGCGGGGCTCCTCCCCGGGGCGCAGGGACCCACGGGCCGGGGAGTGGGAGCGGACCGGGCGCGGCGGGCAGAGGTGATGCGGAAGGGGCCAGTGTGGGAAGAGCTGCCTCGCTTTGTCCTGAGACCGGGACGCTCCCCGGGACCCCTCCAGGGCACCGTGCTGCCTGGCCCGCCCGCAGCCCCCCTTCCTCCCCCCCTTTTGCACGGTGGCAGTGGGAAGCAGAGACTGTGCACTTTGGGGTTGTTTATGGATTGACAGGTGAGATGCCACACAGATGCCCAGCTAGGGGCATCGGGGCTTCTGCTGGGCTTTGTGCTCCGATCTTCCCCCTCGGTAACCAGCTTTTCTCCCAGGAGAACAAAGGGTCGGTGGAGATCATGAGGAAGGACCTGAATGACGCGCGGGACCTGCACGGCCAGGCCGAGTCAGCCGCCGCTGTGTGGAAGGCAAGTGTGGGGGGGGGTGCAGCAAACAGACCAGGCAGCAAAACAGGGTACCCCCCACCCTGGTTGACTGGAATAGGAGCTTTTGGACGCCATGGTATTTTTCTAGTGTGCTTATGGGCTTTTCCCCAAATAGAATCTAACCAAAAGTGGGCAGGGATCTTCACATTTTATATTGGGGGACTGCAATGCTAACTCTTTTATACATAGTGCTTTGTAGTACGTTTGTGGGGGGTGGGGAAGCGACAGTACTGGGGTTTGAATTTGCCAAGCTAATTAGGCAAGTGCTCTACCACTTGAATCATTTCTACCATGTACTGGTTTTTTTTTTTTTTTTTGACACTCTAAGGGAAACAAGACAAAACTTCCTCTTCTAGGGCCCTTGTCTGGGTTGAAAATTGAGTTGGTATAAAGTAGATTAACAGGAAAACAGTACTTGTTCATTAGCTCTAGTTTATGTGGCACACAAGTCCTTATGAGAAAATAGACCCAAAGATGCAGTTACATTCCAATCATTGTATACTGAATTGGGCAAAGAATTGTGTGCTGAGCTGACTGGTGTCGCATGCTATAATCCCAGCTACTCAGAAGGCTGAGATTTGAAGGTTTGATTCAAAGCCAACCTAGGCAGAAAAGTCTGAGAGACATCTCCAATTACCCAACCAAAAACCCAGCCTGGTGTAGCTCCAGCGGTGGAATGCTAGCTGAGAGCAAAAAAGCTGAGTTAGAGGTCAGCCCTAAGCTCACACCCTGATGCTGGAAATAAAAAAGCAAATATATTTGAAAAACAACTAAGTTATGTCAGGAAGCACAGAAGACAGTTATTTCGACAAGGTCTATGCAGAATCAGCCTTACTTCTCTCCTCAGTGATAAGAACATCAACTCTTTTGGTACAAGCAGGAATACATTGGTTTGTGTTGCTGTAACAAAAACACACAAGACTGAATACTGTATAAAGAAAGTGGGTTTCTTACCTTGGAGTTGTGGAGTCTGAAAGTCCAGGGTCCAGTGTCTCCATCTGTCTAGCTTCTGGTAGCATATGTTGACTACACTGGGAGACCAGAGACCTAGGGACCAGCCTTATCTTTCTCTGACAGTTTACCTTCTTGGGAATCAGCCAGGGTCTTCCCGATGACCTAACTCTTTCCAGAGGTAGTTCAGGCTCTTAAAGGCCACACAACCTTCGCCTTGTCGCGCTAGGGCTAAGCTCCAGCCCAGAAACCTTGAGGGACCATAAAAGAGGGCACCTTTCACATAGGGGTTTCATTCTTGCTTTAAGAAATAGCAAGGATCAGATCTTCCTAAACCTACTATTTTTGTTTTAATGGCCTTTGTTTTAGAATACTCAGGCCATAGCCGGGCGCTGGTGGCTCACGCCTGTAATCCTAGCTACTCAGGAGGCTGAGATCTGAGGATCGCGGTTCAAAGCCAGCCCGGGCAGGAGAGACCGTGAGACTCCTATCTCCAATAAACCACCAGAAAACCGGAAGTGGCGCTGTAGCTCAAGTGGTAGAGCGCTCGCCTTGAGCTGAAGAGCTGAGGGACAGCGCCCAGGCCCAGAGTTCAAGCCCCATGACCGACAAAAAAAAAAAAAAAAAAAAAAAAAAAAAAAAAGAATACTCAGGCCATGTTTTGGGGCTATCAAACTCATAACTTTATTTTTCTTTTTTCCCTTTTAAATTTTATTTTATCGTAAAGATGCTGTACAGAGGGGTTACAGTTACATGAGTAAAGTGATGAGTACGTTTCTTGCCGAACATTGCTTATAACTCTTGAAAGCAGACAGGGGTCTCTTCCCAACTAACAGCAGTGGTAGTAGGGACTGTGGTTCAGGGTGTCCGCAAGGCCCAAGGATACGGTTTTTTGTTTCCTCCCCCGCAGGGACATGTGATGGACCGCAGGAAGAAGGCCCTGACTGATTATAAGAAGCTGCGGGCTTTCTTTGCTGAGGAGGAAGAGCACTTTCTGCAAGAGGCTGAGAAGGATGAGGGCATCCCGGACGATGAGCATGCCGACCCTGCTGAGCGGTTCCGGTCCCTGCTTCAGGCTGTGTCAGAGCTGGAGAAGAAACACCGAAACCTGGGCCTCAGCATGCTGCTGCAGGTATGGGGCCGCGGGCAGGGTGCACGCCACGCCACCGGGAAGCAAACGTCTGGGGTAGGGACTCATGTCGGACGAGGCCCTACAGCACGGCCTGCCTTGGGCCTGCGTGCCTCTGGGGCTGGATTTCGAAATGGTGAGTGGTTGAGGCAGACATTGCAAGCAGATTCTGAGGTGAGGAAGTTACAGAGTATTCCCGGTTTCACCTGGGACGGGATACGTCACTACGTAACCCCGAGCGAGGGCCCTCGCGGGGCCCAGCGCCGCCTGGCTCCTCAGGACAGGAGACACCAGACCCCTCCTGGGGGCAGCTCTCCCCGCCCTTGGCCCAAGACGCGCGGCAGCTCGTTAGGGCTCTGTGCGCGCCACACACACCAGCACCTCCCTGTCTGCAAGGCGCCCCCACCCCCACGCGCATCACCTGCGGTGCGGCCCTGAGCATGGGCACAGGCCTGGGTTCGCGTCCCAGGTCCCCGTCGCCTGCATTCTGGCTCGGTTACGCCGAGGGCGTAGCTAGCTCCACCTCTCTCTCCCTCTGTCTCACTGTCTCTTTGCTGCTCTCTGTCTTTATTTCTTTTCACTGTCTTTATGTCCCTCTCACACCATGTCTGTGTGTCTGTCTCTGCCTCTGGTTCTGTGTGTGTCTGTTTCCCTTTCTCCCCTATTTCTGTATGTCTCTGTGTCTGATTTGTCTCTTTCTGCCTTTGTCTCTGTCTTCCTGTCTCTTCTCCCCTGCAGTGATGACGCTGAGCAGCAGGCGGGTCCCCAGTGGAGCCCAGGAAGGACCGCCTTCTACAGCCGGCCTGCAGCGGCCCCGCTGCACCCCTGGCCTCTGCCCAGCGTCGCCCTCCACACTGGACAGATGCTCACCCCTGGCCTCTGCCCAGCGTCGCCCTCCACACTGGACAGATGCTCATCTCCGTCAGCACCGACAGCGCGTAGGGCCGGAGGAAGTGTCGCAGGTGCCCCTGCCTCTGGTCATCCATGTAGCTCTCCGTCTCAGCAAAGTGTTGTTTTCCATGTTCCCTGAGGTGTGAATGTATTCCAGGCTAGTCCTAGGACTCCCTCCCCAGTGTGTCCAGCCTTCCTCGAACCCGTGCACCGAGGTCCCGGCATTGTCTTTGTTGAGGGCCTAGTAGTCACCAGTGTCAAAAGAACCAAACTGCATGCCTTTCCGTAGTGCCCAGGCCAAGGCTTGCTTGTGGGACCTCCCTCCGTGGGTAGGAAATCTGGGGCACGCCCGCCAAGGTCACATTAGGCACTGGGAAAGGTGAAATGCGGGGGGCACTGGGATGCAGTTTTAACCTGGCCTTTTGGGGAAGAGAAAATGAAACATTCTCCACCGTGCTCAGCGGCGTCCCGTCCTTTGAAGACGTGCTCTGCCGTGTGCTCAGAGCTCCTCCGCTGGCCGCCCGCCCCCTTCTTCCTGGCTTGTGCCTGGGTAGTCTCTGCTCCTCCTTGCCTCGGGGAGGGGCTCTGCCTGGGTAGTCTCTGCTCCTCCTTGCCTCGGGGAGGGGCTCTGCCTGGGTAGTCTCTGCTCCTCCTTGCCTCGGGGAGGGGCTCTGCCTGGGTAGTCTCTGCTCCTCCCTGCCTCGGGGAGGGGCTCTGCCTGGGTGGTCTCTGCTCCTCCTTGCCTGGGGAGGGGCTCTGCCTGGGTAGTCTCTGCTCCTCCTTGCCTGGGGAGGGGCTCTGCCTGGGTAGTCTCTGCTCCTCCTTGCCTCGGGGAGGGGCTCTGCCTGGGTAGTCTCTGCTCCTCCTTGCCTGGGGAGGGGCTCTGCCTGGGTAGTCTCTGCTCCTCCTTGCCTCGGGGAGGGGCTCTTTCCCAGCACCGGAGGGCGGACTCCCCCCCCCACCCCCCCAGCCCTCGCCACTCTGTGCGTCACCTTGCTGTATCTTTGGCTTCTCCTCGCTTCATGTTTTCTCCAGTAAGTGAATTTCACAAAATTTGTGATGTAGCCGTAGTGTGGTTGCCTGCAGCATCGTTGTGTGTAGATTATCTAGTCCAAGGGATGAAAGTCCAGCACAGGTGGTCAGAAACGAGTTCAGGGATCACAGATGCAGGCACGTTTAGACTCACTGTTTCAGGGATAACACCTCAGTGGGTGACTGTTTTCTCCAGGACCCCCCTGGCCTTGAGTGAGGACTGAGTCTGACCTGCCCCCACCCTGTGGTCCGGGGTCTTAGTGCTGAATAAAGTGGGTTTGCGCCAGCCCGTGTGCTTCATGCCCTTCCTTTGGTGTCTCTGTCCTCGTCTTTTACCCTGCCTCTGGCCCATTTCCAGCGTTAATGTTAAAAAGTTCTCAGTGATGCCTTGTTAAAGCATGGTAAAGAGTCTTTGCTTGGGACCACTGAGACAGGTGTGGTGGCCGCTTGCCCGTGGCCCCGTGGTCAGTGGACGGTGTGGGCTCACCTCCAAACACAGCCAGAGATTAGGATGATTGAGACTTCAGGAGTCGGGTCTCTAGATGACCCACCAATAGAATCTCTACTGCAGGCAAGACGGGGTAGCAAGGCATCCTTTGGGGACAGCGGGAGAGGAGGGACCCCGGCAGATGTATTAAGAGGATGAGAAGTTCCCTATGCCTGGCAAGGGTGAGCTGCAGCCATCAGACCAGGAACGGCGTGAACAGAGATGCAGCTGGCAGGAAGCGGGGCAGCTCTGGCTTCCCACTGAGTGTTTCTGACAAAATATGACCTCCGAACTCAGAAAGTCTTAGGTGGGTTGGAGATCAAAGTTAGAAGTCTGTGTCAGTTCTAAGTCGGCTCTATGCCATTCTACACGCGGCAGACCTAAGGGATGTACATCAGACTCAGAGGCTGTTTTCTTGGAACCTGTGATTGGCATGCCCTGTGGAGCTCAACAGGGGCTAGGGAAAGCCCTCGTGAATACCTCTGTAGCTCGGAGCTGTGTGTTGAGCACTCAGGAGCCCTGTCCCTGTGACTCCAGCCAGGTCCAGAAGGCCCTGCGTGTATCCCAGGCCTCTGCCTGCTGGCTGCTGGAGTGATCTCCACAGTCTACCGTGCTGTTTCCAGGGTTCAAATGTGTAGCCTGATGAAGTGTGGCGAGGCCTTAGTATTTTCCTATGCTGGCAGCTGGCATTGACCTCCCCTTGGACCTGATTCCAGTGGAAGAGCACTGGCCCTTTCCCATGCTCAGAGCCCTCCTGGCCCTCCCCTTCCCCACTGCAGAGCGGTCAGCCCTCCCCCGGGAACTGGCCAGCCTTGTCCTCACCCATTGCACCATGGGAAGAACTGACCTTCTCCACTAAATCACGTGTCTGCTGAGGCCTGCTTCCCGGTTCACGGGTGACCCTTCTCATTGTGTCCTCACGTGGTAGGAGGGTTGAGGGGCCTCCCTGGGGGCCCTTTGGTAAAGATGCTCATCTTACTTGTGAGTCCTTGTCCTTGTGATGGCATCGTTTTCTTCCTAATACCATCACAGGGACAGGAGGAAGAAGTCAGACATTCAATTAAAGCAGAAGCCAAAAGGCCGAGAATCCCAGAGAGAGATGCTCCAATTTATTAGATCTTTGAGAAACAAAAAACGACGTGCTCGTAGGAGTGAGTGGCCTCGGGAAGGTAGAGATACAAAACGCCTTCTCTCAGCATTACTGCCGAGTGCGTTACCTGGCAGGTTTTGCCAGATTTTAAAGTCAGTGACTCAAGAACCCAGCAATTCCATTCTGGTGTTTTCTGAAGAAATCCTCTTCAGTGCACAAGGTTACGGTACATCATGTGTAGTTCCACTGTTGGAAGTGGTGGTATACACCCTGTGCTGGAGAGGTGGAAGGTAAATGGGAGGAGACCATGGGGCAGGTCACACCTCGGGGAGGGATAAACTCCTGACACAGCTGCATAGTGGGACTGCAGGGTGCCGTGTAATGGAGACACAGCAGTCCATGTTTCAAAAAGCCACTTTCAAAGTGAATGGAATCCTATAGGCTGATTGCCAAATGACAGGAGAAATGAGGAAGAAGACTAAGAGCTGAGGGCATGAGTTGGCTCAGAACAAGAAGGAAACAGCGCCCTACCTTGGGCCTTTGCTTGGCTGTAGGAAGCCAAGTTCTAGGTCAGTTTAAGTCTGACCTAGTTTGGAGTTTTTGCAGTAGCACCTTACCAAATCTCGGGGAGTAGAGCTAGTGAAAAGAGCCTTCAACGTTTTGAGAACAGTAAAATGGTGAGCATACGGGAACAGGTCTGCGCCCAGTCCAGCAGATTCACAATGAATGCAGTGACCTCTTAGCATCCACAGGAACTGGTTTTAAGAGCAAACTCTATGCCCTCAAGTACCTATTTAAAATACTATTATTTGCATGTAACCTGTACACATCTTAAGTTTTGATCATCTCTAGAATACTAATATCTAATGCAATGTAACTGCTGTTTAAATCGCTTTGTATTGTTTAGAGAACAATGACAAGAGAAAAGCCTGTATGTGTTTTTCCAAATATTTTTGACTTATGCTTGGTTGAATCCACAGATGAAGACAACCCTATAGACAAAGTGAATGGTGAATATGACGTTAGTTATTCTAACATGCAAAGGCCAGTAGGTCCTTGAAAAATCCAGTAGGGCTCTGTGGGAGTTCCCCTCAACCTGCAAGCCGCAGGTAAACTTGTTCTCAGCTCCTTTGGGGACTTGGTTAGGCTCTGCTCTCTACCACGCATTCCCGTCTATTCTTTAAAGCAAGCGGCTATGCTCGAGACCCATAAAACAGCTCTAAAGCCCTCTGCCCTCTGCCTCCTCCTGAAGTGTGCGAATGACAAAGCAGCTTCCTAGATAGGTCAGTCCAAAGACCAGCTCTGGCACCTGGCTAGAGCATTCTCAAAGGAAGGTTAGTGCCTGGAAGAGGCGCTGCCTCTCGCGGGAAGGTCATAAAACAACCAAGAGCTCCTGGAATGACGTCCTCAAGTGCACTTGGACAAAGGATGCTTGTGGCACCTTTGTTTTACATAGTAGTTAATGCTAGGGGAGGTAATTCCTTTTCTTAAGAGATTGTGACTCTGTAGACGTGGGTAATTGAAAAGACACAGATTCTTAGAAGCTCTGTTGTTTCTGTGTTTCTGAAAAGATAGTGTTTTGTCCTTTGAACTGGTGTCTCTCTGATAGTAGATGGATTACACTGATCACCCTAGCTACTTAGGATTCGGAGCCAGCCCAGGCCAAAAATGTGCGAGACTCCTACTCTGATTATAATCAGAAAAAGAAAGAGCAGGACCCTGGTTGCTCACACCTGTAATCCTAGCCACTCAGGAGGGTGAGATATGAAACCAGTCTGCAGGTAAGTCTTCGAAACTCTTATCTCCAATTAACCACCAAAAAAAGCCAGAAGTTGAGCTGTGGCTCAAGTGGTAGAGTGCTATCCTTGAGAAGCTCCGTCAGGGACAGCACCCAGGGCCTGAGTGTCCTGGTGGCCACCCGCAGCTGTTGGAGGTGTACACCCCAGGGTGAATCCCTGGCCAGGTCTGGGCTTAGCTCCCGTGCATCTCATCTGGAGAGCTGTGTTGAAGGGGTTCAGCGTGGGCCTGGATGGCCCTCTTGGCGCTTGTGCTGCTCTCTGGCCACGGGCAGGGCAGGCGCCTGCCTTTGGTCCAGACCGGCCCGAGTGTTGGGGGAGGCCTGGTGGAGGGACTCAGCACGGAGATGGACTTTCTGGTTCGTTGGGCATCTTAGTTAGAAATTGTAGTCGCCGCAGGATGAACGCCCGTCCTGGATGCATCTCCTGGTGATTTTGCCACCAGCAGCCTTGAGATCAGGCCCCTGGACCAGCACCAAAACCAAAACAATAATAAATAAAACCAAAAAACAAACTCTCTTGGCAACTTTTTTTTTTTGCCAGTCCTAGGGCTTGAACTCAAGGGACTGGGCACTGTCCCTGAGCTTCTTTGGCTCAAGGCTAGCACTCTACCACTTGAGCCACAGGGCCACTCACTTCTGGTTTTTTCTGTGCATGTGGTACTGAGGAATCGAACCCAGGGCTTCATGCATGCTAGGTGAGCACTCTACCGCTGAGCCACATTCCCAGCCCTCTTGGCAACTCTTGAAAATGTACTACCTTACTATTGGCGAGAGCCGCCATGCAGTACGAGGCCTCTGGAGCCTTTTCATTTTATAAACAGAAGTTTCTGTTCCCTTCACCCTGACCCCAACTTTCCACATATAATTAAAACAAAGGCTTGACAGAACTTGGTGAAGATACATACTCAATAAAAGGCTTGCATCCAGAACACATCAGAAATTCTTTATAATCCAGTCACACAGAACTCCAGCCACCAGAGAAACGAGTGTGTGCAGAGGGTGGCTTGAGCATCCCGTCAGCAGTCAGGCGTCTGAAGTAAGCCAGGATAGAAAGGTAGCTCTAAATGCAGGCATGACCGTGTATCCCTGAAGTTAAATGGACTTATTCCAAATTAAGAACACGGAGTGAAAAGCAAAAGAAAATAGAGGATTCTGAGGGTGGGGGGTGGGGGACAGGCCTCAAATTCCAACAGATTTTGAGGAAACATTTAGCGAGGAAACACCTCGTTTGTTGATGGTGTTGCTGCAATATGCAATGACCCCCACTTGGCTGGGTGCCAGCAGCTCATGCCCACAGCCCAGCTGCTCAGGAGGCTGAGATCTGACACCAGCCCCAGCAGGAATGTCTGTGAGACTCTTATTGCCATTAAACTATCTCCCCCTACCCTCCCCCCCCTGAAAAAAATGCTGGAAGTGGCACGGTGGCTGGAGTGGTAGAGCATGAGCCTTGAGCAAAAGAAACAAGCTCAGGGACAGCGCCCAGGCCCTGAATTCAAGCACCAGGACCAGCACACACACGAAACATTGTTGTAGATAACTATCACAATAAAAGGGAGAAAGAAAATTAAGTATCCATCCATCTCTACCTACCTTTACAATACTATGGAGATGACAAGGCTGGCCAATTCTGTCTAATCTCCCTCTAGTACTTTAAAGTCCTAGTCTTTCTCCAAAGTGCGACGCAAGCGTCCCTGGACCCTAACTAACCACATTGGTCATCTGGAGCATGAGCCGGGAATGCCAGAAGCTCCTCTGTTGTGTTTGGGGAGGGTTTCTCATCCAGCCAGCGCTGGTGCCTGCCCCACAAGGACTCCGCCTCGGACGGCATCCTGCTGGAAGATAAAAACTTCAAATGCAGTGTAGGAATAACTCCTAGGACAGGATCACCTGCTGGAAAGGATAAAGTCATCTCTTTAGGGGATTTTAAACGGAGAGACAGCAGATGGCGGCCGGTGCTGGAGGCTGGTGTGGAGTGATTTCTGCAGGCTTCACAGCCTCCAGGAGAAACCACCCGACGACAACCCGACTTCAGGAAGGAGCCAGGGCTCCGCAGGACGCCCAGGGGCCGACCCCCCGGCCTTCACTCCAGCGGGAGCCCTGGGCAGATGACATCTTCCCAGACCTTGTAGACTAAGCCACCTCAGTGTCCTTGCTCAGCGCCCTTCCCCCGGGCTTTCTATCTGACTGCCCTCTGCCCTCTGCCCTCAGCCACGGGGAGGAGAGGAAGTGTTTCTGGTAGTGGAGCGTCATCCTCTTGCTCTTCTATTCTAGATTCTTCTCTGTTCACGTCTGTGCTCACTGCCAACTGCTGGTGTGGCGTCTGTCTGAAGACTGAACTTAGACCTGTGCCAAGGGCAAGGCTAGGAATTCTGGGATCTTTGGCTTGGCCTCGGCCGGCCTCTTGAGGGGAAGGAGAGGGAGAGAGCACTTTGAGGTAGAACAGATTCGAGGAAGGACAAGGGGAGGTGGAGGGGGAGGAGGACGGGGAGGAGGAGGATGTACAGGGGGAAGACCAGACAGGAGGCGGGAGGGGGGGCTGGCTTTATGTGTAACAGACTGCATGTTTTACGCACACCTCCAAGCACGCATCAGAACAGAACCCTACAGTGGACGTAGTTTCACTCCTGGGGAAGGCCATAGCGAGAACTACAAAGTGAGACTCACACGACAGAGTATTACTTTCCCGCAGTCCTGGAGACGGGAAGTGTGAGGTTGGTACGGCAGGGTTGGGTTTTTCTGGGGCGGGGGGGGGGGGGGCTCCTTGGCCGGGAGACAGCGCCTCGGAACCCTCGCAAGGTCTTTCCTCTGTGTCCGTGTCTGTGTCCTGACCTCTGCGGTGAGAGCCCGCCTCAAATTCATTTACCTTGTTTTCCTCCTTGAAGGAGCCATCTCGATATACAGCCATATTCAGAACTCCTGGGGGTTAGGACTTTAGTGTGTGCATTTTGGGTCAGGGCACAATTCAGCCCGATGTATGGCCAGGATTTGTTCTTAATTTCTATTTTATTTTTTGAACTTGGCATCGAGCCCTGTCCCTTAGCTTTTTTGCTCAAGGCTGGCATTCTGCCACTTGAACCACACCTTCACTTCCAGCTTTTTGCTGATGAATTGGAGATAGGAGTTTCATGGACTTTTCTGCCTGGGCTGGCTTAGAACTTGGATCATCATATTGCTCCTCCCGAGCAGCTAGGCTTTATAGGCATGAGCCACCAGCCTGGCCCGCGGCCACGGTTTTACACAGAAGGTAGCGAGTGCGAGGAGGAGGCAGACGTGAGAAGGTGCTGCTCCCTGCTAGGCACCCCAGGGGGCCCCAGGGGCAGTGAGGGCCCGGCCCGCGGGGAGCCTGTGTCTTCCTGGGTCTCTCTGGCCACGGGGCAGAGCGTCAGGGGGCTAGGATCGTGGGTCCAGAGGCAGAAAAATGGCCGTAGGGGGCCAGTAAAGGACAGTCCGGAGAATTTATAAATGAGGGAAGCCTGGGTGGCGTTGTAGAAGGCAACCTCGCCCGCGTCACAGTCCAGGAGAACCCCGACCTGCAGGAAGGGCTCAGGAGGACAGAGGGGGGTCCTGGGGTAGGAGAGAGCCCGGAATCTCCTCCTGTAAAACTCTACTGCCCAGAGACCGTGCCGGGGAGACTTGGGGATTCTCCCTTCCCGGCCCAAACTCTCCAGACACACCCCCAGAATCCAGGCCCTCCTGCTCCCCACCTCAATTTCCCAGTAGTATCTTCCTGCCCAGAATCTCTCCTGGGCCAGGACGCAGGGGTCCTGGTCAAACCTGTGGGGGTTAGGAGGCAGGTCCTGTTCAAAGAGCAGCCGCGTCACACTCTTCTGATCCTCAGACACCATGAGTTTGGGGTTCGCAGTGTCAGGGTCCAGGGATGGGCTCACTGTGGAAAGATTGGAACGTCAGGCCCTGGTGCGGCCACACGGGTGGCAGAACCCAAAGCCTGACAGGCGCCTAGCATCGCTCTCGGAACCGCTTGCTGCCCACGCGTCCTGCGTCTGGAGCCATCCGAATAGCCTCTCCCCAAGAAGGCGGCCGGCCAGGCTGGGAGGCAGGCTGAGGGGTTCCTGGGGTGTGTGGACATGGCTGCCAGCATGGGACGGAGGGTCAGCTCCCACTGTGGCCCTGAGCCACTTCCAGTTCCAGGTGTGAGAGGCAGATTCTGAGACAGTGAAACTGAGACATAGAAGAGCTACAGCGAGAGACGGTGACAGGGAGGCTGAGAAACAGACCGAGTCAGAGACACTGAGACAGAGCTACTGAGGGACAAACTACTGAGACAGACAAGCAGAAATACTTGGTCAGAAGCTGGGCACCGGTGGCTCACACCTAGAATCCTTGCTACTCAGGAGACTAAGATTCAGAAGATCAAAATGCGAGGCCAGCGTAGGAAGAAAAGTCCTTGAGACTAAAAAATAACCCGCAAAAAACAGAGCTGGAGGTGTGGTTCTAGTGGTAGAGCTAACAGTTGAGCAAGCAAAATCCAGTGAGCACAAGACCCTGAGTTCAAGCACCAGTACTGCAAAAAAGAAAAGATCCAGGCCCTGGTAGCTCATGCTTATAATCCTCCTTACTCTGGAGGCTGAGATTTGAGGATCAAGGATCAAAGCCAGCCTGGGCAGAAAAGCCCATGAGATTCTTATCTCCAAATAACCAGCAAGAAACAAAACAAAAAAGGCAGGATATAGAGGTGTTGCTCAGACTTGAGCAAAACCAGACAAACAAGAACATAAGGTCCTGAATTTAAACCCCAGTACCAGTACAAAGGAAGAAGGAAGGAAGGAAGGAAGGAAGGAAGGAAGGAAGGAAGGAAGGAAGGAAGGAAGGAAGGAAAAAGAAAAAGATAAATACTTGTGAGACAGAGACAGAGGCTGACTGTGGACCCTAACACAACCATGCAGATAGATATCCCGTGTTCGCGGGTGACCCAGCTGTGGAGTCACCAGCCTCATGTGCAAAACTCTAAGAAGATTCCAGCCCTGGAGATACAGAGACAAACATCTTCTGGAATCGGCTCTGTCTGCTCCTCACAAGCCTGTCCCATCCTTCCACTGCATGGAGCGCAGCCTTCCCGAAGCCCCCTTCCTGCAGTTACTCTTCCCGAAGCCCCCTTCCTGCAGTTACTCTTCCCGAAGCCCCCTTCCTGCAGTTACTCTTCCCGAAGCCCCCTTCCTGCAGTTACTCTTCCCGAAGCCCCCTTCCTGCAGTTACTCTTCCCGAAGCCCCCTTCCTCTTGGCGCTCGAGCCGGTGGCCCTCCTTGGCTTCTCAAGATCTGCCTGCTGTTGCTTGCTTGGCCTCTGATGATATTCCTGAACGTCCGTCCTTTCCTGAAACTACATCCCCATCAGCTGGGCTGAACAGGACCCGCCATCTTCTGTCTTCCACGCCGCTTCCCTTCGCCCGGCGTGTGCGGTTTGCTGCCTGTGCTTCTGGTCACGTGTCTCCCCCATGCCCAGCGGCGTCCCTTCTCTGTTGAGTCTGGGCGGTGCGGTGGAATCACTCATGTATCATCTGCTCTGTGTCTACACCTGAATTTCCTGTCTACCTCACCCCTTACTGAGGAAGTAGCTAACTCTGTGTATTTCCTCCCATTCCAGACTCTCTGATCATTTAAGAAAATATGAATTCATATCTGGGCACCAATGGCTCACACCTGGAATCCTAGCTACTCAGAGGTCAAGATCTGAGGATTGAAGTTCAAAGCCAGCCCAGGCAGACAAATCGACTCTTCTTTCCAATAAGCCAGCAAAATTCTGGAATTGGAGTTGTGGCTTAAGTAGTAGCATGCCAGCCTTGAGCAAAATAAGCCATGCAATGACATATGTCCCGGAGTGCAAGTCCCAGTGCTAGCATGCACGCGCGCGCACGCACACACACACACACACACACACACACACACGAAAATAGGTATTCTCATTTAAAAACATCTTCTGACGTTTCCCAGCACATGGAAAATGAAAGGCATTTGAGGAGATGCGAATGTCAATTACACTATAGACATGAATCATCATACTATATGATACGTACATATCACATACAATTATGAAAAGTACCATATATATGTAGTTACTTTTTTTGTTGCTGTTGTTGGTTGTGGGGCTTGGAACTCTGGGCCTGGACGCTGTCCTCGGCTCTTCAGCTCAGGGCTAGCATTCTACCACTTGAGCTACAGCACCACTTCTAGTTTTCTAGTGGTCAATTGGAGATAAGAGTTTCACGGACTTTCCTACCTAGGCTGGCTTCGAACTACAATCCTCAGATCTCAGCCTCCTGAGTAGCTAGGATTATAGGTATGAGCCACCAATGCCCGGCTCACGTATATGTAGTTACATATTCACTGAAAATCATTTAACTTACCAAAAGTTGCCAAAAAATTGTGTTGAAAACACATACAGCATCTTCCATAAACATAGTGAAGTCATCAAACCCATAAGCTTACTATTGATACAATACTAGTTAGTGACTCTTGTACACCCACTGAGCTCACTCTGATTGCCAAGTGTCCTTCCCAGTGCCCTCTGCCTTTCTCAAGCTTTATCTTTCATGCTCCCTTTCCCAAGCAGCTCTTCTCAATGCTTCATGCCCACGTGCTTGTGTCCACACTGGACAGCCCCCGACATGTCTACCATGCGTGACAGTACCCTCTGGTCTCCTCACACCCCTGTGGTCTCTTCCATATGCAGGACGGTGTCTGTTATAGCCTCTCCCCGCTTTCCTTTCCAAGCTTAGAAATACAGAAGGAACTAAAGTCTTCCAGAGAAGCTACAACTTGGCTTTTACTAGGGTGTGGCATTTGATACCACATCAGTGCTGTCTGCAATAGACAACTGCCTCATCCACCCGCATGAGCACACACACAAACACACTCGTGCACATATACATACACACAAAGAGGCATGCGCTCACATCTACCCCTGCACACATGTATGCACAAACACATCCATGTACACACACAACTCATGAACTGCATGCACTTGAACACACTCAGATATATGCACACATTCATGTGCACACATGCACATACAGATGGCAAAGATTTACCCAATGTATGGACAACTGCGTGCAGAAACACACCTGCATATAACTCACACGTACACACATATATACATGCTCACACGCGCGTGCATACAAGGTGAGCATCGGAAAGCCAGCGAGGTTCTCGATTCATCTCCTTGTGCCGCTAACCCATCTGTCTTCTTCTGTCCCCTTGGGTCTCTCTGGACTGTTCCTTTTCCTCTTTCTCTTCCTTTTCTCTTTCACCCTGAGGTTTGAGTTCACATCTCCTTTTCTCTCCATCATTCAAGAGTACACGATGGGCCGAGGCCAGATCCGCATGCCGTGCCCACCCTTTTCCCTTTCAGAGCCGCTCTTGTTTCGCGGTCCCAGCGGAGGCCGCTGCCCGCTCAGCCTGTGGATGGACAGCCCCAGCGGAGCACGGGTCAGGAGAGCCGCCCGCTCAGCCTGCGGATGCACAGCCCCCTCGGAGCACGGGTCAGGAGAGCGGGTCCCCTCACAGCGCTACCTGCTCACGAGGTTGCCTTTTCTGTAACTGGCAACGACACGTGAAGATGTGATGTGTAGAGTTCCGCCCGGACTCCGCAGCCGCACCCTCGAGGCTAGAGCTTTGCTCAGGTTTGAGCCTATTTTGCAGATGTTCCCAGTGTGCACTGGAAGTCTGGTCCTCAGGATGGGGGTGCTGCAGGCTGCTGGGACTTGCTGGCGATGGGGCCTCTTCAGCCCAGAAGAGGTACCCTCCCAGGTCCCTGGCTGGCTACCGGGGCTTGTTATCAAGAGGGAGCCTCGTACCGCCGTCTCCTTGTGTGATCCCTCATACGCATCCTGCCACACGGCGTGTGTCGTGAAGAGACCCTCTCAGAGGCTGACCCAGCCGGGCCAGCTGGCCATGACCCTTTCCAACCGAGAGTTAAATCAACCTCTTAAAAAATACATCACCCAGCTTCAGATCTTTGGTTACAGTCATGAGAAAAGCACAAGCATGGGGCTGGAACTGAGATGCGGGAAGCCAACCAGCCTGCCCAGAATTATCTAGTGAAGAATAACCAGCCCCCAGCTCTCTCGGAGGTGACAGGTTCTCACGGGACGGCTGGTGATGGGGCCATTCTCCCGCCACCCCTCCCGTCTTTAAGGGTAAAGGCAGTCCCTGCGCGCTGGCGGGGGGGGGGGGGGGGGGTTGGCATCCAGGCCTGTGGTTTGAGGGGGCGGACCTGTCTCACGGCGGACCACACTCACCATGCAGTGGCTCAGCCTCCGCTTCGCTGGGACTGGGTCCCTGCTGCTGATCCTTTGCTCTTTGCTCTGCCTCCTCCTCCAGCCATGTTCTGTGCTCTCTCTGGCGTTTTTTAAAGAGACAGACAATTCCAGCTATGACAAGTCCCAGTGAGATGCAGGTCAAGGGCAGCGCTAGTCTCCATTCCATAAAGAGATACCTGGAGAAGGGGGCTAAGGGCAGCAGGAGGAGCAGGTGAGAGAGCGTCTTTCACACTGCAAGACTGACAGCTTGAAAGGCATGATGTTTACAAACCAGTCTGAAAGGGTCATGAACGTGTATGGTACAATGGTACTATGGTGCCATACATATTCTGAATGTTTATGTCCCATCTCCACAAGCCACATACTGAAGTCCTCACCCATGAGACGGGATTGGGAAGTGGGCCTTTGAACATGATATAGTCATGTGGGGTGGAGCCTCAAGCCTAGAATTGGAGCCCTTATAAAAGGGGGTCTCAGAGAGCTCCTTGTTAGGGTGTAGTGAAAAGTGCTATCTAGGACCAGGAAGCAGCTCCCACCAGACACAGTACCTGCTGCCCCTTCACCTAGACTCTGACCTGCACCCAGGGCTGCTGTTTGTGGTTTAATCGCCACCCAGACCCAAATACGTGTTGCGGCATCAATCAGAATGGAAGAGGACAATTGTGCACATACAGAGAGAGAATATAATGACTAGATATCTACTTATAGATAAAGAGAGACAATGAAATATTAAACTGTGATGATTTGGGTAAAGGATGCATGATCTTCTCTATTATTTCTACAAGTTATCTGTAAGGTTGACATCATTCCAAAGTAACACTTCTAATAGGGCAGGGTATTGGGCTCACTCCTGTAACCCTAGCTATTCAGGAGGCTGAGATCTGAGGACCACAGTTTGAAGCCAGCTTGGGCAGAAAAGTTGCTAAGACTCTTATCTCCAGTTAATCAGCAAAAAGCTGGAAGTGAAGATGTGGCTCAAGTGGTAGAGCATGAGCCTTGAGTGTAAACACCAGGGGAGTGAGCAGGCCCTGAGTTCAAGGCCCAGGACTGGCACAAACAACAGCAGTGAATGTTTACTGGAAATTTAGTTGATAAATGACTAAGTAAACTGTGCCCCGTTTAGACAGTGAAATATTACTCAGCCATCAGGGAGGGAGCTGAGTGCTGGTGGTTTGCGTCAGTCATCCTGGCTACTCAGGAGGATGAGATCTGAGGATCACAGTTCAAAGCCAGTCCTGGCAGAAAAGTCCCTATGACATGCTTTTTTTGTTTGTTTGTTTTTGGGGGGGGGTCCGGTCGTGGGGCCTGAACTCTGAGCCTGGGCGCTGTCCCTCAGCTCTTCAGCTTAAGGCTACCACTTGAGCCACAGCACCACTTCCAGCTTTTTCTGCTTATGTGGTGCTTAGGAATCGAACCCAGGACCTCATGCATGCAAGGCAAGCGCTCTACCACTGAGCCACCTTCCCAGCCCTCCCTCCCCCCATGATAGTCTTATCTTGAATGAACCACGGACAGTGCCCAGACCCCGAGTTCAAAGCCACATGACTGACAAAAACAACCTCCCCGCCTAATCTATTGCATATTTTTAAGAGCAAAATAAATCCAGAAAAATGAATACTGAAGCATACCTTGTCTTATTCCTACGGCACAAGAAAGGTCATGTCCCTGGCCCTCATCTTTGACCCAGCTCAGGAATCAATATCCAGACTGTGTCACCGAGTCCCCAGCAGGGCTGTGGACGGGGGCCAGCTGACCAGACCCGACTGCCCCGGGCAGCACAAGCCCCTCCCGCGTCCCCGGGGTGCAGGGCGGTGGGCACGGTGCGCGGTGGGCACGGTGCGCAGTGATTATGAAGACAGAATGGCACAGAATACTCACAGGGCAGGCGCCTCGCAGCTACTTTACTCTCAGAGAGGAGAGGGTTGGAGATGGAGCAGGTCAGACCGTCTGTAGCCCTGTCCTGGGGGGCTACGCTGGACACCACGCCGAAGAGGCCTGTGGAGGCTGAGACCGAGACGTGGGTCACAGCAGGCAGCGTCTGCCCTCTGAGGTCCCTCCACTCCACTCGGGGCTCTGGGTACCAGCCTGCTGAGCTGCACGTGGCCCAGATGCCTTGGTCCTGTTTGTCAATCACTTGGATTTGAGGGGCTGTGCCCAGCCCTGTGGAAAGACATCAGTCAGCTCAAATCTTTGTAGCCACAGCCTCTTCCATTTAAAAGAAAGCTTAAAGAGTTTTAGTAGGTGCTAATAGTGTGTGTGTGTGTGTGTGTGTGTGTGTGTGTGTGTGTGTGTGTGTGTGTGTGTGTGTGTGTGTGTGTGTGTGTGTGTGCGCGCGCGCATCAGTCCTGGAGCTTGAACTCAGGGACTGGGCACAGTCCTGAGCTTTTGTGCTCAAGGCTAGTGCTCTAGCCACAGCTCTGCTTCTGGCTTTTTGCTGGTTATTTTGAGATAAGAGTTTCACAGACTTTCCTGCCCAGGCAGGTTTTGAACTGTGATCTTCAGATCTCAGCCTCCTGAGTAGCTAGGATGACAGGCGTGAGCCACCGGTGCCCAGTGTAGTACTAACAAATTTTCACCAACTGTGTATCATGACTACTGCAGGACCTTATTATCTAGATGAAAAGAAACAAAACAAATCAGAAAAGGACCAGGAAGACAGATTGAATTTCCTCTCCTATACTAATTGACCAGGATCTGTGTGACCAAAGACCAAGCTCTGAGTCGTATAGGAAAACTTCTCTTTACACCCCTCGCTTTCTCTCTTTCCCCCATATTCTTTTCATGTTTTCTTCTTTCCCTCTCTGGGTCTCTGCCCCTGCCTCTCTGTCTCTTTTGCTTTTTCTGCTTCTTTATCCTTCCATCTGTTTTCATTTGTCTTTGTCTTCTTTCCATGTTTTCTTTGTCTCATTTATTATTCTTTGTCTTTCTTTCACTCTCTTTTTTTGTTTCTCTCTTTCTACCTCTGTCTTTCCAATCCTCTGATCTGGTTGTCTGTCTCTGTCTTGCTCTGTTTCTCTATTTCTTTGTCTCTGTTTGTCTGTCTGTCTCTGTCTCTTCCTTTTCCTCCCCATAGTCTCTCTTTCCAGAAGATGAGCAGGCAGTAGTGCATTGGGAAGTGCATTCTTGGGGAGACACGCAAGGTGCAGAGCTTGTGGGAAGTTGGGTCTCCAGCTTTAGAGCTGTGGGCCACGAGGCCCCGAGGTGCGGATTGGGGTTGGTGTGGTGAGGGCCGAAGCCCTGGGTGACAGCTCTGGGCGATGGGAGGGCCGCGCTCCTCACCTGCCACCTTCAGCCACAGGGTGGCACGGCTGTAGGACGTGTGCTCCTTGAAAAGGCAGTGGTAGGTCCCATTGTCAAACGTGGTGACGTTGTATATCCTCACGGCGGCCACACCCCGGTCCAGGCCGTCGCTCACAAGCGCCGTCCTCCCCCGGTACTCCACCATCTGCTCTTCCTGGGCGTCCCTCCCGCTCACACGCACGTGCACGGCTGGCGTGGGCTGCTCCCGGTACCACCTCAGCTCCATGCCCTGGGCGCTGATGCTGGGGGCGAGGCTGCACGGAAGCTCTGTGTCCTCCCCCACAATCGCCAGGAGCGGGTCTTGAGGTGCAAGGACGTAGAAGTCCGCTTTCCCTTAGAGAGATGGAGCCCAAGGACCTGTGTGAGGCCACGCGTCTTTGTCTTGGGGGGTGAAGGTTCTCCAAGCCTGAGGGAGCCTCAGCTCAGCTCAGCTCTGGGCATGTCCCTTCTGGGCTGGGCACCGCCCCAGGGGCAGGGGTGGGGGGGACCTACCGTGGCCCGTGGGCAGCATCTGCAGGAAGAGGAGCATGACGAAGCCTGGCAGAGAGCCATCTCCACGGGCTGGCTTCGCCATTCCTATTGGAAACACAAGCCACACGGAGGGGACATGCCTCAGAAGGCAGCAGAGGAGTGAAGGAAAAATGACCTTGATAGAGAGAAGCCACTCACTTACGCTGCCATCGCGTTACTGATCACAGTAAGAGGCGGCCGTCCACCGGGCGCCATCCTGTTCCCCATACCCTTGGCTGGAATGGGGTTTGTGTTCTAGCCTGCTCACGTAAGGGTTTTCACCCCGTCTCCAGACTTTACAGTTATGAAACACCAGTGTGCTAGGGAGACAAGCCAAGCTGTGGAAAACGGAACCACACCAACAGCGGCCCTTCGGGTGCACTGCTTTCCTGGAAGAATTGTTACAACACGGGGTGTGGAGGGGGCCAGTCCCGCCCGGACCGCACCCACATGCGCCTGCGGAGACACTCGGCAAACACACTGGCGGTGTTGTCTGGTTTTTTTTTTTTTTTTTTTAAAGTCACTAACACCTCTTAGTCTTCACAATGGTAACCATCAGTGTTTTGTTTGTTTGTTTGTCATGGGCCTTGAACTCTGGGCCTGGGCGCTGTCCCTCAGCTCTGCAGCTCAAGGTGAGCGCTCTACCACTTGAGCCACAGCGCCACTTCCAGTCACTGGTTTTTAATAGTTATCGTAAGCTCTGTCTGGGGAGAAAGTTTCTGGAAGCAGGGCTGTTAGCTGGGGGGCCTCCCGGACACAGCATCACGTGACTGGCATTGATGTCGGCAAAGGGTTTTGCCTTCATTGGTTCTTCCCTCCTGGAAAGCCTGTGGGGTCTCCCTGCCTCGTGAGCATGGAGAGAGAGGAGAGAGAGCTAAAACACCAGGGATTTTTGTGAAAGTAGAACACACGCACCTCACTTGAGTCCGGAGGCCAGCTTCCAGAACACCGGTGGCTTACGTCCGTGCACCTTCCCGGCAGGGCATCTCCAGGTGGCAATGTGGGAAGGGAAACTAGAAACCCAGCTCTCTGGGTTTACAGCTGCTTTCTTGCTTGCAAAAATAACCAATTCTGACCTTCTGGCAGGTGTAACAGAAAAAAAGTCTCCTAAGAGGTGTGGCCCACATTGCTGGGGGCCGCAGATAACGCTGCTGGTAGGAGAGATATGGGAGGAGAGTAGGTGTGGTGTCCCGGGCGGGCGGGCGGCAGCAGGGCTGGTTTGGGGCCTTGAGGTTCCAAGGAGGCAGGCAGGCTGAGCCCCGCCGAATACAGATGCGGAGGGAGTCACACTGAGAACCCCTCAGTCAGCCAACCTGGGTCCAGTTCCTTTTAGAACGGTGTTAGGGTAGTGTGGACTTTGCCCTTTCCTTTCCCCTGCGACTCGGGTCTGAGGAGTCTGTCCTCCTGGAAGCACCACTTGTTTCTCTGCATCCAGTGCCAGTCCTGGGGCTTGAACTCAGAGCCTGGGTGCTGTCCCTGAGCTTTTCTGCCCAAGGTGAGAGCGCTACCGCTTGTGCTCCTCTTCCAGCTTTTTGTTACTTGGATGCAAGCATCTCATTTACTCTCCGGTGTGGGCTAACTTCAAACAGCCATCCTCGTCTCAGCCTCCTGAGGTGCTAGGCTGAGGTGAGCAGTTGGTGGCTGGCCCATTTTTCTCTCTTACTGACTCAAAGCTTTGGGTATCTTCGGGACAGTGAAGTGTTTCATTTAATTTAGCAGAGAGTACAGGATTCCTCGGGTTCTACTCTGCTCAGAGCTGTTGAGAAAATACAAGCTCCAAATCCTCCCTGCATTCCTCCTCATGAGAGGTATCCCTTTGATAAGCAAGTAATTCCCTCCCCCTCCTGTTTCTTTTTACATTAATGTAAGAATTATGGTGGCTTGTCTTCATCATCCTGTGAACTGCTTTAACTTGGCTCCACATAAAACTCAACTCACACATCGTTAGGTGTCGGGAAAGGAGGATTTAGGTTTTACCAATCTGGAGCCAGGACCTGTATAATCATGATAGGAATAAATAAAATATAAATAAAAATTAAACTAGGTTGGACTCCAGTGGCTTATGCTTGTAATCTTAGCTATTCAAGAGAATGATAAGGGGCTGGGAAGGTGGCTCAGTGGTAGAGTGCTTGCCTTGCATGCATGAGGCCCTGGGTTCGATTCCTCAGCACCACATAAGCAAAAAGAAAAAAGCCAGAAGTGGCGCTGTGGCTTCAGCTGAGGGACAGCGCCCAGGCCCAGAGTTCAGGACACACACACACACACACACACACACACACACACACACACACACACACACACACACACACACACACACACACACACACACACACACACACACACACACACACACACACACACACACGAGAATGACAGATCTGAGGATTGAGGTTTGAAGCCCATCTGGACAAAAACCTCGTGAGACTTTCACCTCCAGTTAGCTAGCAAAAAGCTTGAGTGGAGGTATGGTTCAAGTGATAGAAGGCCAGATTTAAGCAAATAAGCCAAGAGAGAGCTTGAGAGCCTGAGTTCAAGCCACAGCATTGGCACAACAAGAAAAACCAAGTACCAGCAGCTGCCTGTCATCCTAGCTACTCAGGAGGCTGAGATCTGAGGATTGTGGTTCAAAGCCAGCTCAGGCAGGAGCTGGAAATGGAGCTGTGGCTCAAGTGGTAGAGTGCTAGCCTTAAACAACAAAGCTCAGGGACAGCACCAGTTCCTGAGTTCAAGCCACAGGTCTAGTACAAAAACAAGGCAAAACTAGAACCACCATAGGATCCAGCAATCCCACTCTTGGATATGTCTGTGTGTTCAAAGGAAGGGAAAGCTGGGTGCAGGTAGCTCATACCAGTAATCCTAGCTACTCAGGTGGCTGAGATCTGATTGTGGTTCAAAGCCAGCCTGAGCAGGAGACTCCATGAGCCTCTTATCTGCAATAAACTACTCAAAAAAGCCAGAAGTGGTGCTGTGGCTCAAGTGGTAGAACACTTGTCCTGAGCAGAAGCAGCTCAGGGACAGCCCCAGCTCTGAGATCAAGCTCTAGGACAAGCAGAAAAACGAAAAGGAAGTCAAGTCATTGTGTCAGCGACATTTGCCTCCCACTCATCACAACAGCATCACCGCTGCCTAGTTGTCCACCAGTGGGTGGGTGAATTGCTAAAGAACACATGGTGCATGTGGACAACGGAATGCTAATCTGCCTCAGAGAACAGTGCAATCCTGCAACAAAATAAATGAAGCCAGAGGACACTGTGTCAGGTAAGAAATCCGGCGCAGAAAGAAAAGTGCCCCATGTCTTGACACAGGTTGACGCTACAGAAGTGGGGAGTAAAATGGCTACCACGCTGTAAGAATAGAAGGGGGTGAGAGGTGGGAGGGAGAGGGGAGGTCGGAGAGGTTGATCAGGATCAAGACATCCTGGTGCACAATGGTTTAGTGCATCACTACTGATTATACTGAATGTTTTCACCATAGAAGTATGAAAAAGGTTTGAGTATTTCACAATGTGTGCGTGAAAGCATCCCATACGTGCGTACCCCATAAGTATGCGTAATTTTTAATGTTCTGATCACACTGTAAATTTAAATAAAAACATAGACGGCTCATAAGATGAGTAAACTGGATAGCATAGGAAGGGTGAGTGCTGTAAGTCCTATGCATTAGGAAGCCGTCTGAAGGAACCGAGAAGCTTCCAGACAGTGGGTGGCCCTCACGAAGCAGTTGCTCATGCATGGCACAGCCGCTCTTGCTGGAAGCAAGAACACCCAGAGACATAAACTGCCATTGTGTCTCAGGCATGATTTTAATATTCAAAGGTGGAGTCTTTAACTCCTGTTTCTTGCAGAAAAAGAAGGAAATGCTTCTCTCTCTTTACTTTCTCCTGTTCCTCACACCAGCGCCTGGCCTGTCTGGGAGTTTTTTTTTTATTTTGGGTCCGGTCGTGGGGCCTGAACTCTGGGCCTGGGCGCTGTCCCTCAGCTCTTCAGCTCAAGGCTAGCGCTCTACCACTTGAGCCACAGTGCCACTTCCGGCTTTTTTCTTTTTGCTTATGTGGTGCTGAGGAATTGAACCCAGGGTCTCAGGCATGCAAGGCAAGCGCTCTACCACTGAGCCACCTTCCCAGCCACTGGGAGTTTTATTGTAGGGCTCTGAGCTACTTTAAAATCAGCTAAAGGTGCTAACTGCCAAACCCTGGGACTGTCTTAAATGTTGCTGAATTGTGTACTCTAAAATGGTTAATGTATGCTTGGTTCCCGTGGCTCAGTCTATAAACCTAGTGACTCGGGAGGCTGAGATCTGAGGATCAGGGTTCAAAGCTGCCCACAATGAAAAGTCCACGAGATTCTTTTTGTTTGTTTGTTTTTTCTTTGTCGGTTGTGGGGCTGAGCTCTGGGCCTGGGCGCTGAGCCACCTTCCCAGCCCACCCATGAGATTCTTGTTGTCAATTAACTATCAAAAAAAAAAAAAGAAAAAAAAAAAAAAGAAAAAGGAAGCCGTAAATGGAGCTGTGGATCAAATGGTAGAACACCAGTGAAAAAGCCAAGGGAAAACCCCCAGGCCTTGAGTTTAACACACATGCATGCAGTCGCACAGGTAAATACATGCACTGATTTTATGCTAGTGAATTTCACTGCAATTTAATAAAAATAAAGTAAAAATGGAAAATAAGAAAAAAAGTGAAGAAATAAGACACAAATACCCTTTTACAGCTAAAGTAAGTTTAAAAATATCTTCAAGTGGCGTGTTTAGCTCTTGGCGCCCTCTGCCGGAATGCTCAGGTAAGCACACCTGGTGCTCCGGCCTTGGGACCAAGCTAAGCTCCCTGTCCTCCTCCCCATCCATCCACCCGTCTCTGCTGCCAGGCCCCAAGAAGGTTCTCTTCTCTCCAAGTTTCTTTGAGCCTCTGTAAACAGCTCATCCATTTCCCGTAATTCCTTTCTGTCCTACTCGTGGGCAGGACCTGGGAGACAGATGGAAGACCAAACGGCTGTCCTCCGCTTCTCCCCCATCGCTGCGTGGACTTCTTATTTTCCGTGGGCTTGGGGTGGTGTGCACAGAGCTCCTGGGTGAGATGACATGCACACAGATGGACAGTAGTCTGTCTGTGTCTCTCTAGGCTTTCCCCACCTGTGCGCATGGCCAGGCTAACAGTAGCTTGCAGCACCTGTCACTGGGTGTTTTGAGTTCCTGGGTGTAGAATCGCTGTACTTTTCTCAGCAACTCGTGAGGCGTTCTGTGCACATGGCCAGAGGAGCCCTGACGGGCCGAGCTGCCCACGGGTGCCGCCTGCTTACCTCTCCAGACCTCTCTGCACGGTCACCTGTTTCCTGCTTGGGAAAGGCTTTCGTGGCCCGCACAGTGATGCGAGCACTGAAGACTCTGGGCTGGCCCTCCCTAACCAGACAAGAGGAAGGGCCTGCTCCTGGGAGGAGTGCGGACCACAACAGCTGGAGACAGGTCTTCATGACAAGATGGGAGAAGAAAAAGGAAAGACGGAACAGAATTACACTGGACAGAAAGAGGATGAATCACACGGGTTGAGCCACTGTGAGTCCACTGAGAGAAATCGTTGATAGGCCTTCAGGCTTTTGGAAATCCACTCAAAATTTTAAAGCTACTTCCAGAGGGGGACCCACAAGCCCATAATCTTAGCTATTCAAAAAGTTTAAAAAACAATTCCATTCACAAAAGCCTAACAAATTAAGCACTAACAAGGTGCCAGTGGCTCACATCTGTAATCCTAGCTACTCAGGAGGCTGAGATCTGACTTCGGAGGCTGGAAGCTAGCTGTGTAGGAAAGTCTGAGATTCTTATCTCAAATTAACCACAAAACAACAGCAAAAACTGGAATTGGAAGTCAGGGCCTGTGGCTCAAGCCTGTAATCCCTAGCTATTCAGGAGGCTGAGGACTGCTGTTCGAAGCCAGTTGGGGTAGGAAAGTCTGTGAAACTCTTATTTCAAATTAATCATAGAGAAAACTGGAAGTGGAGCTATGGGCTCAAGGTGGTAGAGTACTAGTTTTGAACAAAAGGAGCTCAAGGAGAGTGTCCAGGATCTGAGCTCAAGCCCCAGGATGGCAAACAACAGCAAACAGAAATAAACAAAACTTTAAGTGGAGCTGTGATTCTAGTGGTAGAGCACTAGCCTTAGGCACAAAAGTGCAGGAACTGAGCCTAGAGATCAAGCCCCAGGACTGGCACAAAAAATAAAAATAAAAACCTAGGAATGAATCTAACTAAAGAAGTAAAAAACATCTATAATGAACTCGACTGAACACTGAAGGAAATCCTAGAAATTGGAAGGATTGGAGAGAACTTTCATGTTCACAGACTGACCTTTCATTGCTAGACTACATAAATCAAGCTACAGATTTAATGCAATCCCTATCAAAATCCCAATGTCATTCTTCACAGAAATAGAAAAATCAACCCTAAACTTTTGTTTTTTTTGTCAGTCATGGGCCTGAGCTCTGGGCCTGGGCACTGTCCCTCAGCTCTTCAGCTCAAGGCTGGCGCTCTACCACTTGAGCCACAGTGCCACTTCCCACTTTTTTCTTTTTGCTTATGTGGTGCTGAGGAATCGAACCCAGGGCCTCAGGCATGCAAGGCAAGCGCTCTACCACTGAGCCACCTTCCCAGCCCTGGCCGTTTGTTTTTGGACGGAGGCGCCAGAGCCCTGCGCTGGAGAAGCAGCCGGTCCCCTCCACAGGCGGCGCTGGCACGACGGGACGTCCAAGATGGAGGCCCGAAGCTAGATGCTCATCCCTCCCCTCTAGGAGCTCCACCAGGACGCGGGCCGGAGTTCGGTGCAGACCCGCGGCCGTCGGGGCGGGGCGGGGCCTCAGGGGGCGGGGCTCTCAGGGGGCGGGGCCGCGGGGGGCGGGGCCTCGGGGGCGGGGCCGCAGGGGCCTCGGGGGCGGGGCCTCAGGGGGCGGGGCCTCGGGGGCGCGTGCACGGCGGGCCGCGCGAGGACCCGGGGCCGGGGCCGGGCTCCGCCGGGGCAGGCCGGGTACGGAGCTCCGCGGCGGGCCCGGGCGCGGGACCCCGGGCGGCCTCACCGAGCCGCGTCCGCACGGGGCGGGGGGGGGCGGGTGCGAGCCCGGGCAGGCGCACGTGGGGGGACCCCCGCCTGTGCTTCCAGATGCTTCCACGCCGGGACCTGAGATCCGCGGATCGCCGCTGCAGGGAAGTCCTCGACCCCCGCGCACGCATGCGCACACAGAGGCGGGCGCGCCGCCTCTTCAGGAGGCCGAGTTTCCCAGGCTCGCCCGCCTGTGACCCGAGCCTGGCCTCTGACCTCTGACCGAGTCGGCTCTTCCACCTGCCACGCGGCGAGCTGCAGGGGCATGCAAAGGCCCGCGTCGGAGCAGCTCCCCGCTTCCCGCCGTCGCGGCTCCGTGTCAGGGCAGTCAGCACGAGGCTGGGGCCACCGAGGCCCGGGCACAGCAGCGCCGCAGCCGCTCGGGCCCGCCGGCGTCCGCGCTCGGCGGCCAGGGGGCGGGGCCTGACGCCCCGCCCAATCAGGCGCGGGCCCCGGGCGGAGGCGGGCTCTGGCGGTCTCGCGGGTCTTTGTGTCGGAAGCTCGCCATCTTGAGGCGCGGCGCCGGGCGCACGTGAGTGACGGCGGCTCGGCCGGGGGCCGCGGCTCCCGCAGCGCCGGGCGGAGCGGGCCGCGACGCCGGAGCCGGGGATGGTGAGTGCGCGCCCGGCCCCGGGGTGCTGGCTGGCAACGGGCGGGAGCCGGCCCTCCCCGCGGCCGGACCCGGAGCCCCGAGCCGAGCGCCGGCACCGCGGGTCCCCGGCCGGGGGTGAGGGGATCGGGGGGGGCGAGGGGCCGGCACCGCGGGTCCCCGGCAGGGGGCGAGGGGATCGGGGGGCCGGGGCCGGGGGTGAGGGGATCGGGGGGTGAGGGGATCGGGGGGGCGAGGGGCCGGCACCGCGGGGTCCCCGGCCGGGGGTGGGGGGATCGGGGGATGAGGGGCCGGCACCGCGGGTCCCCGGCCGGGGGTGAGGGGATGGGGGGTGAGGGGATCGGGGGGACGGGGCCGGGGGTGAGGGGATTGGGGGGGGCGAGGGGATCGGGGGGACGGGGCCGGCACCGCGGGTCCCCGGCCGGGGGTGAGGGGATCGGGGGGCGAGGGGATCGGGGGCCCGGGGCCGGGGGTGAGGGGATCGGGGGGGGGGCGAGGGGCCGGCACCGCGGGGTCCCCGGCCGGGGGCGAGGGGATCGGGGGGCCGGGGCCGGCACCGCGGGGTCCCCGGCCGGGGGTGAGGGGATCGGGGGGCCGGGGCCGGCACCGCGGGGTCCCCGGCCGGGGGTGAGGGGATCGGGGGGCCGGGGCCGGGGGTGAGGGGATCGGGGGGCGAGGGGCCGGCACCGCGGGGTCCCCGGCCGGGGGTGAGGGGATGGGGGGGGGATGAGGGGCCGGCACCGCGGGGTCCCCGCCTCCCGCCTCCCGCGTCCGCGACCGGAGGCCAGCGCGGCCCGACACCGCCGTTAGCAGAAAAGCAGTCTCCTGCCGAGGGGAAGCCCCCGGCCGCCCCTCCCGGCCACCCACCCAGCCACGGAACTCTGACGCCTGGAGCGCTGGGTGGCAGGGTGCGCGTGCGTGCGTGCGTGTGGTGTGTGCGCGTGCGTGTGTAGTGCGTGTGTGGTGTGTGTAGTGCGTGTGCGTGTGGTGTGTGTGCGTGTGTGGTGTGTAGTGCGTGTGCGTGTGGTGTGTGTGCGTGCGTGTGCAGTGTGTGTGCGTGCGTGTGCGTGTGCGGTGTGTGCGTGCGCGCGTGTGGTGTGTAGTGCGTGTGTGCGTGTGCATGTGTGGTGTGTGTAGTGTGTGGTGTGTGTGTGTGCATGCGTGTGCATGTGTGCTGTGTGTAGTGCGTGTGCATGTGCGGTGTGTGCATGTGTGGTGTGTGTAGTGCGTGTGCATGTGTGGTGTGTGTGTGTAGTGCGTGTGCATGTGCGGTGTGTGTGCATGTGCGGTGTGTGCATGTGTGGTGTGTGTAGTGCGTGTGCATGTGTGGTGTGTGTGCATGTGTGGTGTGCATGTGTGGTGTGTGTGCATGTGTGGTGTGCATGTGTGGTGTGTGTAGTGCGTGTGCATGTGTGGTGTGCATGTGTGGTGTGCATGTGTGGTGTGTGTAGTGTGTGTGCATGTGTGGTGTGTGTGCATGTGTGGTGTGTGTAGTGCGTGTGCATGTGTGGTGTGTGTGCATGTGTGGTGTGTGTAGTGCGTGTGCATGTGTGGTGTGTGTGCATGTGTGGTGTGTGTGCATGTGTGGTGTGTGTAGTGCGTGTGCATGTGTGGTGTGTGTGTGCATGTGTGGTGTGTGTGCATGTGTGGTGTGTGTGCATGTGTGGTGTGTGTGCATGTGTGGTGTGTGTAGTGCGTGTGCATGTGTGGTGTGTGTGCATGTGTGGTGTGTGTAGTGCGTGTGCATGTGTGGTGTGTGTGCATGTGTGGTGTGTGTGCATGTGTGGTGTGTGTAGTGCGTGTGCATGTGTGGTGTGTGTGTGCATGTGTGGTGTGTGTGCATGTGTGGTGTGCGGTGTGTGTAGTGCATGTGTGGTGCGTGTGCATGTGTGGTGCGTGCGCGCGTGTGTGCCCGTGCGCGCCCCCCCCCCCCCCCCCGCCGGGGTTTGAACTCAGCCCCAGGCCGCCTTCCGGGCACGGATCGTGTCTGCCTGCGCCGCCCTTGCCTTGTGCTGCCTTTGGGGACGCATGTGATCGCTGAAGATGTTCTTTTTGGGGTGCTCACTAGACTGGCCCGTACTGCTCGGCCACCTCCACGCCCTGATTTCCGTGGCTTGTTTTTGGGGTAGTCTCATTCCTGTCCAGGGGCGCATCTGCCCGGGCTGCACCTGCTGGGCAGGCCGCTGTCCCCAGGCCCCTTGGTCTCGCCCCGCTTCTCTGTCCGGGCGGCTTGGCAGCTCCTCTCGTGTCAGCTTCCCACGTACAGGGCTGCCCCGTCCATGAGTAAGAAGGAGGGTGAGTGACTGCTCTGCCCAGGCCTGCTGGAACCGCCCAAATAGCTACAATTACAGACATGGGCTATGAAGACGGTTGTGCTCAGGTTGCAGGAGCTTGGCCTTTTGCTTCATTAAATATGCGATCGTTTTTTTTGCCAGTCCTAGGACTTGAACTCAGGACCTGGGCGCTGTCTCTGAGCTCCTTTTGCTCAAGGCCAGCACTCTATCACTTGAGCCACAGCACCACTTCCAGTTTTTTCTGAGTCCTGTGAACCCAGGGTTTCATGCACGCTAGGCAAGCACTCTACCACTGAGCCACCTTCCCAGCCTGTGCATTAGTTTTTAAAAGTCAGGTTGTCAAGTAGCTGCAAGTATGTTCTAAACCTGTCTTGTAATCAAAGGGATCTTTGTTTTTTTACTTTGTCTAGATTGCTCTGGAGTTTATAAAAGTCTATGGTTTGTATGGTTCGCAAGTATCATATTCAATGACATTAAGTATCTTCAAATTAATTTTCAGCTATCTCTGTCACTAAGTCTGTAAGAAGACTTATGAAATTACAAATGAAGCAGTAAATCTGATTCTTTGCATTACTGTTTTTCTTCTTCAGTTCTGGTGTTTGAATCTAGGGCCCCCTGCTTGCTACACAGACACTTTACCTGTGAGTCTTGCCTCCAGCTCTCAACTTTGTCTCTATGGTATTTGTCTTCTGTAAGGATGTTACAAAAATGTCATTAGGCAATACTTGTTCTCTTGTGATTAACTCATTTTATGTAGCATACTAGCTCCTTTAACTGTTTAAAATGTTCAAACACAAAACTTGCTCAATTCTTTGATAAAAAGTAGCCATGGTGAATAATGGCATTACATACTATGTACAAAAATCTGTTTTAGTCTTTCAACTTATTTTGTGTAGTGCAGCTGGTGGATTTAGGACAGTTCTTCGTAGCCATGCTTTCAGAAATCTCCATACATCATCTCCACTCCTGTTTCCACCACTTCACATTCCCAGCATCAGTGCATTGGTGAACCATTTACTGCCAGTGCTGGGTTTGCTATTTTTTCTTAAGTCCTTTGTAATGTATAAATGTATTTCATTGGGTTTATATCTTGAGAAGTGTTAGTAATTTCAATAGTCAATAATTTTGTAGTCAAAATTATGGTTTATTTCTATGAAAAAGCATCTAAAGTCAACCATGGAAACAGGACCATATAGCAGTGTCTGGGGTTGTACATGTTAATTGTGGTGTAACCCCACACACATCTCAGAATCTCAGTGCTTTCAACAAAGATCTCATAGTAATGAAATTTGTTTTTTTCCTCATTTTTTAATTGACTTTGAAACTTTGAACTTTATATGCTGCAGATATTAAAAGGATGCTGGATTTGGGAGAACAGAAATATGACCTATCACATACTGTTTAATTTTCATTAGAAATTTTAAATCAGCTGTCCATATGTAAGAATGTGATGTTTCTATTCATATGTAGTGTTTACTGACTAAAGAGAATTGATGTCTTTATGATGTAGAATTTTATTGCTCATGAATATGGTACTCTTCATTAGTTCTTTTTGCATCCTTAACTTTTCCACCTTAAACTGCATAAATTATTAGGTAGTTTTTCGTTTGTTTGGTATTGCATGAAAGTTCTAATCTACAAGAAGAATTTAATGTTTTTTCCTCCCTTTTTATTAATTGTATTTAGTATTTGTGTGGTACTGAGAAATTGAACCCAGAGCCTCACGTGTGCTAGGCAAGCACTCTACCACTGAGTCACATTCCCTGCCTTCCTCCCACCTTTTTTTGGTCACAGGGCTTGAACTCAGGGCCTAGGTGCTGTTCCTCAGCTCTTTTGCCCAAGGCTAGTGCTCAGCCACTTTTGAGCCACAGCTCTACTTCCTAATACATTTCATAGTCTGTTAATTTATCATGTTTTCCAATTGGAAATAGGTTTCAGGAGATTTTCTAGATATAAATTATTAATCAAATCACAATTTTGTTTTTGACTTTATTTTAGTTTGAGTTAAAACCTTTTAGTAATAAATCTATGGTGATGGAGCATCATTTGTGCGTTTGTGGATTTTTGTTTTTTTGAGACAGGGTCTTGCTCAGCATTGAGTCCAGGTTAGTATTGAACTTGCTTTCCTCCCACTTATCCTTCTCATGTGCTGGTTTCTATTGCCACGCCTGGAAAAACGGAGCTTTTTTTATCCTTCCAATTTCTTTTGGTTCGTGTGGCTTGAGCTCAGGTCCTGGACGCTGTCCCTCAGCTTTTGCTCTCCAGGCTAGTGCTGTACCACTTTGAGCTATAGCTCTACTTCCATTTTTCTGGTAGTTAACTGGAGAACAGATGTGAACCATCAGCACAGTGCCAGGCTCTGAATTCTCTTCCAGGTTTTTTTTCTTTTTTGACAAAAGGCTCATATTTTTAAAAATGCCTTCTAAATGTCTTAAGTGGATGATCCCATTTTTTTCTTCATAGAGCTATGGCTACAAAGAAATACTTTTTAAAAAACTTAAATGGAGACTTAATGTACCTTAAACATTTTTTTAAATAAAGGTGATGTACAGAGGATTACAATTATATAAGTCAGGTAAACATTGGACAATGTTACCCCTTCCCTTGCTCTCCCAAAAATTCCCTCCTCATTGTTTTTTTTTTTTTTTTTTTTTTTGGTCTGGTTGTGGGGCCTGAACTCTGGGCCTGGGCGCTGTCTCTCAGCTCTTCAGCTCAAGGCTAGCGCTCTACCACTTGAGCCACAGCGCCACTTCCGGCTTTTTTTTTCTTTTTGCTTATGTGGTGCTGAGGAATCGAACCCAGGGCCTCATGCACGCAAGGCAAGCACTCTACCTCTGAGCCACCTTCCCAGCCCTCCTCATTGTTTTTTAAAAAAAGATAATATTGAACTTTTATTCATTCCTAGACTATTAAAGGCCTTTCTCAGGTCCATAGTCTGTTTCTCAGTTACTGAACAAATTTTGTACTTTTCTATTTTTTTATAGCTTCAGCTATCCAATCATGTTCTGTTGCTTTCTAAAATCTTCGTCTTCCCATTAAATTTTTCTTCTGAGATCTAGATCATGTATTCAGTGGCCAGTTCAGCATTTCCACTTACTTGAATACATTGTTGTTTTCCCCAGATTGTAGTTTACAACATTAGCTGTCATTCAAACAGCTTAGAAATAGCTTCAATTTTTGCTCTAGTGACGAATATTAAATTCTAATTATTACTATTTTTCCTCCTTTGTCTAGGCTGAGATCTCTGTTTTGTATTTGTGTGTTATCCTGGTTCTTTTGTTCTCCCTTAAGTTTTATCCCATTCTTTTATAGGATGACTTACATAATGCAGATCTGGCTGGTGGTGTGGCTCAGTGGAAAGATGCATACTAGGCCCAAGGCCTTGATTTCAAATCTCAGTACTGTCAAAAAAAAATGAAGGTCTGTTCAAGTAACTAGTTTTTATTACTCTCCTCCTCATTGTTTATATCCTGTTTCAGGAAGTTATTGACCACCTTTTGTGGACAGTGGAAATTTTGGATTTCAGAGGGAAATACAAATTGCTTATAAATATAGTTTACTAGTACCAGTAAGCAAATGGCATTTCTTAGAATTGGATTAAGCTTTTAAGTGGAAAAATCAATTGATTACCAGTTAAACATACTATCTTCATCACTCATCACAGTATATAGGATCCTCCTCTAGGTGGGTTCAACCTATTTCTGGCTCCACTAATCTAGTCTGTGCTTTAGTGTTTTTGCACTTTGAAATCTCATATTCAGGAAGACACATTCTTGTAGAATGTCTGAACCTCTTCATTTCAGTGAAGGATACACCTGATGATACAGTATAGTCTTGTTTTCTTCCTTATTTTACTATGTTCTACACTGAACCTTGTGTATCTCGTTTGTTCTTAAGGCTTCACAGTAGATCATAGCTCCTTTCATTCATATATTCTGCTAGGAACAATAACAGTTAAGGAAACTTTGTTAGTGTTTTATAATTACTAAATAAATGCAGAATCAAGTTCATTTTATTCTTTTCCCCTTGCACCCCTCCAGTGGTGCAAATCAAGCTGCGTCTTAGGTAAGACATATTCACACAGAATGAAAAGGTTCCTGGGTTAGGTTTCTGTTTTTTGTTTTTAACAGAACTGAAGGATTTGGATGAGGAGAAATGTTTTGTTACAGGGGTTCGTGTCCTTTGAGGATGTGTCTGTGGATTTCACCTGGGAGGAGTGGCAGGACCTGGATGATGCTCAGAGACGGCTCTACAGGGATGTGATGCTGGAGACCTACAGCAGCCTGGCGTCCCTGGGTGAGCAGAACAACACTGTCTTTGTCGATAAGTACAGAAACCACTTCTACGGTCTAAGATACCTCTTTATTATACTGAAGTGACACCTATTTATGGAATTCAGGTTGTTTCAGTGTATAATACATGGAAAATGTATGACCTTCTTTGTATTGGGATCTTTTAAAAATCCTTGTTAGCTAATCTGAAATGTTGAAGTTCATTGTTGCTAACTATAGTTGTGCTTCTATGGTATCGAATGTTGGAATTTTATTCCTCCTCTCCAGTAGCTATCATCTCTCCATGCCTTTCTTCCACTCACCTTTCCATGCTCTGGTAATAATTATCATGTTATTTGAGATCAGTTTTATTTTCCATGTATAAGTGAGAATATTCAGCAGTCCTCACTTAACACGATTGCTCTCCAGTTCCATTCATGTTATTGCAAATGAGAAAATTATGTTTTTAAACAAATATAAAATGGTTAATAACTTCTTGTCTACATATGCCATATTTTCTTCACCCATGTTGTCTTGTAGTGTGAGTAGTACTATAATAAAATTGTAAGTGCAGATAATTTTATTTATTTATTTTTTGCCAGTCCTGGGGCGTGAACTCAGGGCAGAGGCACTGTGCTTGGGCTTCTTTTGCTCAAGGCTAGCACTTTACCACTTGAGCCACAGCACCACTTTGGGCTTTTTCTGTGTATGTTACTGAGGAATTAAACCCAGGGCTTCATGCATGCTAGGCCAGCACTCTACCACTGAGCCACCTTCCCAGCCCTGTTTAATAATGGAGTGTGAACTCAGGTCCCTGTGTCTGCTAAGCAGGTGCCTGGCTTTAAGGTTTCTTAAAATCATTCATTCTTTTGTTTTTCTGTTTAATTGCAAGATTACAGTCTATGAAGCCTGTGAAGTATAGACTCTTTCACAAAATATTTCAGTTGGTACTTCCTAAAGTGGAGATTATATCAGTCTTCAGTACACCTGATGGGGCAGTTTGGCACAAATTTGACATCATTTCCTGTTATTAGGTCATTGTATTGTCAAGCCTGAGGTGATCTTCAGGTTGGAGCGAGGTTCTGGGCCATGGATGGTAGAAGCAGCTACAAGCTGGAGCTACACAGGTTAGTAAATGCAGTGAGTGACCAAATGAGGAGAGGTCATCAAATATTGGTCATGTTGAATGTTTTTCATCAATATCCACCTCCAGCTTGTCATCCTCACCTCCATTTCCTGTCCAGAGGAGAGCGATCTTACATATTGTATGTTTTAGTGTTTTATATGTATATGTATGTACGTGTGTGTGTGTGTGTGTGTGTGTGTGTGTGTGTGTGTGTAATGTATTGCAAAAGCCTAATCAGCTTACATTTACAAAAATTTGAAGTTGTATTCATTTTACACTTTTTTCTTGGTCCTGGGACTTGAACTCTGGGCCTGGGCGCTGTCCCTTAGCTCTTCAGCTCAAGGCTAGTGCCACTTGAGCTACAGTGCCACTTCCAGTTTTCTGGTGGTTTATTGGAGGTAAGAGTCTCACAGACCTTCCTGCCTGGGCTGGCTTTGAAGTGCATTCCTCCGATCTTAGCCTCCTGAGTAGCTATGATGATAGGCATGAGCCACCGGCGCCTGGCCATTTTTGTTATCTAGATATTTGCCCTAAGTTCTCAGCTTTCCTCTTTTTCTCCCTATTTTTATAGCTTATTCTTCCCCATGAAGAGTTTTTGATTTTTGGTTCTTTCTGTTGTTGGCATTTGATCGCCTTCTATAAACTATAAATTACAATTATGTCAAACACCTTAAAGCACTCACATTTTGTTGAGATTAAAAATGAAACAAATACATAGTTTTTTGTTTTTTGTTTTGCCAGTCCTGGAGTATGAACTCAGAGCCTGGGCAATGTCTCTGAGCTTCTTTTGCTCAAGGTAGCACTACCCATTGAGCAACAGTGCCTCAATCTACATATAATATTTGATAGTAAGGTAAGAATTATGAAGAATGTTTTACCAGGGTGAAAGGAAAAAAAAGGCAGTTTTATTATTAAAAAAAAGTCTAAAGGGAAGCAGTTTTAATAAGTTTAATAAGATTACTATTCACTTAAGATGACTATTTTAAAAATTATTGGCTGGGAAGGTTGCTTAGTGGTAGAGCGCTTGCCTTGCATGCATGAGGCCCTGTGTTCCATTCCTCAGCAACACATAAGCAGAAAAAGCTGCAAGTGGTGCTGTGGCTCAGTGGTGGAGTGCTAACCTTGAGCTGAAGAGCTGAGGGACAGTTCCCAGGTCCAGAGTTCATGACCAACAAAAAAAATAAAAATTATTTTTGCTTTTGCCTGTCTTGAGGCTTGAACTCAGGGCCTAAGTGCTGTCCTTGAGTCCCTTGGGACTCACGGCTAGCATTCTACCATTTGAGTCACTTCCCATTTTTTCTCAGTAATTTATTGGAGATAAAAGTCTCAGGGACTTTTCTGCCCGGGCTGGCTTTGAACTGCAATCCTCAGAACTCAGCTTCCTGAGTAGCTAGGATTACAGGTGTTAGACACCAGTGCCCAGCTAAGATTACTGTTGTCCAAATTTGATACACAATATGTATGTGAATATAAAATTTAGTCACAAGTGAACATGATTGTAATGAATTAAATGCCAGTATTTAAATTATAGTTTCTTCAGGCAGTTACCTAGGAAATTTGGTTTATGGAGCACAGCATCACAGATTGAGAAAGTGACAAGTACACAACACGGGAGCATCTTGGATTGTGAAGGACAAGTGAAATAAAGATTGATGTTGAAGCGTTCTGACTTACGTATAGGAATGGGAGTAGAGTTTCATTTCCTCTTCTCTATGGAAGTTATTGAAAGAGACCAAAGAAAATAAATTTATATAGTTGACTCTATTCAGGAACAGGACAGCTAACCATGTTAACTTTGCTAAAGCAGGTTACTATGAGAATAGGTCTTTTTTTTTTTTTTTTTTTAAATCAAAGTGTGTTACTTAAAATGTCCTGTTTTGGCCTGGTGGCTTGCCTCTTGTTAAGGAAAAGAGGGACTTCTTTGGGATAAGAAACAGTTTTTGAAATGTAAGGTCTTGTCAAACTTGTTTCTTCAATTTATTTTTTATTAGTTGTGGGGCTTGAGCTTGACTGGGCACTGTCTTTCAGCTCAAGGCTAGCGCTCTACCACTTGAGCCACAGTGCCACTTCAGTTTTCTGAGTGGTTTATTGGAGATAAGATCTCACGGACTTTCCTTTCCTTTCCGGGCTGGGTGAACCAAGATCCTCACATCTCAGCCTCCTGAGTAGCTAGGATGACAAGCTGCTGGCTCCTGGCTTCATTTTTTTAAGTACACTTTTTTTTTTCTTTCAATTTTTTTGGCAGTCCTGGGGCTTGATCAGTGCTTGAGCACTGTCCCTAATAAGCTTCTTTTGCTCAAGGCTAGTACTCACCTCTTGAACCACACAGTATCACTTCTGTCTTTCTGAGTAGTTTATTGGAGATAAGAGTCTCAGTGCCTTCTAAGGACTGGCTCCGAATACAATCTTCAGGTCTTAGCCTCCTCAGTAGCTGGGATTATAGGCATGAGCCTCCTATATCCTTATAATTGGAGCCTATATCCTTATAATTGGAAGCTAACTTGTATTTGAAAAACCTTATGTTTCTACTGCAGTTCTTCAGGGAAGAGTGTCAGCCCTTTGTCTAAATTGTATTCCTGCTCAGTGAGATACAAACCTTACATCTTAGATAGTGAATCTTGGAAAACAGAGTAACAGCAACCAAAAAAAGCGAAATAGAGGTTTACCCAGAGATTTACCATTGTAGTGAAACCTATTTTAATTAAATATCTTTCCCATTTTTCAAAATAATATAACAACCCAAAGTAACAGAGTAATATGATTTGATACTATGAAATCAATGAATGTAATTTCTAATATTCATTATTGACAAAATCCACACATATTTTGAATTGTCTTTTGAAAGAAATCTTAGGTCATTAGTGCAGGAACCTTCTTCATTTTTATATTTGAATTTCTTAAAAAATGTTCATCTGTTGATCATGAATACAGCTCTTTGTATTTCATTTTAGATGTCCAGAAAGAGAATGACCTGAGTGAGACCAATCATGAAAATCAAGAGAGAGGTTTATGGCAACTTAGAGTTACCAGCAACAGCACATCAAAAGAGAAGGATGAATTCAGAAAAGTATTTAATGGGAACTCAAACCATGTTTCAAGTCTGACTGTAAAGAATAAAAAGCTTTCAGGAGTGACGCCCAAGACATTTGATATATGGCAGAAGGTGCATCTTTCTAGTAAGTCTGGTGAGGTGCAGGCTGGGGAGGAACCTGATGGCCTTCATCAATCTCAGAAGGCCCTCAGACATTCTGAGCATCTTCGTGTGCCTAACACAAGTCAAGGTAGGCAAAAGAACTTACAAAGAAAAGCTTGCAGCATGAAGGCACTGTGGAGACATAAGAGGCTATATATAGGACATACCTCTATTAAGGGTGCTGAATGTGGAAGGTCCTTTAATAAGGTAGCTCATACTACCCAAGAGGTGATTCAGGCAAGAGAGGAAACTTTTAAATATAATATATATGGGAAAACACTATATGAAAAGTCTAAACATACTAAACGTGAGAAAAGATGCAAGGGTCAAAAATATGAGTGTAGTGATTGTGAGAAACTTTTTATTAAGAAATCAAACCTTATAAAACATCAGAGAACACATACAGGGGAAAAGCCCTATAGATGTAATGAATGTGGGAAATTCTTCTGTCAGAAGATACAACTAACTGTACATCGAAGAAACCACAGAGGAGCAAAAGCCTATGAAGGTTATGAATGTGAAGAAAACTTTAACCAAAAGCAAAACCTCACCAGACATCAGAAACCTCAGACACGTGAAAAACCCTATGGATGCAATTTATGTGGAAAATCCTTTTATCGGAAGTCACACCTTTATAGGCATCAGAGAGTCCACACAGGGGTGAAACCCTACAAATGTATGTTTAAGGAATGTAGGAAAAGTTTCTTCCATAACTCATCCCTTATTATACATCAGAGAACTCACACAGGGGAGAAGCCCTATGAATGTAAAAAATGTAGGAAAACTTTCTACTCTAAGTCTGACTTGAATGTACATCAGAGAACTCACACGGGTAATAAACCATATGCATGTGAACAATGTAGGAAAACTTTTTACTCTAAGTCACACCTCAGTATACATCAGAAAATCCACACAGGTGACAGACCGTATGCTTGTGAAGAATGTAGGAAAACTTTCAACCGTAAGTCGAATTTCACTGTACATAAGAGAACTCATGCAGGTGATAAGCCCCATGAATGTAATACATGTGGAAAAACCTTTCATCGGAAGTCACATCTCCACATGCATCAGCGAACTCACACTGGTGAGAAACCACATGCATGTAAAGAATGTAGGAAAACCTTCTACCAGAAGTCTAGCCTTATCAGGCATCAGATAATTCACACAGGTAGCAAACCATATTCCTGTGAGGAATGTAGGAAAACTTTCCTACATAAGTCGTCCCTGACTGTACATCAGAGAAGTCACACAGGTAATAAACCATATACATGTGAAGAATGCAGAAAAGCTTTCTACTCCAAGTCACATCTCACTGTACATCAGAGAATTCACACAGGTGAAAAGCCCTATGAATGTAAGCAATGTACAAAAGCCTTTTACCAGAAATCACACCTCAGCAGGCACCAGGTAACTCATGGAAATGAGAAACAATTTGAATGTAAAGAATGCTTGAAAACTTTCTATCATAAGTCAACTCTCAAGACACATCAGAGAATTCATATGCGAGAGAATCCTGTAATAACGTTGTTTGAATGTGAAGAATGTTTGAAAACCTTCCACCATAAGTCATCTCTCAAGCTACATCAGAGAATTCATATGCGGAACAATTCTGTAAAAAATACGGAAAACACTTTTGCACAAGCCATCTTTACCAGCAAGTTCACATAGGGGAAACATCCTAAAATGACGGGAAAATTTGTGAGACGGCATATCAACAGGTATCAAGGGACTGGGACGGTGGTCGTGCACAGCACAGACCTGCTCATTTCACTGGGACACAGCCCTACTTTTTTTTGGTTTGTTTGAAAGACCATGTACAGTGGAAATAGGTGCATATAGTGATCATTCATATGGCCCATATAAATGCTTCCATTAAGTTCTTTCTGATGAGGCCTGGCCTGAAGTCAGCAAGACCCTAGACTGGGCCAAATGGAAGGTTGTTGTGATTTAAGATGAACGTAACTAAAGAGCAAAGATCTTCCAGCTCCCGTCTGCTTAGTTTACACACGAGAAGTGCCCTGTTGAGCCATTGTATTTGCATTGCAATGTAAACCCAGTGTCCCTCACCTTGCAAAATTGTCACAAGGGAGAAACTGCTTTTACCTTTTATTCTGAAGTCACTTTATGAAAAACAATTATGTGAAGAAGTACCAATAACGAGTATGCCTTATAATGCAATTTTAATACATTGAGTAAATGAAGTCTTCATGAGTCACTCTAATTAATGTGAGAAATTTCCACAAATCTTTCTCAACTTTTTATGTTTCAGTAGTTTGTATTGAAGCAAAACTACCAGTGTCAGTAGTTTTGATGGTAATTTTTAAGTGGAAGTTATAGTATTGGAAATTATTTAAAAAAGTATCCAATTGTATACCAATAAATGAATATATTGCCACTCAGTATATTGGGTTGTATCTTGGAACATTTGTGGAAGTCATGAATGCAGGGTGAAGTCACTATTGGCATCTAGTGGGTAGCAGCCAGCCATGCTTTTAAACAACTTCCAGTGTACAGAATATTAATTCAAATTATATGATTTGTGTATGTGAACATTTTGTATAAAGAGAAATAACTTTCAAGGGTACGTGCACTTTGTAGTTGGAATTACATAGTGACTGAGCCTGAGATTGTATCTCTGCAATAGAATACAAGTCTGTCATGCACGAGGCTCTACTGTTTCCAGCATAAATACATGTATATATTATATATAAATATATGTAATGTGTATTATACATGGGAGATGTGTAGTGTGACATTGATTTTTCACAGTTGCTGGCCACCCAGTGGTACATGCCTGTAATCTCAGCTACTCAGGAATCTTAGATGTAAGAATCGAGGTTTGAAAACAGCCCAGGCAGCAAGGCCATGAGACTTGTATCTCTCCAGTTAATCACCAAAAAGCCAGAAGTAGGGGTGTGGCTCAAGTAGTGGAATGCTATCTGAACAAAAAGGTCAAGGACAACACCTAGGTCCTGAGTTCAGGTAGGCCAAAGTACATTTAGTAGGAATATGTAGACATTCACAAATCAGACATTGTAAGTTGTGAGTTCATCTGAACCATAGTTCTTAGGCCATCCAACTTAATGTCAACTAGTTTCTGAAAAACATTAATTCCCCAGTGTACAGCTATGTGTTGTCTAGCAGACATGGATACTCAACTCCATGCCCTTAGAGTTGGAGACCTATTGCTTAGAAGACAGACAGGGCTAGAAGCACTCACGTTTTAGAGGTTTATCACAGAGGGTAGTTCCACCACTTGACAGTTCTTTTAATCCTTGGCTCCCAGCAGCAGTGAGCAGTGGCATCAGCAAGAAACAGTAAGGTGGCACCTTCTATTGTTTGACATGTTACGCAGCCCTCGGGTGCTGGGACCCCTGGCCTTCCAGGTGTTCTAAGTCTAAAGTATCAGGATCCTCAGCCTTCAACATCAGTGGTGTTACAGCCCTTGGGCCTCATGTGTTTGAAACTGAGTTGTCTGGCTGTTTACACACTGCCGTCTTTCGGTTCTCTGCGCATTTGCCTTTCGTCAACTTCTGCCGCCCTTTGTTGACTCTGCTGTCTCTCGTTTCTGCCTCGGCTACTGACACTGCTCCCACCATTTTGCATTGCTTCTTTCGCTTACCAGCTCAGATTGTTGCTAAAGTTTGCAACACCAAGGGCGTTTGCAGCACTGAGGGCGTTTACTGGACAGTATTAACAGCATACTTACATAGCCAGAAGGGGTGTGTGGCAGAGTGTTTGCACCAGTCACAGCCTGTCATGCAAATGAAGATTTTTGTTTGTGCCAATTACGACACAGTCCCTTAGGCGAATGAAAAAATATGTGCATGTGCTGTAAGCCTTTGGGCTACCATGGGAGATGCTCCTCCACTGGGAATTACTGCGTATGATGGCACATAGCCCAGGCCAGGTGCTGCTGCCATGCACGTGTAGTCCTAACTATTCAGGAGGCTGAGATCTGAGAATCCTGGTTCCAAGCCAGACGGGGCAGGAACGTGAAACTCATCTCCAATTAATAACAGAAAAAGCCAGAAGTGGAGAGGGCCAGCCTTGAGCAAAAGGAGCTCAGGGACAGCACCCAGGACAAGAATTTTGAAGTCCCTGGACTGTAAAAACATCCCCTTCCCCCCAAAAGAACACATGCTGTTTGGAATGGTGCATGTGACAGTGCTTTCTATAGCAGGCTTTGCTTTAGCAGCTATTTCATACAGCTCCTGCAGAGTCTTCAAAACACCTGTCAGCATAGTCTATGCAGTTGGCTAACAGTTCTTCACTCAGAGCATCTGAGGCACAACAATCAATTAGGACACCAAACTTCCCTAGCCAGCTCAGTTTACATAAAGACCAAAAGGCATGTTTGTCATTAACAGATAACAGTGTTTGAAAGTTCTCTAATCTCCTGCCTAGTTGTCCAGGGAGAAGCAGGTCCCTCAATCTGTCTCTCAGGGAAAGCAAACACCATGTGAGGTTATGGAATCACAGATAAATAGACACAAGAGGACAGAAAAGGTAGTGGAAGGTGAGCTCCAGGAGAGAAAACTGAAGCAGAGACTCCACTAGCACACACGTCAGGAGCTTCCACGGTGCCATTTATGCCACCTTCCGCACAAGAGGGAACTGCCTGCCCTAGCACTCTCAAGGGTACACTCTATTCAAGTGTTTGGACCAGACACCTAAGTGGGCAGTTGGATACAGAAGTAGGCTGCATTGAGACCATGAGGTTTCTCTCCAGCCTGAACAGTTGTGGAGATGGGTAAGGATGTCAGTTAAATCATAACATGAATGTACTAAATGCCACTGTAGTATACGTGCAGTGAGTTTCATGAAATGTATGATCTGTCTGTCTTTTTTGTTCAAGCCTAGCACTCTACCACATCAGCCACAGCTCCACTTCTAGCTTTTTTTTGGTGCTTAATTGGAGTTATGAGTCTCACGGACTTTCCTGTCTGGGCTGGTTTCCAATCCGGAAACTCAGATCTCAGCCTCCTCAGTAGCCAGGATTACAGGTATGAGCTACTGGTGCCTGGCTTGTTGCTCATTTTTTGTGAATCCTTAACCTGGTGTGTTAATATTACACTGATGACAATGTAAATTGTTGGTTTCCTAGTAGGGACACAGCCTAGGAACTAGGAAGTCTCACTAGAGTGTTTGGATAGAGCATTTGGAATAAAATTTAATTCCAGTCTCCAGCTTTGCTCAAAAGGTATACCAAATCATTTTTAAAGAAACAAGAAAAATATGGAAATACAGTCATTTGCAGTGTGACTTATCTTGTGTATGACGTTCCAACAGACCGCTAAACCAGACATCGGAAGTCAAGATCATTGCTCTATTTTCTATTTATTACTATTTGAATCTAATTCTACTTCAGGCCTCTGCTTAAATTCCTGGCACTAAAAAAAAAAAAAGATTTATGTATATTAAATGAGACTCTTCACAATTAGAACTGAAAACTTCCAAGATAAACTGCATGCATATGCTTTCACTAATCAATTTAGGCGACTACAAACTGTAATTATAAGTGAAATTTCATTTCTTCAGAGCTGTGTGTGCGTGGCAGTGGCTTTTTGCCGTGCTCTGTATTGGTCGTGTCTTGCAGTGAATGACAGCGTGTCACTGGGGCAGGAAGGACTTGAGCGGCTTCAGTCCCACCCTTCACTGTCTCGGCCTCTATGTGCTGGGCTCCACACCAGTTTTTGAACAGGTGAGAGTAAAACTAATTTTTAGGTAAGCCAAATTAAGTCTCTAACGGCTGCTTCTTCCCACGGGAAGGCAGGGCTATTCCCACATTGCTGAGTGGTTCCGGAATCAGGTGGACAGCTTGCATCAGACCACGTGTTCCCCACCTGCTCCCTCGGGGCCGGAGAGCACCACACGGGATAGCAGCGGCTAATGAGGCGGAAATAACGAGGGAAGGTTTGGGAACTTAGAAAACTTTCTTTTTGTGTGTAAATGAAGTATTTGAACAATAGCCAGGGGACTTGTTACGCTCACAAGTAATGTTTAGAGTTCTGTCTCCTGAGAGCCCCTTCCTCTTGCATCACACATAGTTAAGTCTAAAACCTAAGTGTGTTCCTGTAGGAACACACGGACGCAGGGGTAGCGACCAGGAAGTGAGTGTCACCCTGGGACTGAGGGATTGTTGTCCCCAAGCATCTGCAGGAGGAACGGTGGAAGCAAAAAACAAATGAAGGTATTAGAGGATGCAGGAGTTGGCCTGCGCCTGTCACGGTGGCCCACGGGCCTGCAGTGTGGCAGAACTTCTAGAGCTCGAAGCAGATCATTCTGTTGCCTTGCCATCAAGTTTTTTGAGTAACATGAAAATAGAACATTGGAAAATTAATTTTTTTGTTAAAGTAATTTGGCTGGCGTCTTTCTACTCTTTAAGAAACACAGGGAAACATCCTCGAATCATTCCTCTTGCACATTCTTTGTTGTTGGCGTGGGGTGTCAGCTGACTTTCAAAAGCATGCACTTCTTGGGGCATAAGATTTTTGTTGCTTCAGGAAAAGAAAGAAAACTGAAATCAGGATTTGGTTATTGTGACTCACACTTTGTAATCCTAGCTACTCAAAAAGAGGACTTAAGAAGGATTGTAGTTTGAAGTGGAGGTGTGGCTCTAGTGGTAGAACACCAGCCTTGAGTGAAAACGCTAAGCAAGAGCACAGGGCCCTGAGTTCAAGCCCACTGTTCACTGTGCACAGCCAGCAAAGTGTGGAAACAAAATACTCACTGGGCGCAGCTGTGGCTGCTGCGTGTTCCTTGCCCCGCCCGGCACTTCTCAGATGGCAGTCGCACAACCTTCTGACATTGCCTTCTTGTCTTGGTAAATCCCTAGCCAGTCTTTACTTTTTCTTACTCTCTTGGCTTGGTAAATTTTTACCAACCCTTGGCTCCAAAAGTCTGTGGTAAAGCTTACGGTAAGACTGCTGACCATGATCTATCTTTCTGGGGCTTTCTCTGTCCTTTCCCTATCCCTGCGTCCTACGCGCGTGAAGAGCTGGCTGCTCTGCCCTCTCCATTTCCAGTTCCTCACGTTTACCTTCAAATCCTCTTATTCACACCTCAGGCAACATCTGCCCCGAGGAAGGACTGTTTCTGTGTGTAGAGGACTCAGTACTGGTGGTTAAGTCCTTCTTGTCCCAACCCTTCTTTGGTTCAATCTGGACAGAACTGTGTAGGTTCACTTCCTGTTGGAGAGACTTCTCACCCCCAAGTGAATGACACCTTGCAGCCCAGAGCTGTCCTCCACCTCCAGGGCCCTTTGATTCCATCAGCTCATTAGAGGCCATGGTGGACCCAGCCCCTCCAGCTGATTGGGCCCTTTCTATCCAGACAGGACACCCAGGGAGACTTAGAGCACTGGACCCCCCTCTTCTGACAGGGGACGTTACTTGTGACTCACCATGTGCCGCGTTCTCCAACACTGGGTTGAATTTGATCCTCAAATGCTTAAAAAACAAATCTAAGGGCTGGGAAAGGGGCTCAGTGGTAGAGCGCTTGCCTTGCATGCATGAGGCCCTGGGTTTGATTCCTCAATACCACATAAGCAGAAAAAGCCAGAAGTGGTGCTGTGGCCCAAGTGGTAGAGCGCTCGCCTTGAGCTGAAGAGCTGAGGGACAGCGCCCAGGCCCAGAGTTCAGCAGGCCTCATGACCAACCAAAACCCCCCACAAAAACCTAATCATTCCTTGTCTAAAAGTCTTCTGTAACTTAGCAACTAGAGGATGTGGGGCAAATTTCTTAAATTTTTGTTACCATATTCAAATTTTGTGTTTTTTAAATGTGCCCCATGATTTTCCTTCCTATTTTGCTTCTAAATCAAACTTTGATGGGGAAGATAATTTTTAATTTTTCTACCAGCAATGGAGCTAGAACTTAGGGCTTCATCTTCTTGTTTAGCTTTTTATGCTCACGTCTGGCACTCTACTGACTAGCTATATCTCAATTAGTCCACTGTGTTGGCTCTGAATCATGATTCTCAGATTTCATCCTTCTGGGTAGCTTGAATTATAGGTGTAACTGGAAAGAATTTCTATTGCATATTTCATTATATATATGTATATATATCCAGAATCACTACTTGAATTTTTAAATTATTTTAATCTCTTTGCCAAATTTCTCCAATACATTGGTTTTTCTTCAAAACAGTGATTTGATTTTAAATTCTTCCTGTGATCATACATCATCCTTTAGGGTTGTTGTTCCTTGATTCACACTAAATTCTGTGTGTTGAAAGTCCAGCCCTTAAAGTCCTCTGTCTGTCTGTCTGCCTGTCTGTCTCTCATCTCACAGGGACTTTTCTGCCCAAGGTGGTTTCAAACCATGACCCTCAGTTCTCAGCCTCCCAAATGGCTAGGATCACAGGTGCGTGCCCCAGCATTTGGCCGTGCTCATCTTTGTGCAGTGTGCGCCAGCCCCCGTTTCCTCAGTTAATTGAACAACCACCCCTCCACCCCCAAAAAACCCACTGTCTAGAACTGGACAGCAGAGGGCAGCCAAAGCACAGGCTGGCAAGCATGTACCACCAATGAGGGTGCTTGACTAAAATAGGCTACACCGGTTAGCTGCCTCCAGGGACTCCTGGGCCCATTCTGTAAGGCAGTGCTGCTGGCCAGCCGCTCTGACTGGAATGAAGAGCGGTCACTGCTGTCCCTTGCTCGCTGGCCCAGCCCCGTCCTCTCTGTGGCCATTTTCAAGGGCTTCAGCCTGCCGTCACTCACAGTGCCTCCCCTGTGCTGAATTACAAACTCACAGGTGGCACAGTTTTCTCCAGATTTCTTGGACTTACCGAAAGATTGACGCCAATGACTGGGAATTTGGTTCTTGTATCCCTTCTCCGTTCAGGTATCTGTAGAGCACTGCAGACTTTGTCATACAAGGCCGAGACTGAGATTATCCCTTAAAAAAAAGGAAAAAAATTCCTTTCAATAATATTCTTGGTAGAGAAAATGGGTATGTCCCTCCAGCTCCCTTGAACGTTGTTATTATTATTATTTTTTAATCGGTTGTGGGGCTTGAACTCTGGGCCTGGGGCGCTGTCCCTGAGCTCTTCAGCTCAAGGCTTGCGCTCTACCACTTGAGCCACAGCGCCACTTCCAGTTTTCTGGTGGTTAATTGGAGGTAAGAGTCTCACGGACTTTCCTGCCTGGGCTGGCTTTGAACACAATCCTCAGATCTCAGACTCCTGAGTAGGATGACAGGTGTGAGCCACCGGTGCCCGGCTTTGAACACTGTTTTTCTACGGGACATATCTACCCTGCTACCCTGGGAACAGGACCTCTTGGTTATAAAGCTCCATTTCCTTTATGTTTTGCGTTTGTTTCTTCTCTGCTCAGTGGCCCAAGAAACTGTCAACAGCCGCAGTGATAAGTGCTAGAATATTATTTTTCTTTTCCTTGTCCTCCTCCTCCTCCTCCCCCCTTCTCTCCCTTCCTCCTCCCCCTCCCTCTCTTCATCTTCATTCTTTTTGTGTGTGTGCTGGTCATGTGGCTTGAGCTCAGGGCACTGTCCCTGAGCTTCTTTGGCTCAAGGCTAGCACTCACTACCACTTGAGCCACAGCTCGGCTTTGGTTTTTTGGTGGTTAATTAGAGCTAATCGTCTCACAGACTTTCCTGCTTAGGGACGGATTAGAACTGTAATGGTTTCAAGCTGCAATCCTCAGATCTCAGCTTCCTGAGTAGCCAGGCTTATAGGTGTGAGCCACCGGTGCCCAGCTACAAGTGACTATCATTAAAGTCATAAAAACAACAGATGAACAGCCTCAGAACTTAAACTTTGGTGTTTTTCGGTCTGGATTTATTTTTCAAACATTCTGTTGATTTCAGAGAAAAATGAAGTATAGTCCAGCCCACACTGGGAATAAAAATGGGAATAATATCATAAATGGGAATAATATCTATCAATATTCTTCCCCCTTCTCCATGAGCTAGTGACTGTTATCAGTCACCAATTTCTCTCTTACGGGGCTTCAATTTTAACTCCCTCTACTGACCATTTAACTAAGAAAAATCATACGTCAGGGCTCCTGTCTGCCCCATCTCCAATTTTAGACTAGCTCTCTCTCTCCTTCTGAGAAAGCTCCTTAGAAAGGCACACCTTTGTTCACACTTGTAATCCCAGCTATTCAGGAGGCAGAGATGATCACAGCCATTAAACTACTCTTGTCTCCAGTTAACCACCAAGCCAGAAGTGTAGCTGTGGCGAGCTGGAGAGCTAACCTTAAGCAAAAGCGTTTAAGTCCTGAGACTGGCGGCAAAGGGTTTTCTCAGGCCTCTCCAGCACGTCACCACAGAGGGGGTGTCTGCGCCCACCACCCGCAGCGGCTGAGAGAGCTTTCCCAGGCGGGGTCTGTGAGGGTTGTGGAAGTCCCTGCAAGGTAGTGGAATATACATTTGTTTTGTCCCACTTCCCCGACAACTCGTGAAGGCCTTAGAATCTCCCTGGTGACACCGTCTTTCTGAAAACGGATGTTCGACTGCCCCTGCCGGCCCCTGGAAAGCCCACGGCAGGAGAGGAGAGGAGTCCCCTGCCCACCGAGAGCCTGGCCGCCCGTGGCCAGTTGCACCGCCAGGCCTGTGACTCCTATGAAATGTCTAGCAAACTCCCCAGGACAGGATTTGGTGCTTCCGGAGAGCACCCAGGAGGTGCGCCCAGGAGGATCCTGGAAGGCGGCCACGGAAGGGTGGGGAGCCCACTCCCTCCCCACGTCCCCGAACCCTCTCCTATCTGTGCCCGCTGTCTGCGTAATGAGCCAGCACGTCTAATCTACACTGACTGGTCAGGAGCCAGGTGAAGCACACTGGGCTCTCACGAGGTCGGCCCCAGGATCTGTCAGCCTGCGGGTCTGCAGGTCCCGGCGGAGAGGGACAGCCGGAACTCAACGGAAGGAATGGCTCTCCTCTGGGCCCCTGCTTCGGAACCTGCTGCTTGCTGGGCGTGGAGAAGCTCCCCACACCCCTGACTCAGACACGGCCGGGTTGAGAACAGCAGCAGACACTGGGACTGGGTTTTTGACTCACTGGCTTTCCCCACCCCACGCCTGGACACGCAGGGGCGGTGTCCTTGGTCAGTGGGCTGGCTCAGCTCTGCTGCTCCCACCTCCTCCCCTGTGAGACGCCTCTGCCCCAGCTCGTGGTGTTAGCTCAACTCGCTGAGTGCCCCACTAAATGAGAGCTACAGCGGTGGTTCTCAGAATACCCACCAAGAATGTGCAATGAAGTCTAGATTGTTCTTATTGGTGACGGGCAGTCTGCTGGGTGTGACCCTGCACTTGGTAATGATGTTTAACGAGATGATGTTTAACAAGACACAGGTTGCAAGATCAGGGCTCAGTTAGTTTCCTGGCAAGTATCTGTGACTTCCATGGATATGAGGTCTTGGACACTCATAACAACAAAAAACCAGGCTGCCAAGGGTAGAGTGGCAGAAAGAAGGCTGTAGAACTGTGCCGGTGTAGGTAGCCAGGAGAGATTTGGAAAGAAAGATGTAAGCAGTATTTGGAACAAACAAATGGGAAAGGTGGGTGGAGTTGGGAAGGAAAGGTCTAGATAACCAATGTTTGAACAAAGATCATGAAGGCTTTAAGCTGTCAACAAATGAATAGGAAGAGTCCCTAGAATCAGCAAAGCAATTATCAGAAAAAAACCAATTAATCTGATTCATTAATTTGATTCAATTGACTAGGATATTCATCAAAATGATTTTATGGGTACTATTAAGTAAATTAGCTACAGAATATATATATATATATATATATTTTGGGTCCAGTCATGGGGCCTGAACTCTGGGTCTGGGTGCTGTCCCTCAGCTCTTCAGCTCAAGGCTAGCGCTCTACCACTTGAGCCACAGTGCCACTTCCGGTTTTTTTCTTATATGGTGCTGAGGAATTGAACCCAGGGCCTCAGGCATGCAAGGCAAGCGCTCTACCACTGAGCCACCTTCCCAGCCCCTAGCTACAGAATATTGTAAACAGGTGAATGTATACAAATTATGGATTAATGCATATGTATTTCACAAATATACAGATTTTAGTCTCCTGGATATGAGTTTTGCTATATATAGTAGAAGATATGTGTTGAACAAAGAAATGGTTGAATATATGTGATTCTTAATCATCTGTTCAATTGTACAAGGCGTGTACTTCATATTTTGTTCAGATGTTGGCACCTCATGTAGACAAATCTTACTACTTTATCCATTCACCCAGGGTTACTATTTTCTACATTCTCTCATATGGTTTTGTATGCTCATGCTATTACAGGATAAAGGGGATTTTAGCTGCCTTCCCGGTTGGACTCTTCAGAAAAAGTTAGCCTTGAATGAGCACAGGCCAGCAACTGAGTGTCTCAGTCACAGCCTGGCACACTGGAGTGAGCAGTACCCAAGGGTCTATGTCATACTACTAGCCTGCTGAAAGCAGACAGCACAACAAAACCTGATATTGAGCTCTTTATTTCTGTGTAGTTTCAATTTCATAGGAAATGAGCGTCAAAATAGAGTAGAATTAATGCCCATAATCCTCATGAAGATTCACCCACTGTTAACACTCCTACTCTTTTTGCTCTATCACTCAGAATACTCTCTTATCAGTTGACCACCTCATTATTGTTTTCTTCAAATATCTGATTATGGGTTTTCTAGTCAGAAGAGATGAGAAAGAATTAGAGAGCACTTACTGTAACCAGAAGCTATAGTATCACTACGATGCAATTGTGTGAGGATTTTGAAAAGGGAAAGGAGTTTGGAATGGAAGAACTTTGCGGTACAATGAAGCAATTCCTGGAACGCCAGAGGAGAAACAATAGCACAAGACCGTGAACAGAAGATGGCAGAGAGAAGGAAAGGAAGCCATTCAGACTAAAATTCCCTACTTCATTGTTTCCTGAAAGAACGGTCTGACCGTGAATGTTTTCTTCAGAGCCCTGGTGACACTGCTGTTCTGAAGACTGTAGATCAGAGGGTTTAACACCGGTGTGAGTATGGTGTAAAAGACAGACGCCACCATGTCCTTCTCAGGGGTGTGGTAGGAGCCGGGGAGCATGCAGGTGTAGATGGCAGCGCCGTAGAAGAGCAGGACCACGGTCATGTGGGAAGAGCAGGTGGCCAGGGCCTTCTTCCTGCCCTCTGCTGACTTCATCCTGTGCACGGTGAGAAGGACCAGCGCATAGGAGGTGGAGATGACCGTGACAGGGATGAGCAGCATGAGGACGCAGCACAGGTACATGAGCGTCTTGTACAGCGAGGTGTCTGAGCAGGAGAGCTTCAGACCGCGGGCACCTCGCAGAAGAAGTGGTGGATCTCTCTGGACTTGCAGAACGGGAAGGTCATGGTGACTGGGGTGAGCATGAAGCCGTCCACAGAGCCCAGGACCCAGCAGCCCAGTGTCAGGACCAGACAGGCCTTGCGGCTCAGGAGGACGGGGTACCGGAGCGGATGGCAGATGGCCGCATAGCGGTCATAGGACATGGCGGCCAGGAGGAAAAACTCTGCACCTCCTAGTGCCAAATACAGGAACATCTGTACCCCACATCCAGAGACCGAGATTGTGTTAAAAACAGAAAGGTGCCTTTTCAGACGAGGGCCTATGAAGCCCCGGCTCCTCCTTCCCGTGGCTCCGTGCCTCTCCAGTGTGGAGCAGGGTGGGGTGGAAGGGCAGGGATCCCGGGCTGGGGCAGGGGCCGAGGGAGGGAACAGACGCGTGCCCCTGCCTGCTCCTGGCTGCCTTTAGTCCTGGGTGCTCCGTGCCTTGAAGCACCTGTAAAGATAGCAGTGTGTGGTATTTTTCCTACAGCCTGAAAATGTGGCATGGGAGACCTGGGCGGGCACACTGGGGGACACGCAGAAGGCAAGGTCACAGGCCCCTCACAAGTACACAGAGCTGTAGCCTACATCCCCAATCTCAGGCAATCTGTGTGTACTTGAAGACGGAGAGGCCTGGACCAGTCTGTGGTGCTCTTGAGATGAAATGATCTTTGACACTACTTGCCAAACGCTCAAGGATTTTTGCTCTTTCAACGTTCATGTGGTGGCGGTTGCTACGGGAACCGGGAGTCAGGCTGATCAACTCTTTTTTTTTTTTGGGTCTGGTCGTGGGGCCTGAACTCTGGGCCTGGGCGCTGTCCCTCAGCTCTTCAGCTCAAGACTAGCACTCTACCAGTTGAGCCACAGCGCCACTTCCGGCTTTTTTCTTTTTGCTTATGTGGTGCTGAGGAATCGAACCCAGGGCCTCACGCATGCAAGGCAAGCGCTCTACCACTGAGCCAACTTCCCAGCCCACTGATCAACTCTTTTTGAACCACGGATTTAGCATCCAAGTCCGAGGTACCAAGTGGATTCAAGGAGAGCGCTAAGAATCACACAGGCTTCCAACAACGGCTGGGAAGAGATGCACAATGACGCTTTCTCATGTTTAAGGCCTATGTATGAGAACACATGTTATCTTTTGGTTTATCCAGAATCTTACACTAAATGTTGGGAAAATGCCAAAGGTCGGGGGTGAATGCCTAGAAAATGAACGTGACTGATTGTCTGAGAGGCTCTGGGTGGGAGTTTGGGAACAGACACTTGCTGAATTCAGTGTTCAGTGAAGAGCCTGTCGGTCTTGAGCACGGACGGATTGGGGGCCATTTTGAAGAGGACATCTACAATACTGTGGAGGAAGTGAAAACCAACGACAAAAACAAAGCTCTGAGAAAACCTGTCTCCTACTTGGCACACTGGTACAAGTTGGTGGGATCTCACACGTGACCAGTTATCTCACCTGGACCACTGTATAGACGATCGTCGGGACGAGGGTTCAGCGGACACACGTGGAATGCTAGAAGGAACACAGCGGTATCAAGTCCAGGAGAGGCAAACAAGCCAAGGGTCTCGGGGTCTGACCCCGCAGGGCCGAGGCCCCCGGCGCCCCTGCGGGCAGTGACATCCGGGCCTGGGGTGCCCGCGCCCGCGTCTCTCCTCATTCCTTCCTGGGCTTGCTGTGGCCCTGCAGCAGCCTTCTCAGGGCCCCCTTCACCTCCTTGTTTCTGAGCGTGTAGATCAGAGGGTTGAGAAGCGGGGTGACAATGTTGTAGAAGAGGGTGAGGAACTTGCCCTGGTCCTGGGAGGCGCTGTTCCCCGGCTGCATGTACATGTAGATGATGTTTCCGTAGAAGAGCGAGACCACCGTGAGGTGGGAGCCGCACGTGTTCAGGGCCTTCTGCCTTCCGGATGAGGAGCGGATGCGCAGCACGGCCCCGGCGATGAGGCCGTAGGAGACCAGGATGAACAGCAGCGGGGACAGCACGATGCCCACGGCCAGCACGAAGACGGCGCCCTCCACGGCGGCCGTGCTGACACAGGCCATGCGGATGAGAGCCGGCATCTCGCACAGGAAGTGGTCCACCCGGCGGTGTCCGCAGCGGGGCAAGCGGAGGGTCACGGGGGACATGACCAAGGAGTTGGCCATGCCGCACCCCCAGGCCACCGACACCAAGCCCCGGCAGAGCCTGGGACCCATGATCACCGAGTAGCGCAGCGGCCTGCACACAGCGGCAAACCTGTCGTACGCCATGACGGCCAGCAGCAAGCACTCCACGCCCCCGAGCCCCAGGAACAGGAAGAGCTGGACGGCGCAGCCTGCGTAGCTGATGGTCTTGTCCGGTCCGCTGAGATTGTAGAGCAGCTGAGGGATGGAGCTGGTGGTGAAGCTGAGGTCCAGGAAGGAGAGGTGGGTGAGGAAGAAGTACATGGGGGAGTGCAGGCGGGGGTCCAGCCGCGACACCAGCATGATGGTGGCGTTGCCCACAACCGTCAGGAGGTAGGCTATCAAGATGACCACATAGAGCGTCCTCTCCAGCTGGGGGCTGTGAGAAAAGCCCAGGAGGATGAAGTGGTCTGGGGTGCTGCCGTTGGCGCCATCCATTGTCTAGTGGACCTGCAGGGAATGATACTCTAACTGGCAGAGCAGACGCTCACGGAGCGCTCACCGTCACTCAGCTGTTCTTGGGCACTGCGCTCCGCCTCGTTCAGCCCCAGCACCCAGGAAGTTGGGCTGACACTACTGTTCTCATATACACAATCCGCAGGGAAGGAAACTGAGGCACGTGTGATAATCAAATGGTCTTATGAAGAAAGATGTCAAGTTGATTTTGAACCCAGGAAACATGAATTAGATCTTTATTTGTAACCATCGCTGGTTTTGCCTCTAACACAATGAAGACAATGAGCAGCCCTGCCTCAGCTCGACCTTTGATTCTCCAAAGTGCCACCTCCCCAGCTCTTCCCGTCCAAACACTGCAAAATGACTGTCGGGGTTCAGAAAATAGCCTGTAAGCATCACAGGATTGAACCACTCGGGTCCACTTACAAGGAGATTGTTTTCAATAAATTTCCTGAAAAACATTTTGATAAAGCTCAGTGATACACCATGTATGTAGCCTAGAAATGCTAAAAACGATTATGAAAAAGTCGCTATGTCATTAATGTATGCAGATGATAGTACATTTTGTTATTGATTACCATAAAAATATACACAACTCTGACAAAAATTAAGTTAGTCAAAATGTATGTATGAAGAACACAAACAGTGTCATTAGCAGGGGAGAGAAATGCTAACAAAGGGAGCTGGGAAGGTGGCTCAGTGGTAGAGCGCTTGCCTTGCATGCATGAGGCCCTGGGTTCAATTCCTTAGCACCACATAAGCAGAAAAGGCCAGAGGTGGTGCTGTGGCTCAAGTGGTAGAGTGCTAGCCTTGAGCTGAAGAGCTGAGGGACAGCGCCCAGGCCCAGAGTTCAGGGCCCATGACTACCAAAAAAAAAAAAAAAGAAATGCTAACAAAGGTGGAGATGCTGTGCCACGCCTCCCTTCATAAGATGAGGTCAGGTGCAGCCACCATGTGTCCCTGTTCCCGAGCTCCAGTGTCCAGGGCTCCAGCACTCAGCACCTCTGAACCAACCGTCCGTCTCTCTGGGAAACCATGTGTGGCCATAAGAAGTGATCTCGGAATTCACGCACCTTTTGGCTGAACATTGTATTTAGGATATGTGAAATACCTGTTGGTGGACTCTTTCCATTATCTATCAAGCTTCTGGGCAGAAGCAGGCCACGGGTCACTCCATTAGGTGAAAGTCACAAGTTCCACGTGCGTTTTCAACTGTGGGACTGGTTGACATACTTAACGGCCATGTTGGTGAACTGTTTATGTAAAATATTCTTGATCCTAAAGACGTAACTCATTCACCCAATTATTTTTTTGAGCTGATTTTAGGTAGCCTGCATAGAAAAACAATGCAAGACAAGAGAATACTACACTAAGGGAACATACACAGAAAATCACATTCTTTTTCCGTGGGTATGGCACTAAAGTAGCGTACTTTCTTCATTCAGAATCTAGGGAAATATTACTGCTTAAGAAAAAGAAGTTCTAGCAAGATGTTTGAGGAGAGGCTTTTGATGCCAGATTCCATGAATGGGAACAATCCAGGTAAGAAAAGTAAGACCCTTCGCCCTGTGTGGGGTCGGGGGTGGGGCAGCTCTGCCATCGTGACCTTCTGGCACAGTGGTTTCAGGAACTGACTCCCGGCCGTGGGGTCTGAGGCTGAGATACCTCGGGGGTCTGGAAACAGCCCCTCCGGATCAGTGTTAGCTCCCGGCCAGCAGGTCTGGGAGGAGGGGAAGCAGAGTCTGCACTGAGGGCCCTGAGCCCGAGCCCCGCGCCGCAGCCGGGCTGCTGGCTGGGCCGTCACCAGGGGTGGTTGGAGGTTGACCTGTGCTGGGAACTCAGGGGTCCCGGGCCCCCAGAGCACCCGTTGGGCGGCACATGTTCCTGGTGGTGGTGCTGGGAGGGCCAGGGGCCCACGTGGGGCCACAGAAGAGTCAACAGCAGCTGGGGCTGTGACGGGCACGGGGCATGGGGCACGGTGCTTGGTGTGCTCTCCTTCCTGGCTGGACTCAGCCCTGTTTCCTGAGGACCCTAAGGGAAGCAGAGCCCCAGGCCGAGGCGGGGTGCAGTGGTTCTAAGAACGGCCTGCCAGCCACAGGCTGCAGGGTTTGCACCTAAGTTACTCTGCAAATCAAGGATGACCACTGGCTGGGAATCACGGGACTCCTCATGGTGTCAGCCTTGAGGGAGGTGACGCAGCAGGAGAGGGTAGCACGGGGCCCGCAGAGATGCTTAGGCAACTGGGAATGAGGGGGACACAGTGTGTGGACTGGTGGCCCAGCTGCCCCTCAAGAGCGAGTCCTGTTGTCTTAGGGTGGCTGCACACACCGCACCTTGTCCGGGACCTGCCCAGAAGCTGTGGGCTGGCTGAGGGGCTCGCGATGGGACGGCTCCGAAGGCAGGACGGAGGGGCACAGCCAGCCCCGCGTCCTCCCTGCGAGTCGCGACCTGCAGCTCATGGCCTGTGGGCACAGCGCCCGAGCCCCCCGCTGCCCCAGGGTATCTAGAACACATAAAAAGCCCACACATCGAATACCAAAGGGATGGACAATCCAAGGAACAAAGAGGCAAATGAACCGCACGGACATTTTTCAAAAGAAGTACAAATAATAAATACATGACATCTGTAGCCATCTTTAGCCATGAAAAATGCAAATCAAAACAACACTGGCATTTCCTCTCAGCTTAGTCAGTGATCCTTGCGAAGGGGAAACAAAGGAGGAGGCAACAATGCTTGATAAGAAATGTACTCATTACCTTGCCCATGTAATTGTAACCCCTCTGTAGGGTATTTTCACAATTAAAAAAAACTGTAGTAAATATATGCACCATATTTATTTTACAGATCTCTTTTGAGAATATTTTTAAAATCTAAAATAAAAACGTATAAAGTACATAAAAACTTGGTAAATTAAAAACTTGGGAAAATTAAAACAAGAGAGTAAGACAGAAATCTTAGAGAAAAAAATGTCTCTGGCTCGGAGTTGGTGGCTCATGTCCGGAGTTGGTGGCTCATGCCTGTAGCCGGGCTACCCAGAGGCCTTCTCCACTGGGCCGGCCCAGAACCTGCAGGTCTCTGTGCCCCTTCAGAAATACTTCCTACAGCTGTTCTGAGTGTTGATATAGTTAACCTAACTAGCTACCTGTTCTTTTTTCCTCGTTTACTTTGTTGTTGTCTTAGTGGTGACACAGCGGGGTTACCTTCACGCAGGTCAGGTATTAAGTGCCTTCCCTTTTCTACAGTGTAGTCTGTTGACTCGCTCCCTCCCATCTCCACCCAGAAATTGTGCAGTTCACTTTCATCAAGGTCTAGTGTGCTTTGGGGCTTTGCTTTTTCACCCTTTCTCCTTGGATTCTGTGCCCTCCCTGCAGCCTCCCACAGATGTGCACGTGAATACACCATAGATAAGGTAAAGAATACAGTCATAAGAAAGAGACAAAACAAATTAAGAAGAGAGTCCTTTGTTTCTCGCCTACATAGGTTTTCCTGTGTTTTATGTGGAGTTGTTAGCACTCTCCCAACATCCTCTCCGGGTAATGCCTGAGCAATACCTTTTTTTTTTTTTTTAACTGCGATCCTCAGATCTCAGTCTCCTGACTAGCTAGGATTACAGGCGTGAGGCGCTGGCACCCGGTAACACCAGGCCTTTTGTTTTTATAGCTGGACTCTGAGTAAGAGCTCAGCTCAGCGACAGGGGGATATGTCAGCTCACTAGCTGTGTGGCAGGTTGCGTCTTCCTTATCTTGGGGCAGCTCTTTTTCATGACTCAGGGTGGGAACTCCTGCTAAGCAGCACAGTGCTGGGCTGGAGAGGAAATCTCCCCGTGGGGGTGGTGGTGGGAGAGGGAGTTTTTCACCCACAGTGTTGTGCAGAATTGGAGCGGGCAGCGCAGCACACCTGTGAGGAGGACGGGTGTTTGTGAAGCCTGGGCTACCTTGTGTATTTGAGAGTGCGTGTGCAGAAAGTACGTCGTGCAACCACTTTTATTTCTTCCTGTGGGTGCTGACTTATCAAACAGCCAGAAAGCTGCTGTTGATCAGCAATGTCTATACAATCAACGATGAATACATATTCCATTAAATTAGGTACGTTGCTTTTCAGAAATTGTAAATGAGCAATGAAAATTTAGTTCACTTTCAGTTTTAGGTGAAATTAGCTTACAGTCTTGAAGATTAGCGCAGTGGGAACACAAAAACCATGGCTACTACAGGTGGTTAGAGACACGTTCAGTGCAGGGAGCAGGCCCGGCCCATCCATGCACCAGTGAATTGAGTCTCCTGTTTGCCCACAAGAGGCTGGTGATACCTCTTCCATGGATGCTCTGAGTTTGTTCTTTTTTAAATCAAAATGAAACTCGTATCTTAGATCTAATTTTTGCATTTCTCCCTGAAAAAGGTCAGACTTATTTTTGCTGCTGCTGTTTTCATTTCCCAACAAAATCCAGTTTCCACTTAAAATGATTTCATGTTTCCTCTGTGGTCTCAGCATTTTAAAGCAGTCACACACCAGTCGTACAGGGAGGGCTCCCTGCAACAGTTTCATGCGTCTGTCCAACCAACCTGGCGGCCTCCCTCAGCCTCCTCTGCCTGCCCCTCCCTTCTTGAAACAATGTCAACAGATTTCAGTGCTCTATTTTTATACATGAAACAGGGCACATGGACCGTGTCTGCGCTCATATACTCTCCTCACTAGCGCTGCCCCTTCCGGCTTGTATCCCCCAACCCTTCATGTTTTTAGTATGTACTAATTACATCAAGAAAGCTCAGCAGGTATTTCAGACATGGATATATTACATGTTGTGAATAATCCTCTCCATTGCTCTTTTCTCCCCCATCCTCTACTGATCAACAGCTCCATTGAGATTCTGATGCCAACTTCACACATAGTTGCAATATATTTTGAAATTATTCACTCTGAACCGTTTTTATTCCTCTTCTCTTCCCCTTATCTCCCTAAATAATCATAGGGTGATGCTATATATAAATAACAGGTATATATATATATATCCACATGTATCCATGAACAGATATGTCTTAGGTCTAGCTTGCACATGTGACACACACCGTATTTGTCTTTTGGGCCCCAGCTCATCTTCCTCTACACAATGCTCTTCCAGTTCCATCTATTTTTCTGCAAATGACATGACTTCATTTTTCTTTATAACTGCTCAGAACTCATGTACTTAATCCTGTTAAAAGACTTTTGCGCTGATAAACTTATTGCATGGTGATAGTTAAAAAGATGAGCTGCAATGATGTGTCATATTCTGCAAACTTCAAGATCAAGGAAGAGGTTATTCTTTTCTATACCTTTGAGATTTTTTTCAATGCTAGAGATTGAGTCCAGGGCCCTGGACATGCTAGGTAAAAGCTCTACCTTCAGCCTGACTTCTTTATTTAGTAAACTAAGAAGTGCAGATCTGAGAGATTAGCTTCTAAATGCAGATTTGACTCACCAGTTGCATGGTGCTAGGTAGCGCTGAAAATGGAGACTGCAGAAGGCGCAGGTCTAGAGATCTAAGATCACAGTGCATCGTGCACTGTCTTCTCTTCTCTTTGTGAGGGCTGCTGCAGTCAGGCTGATCTCTGACAAGGGAGGGCGTGAAGGCACCTCTCTAAGCGCGGCTCATGCCTGTACGCAAGGGTCTACCGTATTTGCCCAGGGGTTTACAGGTTCTCGTAGGTCTCCGAGGATAAATGGGGAGGAGCCTCCGTGGTGGTCTAGGCTCATCAGTCAGCCAAGCGTCCTACGGGACAGGCACCAGCGTCCCATTGGTACCCTCGCGTGCCAGGAGTCTCTCGAAGCCTCTGGTGTGATTAGCACAGACACACGGCATCTAGAGAGAGTGCATCCTCAGACTCTCCAGGCTCCCACAGGGTCAGGTAGAAAATGAAGACTACGAAAATCTGCCCCTGGACGTCACAAGGACGATTTCATGCCAGTAAAATACAGACACTCAATCCACTGTTGTTCAAGACAGAAACACTTATACATCATTTGCCTGCCACTCCTGTATCCAAGAGTTGTTAGTGGCCCGAAAAAGCATTTGAGGCACAACCAGTCCAATTCAACCTAGCCAGGATCACACCTGTCTTTAGATCTCCTGAAAACAAAGCAAAGGTACCTTGATATCTTTCTAAAAATAATTTCATAATTGGAGAAAAAGAACTCAATATCCTACATGGAAAGACTATTATGGATACATGGAACAATGGACAGTTTATTAAATTATGGAACATCAAGGTGATCTTGATTTATATTTTTTTTCAGTTTTGGATTCGAGATGTCAACCTCCATAGACACATATTTTGGTTTAGAAAAGTGGAAGAAAATCAAACAAATGTTTGAAATTGCTGATTCACCGGACTGTGGACACATATTTAAGGTTTTCTTATTTTCCTGTGTTGTGTGTGTTGAACCCAGTCCCTCACACATGCAAAAAAAGAAAAAGAGCTCTGTCACTTGGGACACCTCAAGCCCTGTGGCCTTATTTTTAATGCGCCTATAAAGACAAACAATGACATGACAAGGCATGAAATTAGAAGACCAAGAGAAGAAAAAAAATGAATGAATGAATAGGAAGAGTCCCTGGAATCAGAAAGGCAATTATCAGAAAAAAGCAGACTAATTAATTTGGTTCAATTGACTAGGAACTTCATCAAAATGATTGTATGGGTGCTACTGAGTAGATTAGTCACAGAGAATGTTGTAAACTGGTTAATGGGTACGATTTATAGATTTTGGGTACATATTCTGCGCATTCACGGACCTCTTTTACATTTCCCTCCATAGATCCACAGAAGTTCCCAGAAGCAAACAGCAGCCATATCTAGATGTTGATGAGAGGAGAGCAGACAAGTTTAATAAATCCCAATGTCTTGAATTGGAATCATTACTCTAGGATTGTTCTGTCACTTTTGAGGGCTAGTGGAGCAATATTATTCCCACTATGGACAAACTCTACATAGCCCTCCCTTCCTCATTTCTCTGAGTCTGGACATTTCCAGTTTGGTGAGGAAACTGGTCTATGAAGCCAATGTTTTTGTGATGAATCTGTCACCTGATTGAGGAGAGAGGGAATGGAAAGAGGAGATGAGTTGTACGATTTGTTATCTGAGTACATCATCCAGTCTTCTTGAAATACAGATGGAACACTAGCCATCTACAACTTAGAAAAATCTAGACTCCAAAGTTGGGTGTTGACTTCTAATTATCATTCTAAAATTATTCTTTTTTGTGCTAGTATTGGGATTTGAACTCAGGGCTTGGGCTCTCTCTCTGAAGTTCTTTGCTCTAGGCTAGGACTCTACCACTTGAGCACTCCTACACTTCCAGCCTTTGATAGTTAACTGGAGATGAAAATCTCACAGTCTCTCCTGCCTTGGTTGGTTTGAATTGCAGTCCTCAGATCTCAGACTCTTAAAAAGCCAGGATTACAGGTATGAATCCCTTGGCCTGTCCTTAAATCATTCCTTAGAAAACAGAGTTTGATAATTATACAGCAGCTCTCAGGATATGTGGGAAAGTTAAGAAATGATAGAAATATGGCTAGGAAAAAAATCCAATATAGAATTAGAGAGAGGCATATCGTAATTTGGAGGGGGTGGGGAGGACACTCCACTGTCGAGAGCAGCTCTGCACAGTCCAGGGGAAGGGAGCCACACCAGCCACAAAACACTTCTAGAAGACGTTTTTTCCATCCATCTTTGGAGAATGTAATAAGACAAAAGAAATCAGAGGGATCCAAACGGGGAAGTAAGAAATAAATTGTCCTTATTTGCAAAGGATAAAATTCACTCAATAATAGGTCTTCAATGATAACCACATAAAACAAGTTGTTGAAAAACCTTATCTTTACCAATAGTCAAATATCCCTCTCATTACAGTGCTTACATAGTGTCACCTAAAGGCAAATAAATGAACAAGTAATTTAGTAAAAATAAGAAAACCCTATGCACATCGAAGCCAACACATCTTCAAGGGGAAGGCGAGTCTCTGGGCATGTGTAGGAGGGGCAGGGAAGGGAGCCCTGGTGTTTTGTGGATCCTCACCCAGCAGCTGGCTGTGAGGTGGAGGAAAGGAAATAAGCCGTGGGCAACAGGGAGAAGGGTTTCCAGTAGACACCCCAGCAGAAAAGCCTATGTAGGACAGTGCCTTGTTCCCTGGCGGCCATATGGATAGCAGAGGGAAAGGGAAGTGGGGTGAGTGGGACAGAACTGTAAGGGGGGGTTGGAGCTCAGGTCCTCTGGGGTCGGCGTGGAACTGTGGAGGTAGACCTGGAGGCTCCTGTGCTCTCCGGCGTCTTGGGCACAGAAGTGTCTATCCGGTTGCTGCATGGAGAACCAGTGGTGTGGGAGAGGTGGGTCCGGCTAGAGACAGTGAAGAAATCATGAACAAGGCAGGGGAAGGGCTCCATGGAAGTCAAGACGCCAGCACAGAGGCACGTGCAGAGTGGAAAATCACAAAAGGAGGCAGATAAGACCGTGTCTAAGCAACGGATTGAAAAGAAGTGTTGTGTACTCAGATGGAGAAGCCTCTTTTTATTTCCATCAAGAAAATATTAGGGGAGAAGTTTATGGTTAGACTTCAGACATACTGAATTAAAATATAAAGAGTAAGCGTTCAAGTGGAAATATAGGGAAAGTCAGGAAAAGGTGTGGATTTCAAGTATTTTGTTGGTAATGAACAGATAAGGGCCTCATATCAGAAATATACCTACAGCTCAAAAAACTAACCCCCCCAATAACAAATCTTCAAAGAAACAACCACCCTATTAATAAGTGGGCTAAAGAATTCAAAGGAGACTTCTCTGGAAAGGAAATAAGAATGGCCATGAGACACATGAAGGAATGCTCCGCATTGCTGGCCATAAAAGAAATGCAAATCAAGGGCTGGGAAGGTGGCTCAGTGGTAGAGCGCTTGCCTTGCATGCTTGAGGCCCTGGGTTCGATTCCTCAGCACCACATAAGTAAAAAGAAAAAAGCTGGAAGTGGCGCTGTGGCTCAAGTGGTAGAGCGCTAGCCTTGAGCTGAAGAGCTGAGGGACAGCGCCCAGGCCCAGAGTTCAGGCCACACAACCCAAAAAGAAATGCAAATTAAAACCACATTGATATTCCACCTCACCTCAGTTAGAATGGCCATCAACAAGAAAACAAATAACAGGTGCACACTGTTGGTAGGAATGTAAACTGGTTCAGCCACTCTGGAAAGCAGTGTGGAGGCTCCTCAAAAGAATATCCAACTTTTCCTACTCTTCTGAAATTCCTAGGCAGGAGCCAGGCACCTGTAGCTCATGCCTGTAATCCTAGCTACTCAGGAGGCTGATATCTGAGGATCATGGTTCAAAGCCAGCCTGAGCAGGAAAGTCTTTGAGATTTTTATCTCCAATTAATCACCAGAAAACCAGAAGTGGTGCTGTGGCTCAAGTGATAGAGTGCTCACCTTGAGCTGGAGAGCTCAGGGACAGCACCCAGGTCCAGAGTTCAAGCCTCATGACCAACAACAAAAAAATCATAGGCAGAGTAATAAGACAAGAGAAAGAAAACAAAAGTATCCGAATACAGAAAGAATTAACATTATCCCTATAAGTAGATGACATATTTCTATACTTAAAAGGTCCTAGGTACTCTAATCAAAATTACCCCAACTCATAGATCTCACAAATAATTTTGGTAATGAAACAGTGTACAAAAAAAATCAGTAGTTTTTCTCTATACAAACCCTGAACAGGCTGGGAAGGAAAATAATTCCATCCATGGTAGCTGCAAAACAATAAACAATCAGACAAACATAAAACAATACCTAGGTCTCAACAAAAGATGTGGAAGACCTCTATCATGAGGACTGTAGAGCCTTAAAGAGGAAAGGTGAAGAAGACTTTGAAGATGGAAAGGTCTCCCATGCTCATAGTTTATAAATTTAACCTTGTAAAAATGGACGTACTGTTAAAAATCTTTTATAGATTAAAGGAATGCACAAACTTGCTGTCAGGTGTGAGCACCAGTGTTTGGCATCATGTGTGTTTTATCACATTATCCTACGTATTCAACTACACCTACAGTTCAAATTATTTTGGCGTGAGAACTTGTTTTATTCAGATTTCAGTCTCCTGTATATGAGTTTTGCTATAATATAGTAGAAGATATGTGTTGAACAAAGAAATGGTTGAATATATGTGGTTCTTAATCATCTGTTCAATTGTACAAGGCGTGTACTTCATATTTTGTTCAGATGTTGGCACCTCATGTAGACAAATCTTACTACTTTATCCATTCACCCAGGGTTACTATTTTCTACATTCTCTCATATGGTTTTGTATGCTCATGCTATTACAGGATAAAGGGGATTTTAGCTGCCTTCCCGGTTGGACTCTTCAGAAAAAGTTAGCCTTGAATGAGCACAGGTCAGCAACTGAGTGTCTCAGTCACAGCCTGGCACACTGGAGTGAGCAGTACCCAAGGGTCTATGTCATACTACTAGCATGCTGAAAGCAGACAGCACAACAAAACCTGATATTGAGCTCTTTATTTCTGTGTAGTTTCAATTTCATAGGAAATGAGCGTCAAAATAAAGAGTAGAATTAATGCCCATAATCCTCATGAAGATTCACCCACTGTTAACACTCCTACTCTTTTTGTTCTATCACTCAGAATACTCTCTTATCAGTTGACCACCTCATTATTGTTTTCTTCAAATATCTGATTATGGGTTTTCTAGTCAGAAGAGATGAGAAAGAATTAGAGAGCACTTACTGTAACCAGAAGCTATAGTATCACTACGATGCAATTGTGTGAGGATTTTGAAAAGGGAAAGGAGTTTGGAATGGAAGAACTTTGCGGTACAATGAAGCAATTCCTGGAACGCCAGAGGAGAAACAATAGCACAAGACCGTGAACAGAAGATGGCAGAGAGAAGGAAAGGAAGCCATTCAGACTAAAATTCCCTACTTCATTGTTTCCTGAAAGAACGGTCTGACCGTGAATGTTTTCTTCAGAGCCCTGGTGACACTGCTGTTCTGAAGACTGTAGATCAGAGGGTTTAACACCGGTGTGAGTATGGTGTAAAAGACAGACACCACCATGTCCTTCTCAGGGGTGTGGTAGGAGCCGGGGAGCATGTAGGTGTAGATGGCAGCGCCGTAGAAGAGCAGGACCACGGTCATGTGGGAAGAGCAGGTGGCCAGGGCCTTCTTCCTGCCCTCTGCTGACTTCATCCTGTGCACGGTGAGAAGGACCAGCGCATAGGAGGTGGAGATGACCGTGACAGGGATGAGCAGCATGAGGACGCAGCACAGGTACATGAGCGTCTTGTACAGCGAGGTGTCTGAGCAGGAGAGCTTCAGGACCGCGGGCACCTCGCAGAAGAAGTGGTGGATCTCTCTGGACTTGCAGAACGGGAAGGTCATGGTGACTGGGGTGAGCATGAAGCCGTCCACAGAGCCCAGGACCCAGCAGCCCAGTGTCAGGACCAGACAGGCCTTGCGGCTCAGGAGGACGGGGTACCGGAGCGGATGGCAGATGGCCGCATAGCGGTCATAGGACATGGCGGCCAGGAGGAAAAACTCTGCACCTCCTAGTGTCAAATACAGGAACATCTGTACCCCACATCCGGAGACTGAGATTGTGTTCAGACCGGTCATCTGGTCCACGAGCATCTTGGGGACGGTGACAGTGATGTACGCCAGGTCCATGAGGGACAGCTGGCTGATGAAGAAGTACATGGGGGTGTGGAGGCGGACGTCGGAGCGGATCACGGCGATGAGGACGGCGTTCCCAGAGAAGGCCAGCAGGAAGACCACAGACACGACCACACCGAGCAGAGCCGGGTGTCTGGATTGACTGAAGAGGCCCACCAGGATGAAGGCTGACGGTGCGGTGCGGTTGGCCGTCCACCTGGTGACGTCCATGTGTTTCACCTAGGCCACCAAGACAGCTTGGACATGAGCATACTGTGTGTATGGGCCTCCAAAACGAAATCCCCATGCTTTTGGCTCAGGGATGGTCAAGCACCAACAGAGGAACAGAGAAACCTCTAAAGCCTTTCAAGCTTTAAAAACCATGGCATAGCACACCAGGCAAAACCAAGTGAGAAAATCCTCCATCAAACCGGTCACTGGCAAGCAGATGACCTCCATTTTAAGTATTTTGTATCTCCAAGCCTCTGTGTACCTTCCCCACTTGGCAAGAAAACACAGTCCCAAGCACTTCCTTCAGGGGGACCCTGCAAGAAGCTCCACGTGGAAAATGACTCTGCACTATGTTTTGCCACGCCAACTCCAGTGGAGTCTGCTTAGCATGGGAAACCATCTATCAGACCAAGATAGGGGCTTCAGAGACCTATCTCTGAGTTTTGGGACTTCACCAAAGTCTACCTCAGAGAATGGGGCTTTACAGAAACCTATCTCCAAGTTTTGGGACTTCACCGAAGTCTACCTCAGAGAATAGGGCTTCTAAGAGGCCTACTCCTGGAAAAAGGCTGGCAAACCCCTGGGAAAGATGTGTTTCTGTCTTTCTTTCCCTCATAAGAGTGTCTGTTAATCCTTTACTGCTTCTACTGCTTTGTGTACTTGCTCATTGTCAACGTTCCCTTATTCAAAGCTCTTTCTTAAGAGTGTTGACGACTCCAATATCTGATGAGTGTCTTAAAAAATATGACGGACTCACCAGAGTTAAGTGCTATCCTGAAACCCCTCTTCTGGAGGCTAGGAGACAAGTTATAAGTAAATATAAAAGTATTGGGGGTTTCACAAAGTCACTTCAGCAGAAGGAATTGTTTGTAAGGGATTTACAAGAAGCTGTAGGCTCAGTTAAAACAGAAAGAATGTATGGTAATTGCTGAGATAATTATTTAGGAGAGAGAATTTCCTGCTGTTTACTAAGAGAATTGCTAAACCTAGAGAGTTGCTAGGTCTCCTTGAAGTTTACTATTAAAGAAGGAACAGGAAAGATCTTATGGGAAAGCTAAGACCTCTATAAAAATAGGTAATGGTTAATTGGTGACAAACATCGAAACCCAAACCCATTGTATTCCTTAGAGATAAGCGGAAGACAAATACCTATCAGGTGCCCAGCTGGTGACCACACAAGAAAGAAGCCATGCAGCAAGATTGTGTAACCTTTTGCCCTTTCTCATGAAGACTTCTGTTATAAAAGTTTGCTATCCTCTACATTAAATCGCACTCAGCACTCAGCATCCACTCCTCTTGTGTGTGAGTTGTCTGTTTGCCATCTCCCCACCTATTCCAGGTTCCTCCCTTAGGTGTCCTCCGTCGTCCCGACAGAACCCGGTCCGCGGCAATGTTTAAGGGCAACACACCTACAGTCTGTGAAGGCAATCTGGGTGCACAGGTAGATGACGGGCAAAGCTAGAGCAGCCCCAAATCTGAGAAGCCTGTGACTTTCCCAGCCGCTGCTGATGCCTTGGGTTTGACTGCATTGTGTGCTACCAGAGACTGAGAATTTGGGGGATAGCAGGGGCCACTTGGGAATTCTCCGCGCCAAACCTGCACAGACAGTGGAGTTTTGGTGCCAGTTGGACACCGGGGGAAGGCTTGCATCCAGGATTGAGCTGGTGGAGGAAGCCTGCACCTGCATAAACAAAAGCAGGGAAGGCAGGGCATGGCATCTTACAGCAGATCCTAATTCCCTTGGAAGGCACGTAGATTGCACGTGAAAGCTGCCCCCATACAAAATAAAGCGAGAGAAAGCCCGGGGAGAGGAGTCCAGTTTGTTCTCTTCATAAGAAGGAGGTACTAATGGGTAGGATTATCACTGTGGTGGGATGGTAGTTACTTTTTATTGTTGTTGTTGTTGGTCATGGGGCTTGCACTCTGGGCCTGGGCGCTATCCCTCAGCTCTTCAGCTCCAGGTGAGCACTACTCTACCACTTGGGCTACAGCACCACTAGTAGTTTTCTGGTGGTTTACTGGAGATAAGAATCTCATGGACTTTCCCTCCCGGGCTGGCTTTGAACTGTGATCCTCGGGTCTCAGCCTCCTGAGTGGCTAGGATGACAGGCGTGAGCCACTTGGGCCCAGCTGGATGGTTGCTATTTTTGACTATTTTGTTCTTTCACTATACTTATTTTTTTATTATGTTCTCTCCCACCATTTAAAATGATTTCCTCTATCTTTATCCCTTTTATCTCACACATTTACCTTTGTCCATTCCTTCTTTTAATTAATCAATTACTAACCTTAATACATTTTAAACTTTAAGCTCATTCTGTAAATATCTGAGTCCTTCTTTCCTGGAATCTTGCTACTTGGCAGGCAGAAACCTGAGGGATGCGAGTATCTATCTTCTACTTTAAAAGCAGAACGGCCCGAGGAATCAGGCAAAGTGGTACTGCACTGTCCAACAAGTCCCAGCCCCGAGGTTAATATCCTTCCGAATGAAAAGGAACTGATGTGCTTCTGAGTATGGTTTTATTATTGCTGACTAGTTGTCTCTCTGGAGATTGGGATCCTGGCACCAAGAGAAGGTTCCCACCACACATTCATTTCCCCAAATCTGCATTTGAACCCATCTCTGTGGACAGACAAATCACAAAGCAGACACAAGAAAATTTTAAAGCAGGCAAAATGGCTCTTCCAAAAGCCTCTGAGTCTTTAATAACTAAATCCAGAGATAGTCAAATGCCTGACCATTCAAAAGTCTGCACCACAAGAGCAAAGAATGGAACAAACATACAAATACACTGAAAAACACTGAAAAGACACTGAATAGATAGTTTTTGAAAGAAGTAAGTATGATAAAAATCTTCAACCTGTTTAGCTGCTAAGAAAATATAAATCAAAAGTCACTGAGTGTGCCAGGCTCTATGCCTCACTAGCTACAGGGGAGGATGAGATCTGAGAATCTAGGTTCAAAGCCAGCATGGGCAGGAAAGTCCATGAGACTCTTACCTCTAATTAACCGCAAAAAGCTGGAAATGGAACTTCTATTCAAGTGATAGAGTGCTAAGCTGAAGGAATAAGCTAGGGATAGTACTCAGCACGGAGCTTCAACCCAGTACTGGGACACACACACAAAAGCCTTGCTGAGTCAGAGTGACTATCACCCAGGAAACAAACCAGAGCAAATTCAGGTGAGACTGTGAGGGAAGAGGAAGTCTCAGGCAGTGCAGCCAATGTAGAAATCAGTCAAGAGGTTCCTGAAAACACGAGAATGAAAGTACCACAGGACCCATGCCCTGCTGTACCACTCCTGGCCACTTACTGAAAGGAGTCAAATCATCACCGAAGAGAGATTCCCACACACCTGAATTTATTATGGCAAAATGTATAATAATGTCAGATATGGCGTGAGCCCAGGTATCCAACAACAGAAGAATAAATGAATGAATGAATAAATAAATTATCCATTCATAAGTGTGTTTAGTTTTAAACAAAAAAACAGAATGAAATTTTGTAACTTGCAAGAAAATGTTAGACCTAGTGATCATCATATTAAGTTAACTAAGGCAGAGCTAGGAAGAGGACTATCATGAAGATGCAGAATGTAAATCTAGAAAGAAACATGCAAATAAACATGAGCCCATATGAGCCAGGGTAATTTATTTGGGACTTGGGAGAGAGAAAGGACAAGAAAAGCGTGCTGTAGGTAAATATGGCATGGTGTGCTGCCTACAAATCTGGGAATAAAATAGAAAGGAAATCTATTATTTTATAAAATAAGTGTTAAGCCTCACATCAGAGTGAGCATCTTGAAGAAGCCTGCTAGAGATGGTTGTAAGATAACTGAATTATGAAAGAAGCTGCTGTAGTTCTCTGGACTTCGTATGGATATGTACCTTTGACAAATGGTTTTCAAAACAATATTGGCAAAGTTTATAAGTGAATAGATGTACATCTCACTTGAAAAGGAAAATTGCCCTACGTGTTTTATAACTAAATTTATGTAAATCATCTAAAATATATCCATTTATGAAAACATAGTCATATGAATGTGTAACTATAAGGATAAAACATTTATTCACTTAACCTTGATTAAACATCTCTTTGTGGAATATCCGTGTGTGTGTGTGTGTGTGTGTGTGTGTGTGTGTGTGTGTGTGTGTGTGTGTGCTGTCTAGCATACGCCTCTCCCTGCCCCTGCTCTCAAAGGTTCTACCACTGGCACTAAATGTCAGGGGTTTGGTCATTTCTGCAAACATCTGCTTGTTAATTGCCACAATCAATTTCATGCACACTGAGCAGCAGAGTGGAAAAGTGAGAACAATGCAGGTGTCTGAGCCGCTGGTCGACCGTTTCCTCCTCTGTGCTGCTGCCCACGGACCGCCCTGGGAAGGAGAGGTGATCGCACTTGTGGAGGTTTCAGATAGCTACAAAACAAGGAAAAGCAATAGAATCCCAAATACCTGGCTCTTTGGAATTGAATTATAATAGAATCCTACACACTCTTTCATAAAGGGAAAAAAACACTTTGTTCACTTTTCAGTGGGGGACATTAGAAATGTTAAATTTTTCATAGCGTTACCCAGCAGAAAAAGAACAACATATCCTTTTTCTGTGGAATATTCCAGCAGTAGTAACAATGAAGAAGTGGTTCAGGAAAAAAACAAACAAACACAGTGTCAAATACCTTTTGTAATTTTGTAATAACTTCAATTTTGATATCAGCTGATTAACAGCCCCATATTCTGAGATGCTGACGGCTTTGCCACGCAGCAGCATATTTGATATCTTATTAGAGAGGTCCAAACCTTGAGACATTACAGAGGGTAGAGGTAGACCGATGATGGAGGGTAGATTATGTTTAGAAGATAGGCAGGTGGGCATGAGATAAGTAGATACATGAATGCACAAATGATATACAGACAGACCCACAGACATGAGTGCACACAGGCACACGGGTAAGGGGTGGACCAGGGGAAGGAGACTAGCATCTTTTTAAAAAAAATTTAAGCTTTCCAAAAAATTAGAAAATGCTTCTGTTGATCACATTGGTGTGTGTGTGGACAAAGCTGGGATGAGGAGCAGGCAGTAACTGCCAGGTGTGAAGAGCAGATGTGGAAGACGTGCTGAGTGAACGGAAGCAGCGGGGAGGGGTGGGTAGGCGGGGGAGGGGGAAGGGGAGCGTGAAGGGCTGTCTCTCCACACCTTGGTAAGAAGAGTCACTGTCACAAAGTCACACTAACAGCTCAGCCAGGCGGCAGGCGGAACAGGAAGACTTGTGCGTCTTCGGTGCTGGCCTGCGTGGTAACAAACCATAAATTCACCTCGCACCCAGAACCGTTCCAATGGCCTGCCACAGTCCATCTGCCCGACAAGAAGCATTTACAGATTACAAACACTGCTTCTAGGCGATCTGCCCATGACTGCATAAATCGCCTGAAATGTGAGCTGTGCCTCACAAAGGGATAAAAGCAGAGACTAAAACTGCCTCCGTTTTCTTGAAATCTCCATCTCCCCGTTGTCTACAGCGTGGGTTCAGAGCCCACGCACTGCTACTGCCTCAAGAACATGTGTGACTGATCAAAACGTCTGCTGCTGGCAGCACTGTGACCCTCAAGCTCACCTCAACCGGCCCCGGCGGCTCACGCCTGTCATCCTAGCTACGCAGGAGGCTGAGGTCTGAGCACCCAGGGTCAAAGCCAGCCAAGATAGGAACATTTGTGAGGTTCTTATTTCCAATGAACCATCGGAAAACGGGAAGTGGAGCTGTGCCTCAAAGGGTAGAGCACTAGCCTTGAGCAGAAGAGCTCAGGGACAGCACCCAGGCCCTGACTTCAAGCCCCACGACTGACAAAAAATGTCACCTCAATGTAAAGAAAATCAGTCACTTTCCCTTTGCAACATTTCAGTCAGGAAGGCTAATTCACCATCACTCAAGCATAAAAAAAAAAAAACCCAGAACAAATGCATATTCTGTTGCTGATAATAATTGGAAGTCAAAACCTAGTTCTTAACCTTGTCAGTAAGTAAACACTATTTGAAAGTTTGCAGAACAAAGTTCAATTTCTTTGGGAAAAGTAGATGGTAGAGAAGACAGGAAATGCTATAAGATCTGATAGGATGTGTCAAAGCAGACCAACAAGACAAAAACAGCCATTACCCTGTGCTGTGCACGGTCCCCCGGCTGATTCTGAGGGCTGTGGTGCTCCGGCCTCGACCCCATGGGCCGACCGAGTGTGTCTGGGCGCCCAGGGTAAGAAAAACAGGCAGGTGACATCACCCTGCTTCACTCAGCATGGCAGAGGATTGGGTGAAAGTTTTTGGTAAATCCCCTCGGGGCTGTGGAAGAAGAATGCAGGCCAGAGCGCCAAGGAAGCGAACAGACATTTCCACAAGCCTGGCTTTCTTCTCGTGTTCTTTGCTTATGTCTTAACCAACCTTAAGAACAGTGTCAAATCTCACTGTCATCAACAAAATCTTATCCATGAGATATAAGAATTGGCTAATGTACAGTAATCACTTTACAAAACATATTCCGTATACACATGTGTATCTGCTCATTAGCATGTATGCATGAATTGTACCAGGTTCCCACCCCTCATGCTCTCCACCCCCATTCTCACGCAGGGGCATTGAGGATTACGACTGTACTTGATGATGGCCATGGCCTCCAAAGCTGCTTCTGCCAACCCAGAAAGGTCATCTTCAATGTACACGTGACTTTTTAAAGTATTAACATTACTACTCTTTTTTTTTTTTTGTCGGTTGTGGGGCCTGAACTCTGGGCCTGGGTGCTGTCCCTCAGCTCTTCAGTTCAAGGCGAGCGCTCTACCACTTGAGCTACAGCGCCACTTCTGGCTTTTTCTGCTTATGTGGTGCTGAGGAGTCGAGGCCAGGGCCTCATGCATTGCAAGGCAAGCGCTCTACCACTGAGCCACCTTCCCAGCCCTCACTACTACCCCTTTTGTTAAATAAACATGCAATTATGTCCCTTTCAGATTATTATTTTTTTTTAGCTTTTTTTGTTTTTAATTTTTTTATTGTTATTTTAAAGGTGATGTTCAGAGAGGTTACAGTTACATGTCAGGTAGAATATATTTCTTTTTGAACAATGTTACCCCTTTCCTTACTCTCTCCCAGTTTTCCCCTCCCATCCCATACACAGTTGTATAGATCATTTTCCACCGTGTCAAGTGAGTGTTGCTGCTGCATCTGTTCACCCTTTGTCGCCATCTCGTCTGGCTTTTTGCTGGTTAAGTGGAGATAAAAATCTCAAGGACTGTTCTTCCCTGGCTGGCTTCTCAGATCTCAGTTTCCAAAGTAGTCAGGATTGCAGGTGTGAGCCACAGTCACCTGGTATGTGTTGGCTTTTCTAGCACCAGCCTCTGGTGCCTGGCTCTCACTGGCTTTTTTTTTTTTTTTTAAATTTTTTTATTGTAAAGATACTATACAGAGGGTTACAGTTACATGAGTGAGGTAATGAGTACACTTCCTCTTGAACATTGTTACCCCCTCCATTGTTTTCCCCCTACCATCCCCTCCCTCCCTCCCTTCCCCGAGGTTCTTTTTTTTTTTTTTTTTGATTGTGATTAAGTGATTACTTAATTTCCAGAAATTCACAGTATTGTGGAATAATGATGCTCATTTAAAGTCACAAGTTCATTCTAACTTTCCTGGAGCAAATTGTCTATCACAGTCTGTAATATATAACGGTGCTCATATGTTATATACCATATATGTGATCAGCAGCATGGGGATATTTAGTAGTGGTTCAACCAGATGAGTGGGAGTTCTTTGTTTCTTAAGTCCTGTTAGTTTTGTCATATCACCTAACATTTTGGATTCATCATCCACTTATCAGGGAGCCTTTCAGATTATTTTTATTGATAGCTTTTCAAATAAATATAAAAATGTTTATTGTCGGGGCTGGGAAGGTGGCTCAGTGGTAGAGCACTTGCCTTGAGCTGAAGAGCTGAGGGACAGCGCCCAGAGTTCAGGCCCCACGACCGACCCAAAAAAATGTACCTTGTCAAACTAGTAACTGTGAGCAGCATGAGCCACAAAAATTGTATTTGCTTTTATTTTAATATCCTGTAGACTCAGAATTCAAAATATGCATTAGCTTCATTGAACTCTGCCTGGAGGTGATCGTACAGCATCTGACTACGATGCAGAAGAACGCGGGTGTGGAACAGATGCAGGAGGGGAGGCCCACGGGCGTGGTGGTATCAACTGCACTCCTGAGAGCTCATCTCAGGAGTTAAGGTATGTGGGGAAGAGCCTCAAAATATTCTTCCAGGCTGGATCGTCAAGCTATCGAAGGATCCTGGTGTGATTTCAGCCAGGCGGCATCCACTAAGATAAATTTCAATTTTGTTGTGCCTGTCCATATGGAACCAGAGTAAACTATAGCTTGATAATCCCTTGCATTCCTGAAACGGTAGACACATGGATCGTTTTGTTCGCAAATCCATAGAGTGCAAGGTTGGTGGATTTTGAAACATTCTTTTGTGACATGTATGTGGTAGGGGCAGTAAGGCAGTGACAATTACAATGACATTTTATTGGTTTTCTCAGTGTCAGAAGAGATACAGGTAGGGGTCAGGATTGTATCCATCTTTACCCTTCTCCAAGACTGTAACCATTTTTAGTCTAAATATAAGATGCTATTTAGAATAGTACAATGGAACTTCTTTTATTTGTACTCTGTAAATCCAGGTGGAAATCTGTGTTTCTGGACAGTAATATTTATTGATCAATGTTTTTTTCCAGGTAGTTCTCATACTTAAAAAGTATTTAAAAACAGCCGATTACATTACAAAACATCATTCCTCTCAAAAACTACAACTGAAACGTGAGCTTTGTCCTACATGAGCAAGTGCTCTTCCACTCTTGACGGATGCCCCCAAACCTCTCTCCACGTTTTATGGGAGCAAGGTAGAAGAAGGCAGCCTGCAGGGAAAGGTGGTGCTGAATGAACATGGACCAACATTGGAGTGGAGACAGACTTTCCACGGTGTCTCTCAGGCACCAAATGAAAACTCAAAGCAGGATAGTCTGGTATTAAAGTCTGTATGATGGAAGTGGCGCTGTGGCTCAAGTGGTAGAGCGCTCGCCTTGAGCTGAAGAGCTGAGGGACAGCGCCCAGGCCCAGAGTGTAAGTCCCACAACCAACCCAAAAAAATATAAATAAAATAAAATAAAATCTTTACTAGTAATTAATCCTGAATTGGATATAATAATGTGAAAATGAATAGCAGAATGAGTTCCTATCACCTTTCACACACACGGAGCTATCGTCATGCCGCTCACCCTTCGCTCTGTTGCTCATGTTTTACCAGTTAACACGCTGTCACCATTCCCCCCTACGATGTCATCATATACTTTCTAAAACAGAAGTATTCTTTCACAGAATTAGAAAACACTTATCAACATCTGCAAATAGAACTAATGCAATGCAACTGGGTAAGGGTTTTGGAAAATTAGTTTAAAATCAAAGAACTTTGCAACACAAGGAAACCATTCTTTGAAGTGGGAGGACTTTTAGCATATGGCTACAGACAGCTGGTTTTGAAGAGAAGGAAAGCCATTCAGACTAAAATTCTCTACTTCATTGTTTCCTGAAAGAACGGTCTGACCGTGAATGTTTTCTTCAGAGCCCTGGTGACACTGCTGTTCCGAAGACTGTAGATCAGAGGGTTTAACACCGGTGTGAGTATGGTGTAAAAGACAGACGCCACCATGTCCTTCTCAGGGGTGTGGTAGGAGCCGGGGAGCATGTAGGTGTAGACGGCAGCGCCGTAGAAGAGCAGGACCACGGTCATGTGGGAAGAGCAGGTGGCCAGGGCCTTCTTCCTGCCCTCTGCTGACTTCATCCTGTGCACGGTGAGAAGGACCAGCGTATAGGAGGTGGAGATGACCGTGACAGGGATGAGCAGCATGAGGACGCAGCACAGGTACATGAGCGTCTTGTAGAGCGAGGTGTCTGAGCAGGAGAGCTTCAGGACCGCGGGCACCTCGCAGAAGAAGTGGTGGATCTCTCTGGACTTGCAGAACGGGAAGGTCATGGTGACTGGGGTGAGCATGAAGCCGTCCACAGAGCCCAGGACCCAGCAGCCCAGTGTCAGGACCAGACAGGCCTTGCGGCTCAGGAGGACGGGGTACCGGAGCGGATGGCAGATGGCCGCATAGCGGTCATAGGACATGGCGGCCAGGAGGAAAAACTCTGCACCCACAAGTGTCAAATACAGGAACATCTGTACCCCACATCCGGAGACTGAGATTGTGTTCAGACCGGTCATCTGGTCCACGAGCATCTTGGGGACGGTGACGGTGATGTACGCCAGGTCCATGAGGGACAGCTGGCTGATGAAGAAGTACATGGGGGTGTGGAGGCGGACGTCGGAGCGGATCACGGCGATGAGGACGGCGTTCCCAGAGAAGGCCAGCAGGAAGACCACAGACACGACCACACCGAGCAGAGCCGGGTGTCTGGACTGACTGAAGAGGCCCACCAGGATGAAGGCTGACGGTGCGGTGCGGTTGGCCGTCCACATGGAGATGTTTATTTAGTTTCACCTAGATTGGCATGAGAGCTTTGGAGTTGGCACGGTGCGGTCCTCCAACTCATCTGCTCTGAGAACATTCTGTGTGTGTGTGTGTGTGTGTGCGCGCGCGTGTGCGTGTGTGCATGTGTATTAACCAGACCATGGGAGCTAGAGGAGTCCATGTGCCTGTAGCCTTGAAGTGTATAAATCACCTGCAAAGTGACAATTTATAGAAACAATATCTATTCACATCTGTGGTCACAATGGTGGTGAGTCCTAGCAGACTGGCTAGTTGACGATGGTGAACTTTACTGATGGTATTAATACTCTGTATCTGCTGGTACTAGAACTGTGCGAATGGATGTCATGGTAGTTACTTACTAGGTAAACTGTGAAATCAGACTTTCATTTGGAAAATTTCAGTTTTGATGTATGCTTAGGGATACAAAGGAGTCTTAAAAATTCTCAAAGGCATCAGCTATCTATATAAAAAAAATTAGAAAATAATTGAAACAAAATTAGGGAAAAATCCATTCCAACTGAGTGAGTGACCTGTCACCATGCTGTGGTTGGTGGAGCAAGCATCACATTCAACAGTGCTGCTAACAACCCTCGAGGCGAACGGGAGCCAGTCCTGCTGCCGGCAGCTCTCCTATCCCCCACGTTATGTAACTGCGTGATAGAGCAGGACCTCAGCACAGATTTGTGCAGTGTAAATGAAGTACAGTGACATGTGTCTGTTGAATACACAGAGGCAAATGGATGTACATGGTGTTAAGTCACTGAATCAGAAGATGGCGAATCAGGGAGGGCCGTCCTTTCCTATATCTCTGGGGCTCTGAAATGAAATCACTAGATTTGTAGCTTTTGGAGACTTACGTAGTTTGGAAAAGCAAGGCAGGAAAATAAAGAGCAGACAAATACAAATTAGATGTAAACCACCAAGAGATTGGCCTTTCCCTTTCTTAAAGAAGCACCGAGTGTTAGCGTTGAGCACGAAGCAAAAACAAAGGCAGAATCCCAGCAGGGACACAAACAAACTAAAGACAAGCATGCAGAGGACCTACGGTCGCACCCCAGCTGGCATGCCGTGAAGATAAAATTGAACGGAGACGCACGCAGCACTAGCACTGGAAAGGAGCAAGATGTGCTTAAAACCTCAGTCAGACCTGTCAGCCAGGGAGATGATTTTGACTTTTCTTTCCCTGAACCAATATCTATTCCCCATTTCCTCCTCTCTACAAGCAAGCACCACACTGAGGCTCAGCATAGACCCAGTGGGAGACTCAGATAAAAACCCTGGCGGTGGCTCTGAACTCGGAGAGACCAATGGTCTCGTAAAATAACCCCATCTGCTACGGGGATAGCTATGGGTTCGTGTAGGGCAGTCAGTGCTGAGCCAGCGCCTCTGTCTTCTCGACTGCTTCCAATACTAGCAGAGGGCCAAAGAGAATTTTGGATTCTGTACGTGGCTTGGGAATTAGTCATGGTAAATATTAAATTTCCACAGGAAGAAAATAGTATCTTCTCTTTTACGGAGTACTTTAGCAATGGTAATAATAGAGGGATACTTCAGAAACAGTCCTGAGTACCCAAAGCATTTTAATTCATTTTTTGTTATCGCAGAGGTGATGTGTGGAGGGTTACGGTTACGCAGGTCAGATAGAGTCCATATCTTCTGGAGCAATGTCACCCCTCCCTTGCTTTCTCTTGGTTTTTCCCCTCCCCTCATCCCCCCACCCCACCCCATGTTGTATAGTTCATTTTCAACAGTGTCTCCTGAGCACCACGGCTGCTTTTGTTTACCATTTGTCCCTCCATTTCCCCACTGACCCTCCCAAACACAGATAAAAGAACAAACAAGACAAAAGGAAACGAAAATAAAAACAGCAACAAGGAAAAGGCCTCTTGCTTCCCATTCCTGGAGCCTGCTTTGATAAATACTATTTTCTATGACCATATCCACAGAGCTATGGAGCTTTGTGTTCTACTAGGCATAGTCTCTTTTGGTCTCACTCTGGTGTGTGAACACCAAGAGACCAATGTGCCAAAAATACCTGATACTCATAACAATTTCCCAGACTAATTCTGATATCAACTCATTCACAGTCCCATGTTCTGAGATGCTGAGGGCATCTGTGTCTGTGTCTGCTGCTTTATTTTATTTGTCAGTTGTGGGGCTTGAACTCTGGGCCTGGGTGCTGTCCCTGAGCCCTCAGCTCAAGGCGAGCGCTCTGCCACTTGAGCCACAGCGCCACTTTTCTGGTGGTTTATTGGAGATAAGAGTCTCATGGACTTTCCTGCCCGGGCTGGCTTTGAACTGAGATCCTCAGATCTAAGCTCCTGAGTAGCTAGGATGGCAGGCGTGAGCCACAAGTGCTTGGCTTGGTGCTTTATTTTAAAGGTTCAAAAATCTGAGAAATTGGGCTGGGGATGTGGCTCAGTGGTAGAGCGCTTGCCTAGCATGCACGAAGCCCTGTGTTCTATTCCTCAGTACCACATACACAGAAAAAAGATGGAAGTGGCGCTGTGGCTCCAATGGTAGAGCGCTAGCCTTGTGCAAAAGGAGCTCAGGGACAGTGCCCAGGCCCTGAGTTCAAGCCCCAGGACTGGCACAAAAAAATCTGATAAATTTTAGAAGTTGGACATAGGTAGGCAAATGGATGACAGATAGATGATTTTTAGACAACAGGTAAATAGATGGACAGGAGGTGATGGACGGATACATGATAATACAGATACTATAGTCAGACATACAGACATGAAGGGATGGAAGCACATGGGTGAGTAGCAGATAGGCAGATAGGTTTCTTTTACCACGTCTATCCCACTGCAGATGGACACTACCCTCTATAAAATGTAAAGCTTTCAAAAAACTACAAACATGGGCTGGGAAGGTGGCTCAGTGGTAGAGCACTTGCCTTGCATGCATGAGGCCCTGGGTTCGATTCCTCAGCACCACATAAGCAGAAAAAGCCGGAAGTGGCTCTGTGACTCAAGTGGTAGAGAGCTAGCCTTGAGCTGAAGAGCTGAGGGACAGCGTCCAGGCCCAGAGTTCAAGACCCAGGACCGACAAAAAAAATACAAACATCTCTATTTGTGGACCAAGTGGGAAGGAGCAGAGGTGATGGGCACGCGGGCAGCGGCCGGCCGCCGTGGGAGCGGTGGAGGCACGCGGGCAGCGGCTGGCTGGCGAGAGATGTGTTGGAAAAATCACTGGCACATTTTGGCAAATAAAAGCATTGTCACAAGCCACACAAGACAGTGCCGACAGAGCGCCAGGTGGACACGGGGCACCGTCCTTCCTGCTCTGAACTGTCTCTGTCAGCCCGGCTGACTGAACTTCTGATCTGTAGTTGAGCACATGATAACATGGGGTTATGAGCCGTGCTGGGAGCGTAACGCAAAACCACAATGGCAGCGACAGCCTGAGCCTGAGCACGGTTCCCACGTTCTATGATCCTGCACTCTCCTGCACAGTTCCGATGGTCTATGATCCTGCACTCGCCTGCATGGTTCTGATGGTCTATGATCCTGCACTCACCTTGGGAGAATGCAGCCCTCTGTCATCTTATTTTCTGCTACACACAGTACAAAGCTGGTTGTAGGCTGACATCACACAGGATTTGTGTTAGCGAAGAGAGAAGCACTCACAAAAGCTCCTCTTCACTTTGTCTAGCGTGTGTCTGTTTCTCCAAGCAAACCAATTGTATATGGACTTATTATTGGGCCTGTGTTTCTGCAGTTATTGCAGCCTTCAATGGCATCTGCCATGTTGAGCAGTATCAGTCACTTTCCCCCAGTAAAATTTTAGCCTCAGAAAATCTAATGTACAAACCTAGGAACATAAAAAGGAAACATCGCGTTCTGCTTACAAATAATTAAAAATAAAAACCTAGTTCTCCCTACGCTGAAAGAAACCACAAATGCTCCGCGAAAGCTTTGAGAAGCAGTTTCTCTTTCCTCAGGAGACGCAGATGAAAGAGAAAACGCAAGAAGACCATGTCAATAGCAAGCAATGCTCAGCAGCTTGCTGCCCGGTCTCGACAGCGATTACCTTGTGCCTGCAGCGCGTCTCCCGCCTGCCACCTCTCCAGCAAATCTGCTCCAGCCTCGTCCACACAGACTCAGGGACGGCGTCCGGGTTATATGTGCAAGAGCTGGACCGTGATGTCACCCCTGGGTTTACTCCGAGAGTTAGAGGCCGGGTGGAAGTTTTTGATAATAAATTCCTTTGGGGACATGACTAGGAATGTAGTGAGGGAGCTGAAGAAGGGAACAGCATCTCTATCAGAGAGTGCTGGTTTTGTTTCTTGTCTATGACGGCGGAGGCGGCGGCGGTGGTGGTGGTGATGATGAGGATGTGGAGTTACACTGCCATAAGACAGGTTCTGAGTCTGCCCCGGGCTTCTGGGTCAGGGCACTGCTCATTCTGTTCTTCCTTTGTTGGTCCCCATTCCCCCTCCCATCTAGCTTTTACCCGTCTTACTGTTAAACTCGAAAGCTGTACCACAATAAGGAATCTTGTCAAATCGCACGTTTTAAATAAAACTTTTAAAAATTATACATTTGTTACGTTTAAGTAAGAGCACAAAGGCTGTGAACAATCAGCTGTGAACACAGCAGCTCCCTCCCCGCCTGCCAGCCAAAGCCTGCCGTTCCCTCGTTTCCTGGACTATGCGTGGAATATTAGGACTGCCTTCTCCCCGCCTTCCTCCTCTCGTGAAATTCAGAAGTTGGCCAATGTATAACAATCACTTAAAATACTTTCTGTGTGTATATGTGTAACTTCTTAGTAGCACACATTATTTAAGTGGTTTAATTAATCACTAGGTGTTTTCAACACAACATGTTTGTTCTTTGATCAAGTTCATCCTAAGGAACATCCTTCCTTATCCTCCTCGTTTTGAAAACAGTTTTAATGGGTTCCACTTTTTCATACATGCGTAATAGTATCTTCATTTAACCTCCCAGTAACTTTTTTGGCATCTGATTATGTTTCCTAGGTGTAAAATCTGACACTCAGAGTTCAACCAGTGTGTTATTCTCAACACCAGCAGCCAGTGCCACGGTAAGAGTAAACTACGTGTCATCTCTTTACATTTCTGTCTTGCCTCCTCTTCCTACAGGAAGGATAGCATACTTTCCTAATACACACTTACATCCATGATTCTTTATCATGCATTCAATTTTAATTTGTTTTAATCAAAATGTACAGAAGGGCTGGTGGCTCAGTGGTAGAGTGCTTGCCTTGCATGCGTGAGGCCCTGGGTTCGATTCCTCAGCAGAAAAACATAAGCAGAAAAACATAAGCAGAAAAAGCCGGAAGTGGCGCTGTGGCTCAAGTGGTGGAGCACTAGCCTTGAGCTGAAGAGCTGAGGGACAGCGCCCAGGCCCAGAGTTCAGGCTCCACAACCAACAAAAAAGAAGTATAGAAGAATGTAAGAAGCCAAACTGGTTCACTGATAATTTGAAAATCATTTCTAATAGTTGGTCTGATAGTTCCCAGCATTCAAAAAGCTGAAGTGTTAGAATTGTGAGCCGCGGCCCTCCTGGACCATGTGCTGAGTTCTAGGCCAGTTGAAGCAAAAATAGCAAAATGATCCATGTTGAAAACTAAAATTGTGCCCAGCTCTAGAGAAGTGACTCTGATTTGTTTTACTCAGGGTGGAGGGGTCTGTTTCCAAAATTAGGCAAATTTCTTTCCTGCACTACCACACACTTGTCAGTGGGATGGAGAGAGCATTAGCTTGGCTTACATGGGAAAGACAGCATCTGTCAGCCTCACTGGCTGTGTTGTATGTGTGTCTGTGTCTCTCTCTCTCTGTGTATGTGGTGTGTGTGTGTGTGTGCATGTGTGTATCTGTGTGTGTGTGGTGTGTCTGTGTGCACGTGTATCTCTGGATGTGTGTGTGCATGTGTGTGTCTGTGTGTGTGTCTTTGTGTGGTGTGTGTGCATGTATCTGTGTGTACCGAGGGGTGTGCAGGTGTGTGCACACAGCACAGGGAGCGGCCGAGGGGTGTGCAGGTGTGCACACAGTACAGGGAGCGGCTGAGGGGTGCGCAGGTGTGCACACAGCACAGGGAGCGGCTGAGGGGTGTGCAGGTGTGCACACAGTACAGGGAGCAGCTGAGGGGTGCGCAGGTGTGCACACAGTACAGGGAGCGGCTGAGGGGTGTGCAGGTGTGCACACACAGCACAGGGAGCGGCCGAGGGGTACGCAGGCGTGTGCACACAGTACAGGGGGCGGCTGAGCGGTGTGCAGGTGTGCACACACAGTACAGGGAGCGGCTGAGGGGTGCGCAGGCGTGTGCACACAGTACAGGGAGCGGCTGAGGGGTGCGCAGGCGTGTGCACACAGCACAGGGAGGGGCCGAGGGGTGCGCAGGTGTGCACACAGTACAGGGAGCGGCTGAGGGGTGTGCAGGCGTGTGCACACAGTACAGGGAGCGGCTGAGGGGTGTGCAGGCGTGTGCACACAGTACAGGGAGCGGCTGAGGGGTGTGCAGGCGTGTGCACACAGTACAGGGAGCGGCTGAGGGGTGTGCAGGCGTGTGCACACAGTACAGGGAGCAGCTGAGGGGTGTGCAGGTGTGCACGCACAGTACAGGGAGCGGCTGAGGGGTGCGCAGGTGTGTACACACAGTACAGGAAGCGGCTGAGGCGTGTGCACGTGTGCACGCACAGTACAGGGAGCGGCTGAGGGGTGTGCAGGTGTGTACACACAGTACAGGGAGCGGCTGAGGGGTGTGCAGGTGTGCACACAGCACAGGGAGCGGCAGAGGGGTGCGCAGGTGTGCACACACAGCACAGGGAGCGGCCGAGGGGTACGCAGGCGTGCGCACACAGTACAGGGAGCGGCTGAGGGGTGCGCAGGTGTGTGCACACAGCACAGGGAGCAGCTGAGGGGTGTGCAGGTGTGCACACACAGTACAGGGAGCGGCCGAGGGGTGCGCAGGTGTGCACACACAGTACAGGGAGCGGCCGAGGGGTGTGCAGGTGTGCACACACAGTACAGGGAGCGGCCGAGGGGTGTGCAGGCGTGTGCACACAGCACAGGGAGGGGCTGAGGGGTGTGCAGGCGTGTGCACACAGCACAGGGAGGGGCTGAGGGGTGTGCAGGCGTGTGCACACAGTACAGGGAGCGGCTGAGGGGTGTGCAGGCGTGTGCACACAGTACAGGGAGCGGCTGAGGGGTGCGCAGGCGTGTGCACACAGCACAGGGAGGGGCCGAGGGGTGCGCAGGTGTGCACACAGTACAGGGAGCGGCTGAGGGGTGTGCAGGCGTGTGCACACAGTACAGGGAGCGGCTGAGGGGTGTGCAGGCGTGCACACAGTACAGGGAGCAGCCGAGGGGTGTGCAGGCGTGTGCACACAGCACAGGGAGGGGCTGAGGGGTGCGCAGGCATGTGCACACAGTACAGGGAGCGGCTGAGGGGTGTGCAGTTGTGCACACAGTACAGGGAGCGGCTGAGGGGTACGCAGGCGTGTGCACACAGTACAGGGAGCAGCTGAGCGGTGTGCAGGTGTGCACACACAGCACAGGGAGCGGCTGAGGGGTGTGCAGGCGTGCACACACAGCACAGGGAGCAGCTGAGGGGTGCGCAGGCGTGTGCACACAGTACAGGGGGCGGCTGAGGGGTGTGCAGGCGTGTACACACAGTACAGGGGGCGGCCGAGGGGTGTGCAGGCGTGTGCACACAGTACAGGGAGCGGCCGAGGGGTGCGCAGGCGTGTGCACACACAGTACAGGGAGCGGCTGAGGGGTGTGCAGGCGTGTGCACACAGTACAGGGAGCGGCTGAGGGGTACGCAGGTGTGCACACACAGCACAGGGAGGGGCTGAGGGGTGTGCAGGCGTGTGCACACAGTACAGGGGGCGGCTGAGGGGTGTGCAGGCGTGTGCACACAGTACAGGGAGCGGCTGAGGGGTGTGCAGGCGTGTGCACACAGTACAGGGAGTGGCTGAGGGGTGCACAGGCGTGTGCACACAGTACAGGGAGCGGCTGAGGGGTGTGCAGGCGTGTGCACACAGTACAGGGAGCGGCTGAGGGGTGTGCAGGTGTGCACACAGTACAGGGAGCGGCTGAGGGGTGCGCAGGTGTGCACACACAGCACAGGGAGCGGCCGAGGGGCGTGCAGGGGTGTGTGTGTGTGTGTGTGTGTGTATGTTGGGACTTGAACTCAGAGCTCAGGTTTCATGATGGGTGCTGTACACTTGAGCCACAGCTGCATTCCCACAGTTTGCTTGTCATTTGGAGGTGGAGACGGGCAGATTCTTTTTCTTGGGTTGGCTCTGGGTTTAAGCTAGGGCCACATGCATTAGCCCGCAGTGCTCAGCTACTGATCTTCCTAATACCCCATCCTCATGCAGCTCCACCGCCCTTCTCCCACTAAAACTGTTCATCTTGCTGAGCTGTTCCTAGCAAGGCTGAGCTGCACAGGAAGCTCAGTGGCACAGACGGCTGCGGGGACAGGTGGGGCAGGGCAGGACAGGGCAGGGCAGGGCAGGGCAGGGCCATGGCAGTGAGTCGCTGCTGCTGGCCACGCAGCCCACCACCAACGCTGAGATGTCTCCTTTGTATCCGTGGAGAAATGTTTCATATAAGAATCTGAAGAAGAGCTCCCCTATGACCCAGCAATCCCACTTTGGGCACTTACTCAAAGGATCACAAACAAGACCATACCAAAGCTACCAGCACAACCATGTTTACTGCAGCATTATTTACCATAGCTAAGATATGGAACCAACCCAGATGCCCCTCAGTAGATGCATGGATCAAGAAAATGTGGTATATATGCCTCCATCAGAAGGAATGACATTGCCCCATTTGTTAGGAAATGGAAAGACTTGGGAAAAAATCATATTAAATGAAGTAAGCCAGGCCCAAAGAAACACAGGTCCCATGGTTTCCCTTATTTGCAATAACTAGCGTATGTCTGAGACAAGCAGAGAAGGTCAAAGGCTATGTACATATGCCACATGAGATAATGTTAAGCAAAATGTACCCTAAGACAGGGACACAAGGTGTTTTTTTTCTCTTTCTTGCCAGTGTTTTTAATGTACTTACAATACACTATGTAATTCTTTCATTTCTATTATATGTTTTCACTGGATTTGATGCCGGTGTTCTCCACCTTGTATATACATTTTTGTAATTTGGGGAATGGAAGGGATATTGCAGAATGCTTAAATGGGGATGCAGGCTGACCCACTGTGATGAGATGTACAGGACACTACACTGAAAATGAACTTTATAATGTTGGGGTGGAGGGGCAGGAGGAGTTGGGGAGGGAAGGGATGGTAGGGAGAAAATAAAGGAGGAGGTAACAATGCTTGCTATGAAATGTACTCATTACGCTACTCATGTAACTGTAACCTCTCTATACAACCTTTTTTACAATAAAAGATTATTAAGAAAAGAATCTGAAGAAGTAAAAGGTCGGGGTACACATATCAACTATGTTTATTTGGAAGACAAATTATATATAATTTATATACAATACAGTATATAATATGCATGTAATACACATATTATATATATATATATAAATATATATTTGTTTGCTGATGTCATTTGGTCCCCAACATTATACCAAAAATGCCATCTTCACTATGCAGTGGCTGAATGGGGAGCAGGTGGACTTGCTAAACTGAGATTTTCAGAAAGCTCGGTCAGGTGCTGGAGGCGTGGCCCAGCAACAAAGCAATGCCAAACAAGAGGGAGGGCCTGAGTTCAAACCCAGCACCATCAAAAGGAAGAATAAAGCATAGTCGACAACACAACTTATATGTCCTTGTTGTTCTCCATTTCTGCTCACTTAAAAAACCAGTAAATTTCCACTTATTAATCGATTGTTTTACTCAGAGTACACTTTGCCTATACACATGTCTTTAAACATTTTTCATTTGAGTGACTTGACCCACATCCATCTCTGTATTTATTTCACTTGCTCGGACTAGAACCTTCAACTGTAGTCAATTATAGAGGGAGAGTAAACACGTTATTCCTTTCTGCTAATGTTTAGTATACTAGCTATGGCTGGTCACATACAGCCTTTATTGTGGTGAAGTACACTGCCTCTATTCCTACTTTCTTCAGAATTTTTTTATACAAAGGATGTTGAACTTGCTCAAAGGCCTTTTCTCATCTCAATTGCAGTGAGTGTGTTTTTTCCCCCTTGATTCTGTTGACGTGGTATCTTACATTCGTTAGTAATCCATCACAATGCATCTGTGAGGAAGCTCATACTCCCCTGGCTGAGTGGGAGGTTAAACCAGAGCGTGACCGGCTCTGGAGAAGGCCACGTTCCGCCAGGCTGTCCCATCCTCTCACACAGCAACCCCACATCATAGGTGGCAAAATGGTCAACTTGTGGAACATTCTCCATCCACAAACTCAACTACTACTTGTAACAACTAAAATGAAAACCACACTGTTTCTAGGGCACACAGATGATCTGGATCACGTTTTTCTTGAGATATGATTTCTCATTCCTTCTCTGGCTACAATGATTGCATGTGACACCGCCTAATTTGTCTTTCAGCTTCTCCAGTGCAAAGTGACCATGCTGCGGTACACTCACATTCACACGCATGCTCCCTTGGAAGCAGCACAGGCAGAGGGTGAGACCGGCTTGCCTACAAGGACCATGTTTGTTTGGATAACTTTAAACAAGTATTTTTTTCTTCCCATTAAACAATTTCCAAGTAGTTAGCAATCACAAAATGAAGAATTTCTTTAAAACTTCCTTTGCTATGGAGATGATACATCTTAACTGTATTATCTTGCAGACAAAAGTTATACAATATTGGATGGTGACTGTTTTTCATAAGAGGTTTTCAAAGAGCCCAATGGTTGGCTTACGTCTATGGTTAATTGAGATCTGGGGACAGATTCCCAAGAGATACTCCTTGATAACTACCCAAATATGGGGCACACAGAAGCTATGGGATAACTTGATCCAGTCCAGATGGTAGTGGGCCTCACACATGTTCTTAAGACACGAACCCGGACCCGGGGTGCCGCAGGGATGTAGCTAGGTCTTCTTCAGGACTGTGAGATGCCAGTGGGTAGGTTTCTCAAGACAAGAGAAAGAGCTCTGGGATACGGAAAGTGGCCATAGCTACTTGAAGCTACCTCGGCAGCAAAAAAGGGAGTGTAGAGGAAGAACAGTAGCTCGCTTAATAATCAAACCATGGCTTTCTACGCAGGAAGTTAGCAGGAGCTGTTCATTCCATCCCTGAACCATGCATTTGCAGAAGAGACCTTCCAAAAGCAAGAGTGTGAAAGATTGCTTCACGTGAAAAGTAAGGATGCTTTTCTAGCTGAATCACAAGGAATAAAATATATTTCCTCTACAGATGGAAGGGGCAAGAAGTAAACAGTAAGTGTCTAGTACAATAGGCATTGCGTAATTGTCTAGAAGGGCTGAGTGGGTTCTTATTGGAGAGCGGCGTCAGCAGAAAGCTCCTGTGTTCTCGTGTGTCCTCAGTCCGTGTCTGGCAGGGGATGCGTGGAGAACACTGGCTGCCTCTCCCGTGGCTCTTCTGCACTGGGTCACATAAACCCAGGTAAAAACGCAGCAGAACAACGCAGGCAAAGGGCTCTTCAGGTTAGTGGATGCTGACACCGCCTATCATTACAGTTACCATTACTGTATTTTTTCATTGGGGAAGGCAATGATGCAGCTTCACCCATGCATTTTTTGTGATTCCTGTACTTTATGTTGGGAATAGCACTATATATATATTTTTCCCCACAGTACAAAAAACAGCTTGTTAACAATAAAATTATATATTTTATGCTGTTTTAATTCAGAGTTTTAAAAATATTTTAACTGTTATTATAAAGGTGCTGTACAGGAGAGTTGGAGTTCTGTGAGTCAGGTAGAGAGTGCATTTCTTTCTGGACAGTATCACCCCTTCCCTTGCCCTCCAATTACCTAAAAAAACCTTGCTCTGCAGTGGGGCAGGGAGAGGTCTCTGCAGGAGCATTCTGCCTACAATCTTATAATAGGGCCTGCTTATTATCATTCTACCAGAACATTCCCAGTTTCTTTGACTGTTAATCACTCTGGATTCAGGCTTGTTCAATGGAAAAAATTGAATATGCTGAGTTATTGATAGGAAAGGTGACAACTGATAAAGGAAAGGTGTCACCTATTGTAGCAGAGTTAAATTCCCTCTTTTCCTCTGTGTGTGTGTGTGTGTGTGTGTGTGTGTGTGTGTGTGTGGTGTGTGTGTGTGCATAAGGGGCTTGAACTCAGGGCCTGGGCGCTGTCCCTGAGCAATTTTGTTCAAGGCTAGTGCTCTACCACTTAAAGCCACAATTCCACTTCTCGTTTTTGAGTGGTTAACTGGAGATAAGAGTCTCACAGGGACATTTCTGGCTGGGCTGGCTTTGAACCATGATCTTCAGATCTCAGCCTCCTGATTAGCTGGGATTACAAGCATGAGCCACTAGTGCCCATCTCTTTTCCTTATTTCTAAGTGAGCCACAATCACTAGCATTATCCATTTGAGGCCTGAAACATGTGTTTTAAAAAATCATCTTTAAGTAGTTGTACAAAGGCGTTGCAATTTAACAAAGCGGTTTATGAATATGAGTCTCTTATCCAGTGTCACTCCTTTCAATATTCTCACCTGCCCTTCCCCTCCACACCTCTTCCCCCACTCTTCTTTTGTAGGACGTATGTTGAATTCTTGACAGCATTCATGCGTGTACTTTGACAGAAAATATTTTGTATGCACTGTTTGTGCTTCATTTAATCAAGATTGTTTATATGACTGCTTAAATTTATGTTTGGATTATAATTTTTATATATTACATTAGGTTTCATCAATAGTTATTATTATTTTAAAGCAGTCAAATAAACCTCATAGATCAAATAAGAATGCAAACATAGATTTCCTGTTTGCAAGATACTGATAAAATCAAGATATTCCAAATGAAAACACAGGATTCACTTTTGCCACAGTCTATAAAATTTATAGTATTTTCAATATGAAAAGATCACATACCTAATCTTCACTGTGAAACAATGACTTCATACTTGAGAGAAGGTTCATATAAGCATAGAAACATGAATAATTTATTCTCAAGTTACATGCCAGATAGTGCTGGAAGTTTATCATTGGTAGTGGATATTATTTTGCAGTTTTATGAATGTCTACTTCCAATTCTACTTATACTTATTGAATCTACCATAGTTACTACCCCTTGTATGTTAATTTGTACTGTATTTTACATGCTATAAACGAGCAGCATGGATGATAACTTTGGAGGACATCTCTCCCATCATTTCACTCTCCCAGGGGTAACAAGCTGCATGGTGATAGACGGATTCACCATCAGCTGGGAAGACAGAGGTAAGAGCCACTGGAAAAGCAGCCCGGGGCCCAGAGGCACCCAGGGTCTCTGGTATCTGAAGGAAACAAAATACTCCAAGTACAGATTGTTGCCAAAAGTGCTTGTGACTATTCCCTGCAAATATGACACTGAGAGCTCTCTTCTCTGTCAATCACATGTGATATGTTAGCTTCATTGTCTCAAATTCAAGAAGGCATAAAAACATAAAATGGGATACAAGTATTTAAAGAATAGTATCAATAGTGAGCATAACACTTCAAGCATTTTTTCTGCATAAAAAAGAAAAAGCATTCATGTTAATTTTCAAGATACACAAATGAAGCTGGGCACCGATGGCTCTCATCTGCAATCCTAGCTACTGGGGAGGCTGAGATCTGAGGACCGTGGCTTGAAGCCAGTCTGGACAGAGAAGTCTCTGTGAGGCTCTTACCTCCAACTAACCACTCAATACCCAGAGCGGGGCTGTGGCCCTAGCCTTGAACAAAAAGCTCAGGGACAGTGCCTAAGCCCTGAGTTCAAGCCTTCAACCTATCAAAAAATACATACATTGATTCACTGATTGAGGATTGGATGTTTGTGAGGTATTCCTCTTTAGACAGATGAGAAGGTAAGTCTTCACCTGTCCCGAGAAGAAGCAGTGTATATTGGCCTTACAACAGCATCTCTGTCAATAAAGGATCTTGAAAGCCATTTATAGGACTTTATCCAACACCTCTAAAATGTTTTAATAAATTTTTTAATTTACAAATTGACACAAAACTGTCTCTTAGGTGAATTAAAAAGAATATTCAAGTGACAAAAAAGTTTAAAATCATTCTCAGAATCAAATGCAAAGGCTGAATAGAACATAAATTGTGGAGTAAAATGCAATGATGGAGGAAGTGACCTACACCACTTGGCTGGACGTTCAGTAGATGCTCTGGGTGGGGGAGGTACGGGAAGGCGAGACGCAAGGAGGTCAGCGGTGCCAGTGCTCTGGCCCTCAGCTTCCTGGCAGCCAGGATTCCAGGTGTGAGCCACTGGTACCCAGCTCAGTGAAGCATCTTTTATTGGGGTGAAATTAGTCATCAAATTGAATTTTTAACTATATATACATAGAGCCTTCTTGCTGCAGCTGAAATAGTTCAATTATCAAATCAACAGAATATCTATGGGTAGCTTTCTCCTGGGATCTCTTTGGATTTTGTTAAGGTTACAAGTCCCAGGATAACAGATTTTCTGGTTAAGTTATATTTCTCGGCCAGGGATGTGGCTCAAGTGGCCGGTGGCGTGGTGAAGGTCTGAGTTCAAACCACAGGACTGCAAAAATAAAAAAATAAACAAAAAACAAGGGACCAACATCTTACTGTACATTAAGATAAAAATATGAGGCAAAATTTATTGACAAGAGATTGTTTTCAGCCAAAAGAACTAAAAATACTCATTTGTCTAAATCAAAATAACTGTAGGACATGACTTTTTAAATTTCTCGGTGGAATTTTGTTTAAATGGTCACTTTTCTGGGAACCTTTAGTTTTAGAATCCTGACTTTAATAAATGAAAGAAGAGATACTGAGAAACGAATCCTGTCAGCCAAACACCTAATTCTCCATGATATTATTTTGCCTTATCAAGTTTTCAGTAAAAACAAAAAAAAGCAAATGAGAACATGAACCCGCAGAACAAAACATCAACCGATTTCATCCTCCTGGGGCTCTTCCCTGGCTTCAAGTATCCTAACCTGCTGATCCTCACGGTTCTCCTCATCTACACCGTTGCCTTTGCTGGAAATTCCATCCTGCTCCTCCTCATCTGGCTGGACTCCCGCCTCCACACCCCCATGTACTTCCTGCTCACTCAGCTGTCCATCATCGACCTGGCCTACATCTCCAGCACAGTCCCCAAGACCGTCACCAACTATTTCACAGGGAAGAAAAGTATTTCCTATTTGGCCTGTGCCTCTCAGATGTTCTTCTTCCTCACCCTTGGCCTGGCTGAATGCATCCTCCTGACCCTCATGGCTTATGACCGCTACGTAGCTGTCTGTAATCCCCTGAGATACACAGTGCTCATGAGCCCCAGAGTCTGCCTGCAGATGGCTGTGGCAGCCTGGACTGGTGCAGTTCTCGCAGCCCTTGTCCACACGGTCTATCCAATGCATTTCCCTGTCTGTGGCTCCCGGGAGATCAGTCATTACTTTTGTGAGATGCCTGCTATTCTGAGAATGTCTTGTGTCGACACATCAGTCTATGAGATGGTCAAATTTGTCTCCACCATTATCTTTCTCCTGGTCCCGTTTGTTCTCATTCTGGCCTCCTATGTTCTCATCTTCCTCACTGTCCTTAGGATGAACTCTCGCAACGGGAAGAAGAAAGCTCTGGCTACCTGCTCCTCCCACCTGACTGTGGTCAGTCTCTACTTCGGCCAGGCCATCTTCATCTACATGACCCCCAGCTCATCACACACGCCGGAGCAGGACCAGATAGGAGCCGTGCTCGGCACCATCGTGACCCCCATGCTCAACCCCATCATCTACAGCTTGAGGAACAAGGAGGTGGTGGGAGCGCTGCAGAGATGCACGGGAAGGTGCTGCGGGGAGGAGCAGCCCCTGCTTCTACAGTGCTGTTCTCAGAAACGCGCCAGCCTCAGTCTGCAGGCTACCCACAGCCAATTTTAATCCCGAGACATTTTTTTTTTTCATATTGGAAATAGAACACTGTATGTGTAAGAGAAAAGGTGGCAGGGTTTATGTCCGTTGACCCAGATTTGTTTTAGTCCCACAGTGGTGGATTTCATCGAGTACAATATTGGTGTCACTTGTTGGCCTGCTAGTTATGCCTGCTAATCTGACAAGTCTTGTATGGATAGTGGGTGGATTTTTGGACAATGATATCTGTGTAGAGATACATATTTTCTATCTCCTTTCTGAGCTTTAACATATTGGGTCACAAGATCCAGCAATGATTTGATGTTCTAGAAAGGAAGGACTTGGCTTATGTTTGCAATGTAAAAAGCATCTTATCTATTCTTTCATTCATTCACCTGTTCACCCTTGATGCCCATCACTCAATCTTCCCAGTCCAAAAAAAAAACCAGGTCCTTATAAATCTTCCTATATAACCCTCCCTTTGTCCAAATTCGTTTTCCTTCTAAGTTAAAATACATAAGTAGATGCATGTAATTAGAAACCAGAGAGGAGAATTTAGGGAGTTATTTTTTTTAAATATCAAATTTCTTTTTTTCTTTTTTCCTAGATGCATGGCTATATGTGTAATAATCAAATAAGGGCGAACAGTACCTCAAATAAAGGATATCAGTATAGCAACACCCAAACATGGTTAATTCTTGTTATTAGAACATTTAAAGTTCTCTCTGTTGTGGTTGTTTGAGAGATGCAGTCACTCATTGTAATCTGTAGTCGCCTATAACAGCGCCTGTCTCCCATCCGGCTTCTGAGCCAGCCGCACTCCTCCCCTCTGCCATGCCCCGGGGAAAACTCTCCCCCTGACACGTCCCATCTGCAGTCTTGCGGGACCCAGGAGCCGCTGCCCTTCTTGGGAATTCCGTGTGGGGCTACCACTGCGGGACTTCACGTGTGATGAATACTGTTCCTTCTGTACTTGGATCTTCCAGGCTCGTTCCTGTTGTCTTACTGTGTGTCATGCGCTGTGAGACTCACTGTCATTCCATTATACTGTATATGCTTTACTGCATTGCGTGTGTGCGTGTGTGCGTGTGAAGAACATTCTTTCTGGGGCTGGGAAGGTGGCTCAGTGGTAGAGCGCTCGCCTTGAGCTGGAGAGCTGAGGGGCAGCGCCCAGGCCCGGAGTTCAGGCCCCACGACCGACCAACAACAGCAGCAACAACAACAGCAACCATAAAACCACCAAAAACGATCTTTCTAGAGCTAAGTGTGCGGGCCTTCGATCACTTACCCGGTGTGTGCGTGCGCGTGCGCGGGCGTCGCTCCGGGCCGAGGTCAGGGCTGACGGGTGTTACAGCTGACCGCGCGGGTGGCACGACGCCTCACCTCTCCGCCGAGGCCAGCCGCCGTGCTGAAGAGCGCCGCCCCGCGCCTCGCGCATGCGCCGCCGTGCTGAAGAGCGCCTCCCCGCGCCTCGCGCCTGCGCCGCCGTGCTGAAGAGCGCCTCCCCGCGCCTCGCGCATGCGCCGCCGTGCTGAAGAGCGCCGCCCCGCGCCTCGCGCCTGCGCCGCCGTGCTGAAGAGCGCCGCCCCGCGCCTCGCGCCTGCGCCGCCGTGCTGAAGAGCGCCTCCCCGCGCCTCGCGCATGCGCCGCCGTGCTGAAGAGCGCCTCCCCGCGCCTCGCGCCTGCGCCGCCGTGCTGAAGAGCGCCGCCCCGCGCCTCGCGCATGCGCGCCTCGCCGGCGTCCACCGAGGCGAGTCCGCGGGCCAGAGCCACGCTCGGAAGGGAGGCGGCGCGGCGGCCGTGACTCCGGTCATGCGCGGGCGCAGGCGAGACGGGACGGTGGCCAATCACACAGGTCCACGCACGCAACCGCAGGGAGGCGCGGGCCGAGGGCGCCGCTCCCTCAGGAGCCACACGCGACCCGGGCCCTAGTCCGGTAGGCCGCTGCGGGCGGGGTAGGCCGCCTGGCCACTGGGAGGAAGCTCTGCCCCTGGAATCCCCGCCCCCGGAAGCTCCGCCCCGGAAGCTCCTCCTGGTTAGTCCCGCCCCCTGGGAGCCCCGCCCCCAGAGCGCGGTCCCGTCCATCAACTGCCAAGCTCCCCGAGTTCCGGCGGAGCCCGGCCCTGGGCAGCGCCGGCCGCGGGCCGCGGGCGGACGGGGCTGGACGGGGCCTGGGCCTCACCTCTGTCCGAGCCGTGCGCAGGCCCGGCCTGCCCCGTCCCAGGCTGCCTGCTGCTGCGGGCCGGCCGGGCCCCCGTCGGTCCTCGCGTCTGTTCTTCTACCAAGTGGGGAACTGAAGACAACGGGCGCCATTTCCAAAGTGCACACCCATCTTTACCAGACTTGGTCTGTGAATCCAGCATGAGATGTATCCCCGCACCGAAGACAGAGGGAGGGGCGGGAGGAGAGAGACAGAGACAGAGAGGAGAGAGAAAGAGACAGAGGAGAGAGAGACACACACAGAGACAGGGGGGGAGAGGAGAGGAGAGCCCGCTACAGACCAATCTCTGATGAATGTAGAAGCAAAACTTCCCAGTAAATACTTGCTAGCTGAATTCAACAACTAAGCACAGACAAGCCAGCCACGTCAAGTTGGTTTCACCCAAGGGATGAGAGGCAGATCCAACATGTGTAAATCAACAAATGCAACGCAGATCATAAAGAGACAAGAACAAGAATCCCCTGATCATCTCAACAGATGAAGAAGCCTGACAAAATCCAGCATCATTTTATGTTAAAAGCTCTGGGGAAGATAGGAACAGAAGGATCAAACCTTAATTTAATAAAGGCTATATGCAAAAACTTAGCATTCTGCTAACAGATGAAAAACTGAAGCCGTTTCTTCTGAAGTCGGGAATAAATCAAGGATGTCCACTCTCTTCACTGTTATTCGGTATAGTCCTGGAATTCCTAGTCAGAGCAATAAGGCAAGAGGAAGAAGGAAACCAGATCCAAACAGGAGAGAAAGAAGTCAAACTGTCCCGTCCATGATCACAGGTGAAATGATCCTATATCTAACGGGCCTGATGACCATGTAATTAACGCCTTTGTATGGTATTTTCACAATAAAAAAATAATAAAGGGCCTGATAATTCTTAAAACATAAACACCTTCAGCAAATTAGTAGAATAAGGAGATGAAGGACCTCTATAACGAAAACTATAACTCTGTAAAGACTAAATTGAAGAAGACACCAGGAAGTCTCAAGACCTCTCCTGTTCATGGATTTTTAGAATTAACATAGTGAAAATGGCCCGGCTGCCAATGGTGATGCACAAATTTGGTGCAGTGCTCACCAAAATACCAATGTCACTCTTCACAGAAACTGAGAAATCAAAACTCTTCGTAGAAACTGAGAAATCAATCCAAAAGCACCAATGGCCCACATAGCCAAAATAATCATGAGCAAAAATACCAGTGCTGGAGATATTAAAATTCCTGACTTTATACTGCAGAGCCACAGTAACAAAAACAGCTTGGTACTGGCACAAAACAGACATGAAGATCAATAGAACAGAGTGGAAAACCCAGAAATAAACACACTCACCTAGAGCTATGTATGTTAGGAAAAAAAAGATAGTTTCTTCAATAAATCATATTGGGAAAATTGGACATCTATTTGTAGAAGACTGAAAGTGGATCCTGTCTCTCACTTTGTCGAATGTCAACTCAAAGTGGATCAAAAACTTCAGAATAAGACCTGAAACCTTGAACTACTACAGGAAGATAAGGGGAAACATTGGAACTTATTGGACTAGACAGTTTTTTAAAACAATTTCAATGGCTCAGCTAATAAAAGACAAATGGGTTGGGCGCCGGTGGCTCACGCCTGTCATCCTAGCTACTCAGGAGGCTGAGATCTGAGGATCACAGTTCAAAGCCAACCCGGGCAGGAAAGTCCGTGAAACTCTTATCTCCAATAAACCACCAGAAAACCGGAAGTGGTGCTGTAGCTCAAGTGGTAGAGCGCTTGCCTTGAGCTGAAGAGCTGAGGGACAGCGCCCAGGCCCAGAGTTCAAGGCCCACGACAAAAAAAAAAAAAAAAAAAAAAAAAAAAAAAAAAAAAAGACAAATGGACTGTATCAAGCTAAAAGGCTTTTGATGAGTAAAGATATAGTCACTATGCTAAAAAGACAGTCTACAGAATGGCAGAAGGCCTTTTGCAAGAATCTGATTACCAGAATATACAAGGAGTTGAAAATGTAAATGCTTGAAGAATCAGTAACTGGGTAAAGGAACTAAACAAAAATTCTCAGAAGAGGTTCAAATTTCCAATCAACACAGGAGGAAATGGTTCATACCCTTGGCCACAGAGGAGATATACATGGAAACTACATTAAGGTTACATCTTACTCTAGTTGTAATGGTCATCATCAAGAATAAAACAACAAATACTGGAGAGACTGCAAAGAAAAAGGAAACCTAATACATTGTCGATGGGAATTAATGCAACCACTAGTCAGTAGGGAAATTCCTCAAAACACTAAAAATAGAACTGCCTGGGATCTCATGATACCACTGTTAGGCATTTATTTAAAAGATTACAAGTTGGAATACAAAAAGGCACTTGCACACCTGTGTTCATTCCAGCATTTTCCATAGACAAATTATGGAAACAGCCAAGATACCCTACAATGTAATTTTATCCATAAGGAAGAATAATACGTCATTCACAGGGATATAGGTGAACCTGGAAAAAAAAATGAAGTCAGACTCAGAGAGACAAAGGGCAAATGTTTTATTTCATAGGTGAAAGTTAGACCTAAAACACTTATTAGATATACATATATATATATCATATATATATATATTCGAACTGAAGTCTCATATATGCAGAGGTTGATTTCCATGGTGTAAGCCCTTTGAACAATGGACAGGAAGTGTAACAAAATGAATACCAGGAAGTAGAAAGACAAGGAGTGAGGGTTGAGTGGGGGAGGGGATGGATGAATAAAGAGAGAAATAATGGAGAAATATAGTTCTTAATTTACACACATGAAAACGGGACTAAGAAGAGTGAGGCCGCAAAGGGCAGGGAAGGAGGATTGGGATGGGGGGGAGGGGGGAGGCTGGGAAGGGATGTGAAGGGTAAACAAAGGAGGAGGCTGCAATGCTTGGTAAGAAATGTACACATTCATTATCCTGCCCATGTAATTGTAACCCCTCTGTACAGTATGTTCACAAATAAAATAAAATTAAATAAAAAAAAAAAGTGAGGCCGGGGCGGAGGGCGGCTCATGATGAAAGGAGTGCACAGATTACAATGCTACCTGAGTTATTCATCAGCGGAGACAATTTCTTTGTTCTTTTGAATACTGCTGCAATAAATGTGGATGTGCGCATGTTGCTTGGGCTTACTGTTTCATTTGAGAGTGAAAAGAAGTTGGACTTTACTCAGCCATTGCGATAGCCCTATTTTTAACTAGTTGAAGAACTTCCATTGTGTTTTCCATAATGTCTATAATAGTCTACTTTTTCTCTTACCCTAATCAGCAATTGTTATCTTTACTATTTTTTGGGAGGGGGGGGTCCGGTCATAGGGCCTGAACTCTGGGCCTGGGCGCTGTCCCTCAGCTCTTCAGCTCAAGGCTAGTGCTCTACCACTTGAGCCACAGGGCCACTTCCGGCTTTTTTCTTTTTGCTTATGTGGTGCTGAGGAATTGAACCCAGGGCCTCAGGCATGCAAGGCAAGCGCTCTACCATTGAGCCACCTTCCCAGCCCCATCTTTTCCATTTTAAACCATCACTTTATCATACAGTTTTTATTTTCATTTTCCTTATAAGTGAACCTGAACATGTCTTGGTGAATCCAGTGGTCATTTGTATGTGTTCTTTTGAAAAATGATATTCCATTAAACAAAAAACTTCTGAACATAAACAGTAGTGAAGGACAATCTACATACTGGGAGAAAATATTCACAAGCCATATTTCTAACAAGGCATTAATGTTCAAAATATATAGTGAGTTGAAACAACTCAATAGAAAGAAAACAATCTGATTATAAAATGGACACAGGACCTGATAGACATTTCTCAAAATCGGATACAATACCCAACACATTATTAATCATCAAAGAAAGGCAAATAAAACCACTATCTCACACATCCTAAAATGGTAATGACCAAAACAATGAGATCAAGGGACTAGTGAGGATGTGGTGTGAAGATAATTCTTGTACACTGTTGGTAAAGATGTATATTGGCATAGAAATGACTGGAAACTGTGGAAGTTCAACTGCCAAAAAACTACCATATAGTCCAGAAACCCTCACTCATTTTTCCTGACTTATGTAACTCTGTACATCACCTTTCTAATAAAAAAAGTAGGAACCCCTTAAAGAGAAAACTTTACTCTTGGGAAAAACTCTAAATGAAATGAATCAATATATCAAAGAGATACCTACATCCTTATGCTTATTGTAGTACCATAGACAAGAAATAGAGTCAACCTAAGTGTCCATCAACAGACAAAGAAAATGGTGCATATATATAGTTGATATATATATATATATCTTAAAATATAATTTTTAAATTTAAACGAATGATTTCATACATGCCAGCTGTATCGAGCACTTGTCTGAGGTAAAGGAGGGACTCAACAAGGGAAAGGTGACACAAAGGAGGAAGTGTAATCGAGCATCCATGAGACACAACCTACTCAAGAAGGAGACGGTCAGAACACAAAGGCCTCCAGTGGCAAGATGGGTGTTTCTGTGGAGGATGAGGGGAGGAACTTTTTAAGATCCCTGGAGCATCCCTCCAGATGTTGAGAAGTTGGCATGTAGAGAGTTGTAATTGTGAAGATGCTCCGAGTGCCCGGGACTTCTTCCTAGGTCTCCCCCAGGTCCCTGGTAGAGGTGGGACTTGGAAATACACTCAAGTAACTCAATAGAGTGCTCATTAGCAGGCACTAATGAGCTGGAGTTTGGGGCTGTGAGCCCAGACACCACACCTACGGTTCAGAGCTGCTACCAGGTGGGTTCTGGCAGGATCCGGGGGAAGGAAGTGCCAAGAGGAGTTCTCTAGAGGTGCATCCTGAACCACTTGTGCAAAGTCCCTTCTGGGACTTGTTCTCCTTGCCACTAATTCAAAGTCTGGAGGATGAATTCATATGAATAAACAAAAATAATTGTCTCTGCTGTTGCAAGTACTGGGAGCATAAAAATAACCTATAATTGCTCTGTGATTCCCCAGGGACAAATTGGGGAAAAAATACCTCTTCTGGTAGATTGTAATAGTAAAATGTATCTAGTCAGCCTGACATTTTGAGTTTTATTAACTAGTGATTGAGTGATCATTTAATATTATTTCACTTATTAGTATAAATAACAAATTTATAGTATTAAGAATAGAAATACAGAGGAAACGGGGGGAAAGCAAAGGAAAGGGCAACACTGCCCCAAAGAGAAATGTATTACTCAAATTGTGAAGTGGTAACTCCTCTGTACAACACCTTAGCAATAATATTATATTAAAAAATAGAAATACAATAGCCAGGTGCCAGTGGCTCACGCCTGCAAACACCATGTTGCCCACATAGCTGAAATACCAGGAAAAAACTTGCTGGGAAATAAATCAAACACATCAGGAAAGTATACTTCCAAGTGTATCACAGGGGCTAAAAGAAGAATGGTAGCTGTGACAATCAGTTTCTATACAGGAAAAAAATTGCCAGCTCCAATAAGACCTGATACTCACTTAAGAAAGTACACATCATAGCCAAACACCAGTGACTCACACTTTATAATCTTAGCTTCTATGGAGGCTAAGATCAGAGGATCATTGATTGAGAATCAATCTCCAAATTCTCCTTGAGACTCTACCTCCAAAAAAATGTCCATGAGAATTGTTAGGTTTTTAAAAAGAGGTAGTGAGTAAGAATAGCACCATGCAAGTGCTATTCAGGTATGGGGTAGGTTTATTTAGATCTGCTGGGACCAGGCAAGGTTGGCACTCCACACGGCTGGCAAAAGGGAGTGTCTGGCCCTTCGTTAGGCCTTACATAGGGTAGGGGCGGGAAAGGTGTATTCCGGTAAAGGGAAGTGGGACCAGGTAAGAGGTGGGACCAAGTGGGAGAAAGGTGTGGCCACATCAGATTCAGACGTGACCTCATTGGATGCAGACATGACCTCTTCCAGGTGTACCAGTTGCCTAGGTAACGCAGGTACTGGAGGTTGGGGGGGGGTCTGCTCACTATCCAGGAATAAACCTTACAAGAATCTATCTCTAAATAACTATTGGCTCAAGTCGTAAAGCACCAGCTGAGTAAGCAAGCTAACCAACTACATGGCCCAGAGGTCAAACCCTAGAATCAACAAAAAGATAAAAGAAGGAAAGGATAAAAAAAAAAAGAAGAAAAGGAAGTATATGCCACATTTCTACTTTATACAATTGGTAATAGAGACAGTGTTTCTCTTTTAATAGGACCTTAAATCATGGAAATTGAAAGATGTAAAAACTGAATCATGAGACAGCATTTGCCAAGTGACATGGTTAATATAGCTCTCTCCATTATAGGACATGTCACAATAAACTAAAAAAATGCAAAGTTAAATTTCCAGAATGACTTAAGGACAGACCTCAGGCACAGAAGAAGATATGCTTGCCTACCTGAGAAGATGGAGGAGGGATAGGGAAGAATGAGGAGGGAGTGACAAAACTCCCAAGCATTGCCTCCAAGAGCTTTCCTGAGGTTAAAGCACCGTTAGAAAGCTGCCCATTTAACTTCATAGAAAAGCTTTCCGCTGCCTTCACATTGCCTCCTTACCATAAAAACGTTCCACTGGTTTTGTGGATAGACTTGATGGTCCGTGAGACAAATCAAAGCTTGTCTATCTTTGTAGATTCCTAAGTGTGCCCAATAAAGCAAGATCTATCTAGTGAAGGAGTTGGGTTTTTGTTTTGTTTTCCACAGCCGCATCCTGTTTTTAGATCATCCCCAGCACATTATAGATACTCATAATAGATAAACAGTTGCTGAGTTAACTTAAAATCATCTACGTGGGCAGTTCTTAGTATGTCTTTTTAAAAAGGCTAGCGTAGGACCAATTCTGAATGATCAACTCCACGGTAGTATTTGTTCTAGAAATGTACAGCTTAAAAAGAACGTCAGTTCTGTGGACTGAGGTAACCCATTCATTTTCCCCAAAGTACTGAAAAGAACCCTGTGTTTTGTTCAAACAAACACAGACTGCTCACAGCAGTATCATTTTCAATGGCCCCAAACGGCCCCAATCCACCCGTCCGTCCACTGGTGAATGGCTAGACACTGGCCATGCTCACACAGCAGAACGTGGCTCAGGCATGCAAAGCACATGGCGGCGGCGGCCATGCTCACACAGCAGAACGTGGCTCAGGCATGCAAAGCCCGCGGCGGCCATGCTCACACAGCAGAACGTGGCTCAGGCATGCAAAGCACATGGCGGCCATGCTCACACAGCAGAACGTGGCTCAGGCATGCAAAGCCCGCGGCGGCGGCCTCGAGGCGCACCTCGGGGCGGGGCTGCCCAGGACCCAGGCCTGGCCGCCAGCCGCGCCCGCGCCATCGGAGGCCAGGGGGCCGGCCGGCCAGGCTCCCACCCCACCGCCGCCCCGCGCCTTACACAGATGGATGCTGACCACCTCGAAAGGACGCTCCACCGACTCCCGCCTGCACGCCCGCCAGGGCCGCAAGGGCGGAAACAGCCGCTCGGCGCTCTGAGATCTGATTGGCCAAGGCTCCCGGAGGCCCGGAAGAGGATATAGTGCTGCAGGGCCCGCCCCTCACACTGCGCTTGCGCAGAAAACAGCCACTCGGCGCTCTGAGAGCTGATTGGCTAGGCCAATCAGAACCTGGAAGAGGCGGGAAGAGCCTGGGGGGGGGAGTTAGTGCTGCTGGGCCCGCCCCTCCCAGTGCGCTTGCGCAGTGCCCACTGCTGGCTGCCCCAGGAAGTGCGGCCTCCAGGGGAAGTACCGCCTCCGAGACCCGCAAGGCCGGTACCGGTTCCGGGTTCACACCCGACCCTGGGTGCCGCACCTGCCCTGCCGCCCGAGGCCGTGGACTCCTCTGCCAGCTGCTCCTCCCGCACACCGCGGCAGCGCTCGTGGAAAGGCGCGGGTGAGCCAGACTCCCACAAGCCCGAGTCCCCGAGCCCGAGGCCCAGCGGGAGGCCGGCGCTCCGAGGGCAGCAGCGAGGGCCTGTCCCCTGCAGACTGTCCCCTGCAGACTGTCCCCTGCAGACTGTCCCCTGCAGACTGTCCCCTGCAGACTGTCCCCTGCAGACTGCCCACTGCAGACTGCCCCCTGCAGACTGTCCCCTGCAGACTGTCCCCTGCAGACTGTCCCCTGCACACTGTCCCCTGCAGACTGTCCCCTGCAGACTGTCCCCTGCAGACTGTCCCCTGCAGACTGTCCCCTGCAGACTGTCCACTGCAGACTGTCCCCTGCAGACTGCCCACTGCAGACTGCCCACTGCAGACTGTCCACTGCAGACTGTCCCCTGCAGACTGTCCCCTGCAGACTGTCACCTGCAGACTGTCCACTGCAGACTGTCCCCTGCAGACTGCCCACTGCAGACTGTCCCCTGCAGACTGCCCACTGCAGACTGTCCCCTGCAGACTGTCCACTGCAGACTGTCCCCTGCAGACTGCCCACTGCAGACTGTCCCCTGCAGACTGTCCCCTGCAGACTGTCACCTGCAGACTGTCCACTGCAGACTGTCCACTGCAGACTGTCCCCTGCAGACTGTCCACTGCAGACTGCCCACTGCAGACTGTCCCCTGCACACTGTCCACTGCAGACTGTCCCCTGCACACTGTCCCCTGCAGACTGTCCCCTGCAGACTGTCCACTGCAGACTGTCCCCTGCAGACTGCCCACTGCAGACTGCCCACTGCAGACTGTCCCCTGCAGACTGTCCCCTGCAGACTGCCCACTGCAGGCTGTCCACTGCAGACTGCCCACTGCAGACTGCCCACTGCAGACTGTCCACTGCAGACTGTCCCACTGCAGACTGTCCCCTGCAGACTGTCCACTGCAGACTGTCCACTGCAGACTGTCCCCTGCAGACTGCCCACTGCAGACTGTCCACTGCAGACTGTCCCCTGCAGACTGCCCACTGCAGACTGTCCCCTGCAGACTGTCCACTGCAGACTGTCCCCTGCAGACTGTCCCCTGCAGACTGCCCACTGCAGACTGTCCCACTGCAGACTGTCCCCTGCAGACTGTCCACTGCAGACTGTCCACTGCAGACTGCCCACTGCAGACTGTCCACTGCACACTGCCCACTGCAGACTGTCCCCTGCACACTGCCCACTGCAGGCTGTCCACTGCAGACTGTCCACTGCAGACTGTCCACTGCAGACTGCCCACTGCAGACTGCCCACTGCAGACTGTCCCCTGCAGACTGTCCACTGCAGACTGCCCACTGTAGACTGTCCACTGCACACTGCCCACTGCAGACTGTCCCCTGCACACTGCCCACTGCAGGCTGTCCACTGCAGACTGCCCACTGCAGACTGCCCACTGCAGACTGCCCACTGCAGACTGCCCACTGCAGACTGCCCACTGCAGACTGTCCCCTGCAGACTGCCCACTGCAGACTGTCCCCTGCAGACTGTCCACTGCAGACTGTCCACTGCAGACTGCCCACTGCAGACTGCCCACTGCAGACTGTCCCCTGCAGACTGTCCACTGCAGACTGTCCCCTGCAGACTGTCCACTGCAGACTGTCCCACTGCAGACTGTCCACTGCAGACTGTCCACTGCAGACTGCCCACTGCAGACTGTCCCCTGCAGACTGTCCACTGCAGACTGTCCACTGCAGACTGTCCCCTGCAGACTGCCCACTGCAGACTGCCCACTGCACACTGTCCCCTGCACACTGTCCCCTGCAGACTGCCCACTGCAGACTGTCCACTGCACACTGTCCCCTGCACACTGTCCCCTGCAGACTGCCCACTGCACACTGCCCACTGCAGGCTGTCCACTGCAGACTGTCCACTGCAGGCTGTCCACTGCAGACTGTCCCCTGCAGACTGTCCACTGCAGACTGTCCCCTGCAGGCTGCCCACTGCAGACTGTCCCCTGCAGACTGCCCACTGCACACTGCCCACTGCAGGCTGCCCACTGCACACTGCCCACTGCAGACTGCCCACTGCAGACTGCCCACTGCAGACTGTCCACTGCACACTGCCCACTGCAGGCTGCCCACTGCACACTGCCCACTGCACACTGTCCACTGCAGACTGCCCACTGCAGGCTGCCCACTGCAGACTGTCCACTGCAGACTCCCCAGTGCAGACTGCCCAGTGCAGACTGTCCACTGTAGACTGTGCACTGTGGACTGTCCACTGCAGAATGTCCACTGCAGAATGTCTATTGCAGCAGCCAATGTAGACTGTGCACTGTAGACTGTGCACTGTAGACTGTGCACCGTGGACTGTCCACTGCAGCTGTCCACTGCAGCTGTCCACTGTGGACTGTCCACTGCAGGCGCTCCCTCGCAGAGTGCCCGTGGGGAGCCTCGAGGTGTTTCTTGTGGTGGATTGGGCTGACTGTCTTCTCTTCGACAGAGAGAAGGGGCAGCGCAGCCCAGCCATGCCTCCTGCAGCTCCCGGCAGCCTGCTCTTGGCTTGTAGCCTGGCTGTTGTGCCCTTCTTCACAGGTGAGCGGATGGGATGCCGTCCCCCTGGCTCCTGCCTTGTCTCTATTTCTTCTTCAATACTGACTTGAGTGTCACCATCCCTTTTGGGCCCTGGACTCCTCATGACCCCTTAGTGAACTAGTAGACATGACCTGTGCCCTCAAAATGCTTTGGTCTGTTCACCAGCGCTGGAGACGGAGTCCCAGTGTCAAGTCCAGGCCAGCTGTCGAGCCCAACAGCTCCTTTTTAGAGAACTTACTCTTTGATTCCTTCCTGCGGACATGTGAGGAATTAGGAGCTCAGGTAGCTCTGACATGTGCCTGGCCTTGTGAGGTCGGCGCCTCATGCAGAGCAGCTCTGGGAGCGGGAGCTGTGGCTCCAGTGATAAGAGCACCAGTTTTGAGAGATAAAGCTAAGGGACGGCACGCAGGCCCTGAGTTCAAACCCCAGGACTAGAACAAGAACAACGACAAAAAAGGCATTCTGGCATTTTGACCGTTTGGTTGCCACACACGTAATCCACAGGAGGTTGGCAGGAGGATCAAAGTTTGAAACCAGCCTGGAGAACACCTTAAAAAAAAAAAAAAAGGAAAAGGTGAGCCAGAACGCAGGGCCCGAGACCCAAGCCCAGAACCAGGCAACCGCGGCTGAATAGTTTGCTGTTTGCTGTTTTTGTTTTTGTTTTTTCTCTAGAGCTGACTTGTGTTGGAGAAATGAGTGAATAAGTAAAATATTCACCATTATAAAATAGATCATTAGCTTTGCTCAAGTAGTTCTAGTTACTTCTGCTTCTTCCCTGATCTCGAACAGGGCTATTGGGCTTCTCTGCAGATAGCATTATCCACCCCGGTTGCTCTCCAGATGCAGCAGACGAGGTCCTTCAGTTCACACTTCATAATTATTGCTGCCAGGCCCTCGTCCACCCCATGTCCCCGAGCCGGTCCTCGAATCCAGTGGCTCTGACAGCTCCTGCCCACCGCTCACGTTGTACCTTTGAATAAATGCACAACAGACAAACACAACTGAATTCCCATCAGTGAACCAGATATCTTCCCGAGAGGTTAGGGCATCTTCTGGCAAGAAAAATTCAGGCAAGATTTTAACATCGTGAAGGTGATAGGAAAGTTCATTAGAAAAGAATGGTAGAGAAAGAGCACGCAGCACCGGCATGCTGGGGGAAGACAACAGGTCCGCCCGTCCAGCCATCTCGAGCCGTTTTCCTCCTCACAGAGACTGACCGTGGGTTGAGTCAGGAATTTTTTTTTTTTTACAGAGACTGACCGTGGGTTGAGTCAGGATTTTTTTTAAAAATAGAAACTGACCGTGGGTTAAGTCAGGATTTTTTTTTTTTTTTGTAGCCCCCGTCACCATTTTCTTGTCTGGCAGGATTTGGCTTATCAGATCATCCTGCCATCTGCAAATTCTATGAATGCTTGCTTTCCCAGTAACTGGGCCACTGTCTTTCCTTGTCCTCATGTTTCTCTGGAATTGGGAAAGTCTTGCCAGCCACCACGCTGCTCCCCATTACCAGGTACCAGTCAGAATTGCTCATGAGCCAGTTTAGAACTTTAATAAGAAAAGTAAGCACAATTTCATATTAAATTCCAATTCTGCCTTAATGTTCACAGAAAGATGGGGAAAATCCAACAATTCAGGATCACTATGAATAGCTGGGAGGAGTGACATTAACTTGCCTGAGGTTATTAAGATTTTCACAGAAACAAAAGCCCAAAGTAGAAAAGACAAGAGCTTTGATTTTCATTAAGAATTCCATTCCACAATCGTTTAATCGAAGCTGCTACTAGCTGTCTGCAGCAACACAGGTGTGTGCATTTGGTGTGACTGACTTTACTTACACTTGATGTTAATTAATTTGAATTTAAACACAACTCTGGAAGAACTTCAAAATAGTTTGGTGTGAAGAGCTCACCAAGGAAGAATGTGAAACATATTTCTGAGAAGTAGAAGGTGTCTGTATTATTGTGTTGTTGGTTAGTTTTCTTTTGTTCTTTTAAGGTCTTTTTAGGTATTGATTTTAAGCTTATTTTTCTGCAGGTTTTGTTTTGGTGCGGGGCTTGAACTTGGGGCCTCATGAACTTGCTTGGCTTTTTCACGCACGGCTGAGGTGTTACGTCTTGAGCCACACCTGCATGTTCTGCTTACCTCTGGTTAATTAGACATAAGCGTCCTGTGCGTGTTTCTCAAGGCTTCAAACCTTTATCCTCAGATCTCAGCCTCCCAAGTGGCTACAGTTAGAGTTTTTATAATTTCCTTTTTGTCTCTCCATGATTTTAAATTACTTGGGACTGGGCTTCATCATATAATATTCTAGGAAGCCAGGCACGGTTCGCCGTGGATCTCAGAGCATCGCCACGCTTGCAGGACCTGCAGTCCTTGGTCTGCTGGTCATCCTGTCATCTCAGCCTTCACTTCAGGCTCCTGCTCTTCCTGCCTTCACTCAGCGCCACCCCAGCCCACCTGCCCAGGTAGAGACCTGGTTATCCTCTCCTTTGCAGGGACCAGGGTGGTATAGCACAATATCTCAAAGCTATTCGTTAAACTGAAAAAAAGTTAAAATATTTTGCATCCTCTACCTGGGCAGTTTACCCTCGACTTCTCTCATAGTTTTAACTAAGTGTTCCATGCCGGGACACGGTAGCCCTGGGGGTTCTGTCCTGCTCTCCCACACAGACTTGCCCTGCTTTCCTACGAAGCGCATCCTGATCGCGAGTGAGAACTGGTCCTGAAGCCCCCCCTCCCCGCTCCCTGCCCTGCTGAGAGGCCTCGGTCTACTTGAACAGGGGCCTGCAGGGTCCGGTGTCAGTGGCTCACACCCGTAGCTCTTAACTACTCAGGAGGCTGAGATCTGAGGATTGGAGTCTGAAGCCAGCCCAGGCAGGAAATCTGTGAGACTCGTATCTCTAATCGACCATTAAAAAGTCAGAAGTAGAGCTGTGGCCCAAAGTGGTATAGATCTGGCCTTGAACATAAAGACTCAGAGACGGTGCCCAGGCCCTGACTTCAAGCCCTAGTAGAAGCACTCAAAATGAAGGAAGAAAGAAAGAAGGGAGGAAGAAAGGAAGGGAGGGAAGAAAGGAGAGGAGAGAGAGAGAAGAGAAAAAGAAAAGAAAAAGGAGGGAAAAAAGAAAGGAAAAGGAAAACAGAAAAGAAAAGGAAGAGAAGTTGTGGGGTTCTTGGTGCTCAGGCAAGGTGAGGCCCGGGAACACTGGGCACTGGTGTGTCCCGTGAGTGTGTCCCGCGAGTGTGTCCCGTGAGCGTGTCCTGTGAGCGTGCCCCATGAGTGTGTCCCGTGAGCGTGTCCTGTGACTGTGTCCTGTGAGTGTGTCCCGTGAGCGTGTCCTGTGAGCGTGCCCCATGAGTGTGTCCCGTGAGCGTGTCCTGTGAGCGTGTCCTGTGAGTGTGCCCCATGAGTGTGTCCCGTGAGCGTGTCCTGTGACTGTGTCCTGTGAGTGTGTCCCGTGAGCGTGTCCTGTGAGCGTGCCCCATGAGTGTGTCCCGTGAGCGTGTCCTGTGAGCGTGCCCCATGAGTGTGTCCCGTGAGTGTGTCCCGTGAGCGTGTCCTGTGAGTGTGTCCTGTGAGCGTGTCCTGTGAGTGTGCCCCATGAATGTGTCCCGTGAGTGTGTCCTGTGTGTCCAGTGAGCGTGTCCCACGAGTGTGTCCCTCGAGCGTGTCCTGTGAGTGTGTCCCGTGAGTGTGTCCCTCGAGCGTGTCCCTCGAGCATGTCCTGTGAGTGTGCCCCATGAGTGTGTCCCGTGAGCGTGTCCTGTGAGCGTGCCCCATGAGTGTGTCCTGTGAGCGTGCCCCATGAGTGTGTCCCGTGAGTGTGTCCTGTGAGCGTGCCCATGAGTGTGTCCCGTGAGCGTGTCCGGCAATGGGCACCGCACACTCTCATTTTATGATGGAAGCAGAGCCTGGGGAGTCCAGAGAGCTCCAGGCTTGGAGGAAGGTCAGCAAATCACAGCTGCCTTTGGTAGCCTGAGAACACTCTGCTGTTGGGTGCTCTGCTGTTGGGTGCTCTGCTGTTGGGTGCTCTGCTGTTGGGTGCTCTGCTGTTGGGTGCTCTGCTGTTGAGTGCTGTGCTGTTGGGTGCTCTGCTGTTGGGTGCTGTGCTGTTGGGTGCTCTGCTGTTGAGTGCTCTGCTGTTGGGTGCTGTGCTGTTGGGTGCTCTGCTGTTGAGTGCTCTGCTGTTGAATGCTCTGCTGTTGGGTGCTCTGCTGTTGAGTGCTGTGCTGTTGAGTGCTCTGCTGTTGGGTGCTCTGCTGTTGGGTGCTCTGCTGTTGGGTGCTCTGCTGTTGGGTGCTGTGCTGTTGAGTGCTCTGCTGTTGGGTGCTGTGCTGTTGAGTGCTCTGCTGTTGGGTGCTGTGCTGTTGGGTGCTCTGCTGTTGGGTGCTCTGCTGTTGGGTGCTGTGCTGTTGAGTGCTCTGCTGTTGGGTGCTCTGCTGTTGAGTGCTCTGCTGTTGAGTGCTCTGCTGTTGGGTGCTCTGCTGTTGGGTGCTGTGCTGTTGGGTGCTGTGCTGTTGGGTGCTCTGCTGTTGGGTGCTGTGCTGTTGAGTGCTCTGCTGTTGGGTGCTCTGCTGTTGAGTGCTGTCGCTGCTGCTCACTTCTTTTCTTGGCCCTTAGCTTTCCCCAGGCTTTCTCTGTAGCTCCTTCCCCTCTGCTCTGCCCAGGCTGGTTCCCTGGAGCCACCCAGCCCTGTCCTAGCTCATGACGAGGGACAGTGGGTGGACAGGGAGCCAGCCGCCTTAGTTAAGTTCACTAAGACATTGTTACGGAGACTCAAAGACAAAGAACGCAGGCAGAATCAGCCTCCTTGGTGTTGGTGGGGCTCCTGCCAGAGCGGTCTGTGCCGCACACCCCTCCTAAGACCACCTTGCAGCTGTGTGGAGCTGGAGCTCCTTCAGCTGGCAGCGTCAGCCTCTCAGGGAGCACTGGGCCGGCCCTGGACCCGGACCTCTCCCCTTACTGCTGTTCCCCTCTGTAGTTTTCATTATCATCTCACCTACCATCCTTTGTTTTTAATCTATCTCCTTCTTCAGAAGGTAAGCTCTGTATGGACAGCCATTTCTGTGCTAATTCCAGTACTGACCTGAAGGAGTTAGAAATTGCTACATGAGGCTGGGTGCACTTTCTTAGGCCTGCCGTTCCAGCTACTGATGAGTCTGAAATTGGATGGCTCCAAGGGGAAAAATGCAAGCTAGACTCAATCGGGAAAAAAAAAATCATTAAATAAAGTGCCTGGCTCAAATAGTGGCACACCTGTCTAGCAAGTTTGAAATTCCAAGACTGCTGAAAACAGAGTTCTATGAGGGCTGCCAGGGTGGGGAGCAGTTGGATGAGATGGTCTGTTTCTAGACTGTTCTGAGAACAGAGCCCACTTTCTGGTGTGTGTGTGTGTGTGTGTGTGTGTGTGTGTGTGTGTGTGTGTGTGTGTGTGTGTGTGTGTGTGTGTGTGTGTGTGTGTGTGTGTGTGTGTGTGTGTTACTGTAAACAAGTCTAAGTGATGTTTTATTTTTATTATATTTTATTAGAGTTGTTAGTAGGAGAAACATTTTGGGTTTTTAACATAGTTCAGTTGTTTGTTTAGGCGTCCCCCTTTTTTTAACCGGTTTTGTTTTCTGACAGTCTCCTGGGAGCTCAGACTGAGTGACCTGGAGGAAAAGGTCGTTGACGAATTCAGCTCCAGTGGCTTCAGGTGCCCGACGTGCCTGGCTGTGCAGGGGAAGAAATGTGATGTGGAGCTCAGATGGTGTGCTGCAGATAAAATAAAGTGTGTTGAGTTCTTTGGCATCATAAACACAGGTACTGCTCTAAACGTGGCGTTCTGCAGCCACCAAGAGGTAGAGGGCAGGTGCCTGTTAAGGTTCGGGAGAAGCCTGCTTTGGCCCAAACCTCTTAGGCACGGTGACCTGGAGGTGCATCGCCCTTGGAGACATGCCCTTTCCTTCCTCCTGTTCATTCACTTCTGAATGTGTACGTGCATGGATCGGCAGACTTCAAAGATGCTGTCTCAGCAGACTGAGGCTTTGGCCTCTGTGTAGGAGGGAGGGTCTTTTTGCCCTGGATTTTAAAATTTCAAAGTAAAAGCTTTGGGGAGAGGCCATGAATAGGTTTCAGTAACATCATAAAAAGTAACGTACTGTGCTTTGAAAAAAGTCAGCGTAAACTTGTAAAACAAAGACACAAGTTAGCAGTGACTTAGGAAGGTAGGATCACTCATGGCCGGGGTGGGCTGTCCTGTGGGGGCGGGGCTGCTCCCGGCATTGTTTTCACCACGCCCATCTCTCCTGCTGACCTTGGGGACCCGTCCCAGAAGCATATCATCAGGAAGGTGATGGCGGGGCCTAGCCACATTGCTTCATCTCCTGAAGTCTTACATTTCTGCCTGCTATCATTTATGAAACATAATGATTTGGTTTTGCTTTAGAATAGCAGTGAAAGATGGTATCCAGAGGTGGAAAGATTAAATTATTGAGAGCAAAGACTATCTGCCATGTAAAAGAACATACATGAAGGTGCTTTAAAATGCAAAAAAAACCCAAAAACCAACAACAACAAAAACCCAACCATGGCCAAATGCTAGCTTTCCATGGCCGTTGCTATTTCTTAATAGACAACCAAGACCAAGAATAAGGGAGGAATAGATTTATGTCTTTTTATTACAAGTACATAACTGAATTACAGATACACCAGCTTCTTGAGTATCGATAGCATACAAGATGCTCAAAGTATTTCAATTTCTGATATCTATTGGCATAAGGTATCTCTAAAAGCGTATGCTAGATTCTCCAAATAGTAATTTGGGTTAGAAGCACGTTCTTTTAATAATGCTTAGAAGGCATACCAATATTTGACTGACACAGATTATAAGGAAATTTAAGTATTCGAAGGCCCCATGTGTGGAGGAAAACATTCTAGCCCATTGCCTGTGCTAGAGATATCAGTATTGGGCAAGTCACTGAAGAGGGTAGCTGACTTATGTCCTACGACAGGCCAGAGAGAAGGGGGAATATAAAGGAGGAGGAGGAGGATGGAGGAGGAAGAGGAGGAGGAAGAGGAGGAGGAGAATGAAGTCTTACTGTATGGCTTCTTGCAGGTAATAACAGCAACATCGTCGTTGAAATGAAGAAGTGCATACCAACCAGTCTCTGCGGTGGGAGAATAACGTCTTACATGGGTCTTCCAGTCGCCAATGGGAGCACGGTGTGCAAATCAGCCGTCAGAAACGCGGCCAGCCCCCGGCACCCCGCGGCCGGCCCCCGGCACCCCGCGGCCGGCTTCCTCCTCCTTGTCCTGGAGAAGCTACTTCATTAGCCCCAACAAAGGCCCGGCTGTTTCCAGTTATAAACGAAGTTGCTTTCTTTGTTTACAGTTTTGTTAACGACTCCTGATTTCTCCACGGGTTTAGTCAGTTGTCCCTTTATTTTCTCCTTGTGTGTGCTCCGCTTCGCAAAGGTGGGTCAGGGTAAAGTCAGGTCCTTGTCTTTCAAGTCACCGAAATCCGTGTAAGCACATGGACAAGCAGAAGCACACGGGTCCATTGATTTGGCCACGTGGTAGAAGTGGGAGGTGGTGAACTGGATCAGGGAAGCGTGAAGGTTTTAGACGCGGGGCTGGAGAGTCAGGCAGAGGTCACAGCGCAGCAGCTGGCTGGAAGAGTGTGCCGGGAGCGGGGGGGGGGGGGGGGGGGGGGGGGGGACGCTGACTCGGAGTCGGCCTGCTCTGCTGGGAACCGTGGAAGGCGCTGACTCCGAGCCACCCCAGGTCCCTGCCAGGAATTCAGGATCCAGCCTCGGCGTCAGTCAGGTGCTAGCACCACCACTGTGTTCCTTGTTTCTGTCGCTAACTGCACAACACAGGTGATTCTAATTTTTAGCTATTTGTTAAAATACAATAACGGTGTGGCTGGGAGGAAAACACTGAAATGGTTGTTTTGCATCACATGGAAAGGCCTTCAATTAAACGCCCCAACAGTTACACTCAGGGGCCAGAGGTCTCTAATGATAGAGAGTGCTATAAATGACTTAGGCAATATAATTCTGAACAAAGGACTATTTTTTTTTTCTGAAAGGGCTTCCAAATTTATAAAGAAATGCCAGTTCATGATTCCCCAAGCCAAGTTAATGGCCTAAATACTTTCTACTCTTTCACATCTGTCAGAGTAAAAAAACTCGGTTAAATATATTGGTTGTATCATGGTAAGTGGTAACTTACATTTTCTTACCAATACCCAGTACAAAAAATATGAACTAATTTTATGAAAAAAAGAAAGAGAAGCTTAGTTGTGTTATTGCTAAATAGATATGTGAATTCATCTTGAAAATGAAGTTTTCCACGAGTCATAATGACTGCCCATTTGGAATAGAAATCATATTTCACACACTAGGAGCAAACACAGAAGGGACTTAGCCGTTTGTGTCCATGCATTTTAGGGAACACTTGGATGACCAGCAGCCTGCAGCAGAGCAGAGATTATTAGCATTATTTGCTGCTGGGTGACCAGCAGCCATTCCTCCCAGAAAACTCCAGAGAGGCACGGCCAGCCCGCCATCTGAGAGGCTGCTGGGAAGCCAGGCACACGCACTCTAGCTGCCCAGGAGGCTGAGGTCCGCGGATCATGGTTTGAAGCCAGAAAAGTTTGCGAGATTCTTACCTCCAAGTAGCCACCAAAAAGTTGGAAGTGGATGTGGCTCAAGCTTGGGGACAGGACCTAGGTTCAGGCCCCAGGACAGCACGCACACGCATGCACACGCACACCCACGCACACACACACGCACGCACACACACACATACGCACACACGTGCACACGCACACACACACGCACGCATGCACACACGCACGCATACACACACACACAAAGTGCAGTTAGCCCTCCCTCTTTAGAAATCCTGCTTTCAGGCAAAGGATAGAAATCAATTCAGGGTGCTGTGATTGTTTTAGGGTATCATCATACTTTTAGGGTCTCCTTTGGGACTTCAGGATTCGCCAAGGATGATCAAACCCTTTTGACTGGTCTCTGCTCACATGTCTCAGTTAAAATGGATGTGCTAAAACAGCTGATTGGTGCAACGCCAAGCCTCATAGTTCGGCAGACTAACGCAGCAAGAGGCTGCTTTCCACCGTACATGGCTCACGCCTTCAGCATTCTTTTGGTATGACTATTTTATTTTGGGTTTCCTTCAAATAGCAACTTATGGATGATCGTTTTCTGCCATACGGAGACTCCGTGTGCCCTGGAGCACAGGTCCACACCCCACCATCCACAGGTGTGGAGAGAGCATACGAGATGGTTGTTTGATGGTTCCAAGGAGACCTGGGGAAGAATGCTTCCCTTAGCCCACAAAGAACAGCAAAGAGAACTCTGAGATTACGGTATGGCTTGGGCCAAGAAGGGAAAAGGAAACCCACTAGCACAATCACAGCAGGGCCTGATTTGAATAGAGACACATTCTGATCTTACAACCCCTCATTTGAAAAACACATTCTAGGGCCCCCTTTGGTGTAACTTCAGGAGATAAGCTGTACCCTCCAGGAGACTGAATATGGGAGAATCAAGGCGGCCATTTGATCGGAGTTACCATAAAGACACCTGTGAAGTACGGTGGTGCCTGAGTGCTTCCCAACCCTGCCATGGCGGCCACAGCTTTCTGGGATCTTGGCCTATGTATTTTCATCCTTTAATCTAAGTATTTAAAACTACCTTCACAGAAAATCTCTGTCTGTATCCAGTGCACAGAGCAAGAAGCCCACACTCCTGAGTCTGAGATAGGGGCCATAGATCCCATGCACCTGCAACTTCAACAAACTGGTAAAAGCCTCCCCGGGCCTTGAATTGCTCATGGAGAAACATTTTCTTAGCCGTGGGAGTAAGGATTAGAAGCAGCAATGAAGAATATCAGAAAAGAGATGTGCTCTGGGATTTGTGCCTGCAGATGTGGGTTCTAATGGGAATTGAATCCCGGAGATTCTTACAGATACCTCTCAGACTCTTAAGATGTACAATAGGGGAGGAAAAAGAAGCTCCTAGAGAATGAATAAGGATTTCTTTTAACCTAAAGTAAAATGAATAAGCAACTCCATACAGACTTATACAAGTTTCAGGTTTGTTTGTTTTTAATTGTCTCCCATTGGAGAAAGAAACAATCCAAGAATGACAACACGTCCAGGTCTGTAGGATTATGGGATCATGCCAGTGCCTGAACAATTAAATAAAGAGCTTCAGCAGGAAGACACCAGCCAGGACTGAGGAGATGGTGGACGCCTGTCGGGGGCTTGCGTCCACAGCCCTGGAACAGGAGGTGCGTATTTGTGTTGACCCCATTAGAGTGACGTCCTCCAGGTTGCAGGCAGATTCAGTTGCACAGCCCTTTCCAAAAAATTCCAAGGAAGTCTCACCATCTTTGGTTCCTGCCAAAAAAAGAGAGAAAAGCCTCAGGAGTGAGTCTCTGCGCCTGCTGCTCTCCCCGGCACGTCACTTCCAGTGGTCAGAGCGCCTCTGGCTCAGGAAGAGATGGTCGCCATTTTCTCTCTGGTAGAGGAGAGCCCTTACGGGGGGACTGAGCCTGGGGCCTCTGTGTGCGGGAGGAGAGCTGTGGCCGACAGAGGCAGAAGCTCTGGAGTCTGGCTAAAACTCTTGTGAGGTATACGCGTCTTCTTCCTTAGATTTGCATTGTTTGGGGAAAACAATTGAAAATAGTATAGCGTTCCCTTTCAAGATAAGGCTCCTTCTTCCAAAGGCCCCGGGGAGTAATACTGTGAAAACTCTACGCTGCCCATGTAATTTGGAGTGAAAGACTGTGTCCTCATCAGTGGCTTCATTCCCCTTCTGAATCTTACGTGACATCCCACGTGCCCCGGCATCCCAACCCCGGACCAAGTTCCCTCCCGGGCCAGCCTCAGATTACCAGCCACAGCCTCAGCTGACAGCTGGCAGCAGTCAGCAGCCACAGACACCACGGGCCGGCCGCCCCTCCACGCGGGGCCCACGCTCACACCTACAGGTGCTGAGGGGCCAATGACCGGTGGTGGACGCGGTGGAGTTTTGACGTAACTAGTTCGTTATCCACCAGATGGCTCGTGCCCTAGATCTACCCTTTCAGAAGAGGAACCTCAATGCTTGGGAAAAAATACTGGTACCTGTGCCAGTGACCTCCACACAGCTCTTCTCCGGCCCTGTGCATTTCAGAGGAGCCGGGACGCAGGAAGACTCTTTCTCGGAGTAGCAGGCAGGACATTCAACTCCATTGGTGACTGAGGACTTCTGAAACACTGAATGAAGAGAGGTCAGTTTTCATCCTGAGGCCTAGGCACGAAAAATAGCTGGGAATATGACTACCCACCTCCACTCCAGGTCGTGATTCCTCCCAAAGAATTTACAGCCGTGATGGCATTGGTGGGCAAAAGGGCGGTAAAGAAATCCAGTGGTACTGTCCCCTTGTATCAATGACCCTCTTCACCTTCGCAGGAGAAAGCTATCTACACAATGGGGAAAAGGGTCACTTCTGATCTAAAAGAATGCTCTAAAATGTGTTCAGGGCTCACACCTGCAGTCCCGCCTCTCGAGGAGGTGAATGGGGCCTTAAGGTTACTTAAGCCTAGCAGTGTAAGACGGGCCTCAACAAAGGAAAACCAGTGTGGAGCCAGGAAATGAGATTCTAACATCGCAGCCAGCGAGCACATCTGCTAGGAGGCAGAAGTTTCGAAGAGCAAACCTCTAGGCCTCAAAGGCATCTTGACAGACCCCAGCAGCCCACCATCATCCCAGCTACTCGGGAGGCTGAGATATGAGGATCACAGTTCAAAGCCAGCCTGAGTGGGAAAGTCTGTGAGACTCTTGTCTCCAATGAAGCACCAAAAAGCCGTAAGTGGAGCTGTGGCTCAAGAGGCAGAGCACTAGCCTTGAGCAGAAAAGCTCAAGGACAGTGTCCAGGCCCTGAGTTCAAGTACAGGACCAGTACCAATCCCCCCACCAAAAAAATACCCCCCCAAAAAAGCCAGTGTGAGAAATTATATGGACGAAGAAGATGCCAACGGGATGCAAAGCAAAGCATTTGTTTCTTTGTTTGTAAAATGGGCTTTGAACGCAGGCCAGGGTGACCCCTAGCTTTTCCAGCCAGGCTGACACTCTTTCCACTTGAACCATAGCTCTACTTCCAGCTTTTGGGGGACTAACTGGAGCCAAGAGTTTCACAGACTTTTCTTCCCCAGGCTAATTTCAAACCACAATTCTCAGAGGTTAGAGACTCCTAAGTAGCTAGAATTACAGGCACGAGCCACTGGCCCCTGGCCAAATCAAAGCCTTTCACTCTACACTCAGTCTCTCTATACACCCACTATTAGAGAAAACCCCGAGAACCAGCCCTGCCCTCAGCTGTCAGGCAGCCTCCCAAACAGGAGAGACGCTTATTTATATCCAACCTCGACCCTTCCAGCAGACAGTGAAAGTAGAAGCAATTAGCAGGCAAAACCCCGGCATCTCCGCAGTAGAAATAGGTTCTAGTCAGGCACCCACAAGTTAGAGAAAAAAAGCCACAGGACAGAGACAGGAGCGAAGGGAGACACAGCGAAGTTGGCACTTACCCGGAAAGTTCTGGTTGCATCTGTCAGCTTGGCAGCATTGGCGCTTGTACTCAAAGGTCCTCTGCTCCCCGAGTGTGGCAGAGAACGACAGCGGCACGCAGCCAGACAAACAGCCCTTCTCCTTGAACCCTGCAAACGCAGTCCCTGCAGAAAGGGGCGGGGCAGCCTAAGTCACCCTTCAAGGATCCACCCCTCCATCCACCCCTCCAAATACCCCTCCACCCACCCCTCCATCCACCCCTCCATCCACCCCTCCACCCACCCCTCCATCCACCCCTCCAAATACTCCTCCATCCACCCCTCCATCCACCCCTCCAAATACTCCTCCATCCACCCCTCCATCCACCACCTCCATCCACCCCTCCATCCACCCCTCCATCCACCCCTCCATCCACCCCTCCATCCACCCCTCCATCCACCCCTCCATCCACCACCTCCATCCACCCCTCCATCCACCCCTCCATCCACCACCTCCATCCACCCCTCCATCCACCCCTCCATCCACCCCTCCATCCACCCCTCCATCCACCCCTCCATCCACCCCGCCTGCCTACCTCCTGCTGGCCAGGGCTTACTGTGAGGCAGAATGTGCTGGAAGGAGTGAGCCCCCCCGTTCCCCCGTCCCCCCATTCCCCCATCCCCCCGTTCCCCCATTCCCCTGCTCTCGTTCCCCTGTCCCCCCATTCCCCCGCCCCCCTGTTCCCCCGTTCCCCCATCCCCCCATCCCCCCGTCCCCCTGTTCCCCCGTTCCCCTGTCCCCCCATTCCCCGCCCCCCTGTTCCCCGTTCCCCTGTCCCCCCATTCCCCGCCCCCCTGTTCCCCCGTTCTCCCGCCCTCCCGTTCCCCTGCCCCCGCCCCCCGGGGCACCTGCAGCGTGGGCAGCGTGGCCGTGTGGCTGATGTCTGTGGCGACTCACCAGACTTGTTCCAGAACTGCATGTTGGTGAAGCAGCCATCGGTGCTTTCACAGGTCTTTGGTGTCTGGGTGCACGTTTCCAGCAGGCAGTCTTCACAGGTGACTGTCTCTACAACAAGGACACGCGCATTGCTCAAAACCAATTCAGGAAAGGAAGCTGTCAGGCACTGTAGCTGCTTCCAGTACCGGAAACATGCCTGGAGACGGGGCTCCACGAGGCTCTGTCCTCCAGGGACTGACCACCCCACCCCGGGGCCTTCCCTGCCCCCCCCAGCATGTTGGAAGAAAGGCGTTGTTTGTGTTCTCTTACCCACAGTGCTGAACACACAGGTGGCCAGGACGCAGACGCAGAGGAGCCTCCGGGGCACGGAGAGCCGGGGCATGGCCGCTCGGTGAGAGTCTGCAAAGAGGGGCCACGTGTCAGCACTGTGGGGCTCTGCCGGACGCAGCCGCAGACGGGGGTGGTGGTGAAGATGACCGCGCCGCCATCACGCAGACGGGGTGGTCGTGAAGATGACCGCGCCGCCATCACGCAGACGGGGTGGTCGTGAAGATGACTGAGCCGCCATCACGCAGACGGGGTGGTCGTGAAGATGACCGCGCCGCCATCACGCAGACGGGGTGGTGGTGAAGATGACCGCGCCGCCATCACGCAGACGGGGTGGTCGTGAAGATGACCGCGCCGCCATCACGCAGACGGGGTGGTGGTGAAGATGACCGCGCCGCCATCACGCAGACGGGGTGGTCGTGAAGATGACCGCGCCGTCATCACGCAGACGGGGTGGTCGTGAAGATGACCGCGTCGCCATCACGCAGACCGCTGTCTATTGGATAATTAATGTTCCAGATACCACCACAGGGCAAGGAGTAAGTTTAACCAACAGACACCGTCTTTCCTCGACTTCCACATTTATAGGTTCAGATTGGACCTGGGAACAGGTAAGGGAGGTACAGGAAAATAGACAGAAAGGGGGCCTGTTCCAAGAAGGAGATGATAAAAAATCAGGGATTTCCTCATGAAAATAAGTACCTACAGGGACTCGGTCAGCCACGCACCGTGCGTCTTTACCTGGCACAGGATAAAATCCAGCGCAGCCGGGATTTTCACGGCATGCGTCAGCCTCCATCAGCTCTGCAGCCAGTCAGGGTCTCCTCCGGACCCCGGCTCCCACAGGCCCGGAGCTCTAAGTCAGCCTTCCAAAACACAGACTGTGTTGTCATCCAGTCACTCATTTGCAAGTGAAAAGCGACCAACTCCTAGATCTGTGCCATATGGGGCTCTTTGGGGGGACACAAAATGAAAGTGCTATTTCCATCATGAAGACATTCAGGAAAAAACAGCTTTCTCTCAAGGCTTTTCACACAGCAGGGGCCCTTCCTTGTGTGGGTACAGGAGGTGTTAGAGCCCCACATCAGACCTCCACAGCTGAGACGAATGGCCTGGAGCTTACTCAGCTTGCTCACTCTGCTGCTGCTCAACCATTTGATTCAAGGTGCCAGGTGGGCTTTTTGCTGGGTTTTGTTGTTGCTGTTGTTTTTATTGGAGGTAGGAGTCTCATGGACTCTTCTGACTAGCTATTTTCAAGCAATAACCTTCCAGATTTGAGCCTCCTGAGTAGTTTGGAGAGCCTGTGTAAGCTACCAGCAGCTAGAAACCATTCTCATAGAGAATGTGCTATGCGCTTAGGAAGGTGTTTTGGCTGAGCGCATGGATCTATCCATTCTGAAGTTGTCCTCCACTCCGGCGTCCCCACCCCACAGGGAACATGCTCACCAACGGTCCTTCTGATGTTCTTCTGCAGGGACAGCCTCCGGGTGGAGAAGCTAAGAAATGAGGGGAGATGCAGCAGCAGCGAAGGCAGCCACGCTTTCTCCTACTTTTATAGGGCCGGTCACATGGCCCTGCCGGCCCTCACCGCCTGCTCCTCACCCCAGAGCCGCCCTCCCAGCCCCACGCCTGCACAGCCAGTTCCTGGAAGAGGCTCACCCCGCCCCTAATGAAAGTACACACCTCCCCGGTGAGAATGTGGTAGCTGCACGCGTTATTTCACAACTAATAACTTCCTTTTTTCTATCCTTAGATCCTGGCGCGCCTCCCCCGCCCTGCGCCCGTGTGTCCGTCTCCCACCCCGGGCCTCGTTCCTCAGGCCTCTCCACAGCCATGAGGAAAGTCCGGTCCAACGGACTGAGGTCTCAGTCTCTACTCTTCCCTCTCGTCTCCTGGATCTTCTCTGACAATAATGATGAGAGCATGGTCGCTAAAGCATGGTGAAATCTCCACTCAGAGACAAGCACGCTGAGCTGGCTGGCTAGGGAGCTGCGGGGGAAGTGCTGGCCCGTCACCTGCTGGCCGGGCGGCGATCGGGTCCCCCCGGGCCTCGGGGGTCCATCGATGACTCATTTATTTATTCCTTCTATTATCTCTCTCACCTTCCTGCAAAAGCCGCACAGAGTCACGCATTCTTGGCTAGCTATGGCGTCTGGAGATGAGGATGGCCACTGAAAAGTCTCAAGCCAGGTGGCCAAACCTGCAGCCTGGCGCTGGTGACGACCCCGGTCCCCTCCCGCTCCCTGCTGTCCTTCCAGCCTGAGGAGCGGCCTGCATCGGTTCTGAGAGCTGCTCAGGCGGAAGGCGCCGGCTCTGCACCGCGGTGGAGACCGGGGATCCCCTCCCACGTCTCCCAGGGGCGCCCGGCCCCAGCCAGGACGGCCCGGTCCTGCGCACGCTTCCTACCGCGCTGGCTGAGCTTCGGTGCGGCCAGCGAGGTGCGGCTGCTGTGTAGACGGCCGAGGCTGCCAGGGGAAGCGCGCTTGCGGGGGAGCCGGCGAGGCGCTGAGTGCGGCATGGGTGCGTGCTGTACTTTAGGAAAGAAAGGGAACGGACGCGCGCTCTACGTAGTTGTGCTGAGGGACGCCAAGTCCACGTGCTCCCTTGTGATGCGGTCGACCTCCTCCGTCAATGCAAACGCTCGCTTGGTCGAGGCCTGCGTCCGCCCACCGTCCTCCCTTCTTTCCTCTCCTTCCCCGGCGTCTCCCCTGGCCTCTTCCTACTCATTTTGTCCAGGGTAGGCGAGCTGTCCACAGGTGTGGCTGTGCGCGTGCCCCTGTCCCACGGCGCGCGATCCCTCAGGAGAGCTGTGGTCATCCCGGGGGCGAGAAACAACACGCTGCCCTGGCCCGCGCACACACACTGCCCAGCCGGAGCCCGTGGCCGCGCACACACACTGCCCAGCGGGAGGAGTACACCAGAGCTTGTGCCCGCGCACACACACTGCCCAGCGGGAGCCCGTGGCTGTGCACACACTGCCCAGCCGGAGCCCGTGGCCGCGCACACACTGCCCAGCGGGAGGCGTACGCCCACCCGACCCGGCACCTCCCGACGCACCTCTGCCGTCCTCCTCAGACCCCGGCTGCCGGGTGGCCGGGCACCTGGCACCCGAAGCCTGCACCGTGCTGCTCCCCGCCGGGTTGCACGTGAGCAGAAGTCTGCGTCAGCTTGCTCGGCTACCACGGGCCTCCGCGCCCGCCGGGCTCCACGCTTCCCGGTGGCGTCTGGACCGCAGGCGGCAGGACCTGGCCCCCTTTGGCCCGCGGATCCCCTGCAGCCCTGCTGCCTCTCGGCGGTTCTCTCCTCGCCCCTCACCTCTGCTCCTGGCTGTGGATCTCCGAGGCTCCCCGTGCTCACGGCCGGCCGGGCTCTGCAGCCACTGCCCACGCACACGAGCCTTCAGCTCGGTGTCCTGCTCGCCGCTGATGACAGTCGTTGATGACCCGCACATACGCACAGAGACGCCAGGTCAAGACACAAACTGTGTGTAGCACTCGCCTAGAGACGGTCTCTGCAGAGCCGCCCGCCGCCCAACACACACGTGGGGACAGTAATCGCTGTCTGAACAAGGCACGCTACGTGGGGACAGTAATCGCTGTCTGAACAAGGCATGCTATGTGGGGACAGTAATCGCTGTCTGAACAAGGCACGCTACGTGGGGACAGTAATCGCTGTCTGAACAAGGCACGCTACGCTGCACGTGAGAGGGAGGGTGAGGACTGACTGCCTGACTGTGCACACCAGATAACCCCGGACCCTCCCCGGGACTCCCTCCCCCCGCCCTTCCCCTCCCCTCCCCCACTCCCCTCCCCGGACCCCTCCCCTTGCATGGGCCCTCCCCCATCCCCTCCCCCACCCCCTCCCTGCATAGCTTAGACAGACAGACAGGTAATAGAAGATAGATGATAGATAGATAGATAGACAGACAGACAGACAGACAAGAGGCAGGTAGACAGTAGGTAGCTAGGTGATAGATAATAGATAGATAGGTAGATAGATGTTAGATACAGACACCAACCTTGCCAGCCTGGTCCACAGCAGAGATGATCCTAATTCAAGGCCCAGAGCTGTGCTCTGCCCCCAGCTCCCTCCATGAGCCCGCCCCCGACCCCTGCCCCCTGCACCCCACATCCTGCCCCCCACACCTTGTACCCCACATCCGGCCAGCCTCACCTGCAACCAACACTCAGTCTAAGAGTCCTCCTCCTCCACAGGAGTCTGGAAAGCACCAACAGCAGCCGCAGACCCGCACACGGAAAAGCCCTCCTTGGAGTGTGAACACAGGGCTGCGACACACACTGGCGTGAGCACACGCTCGCCACGCGTACGTCTCACGGGCACGCACAGTGACGTTCCCATTCCCACACAGACATGATCGCAGGATGAAAAAGAGGGAAGGTCTGGGAGACATTCTGAACTGTGAAGCTCACGAATAACGGAACAGTGTAAGGAAATGAGTTATCAGATCTGATAGCAACGTTTTCACCACAAAGCCATGTGCAGTATACATTAAAACATCACACCATACGCCATAAATGCGTACAATTTTTATGTGTCAGAATGAATGGGTCGCCTATTTTTCTTGTCACCTGTGTGGCCGATGGCTTTGACTTTCAGTGGAAGAGGCAGAGGGAATGGAGGAGCCCGGGGATCGGATCCAGGGCCCGCGTGCTCGCCCGGGCCCTCCGCTCAGCTGCAGCCCTGCTGCAGGTATTTCTGTTGCCCGAGGCTCTCCGAACATAGAGGGTTGCCACAAAATCGAATGGTCGTGGTTTTCTGGGTTAACCACTGAACCACAAAGCTGCAAAGCCAAACAGGGCATCTGCAGGCTCTCCTAACTCTGAAGCCCCTAAGTTAACACAGCGTCTGACCACGGATCATCGGTGGCTGTGTCCGTCTGTCCGTCTCGTCTCTGAACACTGCAGAAAACTCGGAAGTTCATCTCTGACATATTTGCTCAACTTCCCATCAATACCGACTCTTTTACTTGGTTCTGAGAGATCTTAGTGGAATACAACGTGGTCCTCTTAAGAAAGGTAGATCAATCCAGAGTATGCTGGGTCCTTTTTGGAAGAGTTGAGACTGATTTAGAGAGAGCGACTGTTGACTGGCATAGAGTTAATTGCTGAAGGCTCTGAGTTCTCCTGTTCCAACACTGAGCTCTTGTTTCAGAGTCATGTTCATGAATGAACTAAGTGAATGCAGGCAGACATGTGCACACGTGTCAAAGGAGTGTGGACAGAGCCTATGCATACAAATTGTCACAATCGCCAACTTGTAGAAAAATCCCAGATACCCTGAAGCTGATGAATGAATCAGAGGGGTGTGTGTGTGTGTGTGTGTGTGTGTGTGTGTGTGTGTGTGTGTGTGTGTGTGTGTGTGTGTGTGTGTGTGTGTGTGTGTGTGTGTGTGTGTGTGTGTGTGTGTGTATGTACCCAATTGAATTCTATTTATCTAGTAAGTAGAATAATATAATGCCATTCCCAGGGAAATGAATAGACTTGGGAAAAAATCATATTGAATTAATTAAGCCAGACTCAGAGACATGAACAGTGCATGTTTTCTCTTCTATGGGGAAGTTAAATTTATGTATGTGTAAATATATGCATGGACATATGATCAGACTAACTCAGTTATGAAATGCTCAGGAGTGGATCTCCATAGTTTACCTTCTTTGAACAATTAACTGCTAATAAAACAAAATGAATACCAGGAAGCTGAACTATGTCTCTGCTGGGGAGCACAGCTGCTGAGAGGAGGCACAAAAATAGAAAGAGGAATTATGGATGAGCACAGCCATCACATTCCCTCGACAGACATGAGAAGCAGAACTAAGGAACTGGAGAAGACAGGTGTGGATGTGGTCGAGGGCAGGGTGACTCTGACTAGGATGCATTCTACTCCCTGTACAGCTTTATATATAGCTTTATATAACAATAGTGAAAACACAGGCATGCCTGGGTAACTTGGCAGCCGCTGGCCACACTGTGGGCTTCATGGAACAGGTGCTGCAGCCCAGCTGCCCAGTCTTGCTGGGCCCTCCAGTTGTGAAGAACCCCTCGGGCTCTGAGAGGATTGTGGAGCCCAAATTCTGTTGTGTCTCACCGGGAAGGCTTGGTGCAGCGGTCACCGACCCACTGAGATGTGCTCAGCAATGGAACAGATAAATAAATAGAAAAGGAACAGTCGCTTCCAGAAGTTGCTCTGCTCTGGCTAGAGTAGAACACAGACCCATGCGCCCAGGATGTCGATTGCCAGCCAAATCAGAATCCAGATGCTCTCAGAAGTGACTCGGGTTGGTGTCAACATCTGCTGCTCAGCGCTAAGGCGGTGGGGTACGAAGTCTTTTTAAATCCATGCCCAAGTTTCTCAAAACCAGACTTGGGAATGACAAAAGAGGAGAATGATGAAGCATATCCAGAAGATGAGGCCTTCTGCATGTGAGCTCTGGGCCGGGGAGCAAGGGAAAGGCAGCCTAACTATCACGATCCGCATGGTTCCGCCTCCAGGCTTCTGTTTGGCTGCTCCGTGTGTTTGAAAGTGACTCACGAGCTGAAGCCTGTGCTCCGTCTCTCTACACTGAGCAGGAGAAGACTTGAAAGCTCCCGGCACACAGGTCAAACTGTAATTTTGAAAGGGAGATGAAAGGGAAACAGCTTCCTTGAGAAAGTTGTAGAGTGGCCGTGACCTGACAGACAAGAAGGTGGGAGGGGCTCGCAGGACTCGGGACAGAAGCAGCTTCAGAGTCTATGGCAAAAAAATGGGGGAAAAATAACATAGATGGACTCTGCCCTGCTTATTCTTCGTTTTTTGGTGTCTTCACTGAAATCCAGTTTGAGCTGGCTGTGGAACGTGGCCTCTTTACTCGTGGGGACCCGGAAGCTGTACAAACGCAGGCTGAGCTCCGTGCAAACCTCGCTGCTCACCAGAGGAAGTCTCCCCAGGATTCAGGGCCTGGAGGGGAACAGGTCATTGTGAAGGATGAGTTCGTGGTGGTTAATTTTGCTCTCAGCCGTCCCCAAGTCTGGTTTGAGAAACCTGGGAATGAGTTTTAGCAGATGTGGTCCCTCCACAGACGTTTCCCTTTTCTTTGAGGAACTATCCTGAGCGCTGTGGCCCGGGGCGCCGTGCGCTGCGCTGCCGGTGGCGGCAGGAGCTGTTGCGGTTCTGGATTAGGGGAGCGAGCGGGGGCCGGGCCTGCAGAGCCCGCTGCGTGTGCTCAGGTCAAAGGCGGAGCAGGGAGTCTATAGCACAGGCTTTCGGGGAGTCAGACTTGCTGGTAGTTCAAGGATCAAACCGAGACACCAGCAATCTCTCTGGTTGTGTGGAACACACCTCAGATTCCGTCGATCACTGTGTACCAGCGGGCGAGTGCGAGCACCGTGACCTTGGTGTGAGCACTGTGACCTTGGTGTGAGCACTGTGACCTCGGTGTGAGCACCGTGACCTTGGTGTGAGCACTGTGACCTTGGTGTGAGCACTGTGACCTCGGTGTGAGCACCCTGACCTCGGTGCAAACACCGTGACCTCGGAGCACCGTGACCTCGGTGGGAGCACCCTGACCTTGGTGCGAGCACCCTGACCTTGCCGTGCATTGAGGCGGAGGTGCTGTTGTGAGATTGAGCGCGGGGATTCTCTGAGGAAGCCTCAGAGTTTCCAGGCTCTCTGGCTGTGTCACTGTGGCAAGGGCTTGTGGCGGTGACCCTGGGCTCCTGCTCACTGCGGACGCCGCCGTAAAGCCGGCCCTGCTGTGGCTGCGTGTTCAAGTCCCGCGTCCCTTCTTCCGGTCACTCCATGTTCACGGTTGATGAAACCAGAACTCGCATCTGGTTTGAGAGAAGCATGGCGTTTGTGCAGGCCGGAAACTCCAGCCCGCTGGGGTGTTCAGTCTCTCCCAGCCACAGCTACGTAGTCTCCTCAGGAGCAAGCAGAGGCCGCCAGGGCCCTGCGCCTGCCCCAGGCCCAGGCCACGGGACCACGCGCTGGCTTCAGGACACTGTACAGATCTTGGAGATGAAGGCTTTTTGGACCATTTGCCTCTTGCGTAAGTGGGCAATTCTAGCCATTTCCATTGCGCACTTACTTTCAGTTACAGACAATTCAGTGCACTTGTTACAGGCATCTGGTGTCGATGGACAGATTTGGCACCTGCTCTGTAGGGAAAGCCTTCAGTGAAACTACACATGAAAGCTAAGCTCCAGTCCTGCCGGTTGAATGAGTTGCCGGTTTGTTTGCCTTTGTAGTGCCAGTGGGCGGGGAGGCACTGTGTAAACCTGTGAAGTCCTCCGGCTTTCCTGGAAACGACCGAGTTCTGCGAAGCCAGGCTCTTGGGCACAGACTCCGGAGCAGCGTCTGCAGCCCCGCCGGCCTCACCCCTGCGCATCCTCCAATGGGTTTTAGGCAGGGTTTTCGCTTTACTGTGATATTGCTAGAGATAGAGTTTAGTGCCTTTGTTTGCATGGGGCTTGAAGTCAAGGCCTGGGTGCTCGCTATCCCTGAGCTTTTTTGCTCAAGACTGGTTTTCTACCACTTGAGCCACAGCTCCACTTATGGATTTTATTTATTTTTTTGCTGGTTAGTTGAAGTTAAGACTCTCATGACCTTTCCTGCCCAGACTGACGTTGAACTATGGTCTCAGCCTCCCGAGTGGCTAAGATGGTGGGTGTGAGCCCCGGCACGTGCCTCTCGGGTAGCCTTTCCAGTCTTTACTTTTTATTTTTTGGGAGTACTAGGGTGTGAACTCGGGGCCTCATGCTTTCTAGTCAGGTGCTCTACCACTTGATTTTCTTTAATTAGCAGTTTTATATTGAGACATGATTTGTATACCAGTAATAGCACGAATTTAGATGTATGAAGCAATTGTATTTAGTGCAGTCACACACAAAATCAACCTGGTAGCATCTAATCCCACGTTTAAGCACTCCACCTCACCCCCAATCCTTCTTCACACAGCCCTTTCGCTGTCAGTGCCAGCCCTAGACAAACAATGATCTACTGTTTTCCGCAGGCCTGCCTATTCTGAGCATTTCATATGAAAAGAATCATACACCCCAGGGCCCTGGCTCACGCCTGCAGTTCCAGCCACTCAGAGGCCGAGATCTGGGCAGTCCTCAGGCGGGTTCAAAACCAGCCCAGGCAGAAAGGTCTTGAGACTCTTATTTACAATTAACCACCAAAAAATCTAGAAGTGGGACTGTGGCTCAAGTAGTGATGTGCTGGTGTTAAGCAAAAAGGGTCAGGGACAGTGTCCAGGCCCGGAGTTCAAGCCCCACACACATAAAAAATAAAAGAATCATACAACATGTAGTTTCTTGTGCACATTTCCATCTACTCAGCATAAAGTTTTCAAATTCACCCAGCTTGTCGTGTCAATCAATATTTCATTTACTTTTTTAGTCAAATAAAATTCCGTTCTGTGGCTACATTGCCTTTTACTGATCCATCGTGATTACAGGAACAGTGATTAGGATGATCATGGCTGTGATTGCTGCTAGGCTGTGATTGCGTCACACTATGTTATGCTAAGATTTTCTGTGTGGGAATGGTTATTATGCTCTTTTGCTCTTGTGAACATTTGTAAACCAGTTTTCACTTTTGAGCATATAATGTTCAGCTCTGTGGGTACATGCCTAACAGTGAAACAGCTAGGCCGTACGATAACACGTGGTTTCCTTTCACTTTTTTATCGGCACCTATTCCTTGCACAATGGGCTCCGTCTGACATGCCCACCGTGCACACCATGTGCTGATGACACCTATTCCTTGCACAATGGGCTCCGTCTGACATGCTCACCGTCCACGCCATGTGCTGGATCAGACTCAGCCTTCCACCATTCTCTCCTTTCCCCTCCTTCTTCCCAAACACAACACAACGGGTTTTGTCGGGGAAGTCTACATCTATTTTAAACTTTTAAAGGCACTGAACATATTCCAAAAGTGGTCAAACCTATTTTTTTCACTCAACATAAAGGGATCCCAATTTCTCCACCTCCTCTCCAATACTTTTCTATTTTTATTGTTGTTATTATAACCATCCTCACAGGTATAAAATAGTATCTTATTGTGGTTTGGATTCCTACTTTTCCCATGGCTAGTTATGCTGAACATGGCCATTCAAATACCATCTTTGAAAATGTAGTGATGCCCAAGCTATGTGCTCATGGCTCACGTCTGCCATCCTTACGACTCAGGAGGACTCTGAGGTCTGAGGGCCCCTCTTTGAAGCCAGCACTGTCAGGAGAGTCTATGAGACTCCATCTCCAATAAGCCAGTTATTTTTTTAAAGCCAGAAATGGAGCTATTGTTCAAGTGGTAGAGCACGAACCTTGAACAAAGAGCTCAGGCTCTGAGCTCGAGCCCCAGAACAAGCTCAAGAAGAGAAAAAGTAGTAGCCAAGCCAGGTGCCGTGGCTCACACCTGTAACCCTAGCCACTCAGGAGCGCGAGGCACGGCTCCAACTCCCGCAAGCTGAGCAAGAGCGCGAGGCACGGCTCCAACTCCCGCATTATCAGTGAAGAAAACACAGAACAGATCTGTGAAAGACAGTGTGAGAGCCTAGAACAAGGTGACAGGAAGGACTGGACTAGACGAAGCCAAGTGCCACACTGGATAAACAGCACAGACACAGGCATCTGTGAGTGTTCGATTCCTGACAAGAAGGAGACGCAAACCAGTGCAGCCGTGGTCCTCACAGACACTATGTGGAAAATGGGGGCTGGAGGGGAAACTGGGAGAGAGCCAGGGAAGGGCGTGACCTTGTCCAAAAGGAAATGTGCTCCTTTCCTGACTTATGAAACTCTGACCCCCTCCACACAGCACCTTT